>NC_083573.1:78342675-79078300 GCF_027579695.1 Neoarius graeffei
AATTAACTGCTAATCCTAGAGGTTCACATACTTTTGCCACCCTCAGTAATATTGGATCATTTTCCTCAATAAATAAATGACCAAGTATAATATTTTTGTCTCATTTGTTTAACTGGGTTCTCTTTATCTACTTTTAGGACTTGTGTGAAAATCTGATGATGTTTTAGGTCATATTTACGCAGAAATATAGAAAATTCTAAAGGGTTCATAAACTTTGAAGCACCACTGTAGGTAGGTAGATAGATAGATAGATAGATAGATAGATAGATAGATAGATAGATAGATAGATAGATAGATAGATAGATAGATAGATAGATATAATTACATGATATTTGCACCCATCTGAACTTACAATATTTGCTTGATGAAGCTGCTAGAGCTAACACCTGTTTAACAAGTTCAGACATCAGTAGATAGTCCTGCTTAAAAATAAAAATAAAAAAAAACACCATGATGAAGATTCTTTTATGCTGTAAAGCACTTTGGAACAATAATTAATTTCACCTCCTCCTGACAACTGGACCCATTTATTACAGTAGTAACATTTTGAGAGACATTGCTTTAATGGGGGGGAAAGATTCAAACTCGGTTGGCAGATTTTCATTAAAACCCAGGTGAAGATGCTGACAGATATGATTAAGAGCTGTACTCCATTCATTTCTGAGGTAATCACTACAGGACCCAGAGCCCTAGGGAGAATAATCAGCCATTTTAGCAGAAAAAGAATAATAAAAATGTTATAAACTCATGAGTCAATCTACAGTAAATCCAAACAGAAACAGGAAACACTAGGACAAAGATTAATCCTTATCTACTTGGCACTAAAACAAACAAACTGCAGAGTCGGACACATAGTAAGAATGAAGCTCAGGATGGCATAGTGACAGCTAGCCTGTGAATCTTTCACAAGCCATGCAATATTAAAAAGCCTTAAATAACAGTGTGGGAGCCCTGTAAATGAGACTGAGCAAACAAGCTACTAGCTGAATAAGAAACTTGGAGGAAGGCAGAAAAAAATAGACAAAATGTACTGTATATGTATGAGAAGGTCACAATTGTCTAATATTTATTTTCATCTGTATTACTGTTTGTAACATGAAAAAGAAAAAAGTTAGTCGTATTCATTCAGCAGACATCCTGGTAGAAACCAGGCTGAATGTTTAAGGCTCCATCACACAGCCAGTGAACACTATCTTTAACCAGGCAAGTGGAACGGAAGTCCTGGCAGTTCTTTAACATTCACTTGACAGAAAGTGAAAGGAAGCTATCTGGTAAGTGGATCAAGGGATAATCCGTTCACAGGAACTTGATAAAGCTGCAATGGTAATGTATATTGAAGCTTTATTTTGAGCAAACTTTTAGTCAATTATCAGAATAACAGCTACTGATGTATGAATCTTATACTACTAGTGAGTAACTTAGATGTTGTTTTATAGTTAAGCAATTAAGAGTTACCTGTATATGATTTAGTCTGCGACTGTAAATTTTCAGGGTGTTATGTCATCATGTTTATTTATTTATCCATCCATCCATCATCTGTAGCCGCTGTGTAGGGTCACAGGCAAGCTGGAGCCTATCCCAGCTGACTATAGGTGAAAGGCGGAGTACACCCTGGACAAGTCGCCAGGTCATCGCAGGGCTGACACAGAGACAAACCACCATTCACACTCCCATTCACACCTACGGTCAATTTAGAGCCACCAATTAGCCTAACCTGCATGTCGTTGGACTGTGGAGGAAACCAGAGCACCCGGAGGAGACCCAAGCAGACACAGGGAAAACATGCAAACTCCACACAGAAAGGCCCTCGTTGGCCACTGGGCTCGAACCCAGAACCTTCTTGCTGTGAGGCGACTGTGCTAACCACTACACCACCGTGCCGCCATTTATTTATTTATTTATTTATCCACCCCCAGGATTGTGTGGATTAGTGTCTGGTCAATCAGTGACCACAGAAATAATGTTTCAGTTTCTGGTCCTTTTTGACACTTCTTCACAAAACCTCCATAAGTCCTCCAGGTGCAAAAGCAAAGGGCAAAATTGCCTCAAGGTAATTAAATACAGCAAAAACAAAAATACCATATTTCAGCCAATTGCACCCCATTTACACCTCAGTTCCGACTCCTGTACAGCATGTTGATATGCAAATTAACTCATTACCTTTGACTACTAAATTCAATTGTTGCTCCTTATTTTAATTGATTTACAAATAAGAAGGGAGCAGCACATTCATACAGGGGGTTGCATTGTTACCTCATACCTCAAGCCTGGTTCAAGCCTGAGCTCAGGTTAGATACAGTCTATTGCTCCTTTTCTGCCAAAGCAGTTCCAGGGCTGGTTCGGGGCCAGTGCTTAGTTTGGAACCGTGTTTTCTGTTTCCACTGACAAAGAACTGGCTCTGGGGCCAGAAAAAACGGTTCCAGGCTAGCACCAACTCTCTGCTGGGCCAGAGGAAAGAACCGCTTACGTCAGCGGGGGGGCGGAGTTGTTAAGACCAACAATAATAACAAGACCGCGAAAGATCGCCATTTTTAAGCGACGAGAAGCAGCAGCTGTACAAACGCGAAGTCATCCATTATTATTATTATTGTTGTTGCTGCTGCTGCTTCTTCCGTGTTGTTTTTGCTTCGATATTCGCGCCAAGGTTTATGCAAACGTAGCGATGTAACTGACGTATACAGCAACGTAATGACGTATACAACGACGTAACTGACGTATACAGCGATGTAATGACGTGTCTTCTCTTAGCACCGCGAGCTATGGAAAAGCAAACTGGTTCTCAGCTGGTTCGCAAGTTGAACGAGTTGTGAACCAGCACCAGCACTGGCCCCGAACCAGCCCTGGAACTGATTTGGTGGAAAAGGGGTATGTGAGAAGTTTCCTGTGTTTTCCATATGAGCAATCACATGCTCCGATTGGCTACTCTACTACTAGGCAATCGACTCGTATACCGTGAGGAGAGAAAAACAAAATGGCAGCGCGCATCAAGTCAGATATATCACTCTGTTATCACATTTAAAAGAAACAGAAATAGCTAAAAGAATATATGTTGTTCTCCCCCCCCAATATCTCCTGTTACACACTCTAGCCCAGTTGGTGGTGGTAATGCACCTTTAAGTTGGTTTGCCAACCACCAAAAAAACCCAAAAGAAGAAGAAAATGGCAAAGCGTGTTGCTGAACCAAACGAAGATGAAATAAAAACTCTACTCGAAAACAAAACTCCCAAAAATACAAACAGACAAGAGTGCTCTGAGAACACAATATCCCCCGCTGGCAACTATGTCATAACTCTGGTAAACTGCGACTGAATTGAATGAAATTGCAATATGCGTATTATTGACATATAACAAAGAATCCTGCCAAGTTGTGTAAAATTCCTCCAAACATTGTAAGGGGAATTGATTTCAGAAGGTGAGTACCCTTCCAGGGATGGACAGACAGAAATCGCTACGACATAATCCCCCTTCAGGCCTTTCGGCCAGTGGGGGATAAAAAGCAACAAACTATGGAATCAAAGTATTTGATGGTAAGAACATATCTTTTTTTATTTTTCAAGAATTATTATAGCATTTTATGGGTCCGTCTCAGAAACTGGTCTCTCATTTGGGACATTATGGTCAAAAAATAAATTTACTAATTTTACTTTTTTTTTGCATTTACCTAACACTCAATGTTTCTTTTGTCATGTTTAATAAGAATAAAGATAGCATCTTGCTTTATCTGGCCTCCACTGTGGAAAATTTTTTTGATTACAATTCAAATGCTTTTGTAAAATTGATTTGCATATAAAATAACTCCAGCATGAAGAATTAAAGCCCCTCCTTCACAGATGAGTGAAAATATTGAATAAATTTCCTCTTTTTGATTGCTTGGGTTAAAAAATGCCAAGTTATGATGACTGAACTGATTATTCACTTAAATATGAATAATATGATACAGTTTGGGTATTTGATATGGCGAAATAGGACACAATGGAAAAATCAAGAACACACCGGAAAGTTGAGAATAACAGCGGTGGTAAAAGAACAGCGACTGTACCGGCTGAAGGTCACGTGGGTCTCTGCTGCGGTGAGCGAGCAACGGGACATCACTACCGCACCGGACGGAGCGCGAGGCAGGGCAAAATGACTGGCCATAGATTCTATCAAAAGTTCGATCTAAATTGACCATGGTTGCAAAATATTGGCCAAAAATACGCAAACACTACGAAATATGAAAGTAAGATGAAAAAGAAACATTCTATTGCCTTATACTGCAAGACTAAAACAAAATAAAACTGTCAAAACTCACCTTTTCAGCGATAACGTCCGAACAGATCACCCGCGTAACAGAAAGACCGCAAATGGAAGCACGATCAACTTCTAACTGTTGGAGTGGAAAATTCCATTCTACACATGCAAATTGTTAATGTGTGTCCTTCACTGCACACAAATAACACGCTACGGTAAAAAATAGACCACAACTCATTTTATAGCTCAGAAATTCATACAAGACCAGCTACCATCGTAACATATTCTGTAAGAAACATATTCTATACCTAACTTTCAGCTTTTGTTTTAAAAAACAAAATCGCAGATTTATAACTAAATTTTTATATGGCGTAGTGATTTTAAGTTACTACTTTCGGTGAGGTAGTGACCTTGACCCTGAGGCTTTCCGTTTAGATCCAAACACACGATCGTATTGGTTTTGGGTCTGCGGAAAATGGAGTTACGACGGTGATCAAATATTCTGCATGATGTTTTATTACGGTTATGATTATTCTGTGAGCGCACCAATCCTTAGGTGTATAAAGTTACAACTTGAAATACAATGAGTGATAACTGTAGACTTTTCAGTGGACTACAACTTTTTTAAGTGAATGCGATGTAGTCAACCATTTATCATGTCCCAGATCAAGCCGCCATTTTTCCACAAATTTGCAGAATTTTATTCACATCAAAGATTTAGTTTTATCTGTATTATTTATTTCATCATTTTATTTCAAATTAAAACCAACATCACCATTCAAAACCATATAGTTTACTGACTGAGTATATTTAGTGGGGTACCCCCACAGTACCCAGTTTCTGACACACACACACACACACACACCTGTTAGCATATTCATACAGTATGTATTAAATAACATTTTCATTGATATTATTGTATGGAAACATTAGATTAACCTACATGGAATATGTATAACATACCTGAAACATATTGTATGAAAATTAAACCAGTTTTCCAAGTTACATTAAGCTAACATGTGTCCAGTCAGTGAGGCAGTAACTGAAATCATTTAAACTTGGCAGGATACCTCTGAGTGCGTGTTGTGTTCCAACATTTAATGGACCAGGGCCTTGGCTCTTGGACTCTTGTGGTAGTGTAAAAAATCTTAACCCTTTCCAAACAACTGCATGGAATCATAGTGATAGAAACCCAGCACATTTAGCAATAATATGAGCCTGTTCTGTATTCAATTAACTCTATCCAAGGACACAAACTCTATACAGCGTCTAACAGCCATTTCAAAACCAAACTTATTTGGAGAAAGCCAATGATTGAATGCAATAGCACATCATAATTAAATAACTGAGTCTTTTTTTTTTTAGTGTTTGATTAAATGCAGTCATAAAATTTAATAGAAAATACAGGTTTTTAAAAAGCACATTACAAATCAACTTTGAACATTTGTTCTGGATAATTGATGATTATTCTTTCCACTCTCTCAAACTGTTGAGATCTTAAAAGACTCGCTGTCAAGCTGACAAATGTTTCATGCCACTTATTGATTCAAAAAATAAATAAATAAATGGGGGAAAAAAAGAACTGGAAATAAGTATGAAAAACAGCGGTGGCTGAAATGTCTATGCAATCTTTGCTGTGTCCGAAATCACTCTTGTTCACTCCTCCCTACTCACTATCTAGGGAATTACTATATAGAGGACTATATAGTGAGTGCATTGGTAAAATGAAAAAAAAAAAAAAAACCACTTTCGGACACTACTCTGCCATGCCGTTTTTTACAGTATGTCGTTGCGGTCACACAATTAAAACGTGCCAGATCAGTCGGCTGGTGGGTTTTCAAAAGAATAAATACATGCATGTATTTTTGTGATAAATACAGATTATCCTGAGCGTATTTCCCACATTAATAAATACAAAGTACTTTTTTGTCTGCTGCGTCTTTCAGTTCTTTTAAATCAAGGCTGAATACTTTCTTTGCCACTGCCTTTTATTAAATCAAATTTGAGGCTTTTGATTAATTCCTCGCTCTGCACTGTAACTCTTATTCTTGTATTTTATCTGTCTTATTCTATTTTAGCTTATTTTCTATTCTGTTACAATTTTTATTGTACTGTACTTGAATGTCAGTTTATAATGTGTTTTTTCCTCCATCTATTCACCCCAACACACTACAATATTATTGTCGTTTTCGCATCACAGCTTATAAATTTGTCTTCTGCTCATTGTCATGAGAAAAAAACAAATTATTGCTGTACTCAATCTAAAATACTTAACGGTCCTTATGAAACAGCTTTTACAGCTTTTTTTTTCAGCATGACTGCAATGCATGATGGTATATACGGTATTGCTTGGTTAGTGACCATCGGTTGTACTTTTCATGATGCACTGTGGGATACTATGAGTCCACTATATAGGGTGTAATAATCCTCACTATACATTCAGACAGCACTACAAAATGGCAAACTCACTGTATAGTCCACTATATAGTGAGTAGTCAGTGATTTCAGACAGCAGTTGAGTTTTGGGGAAATTATCTTCACTGATTCAAGAATGTCATTTCATAGCTTAATTGGCTTTAAGACAAGACAGAATAGCTTACTTCCTGTATCTTGTATTTCTTTTTTTTTTAAGTGCATATGGAGTTGCCCCCATCCTCTAAGGTAGGTGAAAATGGAAATCTCTAAAACTTTAGGGTGGCACGGTGGTGTAAGTGGTTAGCACAGTTGCCTCACACTAAGAAGATTCTGGGTTTGAGGCTGGCGGGGGCCTTTCTGTGTGGAGTTTGCATGTTGTCTGCGTGGGTTTCTTCCAGGTGCTCTGGTTTCCCCCACAGTTCAAATACCTTGGGTTGAGGTGCCCTTGAGCAAGGCACCTAACTCCCAACTGCTCCCTGGGTGCTGTTAGCATAGCTGCCCACTGCTCTGGGTATGTGTGATTGTGCATGTGTGTTCACTGCTTCAGATGGGTTAAATGCAGAGAGGAGTTTCACACGTGTGTGATGAATAAAGTTGTGCTTTCTTTCTTTAGAATTCCTTACTGATGTACCGGTATGTTAGGACCAAAAACAATGAAATGACAAATACTGTATATTAATTGGGTGACACGGTGGTGTAGTGGTTAGCGCTGTCGCCTCACAGCAAGAAGGTCCGGGTTCGAGCCCCGTGGCTGGCGAGGGCCTTTCTGTGTGGAGTTTGCATGTTCTCCCCGTGTCCGCGTGGGTTTCCTCCGGGTGCTCCGGTTTCCCCCACAGTCCAAAGACATGCAGGTTAGGTTAACTGGTGACTCTAAATTGACCATAGGTGTGAATGTGAGTGTGAATGGTTGTCTGTGTCTATGTGTCAGCCCTGTGATGACCTGGCGACTTGTCCAGGGTGTACCCTGCCTTTCGCCCGTAGTCAGCTGAGATAGGCTCCAGCTTGCCTGCGACCCTGTAGAACAGGATAAAGCGGCTACAGATAATGAATGAATGAATGAATGTATATTAATTTTCTATTTATAATATCCATTGATACCAGAAAGGCACAAAGGACTACAGTGTTCCAAAATCATTATTAATCGTAGGGTGAACATCACAGAACATTCTGATAAATTTCTCCTTTTTTCAGTTATTATTTTGGGGTTTGGGAGTCTCGATAGGGTTATGGGAACCTGGGAAACATCTTGGCCCCAAGCTGGTTAAAGCTTGGGTCAGAAAGCAAACTGAACTCAAACACACCATGTCTCTGTAACTAAACTACAGGTAGAAAACATATCCTTGAGGATAACATGTATAAGTGTAGCTTAAACCCTCAGTTTAGTACCCCTTTTTCCATGAGTGTATCTCCTGAAGCTTTTGAATGCTTTCCACATGCTCAACCATCTATCAACCTTCTCAACCGTAGTGGCTCAGTGGTTATGGCTTGGGCTTCTGATCATCAGAAAGGTCATAAATTTAAGCCCTGGCACCACCAACCTGCCACGGGCCCTGAACCCTCTCTGCTCCAAGTCTTACCTTGAACTCTGACCCCAGTTTCCTAATAAGCATTGGTACATGAAGAAAATAATTTCACCATACTGCACTATATGCGACAATATATGTGACTTTCTATTTCTAAATATCAGCCATCTTTGGTGGCGGGGTTCATATAATTCTTATGCAAGAGGAGCAGTTTCATTGCATCAACCTGCAACAAGATTCACAGCATCCAGCAGCTTTCACTGCTTCACTAATCATACTTCATCATACTTTAACCTAAGCATCTGGTAGACCATCGAGCCCTAGTCAGCCTGCCAGAAATGTTCCCCTGATAAAATTAGTGGCCTACCACCTGCTCAGCACTGTTTTTCCATGCTGCTCAAGTTATTTTCTGGTGGAGCTATGAAACATAACAAAGCCAAATAAAGTTAGTGGTATTGCACCTCTCAGCACTGTTTTCCCATGCTGCTCAGGTAATTTTCTGCTATAAAATATGCAGTGAGCACCAAAAGTCTCAGACCACGGAAATAAAAATGCTTGTATTTTGCATTAATTTCTAATTGAATACTACAATTTTCATTACACATTATATTACTGACAACAACTTGAGCAAAAAGTATAATCTTTTAAATACATGACTTTCAGTTTTAGTAACTGGTACTGTACATCCTCTTTTTGCTTTAATGACAGTGTGCACTGAAGCTGGCATGGACTCCACAAGTTTGTGCAAAGCCTTATGATCCATTTTCAGAGGTGGACAGTAACAAAGTACATTTACTTGAGTACTGTACTAAGTACACTTTTTGAGTATCTGTCCTTGACTTGAGTAATTTTTTTGGAAACTTACGACTAACTTCACTACATTTGAAAGACAAATATCGTACTTTTCACTCCACTACATTTCTATCAAGGTCCTCGTTACTTGTTACTATGAAGCAGCTTTGAAAGTGGATGTTTTTTGTTTTCTTTTATAAAACATGATTGGTTTCTTTGCAGGTGACACTGAGACAGCCTATCAGTAATCGCTAGGGTCACGTCACTTCCATAGACTGGATAAAATCAAGTTCAATTTCTCAGCAGTATTATTTGAACATGATCAGTTGATGGCAGAATGGAAGGAGGCAGTTGTTCTGGAGAATGCATGCCCTCATGACCATACCTAGAACCCATGTTTCAGTTTTCAGAAAGGATTAAAGATTTGTTTCGTTTTAAACGTTTGCCTTATTTGCCTAAAATGAATCACATCACGGCCTACAAAAACTCACCATCCAACCTGCGGAAGCATATTGAGGTCTGTAAACGTTTTATTCCAAGAGAAAGCTTGCAATGAAGTTGTCTGTGCTTTTAGAGCTAGCGTTAACATTGCAATAGCTATGCAGTCTGGTTAGTCAAATGATTATGTATTTGCCTGCCAAGTTGCTACAGCCTTGTCCACGGCTAACGCTAACACATAGCTAGTTAACTTGGACACTGTTTGTTAGCATGTAAAAACAGAGTTATGCTCACATGAATAACATTAACTTGAGCATAATCTTGCCAAATAAACAGAATGTAGAAATCTTTCTTTTCTAGTAATGTTAGCTACCCAATACGATTTCAAGTTTGAAGACAGTTTACTAGCATGTCAGATGGAGTTTCAGCTCTACAGGTTCTACAAACTAGTCAGTAAATCAGAAAATGTACTTTTAATACTTAAGTATTTTTAAAAGCAAGTACTTCAGTACTTTAACTTAAGTAAAAATTTGACTGGACAACTTTCACTTGTATTGGAGTAACATTTGACCAGTGGGATCTGTACTTTGACTTAAGTAATAAACTTGGGTACTTTGTCCACCTCTGTCCATTTTAGATCAAATCCATCAGAATGTCGTCTGAATACATGCTTCAACAGAAAAAAATAGTTATAATGGAGATACGGCCTTTTGTACAAAACAGGTAACATGGTTAATCTAACAAATTTGCTTACATTTATATCGGGACCTAGAATTATTACAGAATCTCGATTATTAAATATTCAGGATGTTGAACATTTACTTTTTTGTTTTAAATATTTCAAAAGTCATACAACCTTCTGTTTATTTCCAATTTTAAATTAAAAAAAAAAATCATTGCGGTCTAAGATTTATAGACCCTACTGCAATTCTTTTTTTCCTTACCAGTTTGTGAGTTTGTGACTGACAGAACCTTGAGAACTTTCAGGACTCATTCTTCAGGAACAGTTTGCTACACTGTTTAAAAAGCAAAAATATACCTGTACCTGACTCATGCCTGTGTACCCTTCTAACAAATAATCTAAATGTGCTTTTACACGGACAGTGGGAACAAGTTGCACCTGGAACAAGTTGCGCCCACTTTCCTTTGTGTTTATATGCTCGCTCACTATCGATGGCAAACCAGAGGTTAGACAGGTAAACACAAAACTGCACATGCGCAAATCAGTGATCAGACACTTGTTTTTAACTTGCTTGATTGTCCTCTCGCTGCTTGTTTCTGTTTAAACGCTTGGTGATTTGGCAATAAATCCAACTTTCACGTCTGGAAAAATGATTTAATTTGTCACAGTGATAGGAGAAGAATCATGTCAGGGCAAAGCCCCAATTGAATTTCAACCCCTTTGGCATAGATTTTTACACCAGATGCAACCTTCCCCAATCTTTCGAGGCTTGGGACCAGCACCAAGTATGCACTGACTTGTGCAAACCCAGTGTCTGGGTATTTTTTACTTGTCTTTGAATTGTGGGGTAAACCAAAGCACCTAGAGGAAACCCACGCAGACATATGGAGGACATGCAAACTCTACACAGAAAGGCCATGGGGTTCGAACCTGGAACCTTCTTGCTGTGAGGCAACAGTGCTAACCATTACATCACCATGCCGCCCTAACTGCCAAACTGTGCCACTCTGAGTGATGTGTCGTTCAGGGAATGAATCAACTCTTTGAGTCAGCTCTTTTCGATGAATTTTAAATTGAAAAAGCAAACAATGATCTGCATCTCCTCACAACTGGATGAAGGTAAGAACGTCCAGTTATCACTGCGACTGGCTTGGTAATTGCTTGACTTCATCGTTTAAAGGCAGAGAAGCTCGACAAGGAAATGCACTTGCGAAGAACTGACCATTGGCGTGAAGTGGTCTTATCCAGATGATAAATGACCCGGATGAAAGCTGCTGCACACGCGTAAGCCCTCCTACTTGCCACTGATTATGTTTAGACAGTAAGCGGGAAACAACCCGGATGAATGCTGCCGCACACGCCTAAGCCCTCCTACTTGCCACTGATTATGTTTAGACAGTAAGCGGGAACAAGTTGCACCCAGAACAAGATGTCCCAGAACAAGTTGCATCTCCTCGTAAAGCAGAGCAAGTTGCGCCCACTGGTGTCAAATTGTTCTGGACAAATTGTGTTTAGATAGGCAGTTGCACCAGGAAAACTTGTTCCAGAAACAGCTTGTTCTAGCCAGGGCCGGAGGCAGCATTTTAAAATCACCGAGGTCCGTGATGTGCTAAGCGCGCGCCAAAAACTTGACATTTAAATGAGAGTGGTGAATTACACGTCACACAAGAGATCTATTCCTGAAATTACTTTTAATGGTGTTTGAACTGAATATCATCTCATCTCATCTCATTATCTCAAGCCGCTTTATCCTTCTACAGGGTCGCAGGCAAGCTGGAGTCTATCCCAGCTGACTACGGGCGAAAGGCGGGGTACACCCTGGACAAGTCGCCAGGTCATCACAGGGCTGACACATAGACACAGACAACCATTCACACTCTCATTCACACCTACGGTCAATTTAGAGTCACCAGTTAACCTAACCTGCATGTCTTTGGACTGTGGGGGAAACCGGAGCACCCGGAGGAAACCCACGCGGACACGGGGAGAACATGCAAACTCCGCACAGAAAGGCCCTCGCCGGCCCCAGGGCTCGAACCCAGGACCTTCTTGCTGTGAGGCGACAGCGCTAACCACTACACCACCGTGCCGCCCTGAATATCATCAGTTTTGAAAAAAAAAATCATGTATGTGGCAAGAGTAAGAATAATTTAAGCTTGTTTAATGGTTTGAGCTGGCCCAAGCAATGAGGACAAAAGATAGGCTAACCATGTAGCCTATGGAACTGAGATACATTAACAATCTGGCATCCGTTACACCTACGCACAAAAAAAAAAATTCTGGGGAAAAAAAATCAGTATACACCACCATGTTTTAGGCAAAGTTATCCAAGGCAAACATAAGTTGAAATTTCCCACTCTATTGCTTTGGCTTATCGAATGATTTATTTTTAAAATCACAAACAAGTTAGGCTACAACTGCGCTGCTTCGAAAATTTAAATTGAACAGCTTCATGAAAGTGCGCTGATGGTTACCATGAAAACCCCGTGTCTCCTGCACTGCGTTCCTCCCCCGAGTCGTGCGCTCATTCGCTTTTGTGTTCTTGGTCTCAGAGCCGCATGCACCAAACAGACGCAGAAGACAGAATCAGCATTTAACATAATTAACAATGCGCTTTTTACGGAGACGTTTTAATATTATTCTTTATTTTTTTTATCCAGTTGAATATTTAGCCTACAAATGTATTTTCAGCTCTTAAAAATGACCGAGGTCCGGACCTCGGTGGCCTCATAGCTGGCTACGGCCATGGTTCTGGCGCAAGTGCCAGTGTAAAAGCAGCTTAAGTAAAACGTGGAAGATAGATTACTGTGTCTTCTCTCTAATGTCTAATTAGTGCTGATGTAAATGGAGATTATTTTATGAAGCAAAGAGATGTGATGGCTATAATACTTAATGAGGGCAGGCTACAAGGTTACTTTTGTTCTCGCCTACAGATGAGAGGCAATGATTCCAATGATTATACATGCCTCCAAGCCAATATCTGCTATATAGAAAGAACTGTACCAGCATTATAGTTAATGACAGAGAAATCAGTACTAGTCTAATAACTTTGCACCATAAACATGAATCACTTGCTATGTGTCTAAAGTAGCATGTTTCAATGTCCATAATTCAACAGCTGACCAAAATAGTAACGCTGCTAATGAGGCAGCAAAAGCCATGTAGTCCACAAGCAGCATGACTTAGTCACATAATATTAAAGATGAACTGCTTGCTTTCTTCTTAGTGTGAGAAAATTTAATGTGTGAATTTGATCCAAATTTAGACCACAGGACTCAACTCGCATATTTTATAAACACACAGTGATATTACAGAATGCACTACTGACACTGTGTTAATGGTTTAAACAAGAATGAAGTGCAACACAGCACCAGTTTGTGCAAGCTAAGTGCTCTTATCACTTGCCGCGTTGCATTATTGACCCAACCCAAGAGAGACAGGCACACAGACAGATACACTGATAAATCCTTGGTCCTCTGCCACTGTAGTGTTGTGGATATCCTCTGAGGCTGTAAGGAAACTATATGCCTCAGCCATATTCAGAGCATTTTTGAGAATGTATGGCCATTAGCAGGAAACCGAAGAAGTGCTACATTAGGCGCGACCCCCTCCTGTCCCATGTTGCCGCTCACTATCAGAAATCTGGCATTAAGAATGAATGGATTGTGTCCAGATAGTATTAATTAAACAAGACGGCTATTGAGCTCCGGTGACAGCCATATTAAAGACTGGCTCTGTAATTAATCACAGAAGCCCAGTGTGACTTGTTTGATCCTGCCACCACTCCACACATGCTAGCAGCCCACCACGCCTCAACAACACACCAAACAAGCACAATAAGTGCAAACTGAAAAACTGTCCAGCCAGACGGTGTTAAAAAAAAAAAAAAAGAAATGCAAGGGTGCTGAAGCTAAAAAGGAAAAGTCTGACTCAAGTTTGGGAAGAATTGCAGAAGCCCATAACATGGGGCTGGCATGCAATGGCTGATAAAATCTAGCTAGGCTACACTTTGCTAAATATTCACTTTTACCAACATTTCTCATTTCTAATGAACAGTGCAGGACTCAGAGACTGTATTCATAAATCATAATCTTCAATGGTTTGAAACTGGTTTCTATAATACAAGTACAGTGTCTTGCAAAAGTATTCATCCCCCTTGGTGTTTGTCCTGTTTTGTCGCATTACAAGCTGGAATTAAAATGGATTGTTGGGGGGTTAGCAACATGAGTTACACAACATGCCTATCACATACACATTTAGAGGTGCAAATTGTTTTCTTTTTATTGTGACATGTACAATCTCATTCATTCATTATCTCTAGCCGCTTTATCCTTCTACAGGGTCGCAGGCAAGCTGGAGCCTATCCCAGCTGACTACGGGCGAAAGGCGGGGTACACCCTGGACAAGTCGCCAGGTCATCACAGGGCTGACACATAGACACAGACAACCATTCACACTCACATTCACACCTACGGTCAATTTAGAGTCACCAGTTAGCCTAACCTGCATGTCTTTGGACTGTGGGGGAAACCGGAGCACCCGGAGGAAACCCACGCGGACACGGGGAGAACATGCAAACTCCACACAGAAAGGCCCTCGCCGGCCCCGGGGCTCGAACCCAGGACCTTCTTGCTGTGAGGCGACAGCGCTAACCACTACACCACCGTGCCGCCACATGTACAATCATTAAGATAAAAAAAATAATAAAAAAACAGAAATCTGGAGTGTGCATATTCACCTCCCAAAGTCAATACTTTGTAGAGCAGTGTTAGAATTTTGGCGCGAATCCGCAAATCGATTCGCGCGAGTATTCGCGTAAATTGTTCCCCAGGCGAATCTCTATGGATTTGCGCAAAACATTCAAGAAATATAAAAATCTTATCATAAAATATCACTTCAACACAAATTCCACAAACGGTTTCGGTTTTGATAAACAAACGTTCTGCGCATGTGCAAAGTGTGTTTCACTCGCTTGCATCTAGTCCGCCGAGTACTCGGCAGGTGGCTTTTGTTGTCAAGAATAACAAGATGGCGTACTCCAGCTCAAGTGATAGTCAGCCAAACACCTCAAAATCCGTTGAAAAAACGAAAAGAATATCGCGGCGCGGTTTACAGGCGTGGGGCGATGACCTACTAGACAATTATGACTTTGAAGACGATTTTGCAGTCAAGGCGAGGTGTAAGACATGCAGCCTGCACTATGACAAAATCAAAGCATGGTGGGCATTCTGTTTCACGGTCGATGATCATCACACACATAATGATATATAGCCTATACAGGAGTCTCACACACACACACACACACACACACACACACACACACACACTAGTGCAGTCATTCGGAATCAGAAAGACAAGACCAATGAAATGAATAAATATATGATAAACACACAAAAATACAGGTTACTGACATGAGAAATTTGATCATTTTTTTACATGTTAATAAAATTACACTCAAATTAAAATGAACATCAGAATTTGAAATAAATAAATTATCAAGACATGCAATTACAGAGAATATTGAATTTACTTTTTCAGATATAGAGGCAAGGTCGTGAATGATGTTATGAGTGATGGGGAAAATGGGACGACATATATACTGAAACCGAACTTGGTGCAACATCTCGCCAGTGAGGCGCATAACAAATGTTTGGAAATATCGACTGGACAGCCAGTAAGCAAGAAGCAGAAAACATTACCAGCGTCCTTTGACAGTGCCAGAGATATGGCGAAGAGAGCACTGAGACCACTTCTTGTTGCCAGTGTCTACATAGGGAGAACCGAAAAGCCTTACTCACAATTCCCAGGTCTACTTGAAACTTACATTGAGATGGGTGCTCCACGTACCACAGCCTTCAACAACGATAAATCTGCAAAAGTGTTCAACCACATAGTTGCTGATCAGATGAGGGATGATGTACGTGAAAGTGTCGCCAAAGCAAATTTCTTCAGCTGGTTGATCGACGGCAGTGCAGCTAAACGAGGACTGACATACGAAGCAGAACTTCTATACATAAGAACAGTTCCAGAGCTAATTCCGAAGACTGAATTTTTTACTTTCATAAGCATGGCTCCTTATGCCTCTGTAACATCAGACAATCTGTTGCATGCAGTTCTGAAGAGGCTACTCGTCTTTCAAGACAGCGACATGCAAGGAAATGAACTATACACCAAACCTGTCGATGATGTCCAAACAGCTTCTCTGGTTGAGGCTTTGTGCGATGGGTTCCAAAACAAGATAGTTGGAACTGGTGCTGATGGGGCCGCTGTGAACTTTGGCAAAAAGAAAGGACTCATGGAACTCTACAAGAAAAACATGAAATCGCAGTGGCTCCTGTCCGTGCATTGCTTTGCACACAGGCTTGAGCTGGCAGCACAAGATGCACTAGAAAAACAGTTCAGTGATGTGGATGATCTTCTCAAGGATTTGTTCTACCACTTCAAGAACAGTCAGAAACAGTGGTGTCTGGTACTCAAGCTCGCGAACAAACTGAAACTTGGTGTGTTGGTGCAGCCAAAGTCGACCGGGACGAGATTTGTTGGACACAGACAGAGAGCCCTCAATGCTCTGCACTACAACTGGGTAGTATATGTGTTACATTTCAGCAATGCCAAACAACAGAAGGGCGAGAAAGACGTTGCCAGCAAAGCTGCTGCCTGGCTGACAAAGCTACTGGACTTCAAGTTCCTTGCCAAGTGCCGTATCTATGAGGACATCATTCAGCTGCTGACCACAACATCAAAAATCTTCCAGGCAGATGATGCACGCTCCACTGCTGATGCAAGTCGCTCTTTGCAGACTCTCAAAGTGCAGAAGGTGATTTTTTTTTATCATCACTGATTCACTTAGTGACTGACACAGTAAATAGTAAATGATGCAAATATCTTCGCAAATAAATAAGTATGAGATAATAATATACAGAATGAGATAGAATGCATGTTGTACATAATTATTGAATTAATTATACATGATGTTGACTCGGTGCTTTCATATATTATTTACAGGAACTTCTAGCTGAGGAGCCTGGCGTGTCTGAGGCAGACCTTTGGACCAGACATGCCAAAAGCCAAGATGTGAGGCCTGATGAAGTGGTTCACGTGCAAGCCAACACTCGCGGCTCGGGGTCTGTTGCTCTGTCAGTGAACACCACCAAGAAAATTCTGTTGGCAGTGAAGGTTCCTCATCAAGACGTCCCTGAAGCACAAAGTACTGGCAAATTTGGCATTCAAGACTTCCAAGAGCCTATCGTCATGAACAACGTCACAGAAAACATCAAGGATGATGTGCAATAAATATGTCACGCAGCAGTGACAAGTATTGGTGAAGCCTTGGATGAGAGATTTGCAGAATTTGAGGCCAATACTGCTGTGTTGTCAAAGGTGAAGCTCCTTGACATCACTACTTGGCCGAAGGACTTGAAGGAACTCGCTAAGTTCTGTTCCAAAGATGTAACTGCTCTCGTTGACCACTTCATGGCCCCACTCCAACATGCAGGCCTGGAGAGTAAAATCATTGTCTTAGAGGAATTCAAATCACTGAAGCTGTACTACAGTCCCAAGGTACTAAATGATAGTTTGGCATGACCCTGACACATTGGTGCAGTTAGGTTTCTGACATTCAGATGTTCTCTGTTGTTCAGTTTTTGATGATTAAGGATTGAAATAGAGTGATGAGTTTGTTACTGTGAATAACTCTGTGCATTGTAATGTTTACTGTAACAGTTACTGTATTTGCGGCGGGCTTTTGAAGATGTCCTCGGCTCCATTCTTCAGCTGTTGACTTGATTAAGGAGTGAAATAAAGTGATAATGAGTTTGATAGTGTGTATAAATATGTGTATTTTAATTACTGTAACTGGTACTGTATTTGTGGTTTGAGGGCTGAGTTGGAGGCCAACTGACTGCCTGTGAAAAGAATTCAAACTCGTACACACAGTCACAACAAACACAAAGTTGTGGAAATTATTTTACTGGATTCTCAGGATTCTCGCAAAACGGTTTTGCGAGAATCCAAACAGATTCCTGCAAATTTTCACAAAATTCTAGCCCTGTAGAGCCACCTTTTGCTGCAATTACAGCTGCAACTCTCTTGGGGTACGTCTCTGTTAGCTTAGCACATCTAGCCACTGGGATTTTTGCCCATTCCTCAAGGCAAAACTGCTCCAACTCCTTCAAGTTAGATGGGTTGAGTTGATGTACAACAATCTTTAAGTTATGCCACAGATTCTCAATTGGATTGAGGTCTGGGCTTTGACTAGGCCATTCCAAGACATTTAACTGTTTCCCTTTAAACCACTCCAGTATGCTTAGGGTCATTGTGCTGCTGGAATGTGAACCTTCGTCCCAGTCTCAAACCTCTGTCTGACTCAAACAAGTTTTCCTCCAGAATTGCCCTATATTTAGTGCCATCCATCTTTCCTTCAATCCTGACCAGGTTTCCTGTCCCTGCAGATGAAAAACATCCCCACAGCACGATGCTGTCACCACCATGCTTCACTGTAGGAATGGTGTTCTCAGGATGATGGGAAGTGTTGGGTTTGTGCCACACATGGCATTTCCCATGATGGCCAAAAAGTTCAATTTTAGTCTCATCTGGCCAGAGAATCTTCTTCCATGTGTTTGGGGAGTCTGCCACATGCTGTTGGGCAAACTTCAAACATGTTTTCTTAAGCAATGACTTTTTTTCTGGCCACTCTTCCATAAAGCCCCACTCTGTGGAGCGTATGGCTTAAAGTGGTCCTATGGACAGATACTTCCATCTCCACTGTGGATCTTTGCAGCTCCTTCAGTGTTATCTTTGGTGTCTTTGTTGCATCTCTGATTAATGTCCTCCTTGCCTGGTCTGTGAGTTTTGGTGGGCGGCTTTCTCTTGTCAGGTTTGTAGTGGTGCCATATTCTTTCCATTTTGCTATAATGGATTTAATGGTGCTCCATGGGATATTCAAAGTTTGGAATATTTTTTATAACCCAACCCTGATCTATACTTCTCCACAACTTTGTCTCTGACCTGTTTGGAGGCTCCTTGGTTTTCATGTTACTTGCTTAGTAGTGTTGCAGAGTCAGGGTCCTTCCAGAACAGGTTGAGTTTTCAGACATCATGTGACAGATCATGTGACACTTTGATGGCACACAGGTTGATCTTAATCAACTAATTATGTGACTTATGAAGTGAATTGGTTGGACCAGCTCTTATTTAGGGGTTTCATACGAAAGGGGGTGAATACCTATGCACACTCCAAAGTTCTGTTTTTTCATCTTAATTATTGTTTGTGTCACAATTTTAAAAAAATGCACCTTTAAAGTGGTAGGCATGTTGTGCAAATCAAATGGTGCTAACTCTCCAAAAGTCCATTTTAATTTCAGCTTGTAATGCGACAAAACGGGACAAACACCAAGGGGGATGAAAACTTTTGCAAGACACTGTACCAGACCAGATCAGAACATACCTACCTGCAACCAAGTTAAGGATAAAAATAAAATAGGTTACAAATTTTATTTATTGAAACTTCTGTGGAGCACCAGGTCATTCATATACAACCCCGATTCCAAAAAAGTTGGGACAAAGAATAAATTGTAAATAAAAAGGGAATGCAATAATTTACAAATCTCAAAAACTGATATTGTATTCACAATAGAACATAGACAACATATCAAATGTCGAAAGTGAGACATTTTGAAATTTCATGCCAAATATTGGCTCATTTGAAATTTCATGACAGCAACACATCTCAAAAAAGTTGGGACAGGGGCAATAAGAGGCTGGAAAAGTTAAAGGTACAAAAAAGGAACAGCTGGAGGACCAAATTGCAACTCATTAGGTCAATTGGCAATAGGTCATTAACATGACTGGGTATAAAAAGAGCATCTTGGAGTGGCAGCGGCTCTCAGAAGTAAAGATGGGAAGAGGATCACCAATCCCCCTAATTCTACGCCGACAAATAGTGGAGCAATATCAGAAAGGAGTTCGACAGTGTAAAATTACAAAGAGTTTGAACATATCATCATCTACAGTGCATAATATCATCAAAAGATTCAGAGAATCTGGAAGAATCTCTGTGTGTAAGGGTCAAGGCCAGAAAACCATACTGGGTGCCCGTGATCTTCGGGCCCTTAGACGGCACTGCATCACATACAGGCATGCTTCTGTATTGGAAATCACAAAATGGGCTCAGGAATATTTCCAGAGAACATTATCTGTGAACACAATTCACCGTGCCATCTGCCGTTGCCAGCTAAAACTCTATAGTTCAAAGAAGAAGCCGTATCTAAACATGATCCAGAAGCACAGATGTCTTCTCTGGGCCAAGGCTCATTTAAAATGGACTGTGGCAAAGTGGAAAACTGTTCTGTGGTCAGATGAATCAAAATTTGAAGTTCTTTATGGAAATCAGGGATGCCGTGTCATTTGGACTAAAGAGGAGAAGGACGAATCAAGTTGTTATCAGCGCTCAGTTCAGAAGCCTGCATCTCTGATGGTATGGGGTTGCATTAGTGCGTGTGGCATGGGCAGCTTACACATCTGGAAAGACACCATCAATGCTGAAAGGTATATCTAGGTTCTAGAGCAACACATGCTCCCAACCAGACAATGTCTCTTTCAGGGAAGACCTTGCATTTTCCAACATGACAATGCCAAACCACATACTGCATCAATTACAGCATCATGGCTGCGTAGAAGAAGGGTCCGGGCACTGAACTGGCCAGCCTGCAGTCCAGATCTTTCACCCATAGAAAACATTTGGCGCATCACAAAATGGAAGATACGACAAAAAAGACCTAAGACAGTTGAGCAACTAGAATCCTACATTAGACAAGAATGGGTTAACATTCCTATCCCTAAACTTGAGCAACTTGTCTCCTCAGTCCCCAGATGTTTACAGACTGTTGTAAAGAGAAAAGGGGATGTCTCACAGTGGTAAACATGGCCTTGTCCCAACTTTTTTGAAATGTGTTGTTGTCATGAAATTTAAAATCATCTAATTTTTCTCTTTAAATGATACATTTTCTCAGTTTAAACACTTGATATGTCATCTATGTTCTATTCTGAATAAAATATGGAATTTTGAAACTTCCACATCATTGCATTCCGTTTTTATTTACAATTTGTACTTTGTCCCAACTTTTTTGGAATCGGGGTTGTATAAGTAATAAAACTATTTATCTTGAAGGGCAAATTATGCTAATATAGCCTGAAAATGGCTTTTAGTAGTTCCCCCCCCCCCCCCCCCACCATGCACCCAAACTAACATCAGTTCATTATTTTAAGCCATTTAACAACAAGTCTGTGTGTTAACAAGCTCATTTACAAAAAGGTTACATAAGGACAGTACTTTTACTGAATGGCTTATGAGCTTTACAAGCGGTATATAGGAATTCATTGTGCAGCCCTTCCCATCTGATTCACATCAGTATGCAACATTTGACTTGGTTGTAGACTTAACATTATGTCAGCAGTGTGTAAACCTATTTAAAAAACACTTAAAGTGTTGCATCTGAGACGGATTGAATTGTTTGTCACATTGTATCCAGTACTATGTACAACATTACCACAAACATCAATCACCTTTTTCCATTTACTACATCTACAACTATTTCACTTGAAGAGAATAACTTGCACGGAAAGTTAATAACACCAATTGTTTATTGTCTTCTCTGTGTTAAAGTTTGAAAGCAGAGTTGTAAATCTGGTTGGCTGGAATAACTAAAACACTTAACCTTGCAATGTTTTTAAAACACAGTATGGTAAGGGTACGAGTGAGAAAAATCAGTCGGTCAGGCTCATGTACGTCTGATGGTTATAACAAATTCCGGCATGGGCTGATTTTTTTTTTTAGGTGAAAAAGGCTAAGGCTGCACTACCGAATGAGTAACACTCCATTCCCTTTCTGTTTACACAACAGTCATTATCATCAATACAGCTCTAAATGAAGGTACTTTCAGGGAGGTGGCTGTCTTGTTTGCACAGTCGATAAATGGATCATCACTGGAAAATCCATTCTAAATCTAATTGAAAATATCCAGACCTTTGCATTTGTCAGAGCGGAAGGTAGAGAGAGAGAGAGAGAGAGAGAGAGAGTGCAGTGTCGATGGAAACTAATCGCAGAGAGACAGAATGAGAAAAGAGCGAACTGTGTGTATAGGGTGAGCCAGACATAAATAACCATCAATTAAATAATTAAATAGTATTAATGGCTGTGATCACAGCACCTCCTAATTATAACTAGCTATTAACAGTTGGCTTTCACTGCTCTACAGATAAGAATGGGATTAATGTGAGGCTTGCCCTCTCACCCTCGGAGACCAGCAGGCGAAACAATATCTAACTACTGTGCATATGGTATCTTCCAAAATCATGGAACAGAGAGGAAATCTGTCCAGACTTACATGGTGGTGATTGTGTTTTATTGGCTTGATCCTCTGCAACATTATTTAGCACCTTACGAAATAAATGGAACAATATATTTATTTTTTTCTGTAAACAGATATCCATACTTTACATATTTTCCTGAAGGAATACAGTATGTCATCAAAAATGCACTCAAACAAAATACATAAGTACAGGAGAAATTTATATAAATTTGAACACATGAAGGTTCACCAAATTTAGTTTGATTTAGTGCAAATAAAGTCACAAGAAAAGAGGTATGAGTCAAACCTTTTTCACTCGTGGCATGTTTCTACTTTATATAGTCCTGGAATCTGCAGGTATTCCTTAACACTTTCATGACATGACATGACATATTACACTACATTACATGGCATTTAGCAGACACTCTGATCCAGAGTGACATACAATGAGTGCAAAAGTCTTTCACATGTATGTCAACCACAAGGAAAGTTCAAGCATTTTAATATTTGGTTTGAAGCATCATAGATATTTTAATATTTGGTATCTGATTACAAAATGAACTGATTACAGGAGGCTTTGGTATGTTTTGCAATGTCAGGTAGCTATCCAATAACTTGATTCAAGTTTAACATTCAATCTATGAGGAGCTCTAACTTAGGGTCTTAACACTGATAGTTTTATCACCACATTTCATAAATAGGTTCCATACCCAACATAATATTTGCAGGAAGACTGCCAAGGTTAGGTTAGAAACTAAATTTAAAAAAAGACAAAAAAAAAAAAACTTCTCAAACTATTCTACAGGCAGAAAAACTCCTTTTGGCTAAAACCCAATTTTTCATCTTTTTTTTTAAGCTGTTTCCCAAAATTCAGCCACAGCAACACATGATGGATTTTCTCAGACTGTCACATACAGTGTCTTGCAAAAGTATCCCCCCTTGTGTTTGTCCTGTTTTGTCACATTACAAGCTGGAATTAAAATGGATTTTTGGATGGTTAGCACCATTTTATTTACACAACATGTCCACAACTTTAAAAGGTGCAAAATGTTTTTTTTTTATTGTGACACAAACAATAATTAAGATGGAAAAAAAAACCCAGAAATCTGGAGTGTGCATAGGTATTCACCCCCCAGTCAATACTTTGTAGAGCTACCTTTTTCTGCAATTACAGCTGCAAGTCTCTTGGGGTATGTCTCTATTAGCTTAGCACATCTGACCACTGGGATTTTTGCCCATTCCTCAAGGCAAAACTGCTCCAACTCCTTCAAGTTAGATGGATTGCATTGGTGTACAACAATCTTCAAGTTATGCCACAGATTCTCAATTGGATTGAGGTCTGGGCTTTGATTAGGCCATTCCAACACATTTAAATGTTTCCCTTTAAACCACTCCAGTGGAACTTTAGCAGTATGTTTAGGGTCATTGTCCTGCTGGAACATGAACCTTCGTCCAAGTCTCAAACCTCTGGCTGACTCAAACAGGTTTTCCTCCACAATTGCCCTGAATAAAACAACAATTTGCACCTTTAAAGTTGCAGGCATGTTGTGTAAATCAAATTGCACTAACCATCCAAAAATCCATTTTAATTCCAGCTTGTAATGCAACAAAAGAGGACATAAACCAAGGGGGATGAATACTTTTGCAAGACACTGTAAATGTTTTCATGTGTCTAAGCAAATGTGAGATTGTGTGAGTAAATCAACAGAATTGAAAAAGCATACATTAAAAAGTACAAAGGGCATTGAAAAGATTGTAGTTTTTAATAGGTCCTTGAGGTTAAAGTAGATGGCACGGTGGTGTAGTGGTTAGCACTGTCGCCTCACAGCAAGAAGGTCCTGGGTTCAAGCCCAGCAGCCGGCGAGGGCCTTTCTGTGTGGAGTTTGCATGTTCTCCCCATGTCCGCGTGGGTTTCCTCCGGGTGCTCCGGTTTCCCCCAAAGGCATGCAGTTTAGGCTAATTGGTGGCTCTAAATTGACTGTAGGTGTGAATGGTTGTCTGTGTCTATGGCCAAGTTTACATTAGACCATATCTGTCTCGTTTTCTTCGCGGATACACTGTCCATTTACATTAAAACGCCTGGAAACGCCGGGAAACGGGAATCCGCCAGGGTCCACGTATTCAATCCAAATCGTGTCTGGTCCGGTGCTGTGTAAACATTGAGAATACACGGATACGCTGTGCTGAGCTCTAGCTGGCGTCGTCATTGGACAACGTCACTGTGACATCCACCTTCCTGATTCGCTGGCGTTGGTCATGTGACGCGACTGCTGAAAAACGGCGCAGACTTCCGCCTTGTATCACCTTTCATTAAAGAGTATAAAAGTATGAAAATACTGCAAATACTGATGCAAATACTGCCCATTGTGTAGTTATGATTGTCTTTAGGCTTGCCATCCTTCCACTTGCAAGTGGTAAGTGACGCGCATGCCCGACATGCACTGGGATCACACACACAGCGGCTCAGTCCCAAATCACTGCTCGTGCGCTTCACTCGTGCGCTCTGTGAGCTGCGCAGGGCCGGAGTGCGCACCCTCCAGAGGGCACTCGCTGTTCAGGGCGGAGTGATTTGGAGCGCAGGATGCCTGCGGAGCCGAGCGTATCCGTGTATTGGCGTTGCTATGTGCACGCGAATCGTGTATTGGCGTTGCTGTGTGCACACTAATCGTTTTAAAAACGTTAATCTGATGATCCGCTGATACGGTCTAATGTAAACCCCACCTATGTGTTGGCCCTGCGATGACCTGGCGACTTGTCCAGGGTGTACCCTGCCTCTCGCCCATAGTTAGCTGGGATAGGCTCCTGCGACCCCGTAGGACAGGATAAGCGGCTACAGATAATGGATGGATGGAGGTTAAAGTATGCTGAGGCAACTCTGTCATGGATCAGCGATCAGATGATTGAATACCAATGGAGAATACCAAACACTTTTAAGCAAACAGACTGTATAAATAAGCTTACCGACCATTTGAGCTGTTTATATATATATATGATATTACACAGAAGTGCGAAGATATATTTATCTTCAAGTGGTGAATAGATTTTTCAGCACAAGATGATAAACTTCATATCTTCATGCCACCATGTAATGTTCTTTATATTATATGGACACATCCACAAAAAAAGAAAAAAGAAAACGCAAGTGAATCAAAGAATTTTAATTGTGAACCGGTTCACCATTTTGACAACGTGCATCAAGTCAGGGGGAAAACACTGGGAGTGACATCATCAGAGTGAAATATCAGGAATTATGTCACTCAGATCTGCGATGTATTTCGCATGAAACATGCGAGTTTTTCAACATGAGAAGATAAACTTCATATCTTCAACCTAACGTGATTTTCTTTTTATTATACAGACACATTCACAAACAAAAAAACAGCCAAATTTATGAAAACAATTCATCAATTTCCTCACGAGTGACCATCTAGAGATTTGTGTCATGGTTCTGGTTCTTCATGTCCCGGATGTAGCTCGTATGAAAGATACAAGTGGTGTATTTCCCAGTAAAACACTCATGTCCATATGATATACACCCAGAAGATTAATTGTGACCCAACCTGACCAATGACAGTAAATCGTTATTTTTATATCTTTGCTTACCTCTGCAAAGCACAATATCTTACTGATAAGATGATAAAGGAAACAAGATTCAAGAAGCTTATTGTCATATGCATAGTAAAAACACGGAGGTTCAGACAATGCAATGAAATTCTTACTTTGCTGCTCTCCTTACACACAACAATAACACATGCATTCAACAAACACATGACAAAAAGATGCCCAAAATGGGAATAAAAGTAATAAATGTAGTAAAACTAAATAGGTAAAAGAAGTGCCAAAAAAACCAAGTTAATTTGCAAAGTGACTCTGTGCTTTGTGCAAACAGGTAGCCACAGTGGGGATGCTGGAGAATGGGGAGTGCAGTATTTAGTGTGTTGTATTTTTCAGGAGCCTGATAGCCTGTGGACAAAAACCGTTTGAGAGTCTTGTAGTCCTTGATTTGACACTCTGGTAGCGTCTCCCTGACGGCAGGAGTGTAAGGAGACTGTGATATGGGTGTGTATTATCCTTAATAATGTTATGGGCCCTCCTGATGACCCTGGTGTTGTAAATGCCCTGTAGTGATGGGAAGGCTGTTCCAGAGATGGCCTGGGCAGTCTTTATCACCCGCTGGAGAGTCTTCCTGTCCTGAGCAGTGCAATTTACATACCACACTGTGATGGAGCTGGTGATGACACTCTTGACTATGCATCTGTAGAAGTTGCTGAGGACTTTGGCTGGCATGCCAAACTTCCTCAGCCTCCTAAAGAAATAGTTTCTGCTGTGACTTCTTCAGAAGCTGCTGAGTGTTGTGAGATCAGGTGAGGTCCTCACTGACGTGAGTGTCGAGGAACTTAAAAGTTCTTACCCTCTCCACCTCTGTCTCCCCAATGTATATCGGGGCGTGCTGCTCCCTCCTCTTAGGATCAATAATCATCTCCTTGGTCTTATCTGTATTTAATACACGTTTTATGAGGTTGTAAAACTCTTATTGTCAACTGTGATGTAAGAGGCAGGTGGTGAATCAGTCTGCAACAGTAAGACAACTGAAGCCTCTGTCAGGGTAGTGTTTTTGTATTTCTGTTACAGAGCTAGGACAGCATGGTGCCTCACAGCAAGAAGGTTCTGGGTTCAAACCTTGCAGCTAACCAGGGCCTTTCTGTGCGGAGTTTGCACATTCTCTCTATGCCTATGAGGGTTTCCGTTGGTGCTCTGGTTTCCTCCCACAGTCCAAAGATATGTTGATGAGCTCAACAATCTACTCTAAATTGCCCATAGTTGTGAGCAGTTGTTTCTCTCTATGTTAGGTGGTGTTTACATTAGACCGTATCAGCGGATCATCAGATTAACGTTTTTAAAACAATTCGCGTGCACACAGCAACGCCAATACACGATTCGCGTGCACACAGCAACGCCAATACACGGATACGCTCGGCTCCGCAAGCATCCTGCGCTCCAAATCACTCCGCCCTGAACAGCGAGTGCCCTCTGGAGGGTGCGCACTCCGGCCCTGCGCAGCTCACAGAGCGCGCAAGTGAAGCGCATGAGCAGTGATTCGGGACAAATAGCAGGAAGTGAAAGTCCGCGCCATTTTTCAGCAGTCGTGTCACATGACCAACGTGGCATGACCAACGCCAGCGAATCAGGAAGGTGGATGTCACAGTGACGTTGTCCAATGACGACGTCAGCTAGAGCTCAGCACAGCGTATCCTCGTTCCTCAATGTTTACACAGCACCGGATCAGATACGTAATGGATTGAATACGTGGGCCCTGGCGGATTCAAGTTGTTCCGCCTGTGGAGTCGTTTCCCGGCATTTTAATGTGAACGGACAGTGCATCCGCGACGAAAACGAGACGGATACGGTCTAATGTAAACACCACCTTAGTCTTGTGATAGATTTGTGACCTGCCCAGGGTGTACCTCACCTCTTGCCTGAAGTCAGCTGGGATTGGCTCCAGCTTCCCCTGCGACCCTGACAGATAAGCTGTATAGATGATGGATGGATGTTACAGAGCTTCAAGGCTTGTCCTCTGAGAGACTGCACACTGTTTGAATCACACCGATGTGACAGAGAGTGAGCAAATGTCAGGTTAGTGAGTGTCACAATGTGGGCAGTAATTGTGGTCATACTCCAGAGAGAAATTCAGTCCTGTGAGGTTTTACCTGATGGACCAAGTCAAAGCTCATCCATATCAATCTCCACAAGAGAAGCGAGATGGGCACTAATGCACACACGTACCCAAATACCCACATTTGAATTACTGTCCTTGCGAGGACCCTCCACCATTCCACCACATAAGAACTCTTCTACAGTGAAGAATTTAAACTTATATTATATATAAAACACACACACACAAAACTGTGCAAAAGTCTTAAGCCCCCTATTTTTTTCTTACAAACTTCATTATAGATTTCTATTTTATGACTTCTACATTATCAAGTCAGTACAAAAACATCTGAGTTCCAAACATTTGTTTTCCAGCACAAAAGTAAATATTACAAGTAAAAAAAAAAAGTTTGTATCTGAGCAGCATATCACATAAGAGACCACTTTTCAGATTAAAAAAGAAAACAATGACGGCTGCTGGGTTTTGACGCAAAATGAAGAAGCGAGTATGAGAGTCAAAGTGTCCAGAAGAACTGTGGCTGGTTCTGTAAGATGCTCAGTAAAACCTACAGCTCATTTCCTTATCAAACTGCACTCACTGTACCTGAGACTACTAATTTTTTTGAAAGCAAAGCATCATCTCACACCAAATATTGACTTTGTTTCATTTATTATGGCTTACTGCTGTTTATACTATTGTTTTTAATGTTGAAACATTTCATTTCATTATTTTTAAGCCATTTTTGGTAAACAGCATTTCTTTACATGTGCCTAAAACTTTTGCACAGTACTGTATATATATATATATATATATATATATATATATATATATATATATATATATATATATAAATAGGGAATCAAATAAGGGGAGTCCTGAATGCTGAGTGATCGCACATCAACATACAGTACTATTGTGCAACATACAGTCTACATACAGTGGGGCAAAAAAGTACAAACCCAATTACAAAAAAGTTGGGACAAAGTGCAAATTATAAATAAAAACGGAATGCAATAATTTACAAATCTCAAAAACTGATATTGTATTCACAATAGAACATAGACAACATATCAAATGTCGAAAGTGAGACATTTTGAAATTTCATGCCAAATATTGGCTCATTTGAAATTTCATGACAGCAACACATCTCAAAAAAGTTGGGACAGGGGCAATAAGAGGCTGGAAAAGTTAAAGGTACAAAAAAGGAACAGCTGGAGGACCAAATTGCAACTCATTAGGTCAATTGGCAATAGGTCATTAACATGACTGGGTATAAAAAGAGCATCTTGGAGTGGCAGCGGCTCTCAGAAGTAAAGATGGGAAGAGGACCACCAATCCCCCTAATTCTGCGCTGACAAATAGTGGAGCAATATCAGAAAGGAGTTCGACAGTGTAAAATTGCAAAGAGTTTGAACATATCATCTACAGTGCATAATATCATCAAAAGATTCAGAGAATCTGGAAGAATCTCTGTGCGTAAGGGTCAAGGCCAGAAAACCATACTGGGTGCCCGTGATCTTCGGGCCCTTAGATGGCACTGCATTACATACAGGCATGCTTCTGTATTGGAAATCACAAAATGGGCTCAGGAATATTTCTAGAGAACATTATCTGTGAACACAATTCACCGTGCCATCCGCCGTTGCCAGCTAAAACTCTATAGTTCAAAGAAGAAGCCGTATCTAAACGTGATCCACAAGCGCAGACGTCTTCTCTGGGCCAAGGCTCATTTAAAATGGACTGTGGCAAAGTGGAAAACTATTCTGTGGTCAGACGAATCAAAATTTGAAGTTCTTTATGGAAATCAGGGACGCCGTGTCATTTGGACTAAAGAGGAGAAGGACGACCCAAGTTGTTATCAGCGCTCAGTTCAGAAGCCTGCATCTCTGATAGTATGGGGCTGCATTAGTGCGTGTGGCATGGGCAGCTTACACATCTGGAAAGACACCATCAATGCTGAAAGGTATATCCAGGTTCTAGAGCAGCATTATGCTCCCATCCAGACGACGTCTCTTTCAGGGAAGACCTTGCATTTTCCAACATGACAATGCCAAACCACATACTGCATCAATTACAGCATCATGGCTGCGTAGAAGAAGGGTCCGAGTACTGAACTGGCCAGCCTGCAGTCCAGATCTTTCACCCATAGAAAACATTTGGCACATCATAAAACGGAAGATACGACAAAAAAGACCTAAGACAGTTGAGCAACTAGAATCCTACATGAGACAAGAATGGGTTAACATTCCTATCCCTAAACTTGAGCAACTTGTCTCCTCAGTCCCCAGACGTTTACAGACTGTTGTAAAGAGAAAAGGGGATGTCTCACAGTGGTAAACATGGCCTTGCCCCAACTTTTTTGAGATGTGTTGTTGTCATGAAATTTAAAATCACCTAATTTTTCTCTTTAAATGATACATTATCTCAGTTTAAACATTTGATATGTCATCTATGTTCTATTCTGAATAAAATACCGAATTTTGAAACTTCCACATCATTGCATTCTGTTTTTATTTACAATTTGTACTTTGTCCCAACTGTTTTGGAATCGAGGTTGTATTTAGTCAGCCACCAATTGTGCAAGTTCTCCCACTTAAAAAGATGAGAGAGGCCTGTAATTTTCATCATAGGTACACTTCAACTGTGAGAGACAGAATGGGGGGAAAGAATCCAGGAAATCACATTCTAGGATTTTTAATGAATTAATTGGCAAATTCCTCGGTAAAATAAGTATTTGGTCACCTACAAACAAGCAAGATTTCTGGCTCTCACAGACCTGTAACTTCTTCTTTAAGAGGCTCCTCTGTCCTCCACTCGTTACCTGTATTAATGGCACCTGTTTGAACTCGTTATCAGTATAAAAGACACCTGTCCACAACCTCAAACAGTCACACTCCAAACTCCACTATGGCCAAGACCAAAGAGCTGTCAAAGGACACCAGAAACAAAATTGTAGACCTGCACCAGGCTGGGAAGACTGAATCTGCAATAGGTAAGCAGCTTGGTGTGAAGAAATCAACTGTGGGAGCAATTATTAGAAAATGGAAGACATACAAGACCACTGATAATCTCCCTCGATCTGGGGCTCCACACAAGATCTCACCCCGTGGGGTCAAAATGATCACAAGAACGGTGAGCAAAAATCCCAGAACCACACGGGGGGACCTAGTGAATGACCTGCAGAGAGCTGGGACCAAAGTAACAAAGGCTACCATCAGTAACACACTATGCCGCCAGGGACTCAAATCCGGCAGTGCCAGACGTGTCCCCCTGCTTAAGCCAGTACATGTCCAGGCCCGTCTGAAGTTTGCTAGAGAGCATTTGGATGATCCAGAAGAGGATTGGGAGAATGTCATATGATCAGATGAAACTAAAATAGAACTTGTTGGTAAAAACTCAACTTGTCGTGTTTGGAGGAGAAAGAATGCTGAGTTGTATCCAAAGAACACCATACCTACTGTGAAGCATGGGGGTGGAAACATCATGCTTTGGGGCTGTTTTTCTGCAAAGGGACCAGGACGACTGATCCGTGTAAAGGAAAGAAGGAATGGGGCCATGTATCGTGAGATTTTGAGTGAAAACCTCCTTCCATCAGCAAGGGCATTGAAGATGAAACGTGGCTGGGTCTTTCAGCATGACGATCATCCCAAACACACCGCCCGGGCAACGAAGGAGTGGCTTCATAAGAAGCATTTCAAGGTCCAGGAGTGGCCTAGCCAGTATCCAGATCTCAACCCCATAGGAAATCTTTGGAGGGAGTTGAAAGTCCGTGTTGCCCAGCGACAGCCCCAAAACATCACTGCTCTAGAGGAGATCTGCATGGAGGAATGGGCCAAAATACCAGCAACAGTGTGTGAAAACCTTGTGAAGACTTACAGAAAACGTTTGACCTCTGTCATTGCCAACAAAGGGTATATAACAAAGTATTGAGATGAACTTTTGTTATTGACCAAATACTTATTTTCCACCATAATTTGCAAATAAATTCTTTAAAAATCAGACAATGTGATTTTCTGGATTTTTTTTCTCATTTTGTCGCTCATAGTTGAAGTGTACCTATTATGAAAATTACAGGCCTCTCTCATCTTTTTAAGTGGGAGAACTTGCACAATTGGTGACTGACTAAATACTTTTTTGCCCCACTGTACATGTCCAAACACTGTCCCAGTAATAGCCAACACACAGATACAATGATTTTAAGCACAATACTATATAGCAGTTGTCTTCCTTTGGATTTTCCCTGTGTTATGTGCCACAATGCAATCTTTTTATCAAAACCAATAAAACATATATAAAAAACACAGCACCAAAAAATAAGCAGTTGAAGGGTTTTGTTGTCTGAAGTAATTTTATAGCCTGTGACAAGATTCGAATCTCAGTTATATTGCTGCAGTATTGCGGTCTCTGTCGGGTGGGTATATATTTAAAAAAAAAAAAATCTTTTACATGGAAAAACATGAAGTGGCTGTGAAAGTTAATATGGATCCTGAAGTCTGAAAATATGCTAAATCTGTCTTCGTTATTATAGCCCTGATGTGCAGGGTGCCATTATGGTCAGTGTCTGCATTAATAATACAAGACAAAAGCAAAGCACAAAAAAAAGAAGAAATGAAAAAACAATAATCCTGGCAGTTTTCCTGCTGGCAGTAGAGGCTGAAATAAAAGGGTGATGAAGAGGGTAAACACAATCTGAGTCATAGAGAGGTGTGATGGAAAAATATACTGAAGCAAATGAAGCAAAAGAAAAAGAAGGAGGAAAAAGGACCCATTGGTGATGGACAGCTGAACAGAAAAAGGACAAGGTAACAGTGGGGTCAGGTGAGGGTCATGCAGTAAAGGGAAGTGAGAACACGACAGAGGGACTACATTACAGAGAAAAGTGGCTCTTATTTACGTGTGACAGCTAGTCACGCATCTAATGAAATGTCAGAGGTGGAGAATTTAGCATGAAGTGACAGGGCTGAAATTCAATCACAGCTCGATGGGTAAGTGACTCTTTCTTGCCCAGCTCTAATGTGATTTAAGCTCTAATTAAGTGGCATCGTTATGGCCAAGGACCAGGTGAAGGTGTGAGGAGGGAGGTGTTTTAGAACATGTGATTAGGAGCAAGTGGGACGTTAATGGAGTCTCAGACGGCAGTAAGAGTATAGTTGTCTGCAGACACGAAAGCCTAATTACCAGTGACAGTGGGTAAGAATGAGCAAACATGGCGAATGAGCAAAGAAATATTTCACAGTCTTGAGGGGGGTGGGGGAGGCAAGAGTGCAAAGGAAAAAGAATAAAATTTTCAGCTAATTAACTGACATTACCATTCTGCCTGTCTGCCTGCCTTCCTTTTTACTGTTGAAGGCACAGAGAGCTTTTACACTGACTCTCGTGACATTTCCATAAGTGTGGTGCTAGTTAAGATAACGTGCTCGCTCAAAGAGCAACAGAAAAAAATGTGGGAGAAAGATACACGATACAGGTACTGCACAAGCCAGAAAAATTATTTGTTTATATCTACTATAATGAATCTAAATAGCGAATATTACAGTGAGAAAGTAAAGGAAATTGAACAGTGTATTTATACACTATAAGCAAAAACAATATAAAACTTCTTGGTTGAGGATATGCATTATATGCTTGACAGCATGTCTGATAGGGTGTGCTACATTACATTACAGTGGTGCTTGAAAGTTTGTGAACCCTTTAGAAATTTTCGATATTTCTGCTTAAATATGACCTAAAACATCATCAGATTTTCACACAAGTCCTAAAAATAGATAAAGAGAACCCAGTTAAACAAATGAGACAAAAATATTATACTTGGTCATTTATTTATTGAGGAAAATGATCCAATATTACATATCTGTGAGTGGCAAAAGTATGTGAGCCTTTGCTTTCAGTATCTGGTGTGACCCCCTTGTGCAGCAATAACTGCAACTAAATGTTTCCAGTAACTGTTGATCAGTCCTGCACACCGGCTTGGAGAAATTTTAGCCCATTCCTCCGTACAGAACAGCTTCAACTCTGGGATGTTGGTGGGTTTCCTCACATTAACTGCTCGCTTCAGGTCCTTCCACAACATTTCAATTGGATTAAGGTCAGGACTTTGACTTGGCCATTCCAAAACATTAACTTTATTCTTCTTTAACCATTCTTTGGTAGAATGACTTGTGTGATTAGGGTCGTTGTCTTGCCGCATGACCCACCTTCTCTTGAGATTCAGTTCATGGACAGATGTCCTGACATTTTCCTTTAGAATTGGCTGGTATAATTCAGAATTCATTGTTCCATCAATGATGGCAAGCCGTCCTGGTCCAGATGCAGCAAAACAGGCCCAAACCATGATACTACCACCACCATGCTTCACAGATGGGTTAAGGTTCTTATGCTGGAATGCAGTGTTTTCCTTTCTCCAAACATAACACTTCTCATTTAAACCGAAAAGTTCTATTTTGGTCTCATCCATCCACAAAACATTTTTCCAACAGCCTACTGGCTTATCCATGTGATCTTTAGCAAACTGCAGACAAGCAGCTATGTTCTTTTTGGAGAGCAGTGGCTTTCTCCTTGCAACCCTGTCATGCACACCATTGTTGTTCAGTGTTCTCCTGATGGTGGACTCATGAACATTAACAATGTGTGAGAGGCCTTCAGTTGCTTAGAAGTTACCCTGGTGTCCTTTGTGACCTCGCCGACTATTACACGCCTTGCTCTTGGAGTGATTTTTGTTGGTCGACCACTCCTGGGGAGGGTAACAATGGTCTTGAATTTCCTCTATTTGTACACAATCTGTCTGACTGTGGATTGATGGAGTCCAAACTCTTTAGAGATGGTTTTGTAACCTTTTCCAGCCTGATGAGCATCAACAACACTTTTTCTGAGGTCCTCAGAAATCTCCTTTGTTCGTGCCATGATACACTTCCACAAACATGTGTTGTGAAGATCAGACTTTGATAGATCCTTGTTCTTTAAATAAAACAGGGTGACCACTCACACCTGATTGTCATCCCATTGATTGAAAACACCTGACTCTAATTTCACCTTCAAATTCACTGCTAATCCTCGAGGTTCACATACTTTTGCCACTCACAGATATGTAATATTGGATCATTTTCCTCAATAAATAAATGACCAAGTATAATATTTTTGTCTCATTTGTTTCACTGGGTTCTCTTTATGTACTTTTAGGACTTGTGTGAAAATCTGATGATGTTTTAGGTCATATTTATGCAGAAATATAGAAAATTCTAAAGAGTTCACAAACTTTCAAGCACCACTGTATATTACATCGCATTTAGCAGACACTTATTCAGAGCGACATACAATGAGTGCAAAAGTCAGGTACACAAAGTGCTGAACTTCTAGACAAGAAAGTTCTAGTGCCAACTGAACAAGTGACAGAATAATACTTCGTGTAATATTCTGTTGAAGTACCAATACTCCGCAAACAGCCAAGGAAACAAACCAACCATATAAAATACAACTAACTCGAGAACTCAAACGGTTAACCCCAGGCTAGACAGTACACAGCCTGGGTTGGTCGAGACCAAAATGCAGTTACACAGTGGACAGGGAAGAGGTGCAGCCTGAAGAGGTGAGTCTTCAGTCTGAGCTTGAAGGTGGTCAGGGAGTCATCAGTTCTGACCTTAATGGGAAGGTAATTCCACCAATGGGGAACCAGGACAGAGAGCAGTCTTGAGTGGGCTGGGCAGGAGTGGAGGGGGGGGGGGGGCAGGTGACCAGTAGTAGCGGAGTGTAGGGATCTGGCTGGCATGTAGGGGTGGATCAGTCTCTGGAGGTATGCTGGCCCTAACCCCTTGACAGCCTGGTAAGCTAGCACCAATGTCTTAAATTTGATGCGAGCTGTGATAGGTAGCCAGTGCAGGACAGCAAGCAGAAGGGTGACATGGGAAAAACGAGGGAGGTTGAAGATCAGGCGAGCTGCAGCATTCTGGATGAGCTGCAGGGGTCTGATGGCAGAAGCTGGAAGGCCAGCAAGGAGAGATTTGCAGTAGTCCAAGCGAGGAGGATCAGTGCTTGGACCAGGAGCTGAGTAAAGGGCGGATCCTTCGGATGTTGTAGAGGAGGAATCTACACATCTGGGTCACTGCAGCGATGTTTGCTGAGAAGGGGAGTCTGCCCTAGTTTGTGTTAGCCGTGCCCACAGGAACAGATACATTTTGCAATGTGATGTAATATAGGGGAGAGTGGTGAGACTTGGGACAAGTTTTCAGCTTTGGTACATTGTGTTAAATTCTTTGCAGGTCGCGTCATATTCATATTGCATGAGTATTTACTATACCCTCTTACCACAAGATTAGTTTCTCAGCTTGTCACATATACTGGCCTTCAGGGTTCACTTTTTGTGTCATTATTTTTTACAGGAAGACATGAGACATTGAGGGGAGACATGGGACATTATGTTGGGAGAATTGGGACAAAAATAAATACCTAGGCTTACATGGTTAATTTTTATTTATCATCAAAACATGTAACATATGAACTGTATGAACACACTGCTGGTACAGTGAAAGAAAAATGTCAGTTTACCTAAAACCTGACTCGGCAAAACAGTTCCATTCTCAAGAAGGAACGAAATAAACTCAATCCTCATGCAGGTACATGGCCACATTTTTAGCAAAAAACGTTTAAACAATTTTAGATTTGTAAACCACAAGAAAAACTTGAAATAGGATAAACTGTCCCAACTCTCCCCAGCTAGCCATTTTGAAAAAAAAAATCCTTAAATGTTTTTCCCCAGAATTTAAGTTTAATAAATAATACTATATCTGGTAACTTGAGGCTATATACTTTAATTCCTAACAAATCCCAAATTCACCAGCGTACATTACACCATAGAATGGAGGTGCAGGTCAAGTGGAAAATACAAGTTTTAGCTGACTAAAATATTTAACTGCACAAACTTTACTGCAGTGTCCAGCTTTGTGGCTCCAAAGGAAGTATGTTACTCTAAGGAGCAACATCTAACTTCTGATGTAATCGAAAACCTGATAGGTTGAAATTAATTTATGGGAACACAAACTGTCCCAAATCTCCCTGCTCTCCCCTACACTGCCTATAAAAGGTTGTGAAGCATTGTTTGATTTGAATCAACTGCAAGCATACAAACCTTGATTAATGAATTAACTCATTTTCAGTAACCACCTTATCCTTGTCAGGGTCATGGTGGATCTGGAATTTTTCCTGTTAACACTGGGTGCGAGGCAGAAATACTGTGATACAGCTGCAATACAGCTGCGAGTGGGGAGTCAAACTCTCACGCTTACCAGAAGACCAGCCCCCCCCCCACTGTAACCCTAGCTGTATAGGCGAGAGGCTGAGGGTCATAGAAGCGGAGATCAGTGCTGCCCAATGCGCCTTAAGGGCTTGGTTAGCACTGGGACAAGAGACTGTCTGGGAAGACCAGGTCTTGGCATGGAAAGGACTTTGACTTTGATACACATTCATTCACACCAAGGGACAATTTAGCATAGCCAATCTACCAACCAACCATCATGGAACCCAGAGAACCCACACAGTAATCCAAGCTGCAAACCAAACTGGGAATCTAGAGCTGTGAGGTGTCAGTGCTACGCAGTGCACCATGCACAGTGCTGCCTTTAAAACTTCATAAAAAGTTTTAAACAAAAGTTTAAAAACACAGCAGTTACTCTTTTGTTATTGTTTGTCATCTCTTCCTCATTGAAAATGAGGAAAACAGAATAAACACAGAGCCCATTGTAGCTTGCTTGATTAACAATGGTGGAAGCAGACATGCTGGTGTGTTTCACTGGCAGGCTCAGTCCTCCTATTCTCTAGGACTGTGGCTGCCACACTGTGCAACATCACCCGCAGGGAATGGTACACCAGCAAACAAGCTTGGCAAAAGACCTGCTAACAGGGTACACATTCCCTGCTATTCATCACAATAACAGTGATGAAAGGACTTTGGATTGCAACCTGGCATGCAAAGACAATACAATGTGGCTACCTGCTTTCCAGTCCAGCTGCCTGACCATTTCAGCGAGGCCCGTCATCATACCAGAGACTAGGGTTGCAGACGATGGGCTGGCTGATTGGAGGTCATGGAGAGATGAAGATCATGACAGAAGAAGGTTTGATTAACAGCTGCTGCCATGTATAATCCCCAATTTGTAAAAGATGACAGTAAGAGTGACAGTTACAGAACTGTGCCCTTAGACACACTACTCACTGAGATGATGTTACAAGTTCAGTGGTCTGCCAATAAAACACATTTTAGGATATATCCTTGTTAGGACTGTGGAGGTAAATGTTATTAGGTCATATATCTCCTTTTTTCTTTCAGGTAAGATCGGTAAACACAAGTCGCTAATATATTCTCCTGTATATAAACACAGAGAGGCATAAGCCAAAATAAAATGTACTTCATTTATAATGTAGTAGTGGACAGCAAACAATGTGTTTATCCTTATTAGCATGTCTAATCAAGAGTGGCGTTAACTCACTTGAGTCCTGGGGAGCTAGAGCAAATGTTGAACATGAAGTACCTCAGTGGCTTTTTCTGATTTCTCTAAACTAATTATACCCTTCAGCCACCCAGGCAAATTAGATTAGGGCCAGGGATTAAAAATGAATGGGGAGATCCAGCCAGGTGAAACGGTGAGACAGGAAGCAGTGAGGAAAAGCAATTAGGAGAAACCATAGCCATGCAGTGGTGTGTCCTGAGAAGAGAGCAAGGTCTGGTAGTGGATTTCAGTCCCAGAGCTGGAGTTACACCCTAACTGCACTCTAGGGTGGCCTCACTGGGTGAGACTCATCCACTTTGTGCCCTCCTATCTCTTCTCTCGAGTTGAACATTCAGCCAAAGGAAAGATAGAGTTCCTTAGGTCTTGAGGTCTTAACTGAGGCCGTTTTGTGCCCTTTATTTCCTCGGATCGCTATTTTTTCTGCTGTCCGCCTCCTTGACAGAGGCACTGAGGTGCGACTGAAGGCCACAGGATATTCTGTGTGGGACAACTGAACAGATGAACTGGTCATCTGACACCAGCCGATATATTTGGACACCAATTTCTCTGAGAAATCTTAGCATACATCACAACAAACTCATGCAGAAAATAATGACTAGTCCCAAAGCCTGAAATAAAGAATAAAGTCAAAGACAAACTCAGGTTTTTCCTGTCTCTGTACTTAAGTATGAAGCACTTAATAGTGAAGTGCAAAAACAATACTTTTTCTTTCTCTTAAGCTTTGTGTAAAGCATGCATAACTCAAACACTTGGTTATAAAAAGAAATCAGATTGATGGTGGCTGAACTTGCAGAAATATACCACTCTCTGCAACACGATGTAAGACAAAGCTCATCACTATTTCAGAGGAACTAGGTAGAGCTTTCCCTTTCTGGGTAAATATGAGCACACAAACACAACCCTCTCACACAAGCAAATGTGCTTGCTCATAATACTGCAATGATTATGTTGTGGATAGATGCCATATCCAAGTTCTGCTCAGAGAGCAATTAGCAACACAAAAGCACTCACTGGTTTGTCCCACCTCACACACATCCTGCACAAACACACCCTGGATGCTCACTGAAGTGCTAATGCAGTGGTAAAGATAATGCAAATGGCCATATCCGGAACCACAAGAGCCAAACAAGAGATGTACACTGATCAACTATAACATGAAAACCATCTGTCTAATTATGTGTAGGTCCTACTTGTGCCACCAAAACAGCTCTGGCACATCAAGGCATGGACTCCACAAGACCACAAGTGTGCTGTGGTATCTGGCACCAAAACATTACTAGCAGAATTTTTAAGTGCTGCAGGTTGCGAGGTAGGGCCTCTGACCTGTTGGTCCAGCACATCCCACAGATTGAAATCTGAGGAATTTGGGGGCCAAGTAAACATTTTGAACTCTGTCATATTCCTCAAACCATTCCTAAATAATTTTTGCAGTCTGGTAGGGTGCATTATAATGCTGAAAGAGGCCACTGCCATGAGGGAATACACTATAAGTATATTAAAATAAAAAATAAATAAATAAAAAAAAATAATCAGACCCAGCCACCTTCTTCCATTGCTCTATGATCCGGTTCTGATGCTCATGTGCCCATATTTGGCACTTTTGGCAGTGGACAAGGGTCAGCATGAGCACTCTGACCAATGTGTGGCTACACAGCCCCATATGCAACAGGCTGTCATCTGTTGTGTATTCTGACACCTTTCTATCATAGCCAGCATTAACGTTTTCAGGAATTTGTGCTCCAGTAGCTCTGGGATCGGACCAGACGGTCTAGCCTTCACTCCGCATGTGCATCAGCCTTGGACGCTCATGACATTCTTGTGGATTCACCGGTTGTCCTTCCTTGAACCAATTTTCATACGTATTAACCACTGCAAACTGGAAACAAGCTGACAAGCTAATGTTTTCTTTAGTGTCTAATTAACTTTAATCTTTCAGTATGATAATTTATGGTCAGATCTAAAATATGTCTCGAAAATAAACTTGCTATTTACATGCAGTGCAAGAGATCCCACACTGACAGAATATAATTATATAATGCCATTATTAACTGTGCATAAGATGCTAAAATATTGACATTTTTGACATTTCCAGATGGCAATTTTTTTTTCCACATTGCATTCTCTGTATGTAGCTCGTGATTTTCCAAGACAGCCAACTGAAAAAAATAATTGATTGATTATGAAAGAGTAGAGCTGGAGCGTCTGTGAGCTGCCACTATGAAGAGGCACTGATCACACTCCAATGAGCTCCATATATTAAAGGGGTGAAAGGCCTGCTGAAATATTCATGAAGTGGAATGGATGCGGGTTTGGACCTTGTTTGATCGGTGGGCCATACAGGCCAAAGACCTCGAGATAACTGCAGAGAAAACCTTGACACAGCTAAACATGAATAATTTAGCACACTGTAACTGAGGAGAATCATATCTGATTATTTATCTGTTATACATAAACTTTTTATTCACTCCCTGTGATGAATGAAATGGTATTGGTTTTAATGCTTAATACTTTTAATAATGGTTTTAAATACTTTCTTTTAACTGCTTGATAATTGCCATTGACAGTTTATTTTTCATAGAAATGCATTTAAATGGATTGTAATTTTTTTATCTATAATACACACATTCAATCCCCAGCCACTTTATTAGGAACACCTGCTCATTCGTGCAATTGTCTGATCAGCCAATCACGTGGCAGCAGCACAAAGCATAACATGAGCAACAATGGACAAGTGAAGATTGGAAAATCCAAAATTTTAGTCATCTTATTCCCACTGTAGCCTCAGCTTCCTGTTCTTGGCTGACAGGAGTAGAACCTGATATTCTCTTCTGCTGTTATTACATTACAGGCACTGAGCTGATGCTCTTATCAAGAGCAATGTATAACAGGACCCTAACATACCTTGCTCAAGAGTACTTCAGCCATTCCTGCTGGTCTAGGGAATCAAACCAGCAACCTTTTGGTCGCAAAGCTACTTCTCTAACCTTTAGGCTGTGGCTTCCTCATTGTGTTTTAACCCATTTGCCTCAAGGTTGAGTATGTTGTGTCCGGGATGATTTTCTGCTCACCATGGCTGTAAAGAGGGATTATTTTACACTGCCTAGCCAAAAAACAGTCACCATTTGGATTTAAATAAGCAAATACACAAGAACCTCTGATTGGATAATTACTGCGGTGATTAATGTATTTCAGCTGGCAATAATTCTTTTAACCCTAACTGATGCAATAAGTAGCTTCTCATTTCTTAAACAAACATGTCAGAAAACGTATCTTGTGCTCATGGAAAAGATATTACTGTGTTTCAGATGGGTCAATTTATTGGCCTGCATCAAGCAAAGAAAACTAAGGAGATTGTGGAAATTACTGGAATTGGGTTATGAACTGTCCAATGCATTATTACAATCGGGAAGGATAGTGGTGAACCATCAACTTCGGAGAAAAAAAATGTGGATGGAAAAAGATCCTGACTGACCATGATCAGAGATCACGTAAACACTTGAAGTTTAATCATAAAAAAAATCAACAGTATAACTCATAGCTATGTTTAATAGTGAAATTAAGAGCATTTGCACACTCACAATGTGATGAGAACTCACAGGATTGGGACTAAACAGCTGTGTGGCTATAAGAAAACCACTTGTTAGTGAGACTAAACAGGAGAAAACGGCTTCAATTTGCTAGGAAGCATAAGGATTGGACTCTGAAGCAATGGAAAAAGATCATGTGGTTTGATGAGTCCAGATTTACTCTATTCCTGAGTGATGGGTGTGTCAGGGTAGGAAGGGAAGCTCATGAAGCGATGCATCCATCACGCATAGTGGCCACTGTACAAGTCTCTGGAGGCAGTGTTATGATCTGGGGTTACTTCAGTTGGTCAGGTTGAGGCTCAGATATGAAGTTTATTTTCGAGTGGTGAATATATGTACAAGTAAGTGAAGCAAATGAATGAAAAAGTCCTTGAGAAGATAGTTTAGTCAATTAATGGCCTTTCTGGAAGAACATAATATTCTAGAGGTTTTCCAATCGGTTTTAAAACCTTACACAGCACAGAATCAGCTCTTTTAAGAGTTTTTAACGACATTTTTTTTAGCTACTGACTCCAGTGGCTGTGTTATTCTTGTTGTTTTAGATTTAACTGCTGCATTTGACACAGTGGATCATAAAATTTTACTCTCTCGTTTGGAGCAGTGGGTGGGTATCAGGGGCATAGCTTTGGAGTGGTTCAGATCCTACTTGGCAGAGCGAACTTTTTGTGTCAGCCTCAGGGATTCTGTATCCTCCTCCGCTCCGCTCTCGTGTGGGGTCCCACAGGGGTCAGTTTTAGGCCCCCTTCTCTTCTCTCTCTCTTTGCTCCCCCTCGGTTCCATTCTTTCGAGGCACAGCATTTCATTCCATTGCTATGCGGACGACGGTCAGATTTACGTCCCTCTTAAAAGGAAGGATGCATATTCTGTCAAGCCGTTGCTCAAGTGTCTTGATGACATAAAATAATAAGTTCAATTTATATAGCGCCTTTCACAAAACCCAAGGTCGCTTTACACTTATAAATAAAATAAATAAATAAATAAATAAAGTCAGTCCACCAATTAGGAGCCCAGGATGTCATTCCAATGGTGTAGCAGCCACAGTCCCACCAAAAGGTGCACGGAAACGAGTCCCACACCGCCAGCACAGCCGCTGCGCTGCCGCTGGCATCACCACTCAGAACACCACGCCATGGATCCACAAAGCGAGCACAGAAGCGCCGCCACACAGAGCGCTGCACAGCTGCCGCAACGCCACCGAGCAACATCGCTCGGAACATCACGCCAAGCATTAAAGCACAGAGCGCTGGACAACCACGATGTTAAAATGAGCAACGAGCTCACTGCAGTCCAGAGCAAGGAGCACAGGCATCACCCACGGCGAACCAAGGCCTGGAGGGAACCGACGCCCAAAACTGGGTCCAGAGCTACACCACAACCGGCGGACAAAAACAAACATCAAACTACACAAACACACACACAAAAATAAAATTAAATAAAAAAGAGAGAGAAAATAAAATAAAAAAAAGCTACGGTGGCCTGGATGGCTTTTAACTTTTTAAATTTTAATGAAAATAAGACAGAGGTGATGGTGTTTGGTGGTGTCACTGGGACCCCCCCGTAGATGTGGGGTCCTTGGCCCATTATATTAAGCCAACCATCACCAGCCTATGGGTTAAAGTGGATGCCGATCTTAAGCACGACAGTCAGATCAGGGCAGTCGTCAAATCGAGCTTTTTCTAGATGAGGCAGCTGACCGAAATAAAGGCAATTCTTTCTAGGCAGCACTTTGAGACAGTAATCCACGCCTTTGTTACCACCCGGCTGGATTACTGTAATGCACTCTATGGGGGTTAGTAGGTCCTCCATCGCCCATCTTCAGATGGTACAAAATGCTGCCATGCACCTTTTAACTGACACATGTAAATATGAGCATATTTCCCCCATTTTAGCTTCACTCCACTGGTTACCCACACATTTTAGAATTTATTTTAAAATTTTTATTTGCTTTTAAATCCCTTAATGGTCTTGCCCTGCCCTACCTCTCTGAGCTGTTACACCATTGTACTCCCACCCGCTCTCTCAGGTCAGCTGATCAGCTGCACTTGAGTGTGCCTAAGTGTAAGCTTAGAGGGGACCGTGCTTTTGCTGTTGCAGCTCCTAAACTGTGGAACAATCTGCCTTTGCAGGTTAGACAGGCCTCTTTTTTAACTGTTTTTAAATCGCTTCTTAAAACCCATCTCTCCTCCTTGGCTTTTAATACCATGTGAGATGTTGATTTTATTTTATCTGATTTGTTTTTATGATAGGGCTGATGTAATTATCATTGTTTTATGACTTTTAATTAATTTTATTTATCTCTCAATTATGATGTCTTGGATTTATTATGTCTTTTATGATGTCTTTTTCATTTATTCTATTGTACAGCACTTTGGTCCACTGTGGTTGTTTTTTAAAGTGCTTTATAAATAAAGCTGGATTGGATTGAAAGTATTTTTAACGTGAGAAGATATCAGGGTGGCATGGTGGTGTAGTGGTTAGCACTGTCGCCTCACAGCAAGAAGGTCCGGGTTCGAGCCCTGTGGCTGGCGAGGGCCTTTCTGTGTGGAGTTTGCATGTTCTCCCCGTGTCCGCGTGGGTTTCCTCCGGGTGCTCCGGTTTCCCCCACAGTCCAAAGACATGCAGGTTAGGTTAACTGGTGACTCTAAATTGACCGTAGGTGTGAATGGTTGTCTGTGTCTATGTGTCAGCCCTGTGATGACCTGGCGACTTGTCCAGGGTGTACCCCGCCTTTCGCCTGTAGTCAGCTGGGATAGGCTCCAGCTTGCCTGTGACCCTGTAGAACAGGATAAAGCGGCTAGAGATAATGAGACGAGATCAAAATAAATAAATGTAACAAAAAAAACGCAAGTTAATCAAAAGAATTTTAATTTTGAACCGGTTTGCCATTTTGACAACATGCATCTAGTCAGCAGGAAACCACTGGGGGTGACGTCATCGGAGTGAAATTTCGAAAGTTATTTCCATACAGAACACGTTTCCGATGAAATAAAAACATGCATTATATTTTTTATAATTATATAATTATATATTATAAATATATTTCATTAAACATGCATTATATTTTCTAGCGGGTTTCATTAATTTGGTTTGATAGCATGCAATATTGTTAGCATATCGTTTATTCTACATGTATTATGCCACTCTACCCAATGGAGAATGAGCATGAAATATGGTTTACAATATTGCATGGTTGTCAAGGCAACATGACGTCACACATCAGAGCTGATGTCAATATTCAATGCGAAAGTTTTCTGTTGTGCATGCGCAAAAGCATTTCTTTGTTCGCTGAGAAAGACGCATTGAACACCCAAAAGGCTCCCAAAACTTCATTAGATATTCTACATGCATGTTTACAAGAGAAAAACATACCAACGGATATTGAAAAAACTGGAAAAGAGACATCAGAGACGTAAAACTTCCGCGCTAGCGAGTGACTGAAAATTTGTAAACAATCATGGCCATCAGGTTTGCTTTGTTAAATACGGAAAATTTTGAGAGAATTTTGAAAGCGAAAGATGCGTTGAACACCTGAAAGGAATGTGTATATATAATAATAATCTTGGCTGGATTTTTTTCAGAGTATATCAGATATATTCCATTCAGCTAGCATTAGATTGAACTTGTCTTCAACTCATCTTCACCATGTCCCAGATGAAGTTCGTATGAAAAATATGAGTGGTGTATTTCCCAATAAATCACTTGTGTCCATATGTATGTATGTGTGCGTGTGTGCATATACACTATATTGCCAAAAGTATTCGCTCACCTGCCTTGACTCACATATGAGCTTAAGTGACATCCCATTCCTAATCCATAGGGTTCAATATGACGTCGGTCCACCCTTTGCAGCTAGAACAGCTTCAACTCTTCTGGGAAGGTTGTCCACAAGGTTTAGGAGTCTGTTTAGGGGAATTTTTGACCATTCTTCCAGAAGTGCATTTGTGAGGTCACACACTGATGTTGGACGAGAAGGCCTGGCTCTCAGTCTCCGCTCTAATTCATCCCAAAGGTGTTCTGTCGGGTTGAGGTCAGGACTCTGTGCAGGCCAGTCAAGTTCATCCACACCAGACTCTGTCATCCATGTCTTTATGGACCTTGCTTTGTGCACTGGTGCACAGTCATGTTGGAAGAGGAAGGGGCCAGCTCCAAACTGTAAAAACAGTCTGCATGCCTAGGTGCTTGATTTTATACACCTGTGGCCATGGAAGTGATTGGAACACCTGATTCCGATAATTTGGATGGGTGAGCAAATACTTTTGGCAACACACACACACACACACACACACACACACAGCGCCTTGAAAAAGTATTCATACGCCTTGAACTTTTTCACATTTTTCCACCTTACAACCACGAACTTGAAAGTTTTTTATTGAGATTTTATCTGACAGACCAACACAGAGTAGCACATAATTGTGAAGTGAAACGAAAATGATAAATGGTCTTCAAAATTTTAAACAAATAAAAATCTGAAAAATGTGGTGTGTGTTAGTATTCAGCCCCCTGTACTCTGATACCTCTAAATACAATCCAGTGCAATCAATTGCCTTCAGAAGTCATCTAATTAGTTAATAGAGTCCTATTGTGTGTAATTTATTCTCAGCATAAATACACTTGTTCTGTGAAGGCCTCAGTGGTTTGTTAGAGAACACTGAAGAACAAACAGCATTATGAAGACCAAAGAACTCACCAGACAGGTCAGGGATAAAGTTCTGGAGAAGTTTAAAGCAGGGTTAGGTTATAAAAAAAAATATCCCAAGCTCTGAACATCTCAAGAAGCACTGTTCAATCCATCATTCAAAAATGGAAAAAGTATGGCACAACTGCAAACCTACCAAGACATGGCCGTCCACCTAAACTGACAGAGCGAGCAAGGAGAGCACTGGTCAGAGAAGCAGCCAAGAGGCCCATGATCACTCTGGAGGAGCTGCAGAAATCCACAGCTCAGGTGGGAGAATCTGTGCACAGGACAACTATAAGTCGTACACTCTACAAATCTGGCCTTTTTGGAAGAGTGGCAAGAAGAAAGCCATTGTTGAAAGACAGGCATAAGAAGTCCCGTTTGCAGTTTGCCAGAAGCCATGTAGGGGACACAGCAAACATGTGGAAGAAGGTGCTTTGGTCAGATGAGACCAAAGTTGAACTTTTTGGCCTAAATGCAAAGCGCTATGTGTGGCAGAAAACTAACACTGCTCATCACCCTGCACACACCATCCCCACTGTGAAACATGGTGGTGGCAGCATCATGCTATGGGGATGCTTTTCTTCAGCAGGGACAGGGAAGCTGGTCAGAGTTGATGGGAAGATGGATGGAGCTAAATACAGGGCAATCCTGGAAGAAAACCTGTTGGAGGCCGCAAAAGACTTGAGACTGGGAAGGAGATTCACCTTCCAGCAAGACAGTGACCCTAAACATACAGCCAGAGCTACAATGGAATGGTTTAGATCAAAGAATATTCATGTGTTAGAATGGCCCAGTCAAAGTCCAGACCTAAATCCCATTGAGCATCTGTGGCAAGACTTGAAAATTGCTGTTCACAGATGCTCTCCATCCAATCTGGCTGAGCTTGAGCTATTTTGCAAAGAAGAATGGGCAAAAATTTCAGTGTCTAGATGTGCAAAGCTGGTAGAGACATACCACAAAAGACTTGCAGCTGTAATTGCAGTAAAAGGTGGCTCTACAAAGTATTGACGCAGGGGGGCTGAATACTAACGCACACCACATTTTTCAGATTTGTATTTGTTTAAAATTTTGAAGACCATTTATCATTTTCGTTTCACTTCACAATTATGTGCTACTCTGTGTTGGTCTATCACATAAAATCTCAATAAAAAACTTTTAAGTTCGTGATTGTAAGGTGGAAAAATGTGAAAAAAGTTCAAGGGGTATGAATACTTTTTCAAGGCACTGTGTGTGTGTGTGTGTGTGTGTGTGTGTGTGTGTGTGTGTGTGTGTGTATTTATTTATTTATTCATTTATTTTTTTACACAATAACTTGGTTACAATGATTTATGAATATGAGCTTCATAGAAGGTGTTACCTTATTTTGTTTTTCTGCCCTGGAATAGGAACACTTCTTTACTTTCTATAAATGTTTTAGCCATCAACACTATGTAAAACTTTCCAGGTCTAATGTTTCACTTGTCTATTATCATGATGCACATGGATAACTTGTCAGATCATTTCTATAAACACTGGACCAAAAGACATGTATTCCTAATGACACTAAGCTTTGGTTCAAATTCAATGGCTTGTCTTGCTGAGTGAGACTTAAATAAATGATGACGTCTTTCCCCTGGCTGCTATTACTCAAGCCCTTAATACTGGAGTTTACTTAGCAACTGGTCCTGGAGAAAGACAAAACAGTACACAGTGCTATACAGTGTCCAAACCTCCCCTCACTCTCCTTCACCATTCTCCCGCACCTCTGTTTCTATTTAAAGCCTTTAGTATTAAGGACGCTAATAGATACATGGTGCAAGATCTGCAGTTAGAATGATCGTATTTCACCTGATGGCTCAATTTATATGGACAACACAAAACAGCACCCACATATTTCCATATTGCACGATAAAAATGTGGCAGAATAGAAGTTTGACTGCCAGATGAAGGTTTGCCATTTCCGTATATTGCTTTTGTCAAGGTTTCTTGCATTTGCAGCCACCTCATTCATATTTGATGCTGTCATATGTGGGGAACCACTAAAGCATGTTCGCATTTAGGGCAGCTTGGGAGGTGCAGTCATCATGCAGATAGGAATGAAATAGGCTGAAGCTCCAGAGAGCCATGACTATAATATTTGTTCAACATCATTAAATATGAGGGCTATTAAGCATCACAGTTCTGAGTATAAAAACAAGCAGTCGGCTTCATCAGTCACCAAGAAGGCATGAAGAAATAAAGGAACAAAATAAATAGAGTCAAGGGGGATTGAGCTCATATTAATCTGGTATGCTTAAGTGGAGTTTGATTAGCAGAATATTTAGAAAGTGAGAAACCAGATAAACACAAGTTCAGATTTTAAGTCAATGTAACCAAGCAGTCCTTGCATTGTAATCTCCTCACAGAGAAACTGGTAGATTTGTTTGTCTGGTTTGATATGCTAGAATAAATGACTTTTCACTCTTTTGCACAAGACAAAATACTAGCCAAGTAAGGAATTAAACACATTACGTGTTCCTAACCTGAAGCTGATTATTCCTCTTAAACTTCAACAGTTCGCAAGTGATTACATTTTTTATTTACTAAAGAACAAAACTTTGTCAATTTATATTTACATTTAAATAATATTGGCTGGCATTGAGCAGTACATCATATATATTCCATTCAGCTAGCATGATACTGAGCGAGTCAAAGACAAGTTCAATAACATGCTAGCCAAATGGAATATATCTGATATACCATGAAAAAAGCCAGCCAATATTATTATTATTATTATTATTATTATTATACATTCCTTTCTGGTGTTCAACACATCTTTCTCTTTCAAAATTCTTTCAAAATCTTCTGTATTTAACGAAGCAAACTTGGTGGCCATGTTTGTTTACAAATGTCACAGTTGCTTGCTAGCGCGGAAGTTTTACGTCTCTGACGTGTGATATCATGTTGTCTTGATAACCATGCAATATCGTAAACCATATTCAACGCTCATTCTCCACTGGGTAGAGTGACGTAATACATGTAGGATAAGCGATATACTAACAATATTGTGTGCTATCAAAGCAAATGAATGGGACCCGCTAGAAGGGAATCGAACACGTTTTTATTCCGTGGACAAAGTGTTCCGTATGGAAATAATTAATATCATGTAATGTCCATGAAACTAGTAAGTTCCTGTTGTCGGTTACATTATAAAACAATATCAGCAATTGTTCCCTCACCAAGCTGACTTTTTTTGGTCTTAAGTTAATAAGACAAAAAAATTCAGCACAAAGTCCTGAACACACTCCAATGGCAGAAAATGTGCTGGCTGATACAAGCTGCTGTCCCTGAAGACTCCATGTTAAATGCTAAATGTTAACTAACCTTCGAACAGAAAGTCTCTCATCTCCTCATCTCATCATCTCTAGCCACTTTATCCTGTTCTACAGGGTCGCAGGCAAGCTGGAGCCTATCCCAGCTGACTACGGGCGAAAGGCGGGGTACACCCTGGACAAGTCGCCAGGTCATCACAGGGCTGACACATAGACACAGACAACCATTCACACTCACATTCACACCTACGCTCAATTTAGAGCCACCAGTTAACCTAACCTGCATGTCTTTGGACTGTGGGGGAAGCCGGAGCACCCGGAGGAAACCCACGCGGACACGGGGAGAACATGCAAACTCCACACAGAAAGGCCCTCGCCGGCCACGGGGCTCAAACCCGGACCTTCTTGCTGTGAGGCGACAGCGCTAACCACTACACCACCGTGCCGCCCCCCGAACAGAAAGTCAACAGATAAAAAAATAACAGCACTTTTTCAGTCATTTATATTAGGATGAGATAATATGGCGCATCCATTGTCAAGTCCCTGTGAATGAGTTCTTACTATAAAAACAATGACATTAATTTGCACATTTATGGTGAAAGGATTTAAATTAGAGTTACACTACTGTCAGAGTCATTCAGTTAGAGAAAATTCATCTCCATCTTCTGACCAATCAGAATGAGGAATTCAGCAGTGCTGTAGTATAACAGACATATAAGGAATCAAAACCTAAACTGAATATTGATCTGTTGACATTAACAAACTAAGGCATTTTTTAGATTTCATTTTAATTAATAAGGCGTTATTAATCACTGCACATGGTCAATACTGCACCACTTATAATAATAAATATGCCCAGAATGCACAGAGATTTGATTGTTTAGTGCCAGTGATACTTTTCCATGATTAAAGTCAAGCATTTGCCATTTTCTCAGTCAGGTCTATTTCCCCGAGGATTTCACCAGCTGACCAGGGCAGAAGAAATGTATCCATGGGCATATGACCAGCCAGATAAAAGACAAAGCGAATACCTTACTGATACTTGAGCACCTTGGTGTTTCATGTCAGAATGGGAACAGCTGATGTGCATATCTTGGCAAGTAACTCCAGACTGGGACAGTGGCATGTGTTGAATACTGATCCAGCTTCTCCACAACATACACTAGGATTCTCATGGTCTCAGTTTGGCATTCATTTATATGCCTGTCCAGCTTAAACCTATCTTTGAACCGGGGCACGTATTTTAAAAAGTGTGACTGAAAATACATGTGCAGGGTCAACGAATGAAGGTAGCACTTGTATGCCTTCCATTTGCATTGAGCAGCGGAGAGATCGATAAAAGATGCAAGAAGCTTGTGCTTTCCCTGATCCTTAGATGCAGCCCACTGGAGACCAGCTACCACTTTCGTTAATGACACTCAGAGAAACTTATCTGCCTGACAGCCTTTCTCTCCATCACTCTATTTCTCAGCCACAGCCACTCCTTTCATTTCTCGACTATATTACTTTGAACTCTCTCTTATTTCACTACCATGCTTCTTACCCCTTCCTTTTCTCTATACCAGATCTGCACCATTTTCCTCAGTCACTTACTTTTCCTCCATTATTTGACCATTAGCTCACTCACTTTCCAACTCTATCTGTGACACTACACCACTTTCTTCCATTTTCCATCATTTCACCCTCACTTGATTGCTCTCCTCTCTTGCTTCCCTTTTTATCATTTCAAGTCTGTGCTAATGCACTCTTTCCTCTGGCTCAGTCACTAGGGAAAAACGATCATGTTAATTATAAGGAAACTAACCCTGTCCAGCAAATATGCCAGGCTGTGAAGTGCTAATGGAAGCTGTCAGTGATGAACAGCTGACAGAATGCCAAAGTTCAGCCCTCGGGTTCAGGCTGAAGTTTTAGCCGCCATAAGTAATGTCACGAATTCGCCCTAATCACACCAGTGATTATTCTGCACATTATCTTAGAATGAATATATGACCACTTTGTCCCCTTAGAGGAAAATATCACTGCAAAGTTCTTCTGACTGATCATCTTTATGCGATGATGAAACATTTCTATCTTGAACGGAGTGGTCTTTTATGAGATGACCCCACCCCATTCACAGGGCATGAAGGTTCATGTACTGTAATAGTTTGATGAGTATGAAAATGATCAGTATGAAAAGTAAATTGAATGCTATGCCCTTTATCGTCACCAGATCTGAACGTGGAGAATATGGGAGATTTTGGAATGACGTGTTAGAGAGCACTCTCCACTTAGTCTGGCTAACGCGACTGCAAAGCTCTACGAGCTATTGGTCTGGCCAAGATATTAAGCCCAACCGTTTCCCAGAGCCTGTGGTTGATCCGCCTCCCTGAAATGCCTCAGTTTGCTACTGGTCGAAGCCAGAAAAGGCTGTGACGAAGCTTAAACCAATCACATCACTCTTTCCTCTGACGTATGCGACGCGACGGGGCTAACTGGTAGATTAAACTCTTACCGAAGCCGGTCGGGAGCAAGGCGAAAACGTCCTTCCTTTCAATAAATACCTCCAGGGCTGCTCTTTGCTCCGTTTTCAATGAGAACTTCCCGTTGAATGCTTTCAATACAGCATCTATGCGTAATAGATGCGGAAGCATGAATGAAGCGCTTCCGGCATAGATTCTGTAAACAATCTATGGCTTCCGGTCGCAGTTCTACTACGTCAGTGCCTTGAACACGCCTCTACCCAGGGCCGTTGGAGATGCTCAAAGTTGATTGGTTCCCGATTTTTCGGGAGCTTGGAAGAGCTGTAGATAGCTTGCCTGGCCAGACTAAGCTCGCAGCAGGCCCTCGTGTTGCGTCACGCTTAGGATGGGTGGGCCCAGGCTACTCTCCACTACCATCAGTAAAACACCAACTGATGGAAAATACAGTGTTCAATCCTGCCAGTCCATTTCCAGAGACTTGTTGAATCAGTGAGTGCTTGTGATGGCCCAGAATCACTGATCTTTCATCCTGATCCTGTCTAGCTGCTGTTATTGCATTTTCAGCGACATGACTATCAGTCTGTGTATGAGCCCATGCACTTCTGTCAGTCATATCTCCAAACACAGTGTGTAAGTGACTCTCTTGTGCCTCTTCCTGTGCAGTCAGCCTTTTAAATAAGAGACAAGAAGACATGTTCAGATGTTCAGAAATATTGACTGACAGCCCTGTCCTGTGCTGCTCAAAGGAGGATCTCTCAATCTGCTCACTCTTGCTTTGTCACTTGATTTCTCACTTAATCTCTCATAGTTTTCTCTCTCTCTCTCTCTCTGTCTGACCACTTACTTACAGTCACAGGTCTGGTGACTCTGAAGGGCATAGCATGTGATTTACTTTTCATACTGATCATTTTCATACTCATCAAACCATTACATGAACCTTCATGCCCTGTGAATGGGGTGGGGTCATCTCATAAGAGACCACTCCCTTCAAGTTAGAAATGTTTCATCATCGCATAAAGCTGATAAGTCAGAAGAACTTTGTTGTGATTTGCAGTGACACTTTCCTGTAAGAGGGCGGCATGGTGGTGTAGTGGTTAGCGCCGTCACCTCAAAGCAAGAAGGTCCGGGTTCGAGCCCCGTGGCCGATGAGGGCCTTTCTGTGTGGAGTTTGCATGTTCTCCCCATGTCCGCGTGGGTTTCCTCCGGGTGCTCTGGTTTCCCCCACAGTCCAAAGACATGCAGGTTAGGTTAACTGGTGACTCTAAATTGACCGCGAGTGTGAATGGTTGTCTGTGTCTATGTGTCAGCCCTGTGATGACCTGGCGACTTGTCCAGGGTGTACCCCGCCTTTCACCCGTAGTCAGCTGGGATAGGCTCCAGCTTGCCTGCGACCCTGTAGAACAGGATAAAACGGCTAGAGGAGATGAGATGATGACTTTCCTGTAAGAGGACAAGGGGTGATATGAGTGGTCATATATTCATTTTAAGATAATGAGCAGGATAATCACTGGTGTGATTCGGGTGAATTCGTGACATCACTGATTCTTTATTAAATAGCACATATCTACTGCACTGCAAAGTAAATTGTGATCTGCTCCAGACTCATCAAGCTGAAATCGTCCATATGCTGCTTGCAAACTTATAAAACCACAAAACACCACCTTGGTTGTGATTTTCCTTCTAATTGTTTTATTTATTCATGCAAAACCCTATTTAATCTTGAAGCTCTATGTCCTTACTAATTATCAAATGCATTTTATAAGATGATAATGCCATGAAGAAGAAATGGTCCATGAATATTTCTCTCTCAATCTCTTTTGCCCATTCCACATAGAGCTATTTCATGTCCCAGTTCCTTCTAATTGTCCCTCAACTTGTCCCACATGGATCTCTCACTCTGTGTCAATCAATCTCCTTTATTGTACGCATATCAGACGCTCGCTGGCCATGCTGTGAAAATTGTGCATGCAAACGCTCATCTAAGTTTCCAAATCTGTCATAGCTTAACTCTTGAATATGATCATTAAAAAGCATATAATCTCTGCTTTCCAAAGAAATTTATCTTAAGATCCATTCAGTACTTTGGAAGTAACAGCAGGTTGAATTTGGTACAACAGAGTAAAAACTCTGTTCGTGTGACGTCAGGAAACTGCCAGTGCATTTTGAGTCATGGGAAAGTGGTCAGGCTTGCTCTCAATCGGTTTCCGACTGGATTACTCGTGAATATCAATCAGGTAATTTTTATAGTGATGTTCTCTAGCCTTCACTGTGTCTGGTGAAGTATTCAGCAAAATTTTCCATCAACTTGTTTTGATGTTATGATTCACAGGAGACTTTGAAGTGAGTTTTCATAGCTTTACCTACTTTTTTTTTTTCCAAAATCAAACTGTTTCATGTAAATAAATAACTATTTTAGAATATAACTGTAGTCGTTTTGATGAAAAATATTGAGATCTTAGTGGTTGGAATGAGATTTTTTAAAAACCGGAAGTCAGACACACGAGTGTCAATTTCAGCTCAGTTAATTGGAATTGTTTATTGGATGTGGTTCAGACAGTTTTTTCAAGGTTAGCCTTGAAAGCTGTGAAGATTAATCAAAATACTCATTTATATTCTTTCATATAAACACTAATAGGCCCCACTTTGAAAAAATGGGCTTTGTATTTCTATGTCCGTTTTTTCAATCATTGATTGTATGGATAAACATTTTTTCTTTACAGAATCAAAGCATGTTGTTCTGCATTCAATTCTAAATTCAATGAAAGCAGTTTCAAGCAATTTGGATTGAATTTTCCTCTGATATGCCTATTTATTGAGCCCTATGTCTTTCCCTTTCTGTCCTTGGCCCTGCTGACTCTTCCATTGTGATGATGGAGAGAGGGGCAGGTTAAAAACGACTCAATCTGCTGAGAAATTGGGGCAAGACCCAAGGCTGTGTAAAGCCACTACTTCTACTTTGTGACTCCCTCAACCTTCCTGCCCTTTGAACCTTTGTCTATGTAGGGATATAAAAAAGACCAAAGCAACAGGATTAGAACCTGCCTTGTAATATACTTCAAGAAGAGATTACTACAGAGTCGATGGTCTTCCACGCATTGCCAGTGTTTACTATTTCAGACATTGATTTTACATGTCGGAAGATATATACTCTCAGAAAATAAAGTATATTACTGTACCTTTAGGGGTACAGTGGCTTGTCGCTGGGGCAGTACCCGCCAAGGTATTTACAGTATATGTATTCTTTATATAGTGCTTTGGAACATATATGTACTTTTTTAGCCCTAAAAAGGTACACATAGTTACCTTGAGGTCCAGTAATAAGCCCTAAGGGGTACATTAGTGTAGATTGTACCAGGGGGTACAGAAATGGACTCCTATTGTACCCTTATTTCTAACAGTGTAGGATGAAAATGCACAACCCACCTGCCCCACCCTTATAATCATACCTAAGCAGCGCTTCTATAGAGACTGAATATCTGTGATTGGTGAGCAGGTAAACAAAAGACACATGGAAATCAACTTAATCAGTTAATAGCATTACCTTGAATGTCAAATGACTCACAGGTTTTCTGTCCTGGATTCTAAGTATGTGAGAAACTTCCCTCAGTATTTTTTCAAACAAGCTTTTCTTCAAATTAAACATTTTCTCTGAAGAAATATATAGGAATCCATTTCTTTTACCTTCATAGAAAGTCTAAGAGGTTCCAGTGATTTCTGTGTAATAGTAATGCTTTTTTGGCAGTAAGGAGAGTTATATCAATAAATCTGCGCTTTGTCCCTTTTTGATCTGGTAACACGGATTCATCTCCTAATAAGGTAAGTTTTAGTAAACGGGATATATCAACACTGGCGACCTCCGTAATGACGTCTAAGATTGTCTTCCAGTAGTTTTCCACCTCCAGGCGAGACCAAAGTATGTGTAGTCGAGTTTGAATTCCCCCTTTACATCTAGAACAACACATTGAGCATTCTGGGTATTTATTTATTCTCGGGAGCCTTTCAGGAATAAAATACATGCACCGTATGGTACCAAACTGGATTAACTTGTGATGAATATTGAAAGAAAATTCTTCACAAGTTGTTTCCCAAACATCGTCTCGGACTGCACACTCCAAGTCTTTTTCCCTCTTTAACTTAACAGTGAAGATTGTATCTGTTAGGAGTTTGAACTGTTTGCCATACTGTACACTTATGAGAAAAGGCCTTTGCAACCCTGTTTGATTATTATCATGTGAAAATAATGTAATGCTGTATCTGCAAATACTAAAAATATTTAGATTGGAGGAGGAACTTTTGCTGCTATTGTTTGAATTCCTTCATAAATGTCACTAAAGGTTTGTTTGGCACTGTGGTACTCAGTACTGTGCTCGACTATCTCTTAGGACTGATGGCAAATAAGTGTTTCAATAGAACATTGTTGAGCTTTACAGTGTTTGCATACAGTTACCCTTTTTCCTAATATCAGCCCAGAGTTTCCAAGTCCATTTACTGTAATAAACAGGATGGTAATCATCTTACATAGTATATAGCTTATGGGAGTAAATGGTGCAGCAGCTAGGATGTTGTAACTATGTAATTCTTCAATTTGCTGCCACACAGGGGAATGAACAAGGTCCATATGGGCAAAATTTTTGCTATAAAATCAGTAGAAATCAAGGAATTGCAGATCTCCTTTATGGTACAGTTTGGACACACCTACTCGTTCATGGGTTTTTCTGTATTTTGACTATTTTCTACATTGTAGAACAGTACCAGGGCGGCATGGTGGTGTAGTGGTTAGCACTGTCGCCTCACAGCAAGAAGGTTCTGGGTTTGAGCCCAGTGGCTGACTGGGGCCTTTCTTGCATGTTCTCCCCGTGTCTGCGTGGGTTTCCTCCAGGTGCTCTGGTTTCCCCCACAGTCCAAAAACATGCAGTTAGATTAACTGGCTACTCTAAATTGTCCGTACTACTGCTGCAATTCTGGCCAAGCCAACCAAACATGGTTCGCCTCAAGTCCAGATTGGGTTTGGTAGTGATAACGAGAACAACACTGAAGACATCAGAACTATGAAATAACATATGGAGCACAGATAGAATTATGTGTTGAACAAAATGTTTCATATTTTAGCTTCTTCAAAGTATTCAGTGTTTACTTTGATGACACTTTCCACACTACTGGCATTATCTTAAAAAGCTTCATGAGGTAGTCAGCTGGAACACTTTTCAATTACCAGCTGTGCCTCGTCAAAAGTTAATTAGAGCAATTTCTTTCCTTATTGATGCGTTTGAGATCAAACAGTAAATACAACCCCGATTCCAAAAAAGTTGGGACAAAGTACAAATTGTAAATAAAAATGGAATGCAATAATTTACAAATCTCAAAAACTGATATTGTATTCACAATAGAACATAGAGAACATATTAAATGTCGAAAGTGAGACATTTTGAAATTTCATGCCAGCAACACATCTCAAAAAAGTTGGGACAGGGGCAATAAGAGGCTGGAAAAGTTAAAGGTTCAAAAAAGGAACAGCTGGAGGACCAAATTGCAACTCATTAGGTCAATTGGCAATAGGTCATTAACATGACTGGGTATAAAAAGAGCATCTTGGAGTGGCAGCGGCTCTCAGAAGTAAAGATGGGAAGAGGATCACCAATCCCCCTAATTCTGCACCGACAAATAGGGGAGCAATATCAGAAAGGAGTTCGACAGTGTAAAATTGCAAAGAGTCTGAACATATCATCATCTACAGTGCATAATATCATCAAAAGATTCAGAGAATCTGGAAGAATCTCTGTGCGTAAGGGTCAAGGCCGGAAAACCATACTGGGTGCCCATGATCTTCGGGCCCTTAGACGGCACTGCATCACATACGGGCATGCTTCTGTATTGGAAATCACAAAATGGGCTCAGGAATATTTCCAGAGAACATTATCTGTGAACACAATTCACCGTGCCATCTGCCGTTGCCAGCTAAAACTCTATAGTTCAAAGAAGAAGCCATATCTAAACATGATCCAGAAGCGCAGATGTCTTCTCTGGGCCAAGGCTCATTTAAAATGGACTGTGGCAAAGTGGAAAACTGTTCTGTGGTCAGACGAATCAAAATTTGAAGTTCTTTATGGAAATCAGGGACGCCGTGTCATTCGGACTAAAGAGGAGAAGGACAACCCAAGTTGTTATCAGCGCTCAGTTCAGAAACCTGCATCTCTGATGGTATGGGGTTGCATTAGTGCATGTGGCATGGGCAGCTTACACATCTGGAAAGACACCATTAATGCTGAAAGGTATATCCAGATTCTAGAGCAACATATGCTCCCATCCAGACGACGTCTCTTTCAGGGAAGACCTTGCATTTTCCAACATGACAATGCCAAACCACATCCTGCATCAATTACAGCATCATGGCTGTGTAGAAGAAGGGTCCGGGTACTGAACTGGCCAGCCTGCAGTCCAGATCTTTCACCCATAGAAAACATTTGGCGCATCATAAAACGGAAGATACGACAAAAAAGACCTAAGACAGTTGAGCAACTAGAATCCTACATTAAACAAGAATGGGTTAACATTCCTATCCCTAAACTTGAGCAACTTGTCTCCTCAGTCCCCAGACGTTTACAGACTGTTGTAAAGAGAAAAGGGGATGTCTCACAGTGGTAAACATGGCCTTGTCCCAACTTTTTTGAAATGTGTTGTCATGAAATTTAAAATTACCTAATTTTTCTCTTTAAATGATACATTTCCTCAGTTTAAACATTTGATATGTCATCTATGTTCTATTCTGAATAAAATATGGAATTTTGAAACTTCCACATCATTGCATTCCATTTTTATTTACAATTTGTACTTTGTCCCAACTTTTTTGGAATCGGGGTTGTAATAAAAATACAGTAAATAGCCTGATTCCACAGTTCACTCGCATGCTGAGAAAAATCCCAAACGTTTCTTGGAAGGAACATATCACAATGAAAGTGCTTTATGGGTCAAATCCTTGCCTTTCGGACACCATAAAGCGCCGGCAGTTTACCTTAGCTGGGCACATGTCAAGACACAATGAACCTGCTAGTAGAGTTCTGCTATGGACCCCAGATGTGTGTAGATGACCTGGGCAACCAAACATCACATTGAAGAAAGTCCTTGAGGATGACACTGGTCTGGAGGGAAAAGAACTTCATACGGCTATGTTGGACAGGGTGAGCTGGAGAAAGAACTTCGTCATGTCACCGGCTTCTGTCGGCTACGGTTAAGTAAGTAAGTAAACAAACCATATTATGTTAAGAACCGCTCAACTAAGTAAAGAGAAACGACATTCATCATTACTTTAAGACGTGAAGTATCTTAATTTATAAAAAATAAAGAAAAAACATTGAATTGGAAGGAGTGTCCAAACTATTGACTGGCACTCTATATCCTGCACAATGTTTTTAATTTAACTTTAAGTACATTCCCATTCCATGTACATCTACTGATTATTGTATTTCAGTCATTAAACAGTGGTTTTGAGAACCCAGTACTTGTACCTATTTTCATGGTGATCTGCATCATGCATAATACCAATATTTTTATTTGACTAAAAATGAAAAAGACCCATGCCTTCTCAGAGCGCAACTGAAGCGGCATACTGAACCACGATAGCCATCGTAACCCTGGAGAGCAAACTGGCTGAGCTAACAGTCATACAGCATCGCTTCTCAGATGGTCAGAGGTCCTGCTTTGCTTCATCAAGGTCATCACAGTCTTTTGTAGGCACAAAGATAAGAAGAGGTACTGAGCACAGTCTCAATATGATCTGGACACAGGATAGGACACCAAGCGCATTCAGTTTCCTTCTGAAACCTTCATATGAGTCTCATTTTCTCTTTGGCTCATACTTTCTAAATGGGTTAAGTAACAGTCACTCAGACAGGCATTTCTACATTAATGAGGTTTAGTCCAGAGAAGCAGGTAGACTTTCACAACGTCACTGGTGAAACAGACATTGCCTTTCTTTATCTCAAACATTTCACACACTGCTTTTAGATAGAAATCTGGAATGAGCAGGGATACTATCTGAGCAATGCTTGACTCAGATTCAGGTTCCGATACACCTTAAACTCCATCTCCATTTCACCTTGAGATGTATTTGAGTTTATACAGCCTGCCATTCAATTCACTGGGGAAAAAAAAAATTAATTAAAAGAAATAAAAGCTTTTCTATACTCCTGTGAAAGTTAAAATGGTGAAAAATACCAAAGTATGACTGGCAGTTGATGATGGTCTGTTCTGAAACAAAATGACCAAAAGAGATTGCAAATTAGTCCCTCACTTGCTCCCTGCACCCTTCTTTTGCTCCCATTCCCTCATCTTTCATGTTGTTCCCTCAGCATCTCTGCAATTCCTTTCCTGACTGGAAGTTTTCCATTTAATCTTTGTGCCACTTTTACTTTTTATTGCTGGCCTCTGATAGGCATATAGCATTAGCACAAAAGGCCAAAACTCAATACTAATACACAAGCACACACTTTTCTTTTGTTGTTTCTTAGTTCTTCCTCTCTTCTCTCTGATTAGGTTGTCAGGGTTCCATTTTGGCTCTATTACAGGGACTAGTTGCTTCTCTCTCTCTCTCTCTGTGTACGTGTCTTGAGGCTTTGTTCTTCAGACTGCACAGTGCGCCTCCTCAGCAGGCCACAAATTAAGCTTCTCCGTTACTTTTGCCATCGTACACACACAAGAACTGTTGCAGCATGGCTTCTCTCCTGCCTTAGGGGATATCAACTGTGGAAAAAAAGATGTCATAAAGTAACCTGGGAATCATAAAAGGAAAAAACGTGATTTTAAATATTCATTTCAAACATAGCCGACAGCACGAAAAAGTTTACACGTTACAGATTCAGTAATGTTTGACAATTAAGAATACCTTTGTGTATATAGCACCAGATATTCTGAATAGATGCAAAATGAATTTGAATATTAATTCCCAAAGACAAATAGCTGTTTCTATTTATTTATTTATTTATATATATTTATTTTTGTACAAAATATGCTTTTGATAAAAACAGAAGCTGTTTTAATTTCTAGAGGCGGTCCAACTGTGAACGATTAAGTCAACATCATTTGCGATATGAGTTTGCTCTGGCAAACATACTGTGAGGCAGTTAAGCTTTGCTCGGGTGTAATAACACATGAGTTGTTCTCAGAGTTCTCTCTTGATGATGGCAAACTATTCCGTTGCAAACTCTGACATTTGTGCAGAGGAGAGAGCATCCAGACCGGGCCTCTCTCGCTCTCTCTTGGTGGCCGTGACATGGCTGTGATGGGGCAGCGGGAGCTTTTGTTTAAAAGGTCGCCACAGACGCACAGCCAGCTGACCTACAGCTGCCAGTGTGTACAATGTGGCTAAAAATACAGCTAGGCCAGGAATGGCAAACATGCAGGAGCTCTCTCTCTCTCAATCAGACAGAAGTAGGTAAAGCAAAAGAAATCTTAAAATAAGTGAGTATACAAGGATCAATTAAGTTTTATCTAATCTAATCTATACTTTATAGTTAACTCAAGTAATTGAAGGAAATCGATCTGGTCTCAAAAGTGTATATTCACATCACAGGATAAAAAAATAATCATAAAGAAAAGGATTAAAACACAACTTCTCATCAACATAAATACTTAGGATGAGACCTAAAAACAACCAGGATTTTTTAAATTTGTGGTTAGATGTTATAAACTAGACCTGAATATTCCCAGCTTGGTCACATTTGAGGATATTCGGGCATTATTAGATGAAATCGCAGACGTGTCTCCATGGTAATGACAGAAGTATTGCTCTCAAATAGGCATCACTCCTGCCTGTGTGTGTGTGTGTGTGTGTGTGTGTGTGTGTGTGTGTGTGTGTGTGTGTGTGTGTGTGTGTGTGTGTTGAGAACACGGTCTTTACTCAGCTCCATGAATGTAAAAGAGCTGGAGTTTGGGAGTGTGATTAAAGCCAGAAGAGGCAGTGAAAATAACAGCATTCTCTTCCTGCTTCCTCATTCTTATTCAGATTATTAATGCTCTCCTTCATCTCATAAATTCTACATAGACTCGACTGACACACACACAATGTTTAAAGGAATTCTTCCAACGCACTTTTTAAGCTGTGTTTGTGGGCCAGGATACAAGCAAGGGAAGTGGTAAAATCTTCATGAGAAATTGTCCTTCAAGGGCTCGTGGAACTGTCTGCTGGTTATACAGCTAGGCCATGCAATCAATATGACATGAAGATAAAGTGGCTCTAATAATAGGAAAGCAAACATCAGACAAAGTGGAGAAAAAGCAGGTCAGTACACTATGGTAGTATTACCTTCCATATTAAAACTCAGCTTTGGGTAAATACAGACCTACTCCGCATACACACAGCGCATACACAGCACAAACAGTCATCTCCTTTTCTTTCTGACCAGGTCAAAACTAACTACACATCACTTGAAATGTTTTACTTTTAACATGAGACACTAGTAGGAAGCTTGGGCTTCATAAAATTTTTTGCTCTTCTGGACAATTTTCATTCACTCAGGTTTCACGCAGTGTTCATTTTGGCAAGAATTTTAAATTTAGTTTTCGACTTAGTCACTCACTGAAAATTGTAGTAACATTTTAGTCACATTTTAATCCTTTTTTTGTTGTTTTGTTTTGGTTAAGATTTATTCAGTGGAACTCAGTTTTAATTTTAATCGAAATTTTAGTCATAATTTTCTCAGACAGTTTCAGGATACTTGTTGCAAAATGTGCCCTATTACAGGAGGGATGCCTGATGTATGCGACTGGTGGTGTTGCTGCTATGCGGAAGTCATAATTTTAAAGCTAAACGGCCTTTTGATTTCATAAAATCGGTGAAATTTAGTTCCCTCTGAAATTTGATCATTGTGATATATATTTATTTCTGTAATACCTCACAAAATATCAGGCCATTCTGTAGCTGGGAAGTTATTTAATTTGAGGGATCCCTGAGCAAATAATGTGCATGAAATCGCTCGCTTCATGCAGTCAAGCAGACAGAGGAAGTCTGTATGCGCCTGCGCAGGTTTACCTTCATCTTCTTTTGGGTTTTACGGCAGCTGGCATCCACAGTGTTGCATTACTGCCATCTACAGGTTTATCTTGACCGTGCACTGACAATTCCATCATTCTGTCGCTAAACGAACTGCTGATTCACCGAGGTGCTCGCTGACTGCCGATATTTATTAGTTTGGTCCTGCATTTCCTTTCCTTCGCAACATAACGCCTTTTCTTCTCAATTTCCATTACTGTAGTCGGTCTTTCACGTTTCATTCGCACACTCATGTCCTCCATTTTTCTCTCCTGTTTCAAATTTGCATCTCACAATGCCTTGCACAAACAGGGAAAGCCCACCATGTGATGCATGATGTAGTATCTTGAATTGGGTCATGGTGAAGCAGGAAAAAATAGCAGAGAATTTAGGGCCACGTGGCCCTAAATTCATTAATTGTTCTATTAAAAAAAAAAAAACTAAAAAATTGGAAGTCTGTGATTCAAATTCAGTAGCTTTCGGTCCACTAAACAAAAATAATTGGGTGTTGGGGAAAATTCTTTTTATGACCTACACTTGAAAAATCTGAAAGGCTGTCTACCTTTAAGTTTAAATTTATTATTACTTATATTGCACACGTTTCATACAAATATGTTCACATCCAAATTACAATAAGTCTATACACACACACACACCACAATATTTCACAAAATTTAACCCCAAAATTGCTTAAAAGGAAAACCTAAAACATAGCCAAAATGTATTTTAAAACATGATGATAATAAAATAAATGAATAGAACCATCTAAATATAAACATTAATAATGAGAAGCCTCTTTAAAAAAAGTTTTAAGTACTTTCTTAGAAATATCTACAGATCCTGAGTTGCAAAGTTCCCAAGGTAATTTGTTCCACAGTTTGGGTGCCACAGATACAAAAATGCGGTCACCCAATGTAGTGAGTGTTGTAACTCTTGGTGGCTGTAATAATAGTTCACTATTAGACCTTAGGTTATAACATGATGGAGTTCTAATAGTAATGAGTTCTAGTATATAGTCTGGGGCTAGGCCATGTATAGCTTTATAAGTTATTAACATTATCTTAAAATTTAATTGGCATCCAATGAAAGTCTTCTAGCACTGGCATAATGTGGTCAAAAGGCAAAATGTTACAAATAAGCCTAGCTGCTGTATTTTGAGCCCTTTGCAGATTTTTGTAGCCGAGTCAGCAAGTTATGTGGAGCCATGACCCTGTTACTGTTTTGCTAGTTATCGCGTGAAGATGACGTGATCACTGTGATGGTGATGACCATTATTTTCATATAAAGATGTTCCTTCATTTAGACCAACACTGTGTGTGTGTCCTGACTCATATACCTATTAAAATCCTGTGAATTAAAGCACTACAGAAGTGCTCATCTCATCTCATCTCATTATCTCTAGCCGCTTTATCCTTCTACAGGGTCGCAGGCAAGCTGGAGCCTATCCCAGCTGACTACGGGCGAAAGGCGGGGTACACCCTGGACAAGTCGCCAGGTCATCACAGGGCTGACACATAGACACAGACAACCATTCACACTCACATTCACACCTATGGTCAATTTAGAGTCACCATTTAACCTAACCTGCATGTCTTTGGACTGTGGGGGAAACCGGAGCACCCGGAGGAAACCCACGCGGACACGGGGAGAACATGCAAACTCCGCACAGAAAGGCCCTCGCCGGCCCCGGGGCTCGAACCCAGGACCTTCTTGCTGTGAGGCGACAGCGCTAACCACTACACCACCGTGCCGCCTACAGAAGTGCTGTTATTGAAAATTAATTAATGCATTGTGACCAATCGGCTTCGAGAATTCAACAGTCTGTGGATATGTACATATAATGTGTAGATTACATATACGTTTGGCTTAAGTTGTTGAAACCAGACTGAATGTTGTTTTAATTGAATCAGTCTTCAAGTACTATATTAGTACAAGGTTGCTGTACAATATGTTCATATTAAAATGAACAAAATTTTAACCACTTCTCAGTGGTGGTTCAGTTGGTTAATGTTTGTGTGAAATCCCAGAATCACAAAACACTCACTGTTGGACCCTTGAGCAGTGTCTTTAATTAAATGGCCTGAATCATATCCTCTCAATTGCAATGCTAAATAAATGGAAATAAATAAAATTCAGCTTTTTATACTATACCAAACCATCACATCACCACCAAAATGTGCATAAATTACATTTAAATTGATCATTAAAAAAAAAAATCAAATGAGTTCCCCCACTACATCACCGGCTAACATGATATTAAATTAAATTTGTTGTCTTGGATTTGTCTCAGTGGGATGAGAGTTGATAGAAAACATACCTCCTGAGCAGTTTAATTTCCATTGTGGCCACCAGAACAAAGTAACCTCTTAAATTAAGCTCAGAGAAAGCAGGTTTAGATTAACTAGCTGGAAATATTTGATTACTTTGTCCAAATTCCCTTCCAGTTCAAAAGCACCATGCATAAAATAAGGTCACTCATTTAAAAATGCATTCCCTTTCCTCTGATATGCCTGAGAGTAGAAGAAAGTAGACGAGAGATTTGCATGTGATTTGCATGAGTGCAGCAGAGCGTGACGGAGGCTGAGATTACAGACGGGAACTTGCTCAGTACCAGGCCTATCTGTTCTTAGAAGCAGTCAACACAGAGCAAGTAGCGGTGTAGCCTTGAATGAAGCTCCAGTGAGCAGCCCAGGTCACACTCCCTGCTCAGCCATCCAAGCGAGCCCTGTGTTTCCTGGCGCTCACTAGATATTTCCATATTCAAATGATGAGAAGGGGCAGTGGAACTCACACATAATGCCAAATGACTTTTATTCATTATAGCAGAGAAATAGAGAAGAGACCGAGTAGACACCAGGATGAGTCGGGAAAAAGAGAGAGAGAAGATGGGGAGAGAGAGAGAGAGATATGATACCAGGTAGACTGCCTTTCAGATTTTTTCACGTTTAGGTCATAAGATTTTTCCCTGACACCCAATTATTTTTGTTTACTGGACTGAAAGCTACTGAATTCAAATCACAGACTTCTGATTTTATTATTTTTTCCAAAAAGAACTAATAAATTTAGAGCCACATGGCCCTAAATTCTCCACCATTTTTTCCTGCTTCACCGTGATCTCATTCAAGGTACTACGTCATGCATCATGTGGTGGGCTTTCCCCGTTTGTGCAAGGCATTGTGGGATACAAATTTTAAACAGGAGAGGAAAATGCATGATTCTTTCTGTGGGGGACATTGAAGATATCTACCTATTCGGAACCATGATTACAGGACTTTTGCTGATTGGATTAGGCATTGCCCTGGTATATCGAGGAAATCAGACAATGGTGACAGCTGTTCAAAGCCCCACAAAGCTGCCCGATATGATTGGAGTGGTGGGCAAAGCTGTTGGCACTCGGACTGTGGACATTCAAAACTTTAACCACAAAATGGTTGTTATCTCGGAGCAGCTTTCAGCTTTGCAAGGAATACGTTTTTCGGAGATCAATTTGAATAGAATGGACGGAATGGACAGATATAGACGAGCAGTGTGGACGTGCAAAGACTGCGTCTGGAAAGACCAAACAATTCATATCTTATCGACATTCGGCTCCCTGAGACTGCACCGGCCTTGGTTCAGGCCGTTGCTGAGGCAACATTTCCCCCAAAGGTTACTGCCGGGAGACACTCCCGCATTCCTCCTCTAACTTTCCACGGTCCCCATTTTTACCCCCAGTGTGACAAGCGGGTGCGTAACCAACGCCTTCATGGCTGCAGGAGCGGACAGCTGCTTGCTTGCGCTGGATTACCTCCTCCCCTCCCCCCACCCCCTACCCCTGATCCCCCCCCCCCTCAAGTCCCATGTTTAAAGTGTACTTGTGTTGTTGTTTGTGTTATTGTGTGCTTGTGCGGAGGTTTTTAAATGCTCCCACACTGTACTCCTGACAGGAGCATAGTGGGGGGGGGGGTGTTCTTTTTTCCTCATCTTTCCTCATGTTACTACTGTGTTTCTTTTCTTTTATCCCTGTCTTCCTGTCCTGTTCCCCCTCTGTAAGGACAGGTTGATGGTCAATTTCACTGGTAACAGTGACAATAAAGGATTCATTCATTCATTCATTCAAAATGGAGGACGACTGTGCGAATTAAACGTGAAAGACCGATTACAGTAACGGAAAGCAAGAAGAAAAAACGTTATGTTGCGAAGGAAAGGAATCGCAGGACCAAACGAATAAATATCGGCGGTCAGCGAGCACCTCGGTGTGATCAGCTGTTCGGTTAGTGACCGAATGATGTAACTGTCAGTGCATGGTCAAGGTAAACCTGTAGATGGTAGTAATGCAACACTGGATGCAAGCTGCTGTAAAACCCAAAAGATGATGAGGACAACGATTCAGGTAAACCTGCGCATGCACACACGGACTTCCTCTGTCTGCTTGACTGTGCGAAGCAAGCGATTTCATGCACATTATTTGCTTGGGAATCCCCTCAAATTAAATACCTTCCCAGCCACAGAATGGCCTGGTTTTTTTTTTTAAGATATTACAAAAATAAACATGTATCACAATGACCAAATTTCAGAGGGAACTAAATTTCACCAATTTTATGAAAATTGAAAGGCCGCCTACTTTTAATGGAGTATACTGTATATCGGACTTTAGGGATTGGCACTATTGCAAAAAAAATCATGATACGTCAAGGGTTGGCACAGTGGTTCATTGGTTAGCACCGTCACCTCACAGCAAGAAAGTTCTGGGTTCGATCATCATGGCCATCCAGGGCCTTTCTGTGTGCATGTTCTCCTCATGCCTGCATGGGTTTTCTCCTGGTGCTCTGTTTTCCTCCAACAGTCCAAAGACATGCAGATTAGGTCAACTGGCTACTCTAAATTGCCCATAAGTGTGAATAAGAGTGTGAATGAGTGTTTGACTCTATATTAGCCCTGTGATAGATTGGCAACCTGCCCAGGACGTGCCCAGCCCCTCATCCAAAGTCAGCTGGGATTGGCTCCAGCTTCCCCTGATGGATAAGTGGAAAAGATAATGGATGGATGACACGTGAAGACATTTTTATGATGCATGATATGTATCATGATACATACATTAGGTTTGCAAACACACTGAAAAAAACAGTAGTGTTGATAACTTTCTTTTTCTCCCCAATTAGGTCACATGCCATTTCCCAGCAACTCACCATCTCTCCCTGACTACATGACAGCTACCAACCAGAAGGGGTGAAGTCTAACATGTGCTGAGTCCCAGACCTGTGATGCCAGCCACAGGCATCTTTTCAAACTACTAACACACTCGTAGGAAAGTGCTATCTGCCCTCTTTCATATCTATGAGCTCACAGAATCCCATGAGGTGTTTTTGGACTAAACAGTTTTAGGAATTATTGAGAGGAACTACATCTCATTACAGGCATTTAGATTTAGCAGATGTTCTTATCCAGAGTGACATACAACATACCCAGAGCAGCCTGGGGAGCAGTTGGGGTTAGGTGCCTTGTTCAAGGGCACTTCAGCCATTCCTGCTGGTCCAGGGAATCAAACCAGTGACCTTTTGGTCCCAAAGCTGCTTGTCTAACCATTAGGCCATTACTTCCCTCACTACCCACTAACTACAACTACCCACTGGGGAGCTCCCCTGAGAGCTATGTAGCTTCATAGGCTTTTTCCTGTTTGCATTCTTACCACCAGTAGGAACACTCTAGTGATGTAAGCCGGCTTGTTAGCGTGACATAAGCAGGAAATGCAAGTGAAGATTTTTATATTTCCCTCAGATGCATGAAAATTGTGCTGTATTTCCTCCGTCACATATAGGATCAATAAAGTCTGGACTTCAGTCCATTTGTCTTGAATCAATTTTTTTTTAAATGGCAGTTGTTAGTGCTGCTTTGGCTCGTGTTCAACCCATTATTATACACTTACAACTGGACCAATCACTTATGTTAACTCGTGATTCCTCTTGGGCTTTGGGAGTACTTACCATGATGTAGGAGCTAAAAGTGTCCATTAAAATGATGTTCTGAAAACTACACTCATTCTCAGTATCATATAATGGAGGCAAATGATGGATGTAATCACAGGAAGAGTGTTTATTAGAAAACAAGTAGGCAAACAGTTCAAAAACATTAGGTGAGGACAGAGTCAGGAAACAGGCAAGGGTCATACGAGGCGCAAACAAAACATCAGAGGCAACACTAAGTAAGGGTCAAGAAAATGGGAAACAAAGCCAAGAACTAGAGCATTAACACAGAATATAAGGCTTGGTAATGTGAGACACTAGGTACTGGGCATATACTTCATAAAGTCTGTGTGTTTTCAGAGTCCAAATAAGAGCATGCTGTGATTGCACTCTAATCCAGAACAGGTGCATGGTAATTAGTCCAACATGCATGGATGTGACACTCTGTTCCTGCAGTGCAGGGACACACAAAAAAGGGAGCTTCTTTTGATTATTTTTTTTTTATGAAAAAGTTCCTCCTGTCCAAAGCACATACTGTGATTGGAGAGAGAGAGAGAGAGTGTGAGAGATGTTTTGATGTTCACCAAACAGAAATATCTACCACTAAAAAGAAGGGGGAATCTATAAAACATAACATTTTACATTTGTAAAGTTTTGAAGCAGTACAAAAAATTCTGATCAATAATCAGCTGTTTGTAACTGTTGATATAAAAATTAAAAATCTATAAACAGATATCACAATACCTGCAATATCTTAGAAAAGCCAAGTATGACACGATTTATCACAGTATTGATATTGTCATATTGCTGAGCCCTTATAGTACATCACACAATCTCACAACTTCACACCTGTCATCAGTTCAACTAGCGAGTCCCAAAGCACACAATCAGACTTCTGGATAACAAGCCAGAAAGTTGATTCTCTATAAAAAAAAGATAACACTCTACAAAAATATTACAGTGTCAACACAAATTATAGCAGGGGGCATTTTATTATCACACAGCTACTGCAAAAAGTGCTAAAATATACTGCCAGACTATTTACTATCATGCAATAATTCCAACTTTTTAATGTTCTTAAATCACAAAACAAGTGACAAGAGGGACTTTCAGTGAATGTGTATGTGTGTGTGTGTATACTATTCCTCCATCATGCCTCGTGTTCAGCAAGAAATTACATCATCATTGTGTGAGTAATGAGCCAGTGAGCTGGCAACCAGCATCAGTCAGAGAAGCAGTCAGGATTCACTAAATGTTACAACTAGAAAAACCCACTCAGCCATATTATCCGCGATCATTATAAATTTATTATTAACTCTCGATTACGCAAGCAAAGCATAGCAACAGATTACTCAATTTAATATATATATATATATATATATATATATATATATATATAAAACTGTGAATTCACTTGTTACAAAAAACCTACATGTTAGAAAAAATTACAGTGCAGCCATTTTCAAATCATAACTATGAACAAGTAAACAGATTTCAAGTCTGTCTTTATCGCTCTTTGTGTATAAAAAGCTGCAGTCAGGAGGACTGAGAAGAGAATGGACTTCAGCTTGAAATCTGAATGAGGACAATTTCCAGGTCTCCCCCCCTCCCTCCCTCTTCGCTGTCCTCCAGCCCTGCATCCCAAGTCCCTCCCCACAGAGGAGGCGGTCATGCATGGCAACTGGAGTTGTTTGATAACAGAAACTGCCTTGAATAGTGTTAAATAAGCAGTGAAGCCCTAATGAGAACACTGAGCTGTGTGAGCACAGGAAATAAATAAATCAGGACAAATACCAAACCATTTCGACCGCCTGGGAACTTCGGAAAGATATTTTCAGCAACTTTCACATAAAACAATGCTAACCTTAGTATCGGAAACAAGCAAACATTAGCATGACCTGTAACATCACAGTAACATGAGATATGCACTGTGGAGTGTTACTCAAACCATTACCATCTTCGCTTTGTGTGTGTGTTTTTTTTTTTCAAATCAAACATATAGGTAATTATCTGTTCAGGTGAAATGTAGCTAACTCGGCACTGGTTTTGAATCCTTTCAGGTGCTCATGAGTGAGTGCATGCGTGGGGGAGCGGGCTGTGCATGAGCAGTGATTGACACTCTGTCAGACACTCATCCTGGTTCTGATTGGTTGTTTTGATTCGGGTGCATTGGATTCTTTCAAATGGAATTAGGAGCACTAGGTGGAGCCAAAGGAGCCTGATTTTTTTCACAGATTATCTGTCTCATGTACTTCTGTCAGGACATAGTGACAGTTTTAGCAAATATGACAAAAGTATATATTTTTATACAGGTTACATACTGCAGCTTTAAAGTGTCCCTTTAGACCACTAAACTAATCAGTCTTACATAAAATGTTAATGAAGTGGTGAATATATTATCTTGTGTTTGCTGATATTATAACTGTACTGTTATATACATTAGTACATACACTACCGTTCAAAAGTTTGGGGTCACTTTGACATTTCCTTATTTTTGAAAGAAAAGCACTGTTCTTTTCAATGAAGATCACTTTAAACTAATCAGAAATACACTCTATACATTGCTAATGTGGTAAATGACTATTCTAGCTAAATTCTAAATGTCTGATTTTTGGTGCAATATCTCCATAGGTGTATAGAGGCCCATTTCCAGCAACTCTCACTCCAGTGTTCTAATGGTACAGTGTGTTTGCTCATTGCCTCAGAAGGCTAATGGATGATTAGAAAACCCTTGTACAATCATGTTAGCACAGCTGAAAACAGTTGAGCTCTTTAGAGAAGCTATAAAACTGACCTTCCTTTGAGCAGATTGAGTTTCTGGAGCATCACATTTGTGGGGTCGATTAAATGCTCAAAATGGCCAGAAAAATGTCTTGACTATATTTTCTATTCATTTTACAACTTATGGTGGTAAATAAAAGTGTGACTTTTCATGGAAAACACAAAATTGTCTGGGTGACCCCAAACTTTTGAACGGTGGTGTACTGTACGTAGCTAGTTAGTTAACTAATAGATCACTAGATACTGACTGATTTGAGAAGAGAGAAATTGTGTATCTGAGTCTTGATTTCCACTGAAATATGATCTGTGATTTATATAAAAGTAGGCAAAGTATCCTGCTAAAATATACCAAAACAGATCATTGCTAATTACCCAAGTTTTCTAGCTACCTATTTACTAGCAAGCAGGTTCTGTGGCTAAAAGTCTCCGATTAACCACAACATCATCTCATCTTTTAGCTAAAACACCATTATTACACTGATCCTATTTTATACTATCACAAGCTAAGCTCATCCATGGTACTCCTCAAATCTGTTTTTCTGAATGTAAAGGAATGTATTTTTTTTTAAATATTGAACACCATTTAATGTTGTATTAACACATTTACAAAATTGGAATCAGCCGTCCGAGAACAATTTTAAACCATTTAACAACCATTTGGCATCCTATTTGAGTGCAGGTGTACTTTTTAAGTAAAGCAGGAACTAAAAAATTGTGAAAGACATGATAAAGGAACACAAAGCTCCAGGAAAACAAACAGAAAAAGTGACACTGAAAAATAATTACTTACAACTACAGTACAGTATTTTGTTTGAAAGAGAAAGCAAAAAAAAAAAAAAAAAAGGAGTGAGTGTGTTGTGCTGTGCACTGGGAGAGTGTTTTCCAGAGTCCACAGTAATCTTTCACTTCCCCTGGCATGACTATAAGCGACTGGAGAGTATCCACTTTCTAGAAGTATTTTCCCGGAGATAACAACAAAGAAACAAAAAAAGGAGCCCAAACACAAATGAACACACAAGGCCTTATCCTAAATACAGCATGGATAAATGTGCATCATTAGTAGAGACTAAATGGATGAAAACTTATAGATATGAAGAAAATAAATAGCCTTCTGTTACATTATATTACAGGCATTTAGCAGACGCTTTTATACAGAGTGATGTACAACATACCCAGAGCAGTTGGGGGTTAGGTGCCTTGCTCAGGGGCACTTCAGCCATTCCTGCTGGTCCAGGGACTCAAATTGGTGACCTTTTGGTCCCAAAGCTGCTTCCCTAATCATTAGGTCACAACTTCCCAATAAAGTCACTCATACAACGAATTGTAAAATTGGAAAAAATAAAAAATAAAAATAAATAAAAAGACACATGGGATCTGAACACTCATCCCTCTAATCAGCAGTCCAAGAGCCATAAATGAAAAACTCCACCCTGAAACACATTAAATCTATTAATATTGAAATATTTATAATGTATTTCGCGATTCTGGCTCTAATGTGTTGGCTGATGCTGTATTCTCATAATTGCCATGGGAAGTCAGGTCAGGGTACCTGCTCCTGTTATCCTGTATTCCAGTACTACCTGCTGCAGGATCGGGTAGTCAGCAACTCGACCTTCCCCTCCACAGACTCCTCAGAGTATGATGAGGAGGGTGACTAGACACCCTGATGGAATTAAATACAAGATCCATCTAAAGGGCGTCGATGGCCTTCCAGCAACTCCTTCGAGTTAGTGCAGAGTGGCACCCATTCGACCCCGATTCCAAAAAAGTTGGGACAAAGTACAAGCTGTAAATAAAAACGGAATGCAATAATTTACAAATCTCAAAAACTGATATTGTATTCACAATAGAACATAGACAACATATCAAATGTCGAAAGTGAGACATTTTGAAATTTCATGCCAAATATTGGCTCATTTGAAATTTCATGACAGCAACACATCTCAAAAAAGTTGGGACAGGGGCAATAAGAGGCTGGAAAAGTTAAAGGTACAAAAAAGGAACAGCTGGAGGACCAAATTGCAACTCATTAGGTCAATTGGCAATAGGTCATTAACATGACTGGGTATAAAAAGAGCATCTTGGAGTGGCAGCGGCTCTCAGAAGTAAAGATGGGAAGAGGATCACCAATCCCCCTAATTCTGCGCCGACAAATAGTGGAGCAATATCAGAAAGGAGTTCGACAGTGTAAAATTGCAGAGTTTGAACATATCATCATCTACAATGCATAATATCAAAAGATTCAGAGAATCTGGAAGAATCTGTGCATAAGGGTCAAGGCCGGAAAACCATACTGGGCGCCCGTGATCTTCGGGCCCTTAGATGGCACTGTATTGCATACAGGCATGCTTCTGTATTGGAAATCACAAAATGGGCTCAGGAATATTTCCAGAGAACATTATCTGTGAACACAATTCACCGTGCCATCTGCCGTTGCCAGCTAAAACTCTATAGTTCAAAGAAGAAGCCGTATCTAAACACGATCCAGAAGCGCAAACGTCTTCTCTGGGCCAAGGCTCATTTAAAATGGACTGTGGCAAAGTGGAAAACTATTCTGTGGTCAGACAAATCAAAATTTGAAGTTCTTTATGGAAATCAGGGACGCCGTGCCATTCGGACTAAAGAGGAGAAGGACGACCCAAGTTGTTATCAGCGCTCAGTTCAGAAGCCTGCATCCCTGATGGTATGGGATTGCATTAGTGCGTGTGGCATGGGCAGCTTACACATCTGGAAAGACACCATCAATGCTGAAAGGTATATCCAGGTTCTAGAGCAACATATGCTCCCATCCAGACGACGTCGCTTTCAGGGAAGACCTTGCATTTTCCAACATGACAATGCCAAACCACATACGTACTGCATCAATTACAGCATCATGGCTGCATAGAAGAAGGGTCCGGGTACTGAACTGGCCAGCCTGCAGTCCAGATCTTTCACCCATAGAAAACATTTGGCACATCATAAAATGGAAGATACGACAAAAAAGACCTAAGACAGTTGAGCAACTAGAATCCTACATGAGACAAGAATGGGTTAACATTCCTATCCCTAAACTTGAGCAACTTGTCTCCTCAGTCCCCAGACATTTACAGACTGTTGTAAAGAGAAAAGGGGATGTCTCACAGTGGTAAACATGGCCTTGTCCCAACTTTTTTGAGATGTGTTGTTGTCATGAAATTTAAAATCACCTAATTTTTCTCTTTAAATGATACATTTTCTCAGTTTAAACATTTGATATGTCATCTATGTCCTATTCTGAATAAAATATGGAATTTTGAAACTTCCATATCATTGCATTCCGTTTTTATTTACAATTTGTACTTTGTCCCAACTTTTTTGGAATCGGGGTTGTATTTTAGCCTTTAGTTTCTCAGTGAAGTGCCTACAGCCCTTTAAGAGCTAAAGCATGCTGAACCTGAACCGTGGGAAGCCATCATCATCATCACAGGGGGACATTCCTAATGCAGTTCCAGTGGTGTTTAATAGAAGAAACGTTTTTGACAAACTTAACCATAAGGGATAATAATCAGGTTTTGCTGTTGGCTCCTGAACACAAAAGCACAAGAGCTTCTTTTCTCATTCACCATTTTCCAGGGACATTCAATGTCATATTAATGAGAAATCCAATGTAGACATTGAGGAAACAGACAAGCAAATGTTGGACTGAAAGGTCCAGAATGTAATGCAGCTGTACAATGCAGTTGTATAGTTACTACAGGTGTACAGTTGTACAGCTAACATTCCATGACATGAAAAGCACACTGGTATTGACAGTGGTATTACCATGAAGGTTAAAACTTTGGAACTTTTTGAACAGAGCGTAAAGATGACGTGAGAAAGCTGGACAGACAAGCACTGGCTGTAATGTAGGAAACTGTTAACCAAAGTAAAAACAAACCCACATGTCGATGAAAACTTATAAACCAAAACACAGAATTTGATCCTAAAATAAATATTTTGCAGCCTATAAGGGGACATCATGGCCTAATGATTAGAGAAGCAGCTTTTGGGCTCAAAAGGTCACCGCTTCGAGTCCCTGGACCAGCAGGAATGGCTGAAGTGCCCTTGAGTAAGGCACCTAGCCCCAACTCTGGGTATGTTGCTCAGGATAAGAGCATCTGTTAAATGCCTGTAATGTAACATAAGACCACACACACTAATGATAAATACTGATACACAAGTTGTTCAGGGTGGATTTTATTGTATTTAAACTCAATACTGAGTCAACACTGGTATGATAATGTCCATCAGTTTCATATTATTATCAAGTTCATGGCTATCTACATTTCAAATCATCCAGACCAGGTATTAGGTCAAGTTTTCCACTGGTACTAATTCCAATGGGCAGTGCAGTGGTTACCACGGTCAGCTCACAGTGAGAAAGTTTAGGGTTTGAACCTCTGAAGGGGGGCCTTTCTGTGTGGAGTTTGCATGTTCTACCTATGCCTGTGTGGGGTTCCTCTGGGTGTGCCGGTTTCCTCCCCATAGTCCAAACACATGCATAATAGTTCAATTGGCTACTCTAAATTGCCCGTAGGTGTGTATGTGTACCTGCCACCAGGTGAAGGCTTGGGTCCCTCTGCTGTATCATTATCACCCAAGAGAATTCATGGAAAACTAGTTGATGGCTTCCTGGATCGCCGACCCTCAAATATGAGGATGGCAGCAGACAGACAGACAGACAGACAATGATTCCACCAATATCATAACCTCATGGTGAAATGCAATATCAGACACTAGATACTGGACAATGCTGGAAACTAAATTCTCATACTCTAATCACTATTTTAAGAATGGCCTTTAAATAGTGTGTTGCCTCTATGATTTTGAATTCCATTGCTTTCCATCTATAGGAACACAGCTCAAGGCCAAGTGATCTGAGATGATTTGATTGTAATATGCATGCACTGACACCCCCCGAATGGATAGCTGAGAGTCATACAGCACGTGAACTGTGTAGACACAGGTATGGCCTCATTCTGATGATAATGGATTGTATGGATTGTATGGATCATGATGCCCTGGCTGACTGGCAGGTTCAAATCCAGAACTTTTTTACTGTGAGGTGACTGTTAGCCACTGTGCCACCTGAGGAGGTATTTTATGAAAACAGAAGTCATTCATTATCCGTAGCCACTTATCCTGTGCAGGGTCACAGGCAAGCTGGAGCCTGTCCCAGCTAACTATGGGCAAGAGGCAGGGTACACCCTGGACAAGTCTCCAGATCATCACAGGGCTGACACAGAGACAAACAACCATTCACACCTATGGTTAATTTAGAGCCACCAATTAACCTTACCTACATGTCTTTGGGGGAAACTGGAGCACCCGGAGGAAACCCACGTAGACACGGGGAGAACATGCAAACTCCACACAGAAAGGCCCCTGTCAACCACTGGGCTCAAACCCAGAACCTTCTTGCTGTGAGGCGACAGTGCTAACCACTATACCACTGTGCCACCCAAAGTTGAGTCATCAAATAAGATATTTATCTTTGCAATGGTCCGTAGAGCATTGGCCCATGAATAAGAATGGCCAGTAAAAAGAGCCAACTGGATTATAAAGAGTTTACTTACTCCCTTGTATGGTGTTTGGTTGGTGGCAACGGCCTGGCATGGTAAACATCACTTAAGGAAATGAAAATGCTATTTCTAGGTAGCTGTCATTCCTTCTTAACAAACTGATTTTAGACACACAAAGCCAAAGTCCCCTCTGACCCAGGGGTCACAGGATGGGAGTCTGTATGGGGTGAAGGCCATTTAGGTCATGTGTTTTCAGGTTGGAACGCTTGACTTCTTCCTCTTCTTTTTCTTCTTCCTCTTTTTCTTTCGGCTGTTCCTGTCAGGGATCGCCACAGTGAATAATGTCCCTCCATCTCTTCCTGTTCTCTGTCTCTTCTTCTGTCACACCAACCGTCCTCGTATCCTCCCTCACCACATCCATCATTCTCATGTTTGGTCTTCCTCTTTTCCTTCAACCTGGCAACTCCATCTCCAGCATTCTTTTCCCAAAATACCCTGAATCTCTGCTCTGTACGTGTCCAAATCATCTGACTTGGAATAGCTGACTGGTATGAATAATTTTAAAGCTGCATCAAATTCAAAATATCGTCTTTGTGGCCATTTCTTATTTTACATTGTTTAATTTTTCTTTAACAACAACACTGAGGAGGTTTTTTTCCTGTTTTTTTCCCCTTTTTTCATAGATCAAACAGTAGACATTTCAATAATAGAAATGTCAATCAAAATAAATATGGCCTTTAACTAGTGACCAGTGTTTTCTGGCCTGGATGGAAAAATAAATTGATCTAATGAAAATGGACAGAGAAAAACTGATCTATAAAGTTTTCATGTTAATTTAAGTGATAGGATCTACATTACACTGGTTATCTAGTCAAGTCAAAGTCCCTCTCACACCAGAATCTGGTCTTCCCAGACAGTCTCCTGTCCCAGTACTACAGTGGTTACAAACGGGTTACAGTGGGGGGCTGGTCATCTGGTAACCACAAGAGTTTGACTTCCCCACTCACATCTGTATTGCAGCATGCCTTGCCAGACAACAGTGGGTACCATTTTTATCATGATCTTTGGTATGACCCGACCACAAGTAGATCTTGCAATCTCCCAGTCAAGAGGCAGACACACTAACCACAAGGCCAACTCACAGTCACTGATTGCCTAGCCAGGTAGCTATTCCTCATGAATACTAGTAAAGAAGTTGGTTGTAAGTCAGGAAACTAGTGGTGTTGATTTTACAGTGGTGCTTGAAAGTTTGTGAACCTTTTAGAATTTTCTGTTTCTGCATAAATATGACCTAAAACATCATCAGATTTTCACACAAGTCCTTAAAGTAGATAAAGAGAACCCAGTTAAACAAATGAGACAACAATATTATACTTGGTCATTTATTTATTGAGGAAAATGATCCAATATTGCATATCTGTGAGTGGCAAAAGTATGTGAACCTCTAGGATTAGCAGTTCATTTGAAGGTGAAATTAGAGTCAGGTGTTTTCAATCAATGGGATGACAATCAGGTGTGAGTGGGCACCCTGTTTTATTTAAAGAACAGGGATCTATCAAAGTCTGATCTTCACAACACGTTTGTGGAAGCGCATCATGGCACGAACAAAGGAGATTTCTGACGACCTCAGAAAAAGTGTTGTTGATGCTCATCAGGCTGGAAAAGGTTACAAAACCATCTCTAAAGAGTTTGGACTCCACTAATCCACAGTCAGATTGTGTACAAATGGAGGAAATTCAAGACCATTGTTACCCTCCCCAGGAGTGGTCGACCAACAAAGATCACTCCAAGAGCAAGGCGTGTAATTGTCGGCGAGATCACAAAAGACCCAAGGGTAACTTCTAAGCAACTGAAGGCCTCTCTCACATTGGCTAATGTTAATGTTCATGAGTCCACCATCAAGACGTGAACAACAATGGTGTGCATGGCAGGGTTGCAAGGAGAAAGCCACTGCTCTCCAAAAAGAACACAGCTGCTCGTCTGCAGTTTGCTAAAGATCACGTGGACAAGCCAGAAGGCTATTAGAAAAATGTTTTGTGGACGGATGAGACCAAAATAGAACTTTTTGGTTTAAATGAGAAGCATTATGTTTGGAGAAAGGAAAACACTGCATTCCAGCATAAGAACCTTATCCCATCTGTGAAACATGGTAGTAGTATCATGGTTTGGGCCCATTTTGTTGCATCTGGGCCAGGATGGCTTGCCATCATTGATGGAACAGTGAATTCTTAATTATACCAGCGAATTCTAAAGGAAAATGTCAGGACATCTGTCCATGAACTGAATCTCAAGAGAAGGTGGGTCATGCAGCAAGACAATGACCCTAAGCACACAAGTCGTTCTACCAAAGAATGGTTAAAGAAGAATAAAGTTAATGTTTTGGAATGGCCAAGTCAAAATCCTGACCTTAATCCAATCGAAATGTTGTGGAAGGACCTGAAGCGAGCAGTTCATGTGAGGAAACCCACCAACATCCCAGAGTTGAAGCTGTTCTGTATGGAGGAATGGGCTAAAATTCCTCCAAGCCGGTGTGCAGGACTGATCAACAGTTACCGGAAACGTTTAGATGCAGTTATTGCTGCACAAGGGGGTCACACCAGATACTGAAAGCAAATGGTCACATACTTTTGCCACTCACAGATATGTAATATTGGATCATCTTCCTCAATAAATAAATGACCAACTATAATATTTTTGTCTCATTTGCTTAACTGGGTTCTCTTTATCTACTTTTAAGATTTGTGTGAAAATCTGATGATGTTTTAGGTCATATTTATGCAGAAATATAGAAAATTCTAAAGGGTTCACAAACTTTCAAGCACCACTGTAGCTCCAGACCCAGTTTTGGACACCAGTTCTCTTCAGGCCTTGGGCCGCCATGGGTGATGCCTGTGCTCCTCGCTATGGACTGCAATGAGCTTGTTGCTCTTTTTAACATCAGGGTTGTCCAGCACTCTGTGCGGTGGTGCTTCTGTGCTTGTTGCGGTGTTCCAAGCGATGTTGTGCAATGGCATCACAGTGGCTGTACAGGCGGTTTGGGACATACCAGTGCTCTGTGCGGCAGTGCTTCTATGCTCACTTTTTGGATCCACGGTGTGGTATTCCGGGTAGTGTTGCCCGGTGGCGTCGTGGCAGCTGTGCAGGTGGTGTGGCATTTATCTTCATGCACCTTTTGGTGGGATTGTGGGCAACTACGCCACTGGAATTACATCTTACCCTCTTTTGGTGGACTTTTTTTTTCTGTAATTGTAAAGCAGCCTTGGGTGTGAGAAAGGCACTATCTCATCTCATCTCATTATCTCATCTCATCTCATCTCATCTCATTATCTCTAGCCGCTTTGTCCTTCTACAGGGTCGCAGGCAAGCTGGAGCCTATCCCAGCTGACTACGGGCGAAAGGCGGGGTACACCCTGGACAAGTCGCCAGGTCATCACAGGGCTGACACAGACACAGACAACCATTCACACTCACATTCACACCTACGGTCAATTTAGAGTCACCAGTTAACCTAACCTGCATGTCTTTGGACTGTGGGGGAAACCAGAGCACCCGGAGGAAACCCACGCGGACACGGGGAGAACATGCAAACTCCACACAGAAAGGCCCTCGCCGGCCCCAGGGCTTGAACCCAGGACCTTCTTGCTGTGAGGCGACAGCACTAACCACTACACCACCGTGCCGCCAGAAAGGCACTATATAAGTTGAAATTATTATTATTATTAATTAGTATATTTGGTTATTTAACAATTATTTGCCAAAGGTGAAGTGAATATCAGAGAATAAACCGAGATGAATTCAAGGTTATTATTCACCATTTACTGAGCCTGAGGTGGATAATTGTTATTATTATTTCAAACTTCAAAAGTGGCATGTAAACGTAATAAAGGCATGGCACAGGCTCGTGTCACTTATCTATGCTAACTCACATAAAATACTTTGTTTTGAAATAGATAAATCATAATTCCACCTTACCTTTCAATAGTTTTAGACCAAACTTCATGGCATCTTTAGAGCTTCTAGGAACAGCATTTTCTTTCATAATTTGTAATTCTTCCTCACTTACGGTGACAAAGCACTTGGCCGTCATTTTGCTAAGTCGCTCGAGGTGATTATCGAGAAATAGTCTGAATTTCTTGATCAGTCAGCGCACGCAATTTTCTATAAATCACCTGCGTATTTTTTTCTTTCAATTACGTTCATTATGTCATATATTAAATATAGTTAGTTTTTTCTTTTTTATCAGACATCCAGTTTTTAGGTTTGTTTACCTGACATGTTTCGACGTACGACTGTCGTCTTCCTCAGAGTGTCACCGGATGTTATTGGAAACATCAGCTGATAAAAGATGCGTCACCAATAACATCCGGTGACACTCTGAGGAAGACGACAGTCATACGTCGAAACATGTCAGGTAAACAAACCTAAAAACTGGATGTCTGATAAAAAAGAAAAAACTAACTACACCTGCGTATTTATATTAAATTTATGTATTCTAGAGCTGTAAATTTAAACCCCTTACCATGGTCACAGAAAACAATTGCATTATCTCAGAGGGTAATGAAAGCATCCAATGTTACTATACTGGGCAGATATGATCTTTACACCACACTGAATTATAAGAAACACTTATCTTTACAGTCAAATGCTCCAAGTCAATATATGAACTCATTTGTCTTCATCCAGTGGCAGCTCTGGACCCAAGTCAGGGTCCATTGGTACATTCCAGACACACAGAGGCTACAACACAAATTCACAAGAACAAGCACACACACACTTTCTCTCCATACGGCAGATCTGAACTTTGAAGTTTAAGTGATTGATTTAATGCTGGCTAGATCAGGAATAGGACAAGTGAGCATGAGAACCAATGATTTATCATTCTGAAGGCTGATGCCAGCACACTGCTCACCAGATGAATGGATTCACTGGAATGAAGGAAAGGAAGACACAATATTTGACCTGCTCTTCCTTTGTGCGTCCCTCCGCCTCCTATATGTAGCTACACAAGTTCCAAGGCACAAAAGGAATTCCTTGATATAAAACGTATAAATAACACAAGGCTGTTTCCTTCTGTTATTGTCATTATACATGACAAGTTTTTCATCATGAGAGTTTACGCTGTACAGTATGTGTGCCTGCATGTTTGTATGTACCCATGTGTGTGCGTGTGTCCCCGTCCATGTGTGTATGTGCTCACATGCATGCATGTTTGTACATGTCTATATGCTTGTACTCGCGTGTATGTGTGTGGGTTTTCATTTGTCTCCATGCATTTATGACCACAGCAAATTGAATGGCAGGTGATAAATACCATGAATACCCTATGAATAAACGGCAACATTAAGGGACGGAAGGTGAAATAATGATCCCATTACATGCACAGGAGTCCCCAATGCTGTTTCTTGCCTCTTATTAAAATAGCCAAATCAGCTTTGTGTCCCAAAGCTCGTTTGCATTCATAGCAAGTCACATATATCCATGGCTAAACTGTGGTTATGCGATTCACAGCCTATGCAAAAGTAAATCAAATTGTGCCCATGCTCGTCCTGCACTTATTACACACCGTGCTTACAGAATACTATATCAGCTCTCTTATAATCATGCCAAATGTATTAGGAAAAAGAACGAATACTTTCTCTAAGAAGTCACAGATCGGCTTAGTGGCTCCATTAATGAGTCTTTTCGCTTGGTCAGAAAAGCTTATAGAGAAATCAGTACTGAACTGAAAATAAACAGCATAAACTATGTTCGGTGGGCTGTCAAATACTCCAGGGCTATAAAAAAAAATTTAAAAAAAGAGGAAACATAATCTGATCAGATGACAACTACCAGCTGCTGCTCTGCTCTTGTCCTCACCTGCTCTGATGTACACATGCAAACACCTGCAGTTATTGATAATTTTTTTTCATCAGTTAAATTCACTGAGCTATTTGTTTTTTCTGTATTTTCTTTTCTATCATAATAAAGTGTTTTTCCCCCCAATATTCTCTTTCTGGATTGCAAACCTAAGTTCTAATGCACTCTCAAGGCAAAGTAACTAATCAGAACAATAACTAAGCCATGTCATGATACAGACACACAGGTAGATTGCCAGCAAGCAATGTCTAATCCTATAAATCCTACACAGTTCCTGCGGATAGTCACAGCGTTTGGGTTCCCTTCCAAAAAACAGGTTTAATTCTCATATCAGATGCTGAATTGCTGCCATGAGGCACCTCATACACAGCGATCAACAATTCAGCATCCAAAGCATCATTAGTCATTTCCTATCATAGGGAGAGGCATCAGGGCTGTCCTACCGTCCTTCCTGTAGAGTGTGATCTCCACTTTCCTTTCCTCCGAGCCCAGAAGCGCTTGAGCCATCTGTGCAATGGCCAGGCGTTTGGTGTGCGGCCCATACAAGAAGTCACAGGTGCACGGTTTCTGCATGATCTCGGCCCGCGTGTAGCCACACATGTGACAGAAGCCATCGTTACAGAAGATGATGGCGCAGTTCTCCACCCGCGCATTGGCTATGACAAACTTTCGACCTGTATCAGAGTTAAACAGAGAGAGAGAGAGAGAGAGAGAGAGTTTTGAATAGACTGAATACTATTGAATTATTTGCTAACAATATATCAATGCAATTTTTTAAAAATCAATGCACTTGTTCTCATGTCATTGTTTCTTTATTAAGAATTTACACAGCAACTCTTATGGCAGAGACGCCACATAAAAAAACCCCCCACCAACTTCTGTAGGGGGCGGCATGGTGGTGTAGTGGTTAGCGCTGTCGCCTCACAGCAAGAAGGTCCGGGTTCGAGCCCCGTGGCCGACGAGGGCCTTTCTGTGTGAAGTTTGCATGTTCTCCCCGTGTCCGTGTGGGTTTCCTCCGGGTGCTCCGGTTTCCCCCACAGTCCAAAGACATGCAGGTTAGGTTAACTGGTGACTCTAAATTGACCGTAGGTGTGAATGTGAGTGTGAATGGTTGTCTGTGTCTATGTGTCAGCCCTGTGATGACCTGGCGACTTGTCCAGGGTGTACCCCGCCTTTCGCCCGTAGTCAGCTGGGATAGGCTCCAGCTTGCCTGCGACCCTTTAGAACAGGATAAAGCAGCTAGAGATAATGAGATGAGAACTTCTGTAGGACGACTTTTGTTTTTTGGAAGGAGTCTCCAGTGTCGGCACTCTGTATTAATCAGAGGTAAAGCTACAAGTTTTCAGACACGGGAAAATCTCCAGGAAGGGTTTTCTTTTCTTTTTTTTTAATTTTGCATTTTTCTTGGTGCATATTTTACCTTATTAATTTCAAGAGAGGCTTAGGAGAAGCTGCTCAGGGAACCACTGTTCATAGCTGCTAAGTGCTGCTATGTATGCAACGACAGGAACTAACTAATTTTACCGAACATCAAATGTAACTATAAACTGTTAGTGTTGCTGTGGTATAAGAAGAATAAACTACTTTGCGATGTCCTCTTCTAGGAAACCAATCAACTTTGGGGTAGTAACCATCACACCACTTTGCATCAGGGCACATCACACCGCTTTGTTGATAATTTTCAGACAGGAACATGACGTGTAATGTTTTAATCCTTGATACAAACCTTGCAGCACTTATATACAGACCAATCAACACTGAATTTATGCCAAATACTAGTGTTACTTGGGGAAAAAAAAAATCATATTCTTTGTAAATAATCAGACTACAGAACACCAATATTATAATGTTATAAACCAAATCAGCCATACCATTGTGACCACTGACAGGTGAAGTGAATAACATTGATTATCTCATAACAATGGCACCTGTCAAGGGGTGGGAAATATTCGGCAGCAAGAGAACAGTCAGTTCCTGAAGTTGATGTGCTGGAAGCAGGAAAAATGGGCAAGCGTAAGGATCTGAGTGACTTTGACAAGGACCAGATTGTGATGGCGAGATGACTGGGTCTGAGCATCTCCAAAATGGTACATCTTGTGCCATGTTCCCAGGAGCACAGTTCCCAGTACTGAAACTGCTGAAAAAGTTAATGCTGACACGTTTCTATTTTAACCAGAATTAACTTTTTCAGCAGTTTGTGCTACAGGAGTTCTTCTGTGGGATTGGACCATATGGGCTAGCCTTCGTGCCCCATGTGAATCAGTGAGCCTTCGACACCCATGACCCTGTCGCTGGTTCACTGGTTGTCCTTCCTTGGACCACTTTTGGAAGGTACTAACCACTGCATACCGGGAACATCCCACATTTTGGAGATGCTCAGACCCAGTCATCTCGCCATCACAATTTGGCCCTTGTCAAAGTCGCTCAGATCCTTACACTTGCCCATTTTTCCTGCTTCCAACACATCAACTTCAAGAACTGACTGTTCTCTTGCTGCCGAATATATCCCACCCCTTGACAGGTGCCATCGTAATGAGATAATCAATGTTATTCACGTCACCTGTCAGTGGTCATAATGTTATGGCTGATTGGTGAATATTGGTTCAAAATTGGGTTCTGAATCGGAGAACCCAGTTAAACAAATGAGATCCATAATGGCTGTCAAATATGATGATTGTGACACCTTTGTTATTGCCTTGGTTTTGAACTCCAGCACAGTGGATTTTAAATTAAATATTAAACTTTTATTTGAAGGTATTACAATCTGTATTCACAGTCACCCCATTTCAGAGAATAGATTTTATTTTGTTTGTTTATTATTTTGACTTATGTCCACAATCTGAATCTTTACTTCCTCTAATAAGACAAACAAAAATCCAGATTAAAAATGTTTTTAATATCTTGGTTTGAGAGTGGCTCTAGGGGAGAAAATTCATTTTACTTTCATGCTACTGCTTTAGTGTAGCTTATAAGTGACGGATATTGATATCAGTGGGGGTCTAAAAAAAAAGAATACAATAATCAACCACATGTCTGAAACATAGCTAAAGCAACTAGTTTTTCAGGTCAGAAAGGTTAAATACTGCTGACTCGCCACTTCTATCACCTGATCCTCACTGTGCATATATATCATTTTCTGAAGATTAAAAGCCTCCAAAAATAGCAGGAACTGAAAATGGGAGCAGTAGAGGTATGGCGGTGCATCATAAGCCAAGACAGCAGCATCTGGTGAGGTTTTAAGGTCATAGCCTTCAGGCAACCATTGATAGCAAATGTTTTCAAACCACCCTCATGCTTTTCATATCTAGTTTTGTGACTCCACCCACAGGAATGCCCATTCTCAGAAGTTCAGCATCACTCAGTTCTAACAGCTCAGCAAATTGTCCCATAATTTTCATACAGTGATGCTTGAAAGTTTGTGAACCCTTTAGAATTTTCTATATTTCTGCATAAATATGACCCAAGACATCATCAGATTTTCACATAAGTCCTAAAAGTAGATAAAGAGAACCCAGTTAAACAAATGAGACAAAAATATTATACTTGGTCATTTATTTATTGAGGAAAACGATCCAATATTACATATCTGTGAGTGGCAAAAGTATTAGGGTGTTCACACGGCACATATTTGCATCGATGCTGCACCGATGTATTTTGTTGCGATATATCTTACACCGGTGTAAATTTTGCGCAGCGTTCACACGTCACAACCCTGCTTACTAGAGAGAAGCGTGTTAGCACCGGTGCAGCCCCACTTGCGGTCACACGGCAGTTTCTGCGACCGTGTTATAGTAGCAAAAACTTTATTACTATCATTTCCTATCATTATTACTATCATTTCCGATAGTAATAATGCGGAAATGAAATATGCGCATGCGTGAAAATGTACTTCTTTTTCCCGGTTGTCATGGCATCACCAAGCGCCGGGAAAACAACGTGGATGAAGACACCAGTGTTGCCAGATATTGCTGACGTTTTCCAGCCCAAAATATGTTCAAATCCGCCAAAATGCACTTAAAACTGCCAAATCTGGCAACACTGGAAGACACGCAGTTCTGTTGTTGTTGATATTCGCCATTTTGGAAGCGCAAAATACCAGGATGCAAGTTATGCAATGCCCGTATGTAATCAACTCTCCTCACGCGTAGCGAGTCTACCCCTGTAGCGTTCAGACGGCCCATTTTATATCGGTGCTGCCCCGCAAACTAGCATTTACTCCGGAGTAAATTTCTTAAACCACCTCCCGAGCAGGGTTAGATTTGCACCGGTTTAAGCAGCTTTCAGGGGCTACACCGGTATAACTTTGTACCGTGTGAACGCTCTACCGGGGCAGCCCCGGTGCTACACCGGAGTAAAAGTTGCCGTGTGAACACCCCTTATGTGAACCTCTAGGATTAGCAGTTAATTTGAAGGTGAAATTAGAGTCAGGTGTTTGTCATCCCGTTGATTGAAATCAGGTGTGAGTGGGCACCCTGTTTTATTTAAAGAAAAGGGATATATCAAAGTCTGATCTTCACAACACGTTTGTGGAAGTGTATCATGGCACAAACAAAGGAGATTTCTGAGGACCTCAGAAAAAGCGCTGTTGATGCTCATCAGGCTGGAAAAGGTTACAAAACCATCTCTAAAGAGTTTGGACTCCACCAATCCACAGTCAGACAGATTGTGTACAAATGGAGGAAATTCAAGACCATTGTTACCCTCCCCAGGAGTGGTCGACCAACAAAGATCACTCCAAGAGCAAGGCATGTAATAGTCGGCGAGGTCACAAAGGATCCCAGGGTAACTTCTAAGCAACTGAAGGCCTCTCTCACATTGGCTAATCTTCATATTCATGAGTCCACCCTCAAGAGAACACTGAACAACAATGGTGTGCATGGCAGGGCTGCAAGGAGAAAGCCACTGCTCTCCAAAAAGAATATTGCTGCTTGTCTGTTGTTTGCTAAAGATAACATGGACAAGCCAGTAGGCTATTTGAAAAATGTTTTGTGGACGGATGAGACCAAAATAGAACTTTTTGGTTTAAATGAGAAGCGTTATATTTGGGGAAAGGAAAACACTGCATTCCAGCATAAGAACCTTATCCCATCTGTGAAACATGGTGGTGGTAGTATCATGGTTTGGGCCTGTTTTGCTGCATCTGGGCCAGGACGGCTTGCCATCATTGATGGAACAATGAATTCTGAATTATACCAGCAAATTCTAAAGGAAAATGTCAGGACATCTGTCCATGAACTGAATCTCAAGAGAAGGTGGTTCCTGCAGCAAGACGACGACCCTAAGCACACAAGTCGTTCTACCAAGGAATGGTTAAAGAAGAATAAAGTTAATGCTTTGGAATGGCCAAGTCAAAGTCCTGACCTTAATCCAATCGAAATGTTGTGGAAGGACCTGAAGCGAGCAGTTCATGTGAGGAAACCCACCAACATCCCAGAGCTGAAGCTGTTCTGAATGGAGGAATGAGCTAAAATTCCTCCAAGCCGGTGTGCAGGATTGATCAACAGTTACCGGAAACGTTTAGTTGCAGTTATTGCTGCACAAGGGGGTCACACCAGATACTGAAAGCAAAGGTTCACATACTTTTGCCACTCACTGATACAGTGGGGCAAAAAAGTATTTAGTCAGTCACCAATTGTGCAAGTTCTCCCACTTAAAAAGATGAGAGAGGCCTGTAATTTTCATCATAGGTACACTTCAACTGTGAGAGACAGAATGGGGGGAAAGAATCCAGGAAATCACATTCTAGGATTTTTAATGAATTCATTGGTAAATTCCTCGGTAAAATAAGTATTTGGTCACCTACAAACAAGCAAGATTTCTGGCTCTCACAGACCTGTAACAACTTCTTTAAGAGGCTCCTCTGTCCTCCACTCATTACCTGTATTGATGGCACCTGTTTGAACTCGTTATCAGTATAAAAGACACCTGTCCACAACCTCAAACAGTCACACTCCAAACTCCACTATGGCCAAGACCAAAGAGATGTCAAAGGACACCAGAAACAAAATTGTAGACCTGCACCAGGCTGGGAAGACTGAATCTGCAATAGGTAAGCAGCTTGGTGTGAAGAAATCAACTGTGGGAGCAATTATTAGAAAATGGAAGACATACAAGACCACTGATAATCTCCCTCGATCTGGGGCTCCACGCAAGATCTCACCCCATGGGGTCAAAATGATCACAAGAACGGTGAGCAAAAATCCCAGAACCACACGGGGGGACCTAGTGAATGACCTGCAGAGAGCTGGGACCAAAGTAACAAAGGCTACCATCAGTAACACACTATGCCACCAGGGACTCAAATCCGGCAGTGCCAGACGTGTCCCCCTGCTTAAGCCAGTACATGTCCAGGCCCGTCTGAAGTTTGCTAGAGAGCATTTGGATGATCCAGAAGAGGATTGGGAGAATGTCATATGGTCAGATGAAACTAAAATAGAACTTTTTGGTAAAAACTCAACTTGTCGTGTTTGGAGGAGAAAGAATGCTGAGTTGCATCCAAAGAACACCATACCTACTGTGAAGCATGGGGGTGGAAACATCATGCTTTGGGGCTGTTTTTCTGCAAAGGGACCAGGACGACTGATCCGTTTAAAGGAAAGAATGAATGGGGCCATGTATCGTGAGATTTTGAGTGAAAACCTCCTTCCATCAGCAAGGGCATTGAAGATGAAACGTGGCTGGGTCTTTCAGCATGACAATGATCCCAAACACACCGCCTGGGCAATGAAGGAGTGGCTTCGTAAGAAGCATTTCAAGGTCCTGGAGTGGCCTAGCCAGTATCCAGATCTCAACCCCATAGAAAATCTTTGGAGGGAGTTGAAAGTCCGTGTTGCCCAGCGACAGCCCCAAAACATCACTGCTCTAGAGGAGATCTGCATGGAGGAATGGGCAAAACTACCAGCAACAGTGTGTGAAAACCTTGTGAAGACTTACAGAAAACGTTTGACCTCTGTCATTGCCAACAAAGGGTATATAACAAAGTATTGAAATGAACTTTTGTTATTGACCAAATACTTATTTTCCACCATAATTTGCAAATAAATTCTTTAAAAACCAGACAATGTGATTTTCTGGATTTTTTTTTCTCATTTTGTCTCTCATAGTTGAGGTATACCTATGATGAAAATTACAGGCCTCTCTCATCTTTTTAAGTGGGAGAACTTGCACAATTGGTGACTGACTAAATACTTTTTTGCCCCACTGTATGTAATATTGGATCATTTTCCTCAATAAATAACTGACCAAGTGTAATATTTGTCTCATTTGTTTAACTTGGTTCTCTTTATCTACTTTTAGGATTTGTGTGAGAATCTGATGATGTTTTAGGTCATTTATGCAGAAATATAGAAAATTCTAAAGGGTTCAAAAACTTTCAAGCACCACTGTACATTACTGCATTACACTGACATGCTATTGTAAATGTATCTTGATATCTTAAATGTAAACAGTTCACTTGACATATCCGAATGTGACGTTTTTACTAATGTCAAGCTTAAAATTAACTTTTTTTATGAGCCAATAATATTCTATCTATTTTTAGAAAGAGTTAAATGTCAGTCGAAGAAGACAATTTCATAAATTTAGGAAAATTTTATAGAATTTTGCCATGTAAGTCGTATATTCATCTCATCTCATCTCATTATCTCTAGCCGCTTTATCCTGCTCTACAGGGTCGCAGGCAAGCTGGAGCCTATCCCAGCTGACTACAGGCAAAAGGCGGGGTACACCCTGGACAAGTCGCCAGGTCATCACAGGGCTGACACATAGACACAGACAACCATTCACACTCACACCTACGGTCAATTTAGAGCCACCAGTTAACCTAACCTGCATGTCTTTGGACTGTGGGGGAAACCGGAGCACCCGGAGGAAACCCACGCGGACACGGGGAGAACATGCAAACCCCGCACAGAAAGGCCCTCGTCGGCCACGGGGCTCGAACACGGACCTTCTTGCTGTGAGGCGACAGCGCTAACCACTACACCACCGTGCCGCCCCAAGTCGTATATTGTTTGCCCAATTTTGACATAAATTAAAACACATTAAATTGACATAATTTAAAATCTGTCATTTAAATTTCAGATGCACTATGCTAAAAGTACAGATCTTCTCCATATCTTTATCCAATTACTTACAACACTGTAAATCCATGACCATAAACTATATATCTCACACACACACACACACACACACCTTCACACGTATGCCCACTGTCCTTCATATAACCCTTCTCCATTTCCCACATCACTCTGGCATAGGTGCCAGCTCCCACAGAAGGTGCTTCATTCCTGAGCCAAGTCTCAGTCAGGCTGCAGAAAGCTTCCTCTGGGTGGCACATTAAAACTCTCCACTCGAGTAACAGGCCTTACTCCTGACATGACTTTGGGGCCTGGAGAGCATCATCTGCAGCCTTTAGTTTTGTAGCTTTCCATTCCACACCTCACAAAGATACAAGACATCAGCACTCAGTGAACTGTTCATATCAGAAGTTCAATTTCCTCAGACACGAGGAGTACCGAATGTGCATGCATACATGAGTCCATATCGCTCTGATCCAAACCATATATATAATGTGCAGAAACCCACAACTTTAGCTGATAGACAGTCTAACTGCTCTCTCTCTCTCTCTCTCCTTGTGGAGTACCGCATGCCACAATTACATAAACAAAATACTAAGTTACAGGCAATTAATCTAGACAAACTAGTTCAGAAGCTCATGCTTTGTAGTGTTCACAGATGGTTAACATAAAAAAAAGAACATGAAGGAATTTTACACTGAAATCCAGTTTTGATGAGTGAAATGGCACAAAAAGAAAATTACCATATACAACAGGTGTCACTCTATTAATATGCAGTTTTCAGTACGCCTGTGCCACACATCTGTCTTTTAATGGCATTCCTATTTAAAATCCAAAATAAAGAATTTATAAATAATTTGTATTTTATAACAAAGGTGAAAAATAAAACTGGTGCAAAATGAGATGTTATAAAAATAAACAGTTGGACAGTTACTGTGGCTAACAATAGAGTCGATCAATAAAAAGACCAAAAATACCCATGGCACACTGTGATGTAATTTACCGAAATATCAATTGCATATTGTCTGCACAGTTCAGTTCACTTTCTCCTTCAATTGTCTTTCATTGTCTGCATGGAAATTTGGCTTGCAGGATGGTTTCAACAACAACAACAACAACAACAAAAAAGACAATTAAATCATGGCTACTGGGACAAATAACACAAAGGAAAACAACTTAAATAATAACCAGTCATTAATTCATTCCCTATACTACTTATCCATTATGGGTGAGCTGGAACCAATCCCAGATGATATTGGGTGGGAGGTGGGGTTCACCCTGGACAGGTCACCAGTCTATTGCAGGGCTAACACAGAGACAGACAGCCATTCACACTCACACTCATACCAATGGGCAATTTACAGTAGTCAGACGACATAATCTGCATGTCTTTGGATTGTGGGAGGAAACGAGGAGAACATGCAAACTCCACATAGAAAGGCCCCACTCGAATCGAACTCAGAATCCGCTTGCTGTGAGGCAAAAGTGTTAACCACCGCATCACCACAACAATATAAAACATGCACATGGCAAATAAATCATGAAAAATTACAAAATGTGCAAGCAAGTTCATTGCACATGCCGCAAAAAAGTGATGGGTACTGCTTACTGCTTTGCCCCCCCCCCTTGCTTGTTAACAGCTCTAACTTCAAAGATGTTACAAAGCCTACAGTATGTTGTTGCATGATAACATGCACAATAATCTTGGGCAGCATGGTGGTGTAGTGATTCGCACTGTCGCCTCACAGCAAGAAGGTTCTGGGTTCAAGCCCAGTGGCCGATGGGGGCCTTTCTGTGTAGAGTTTGCATGTTCTCTCCGTGTCTGTGTGGATTTCCTCCAGGTGCTCCAGTTTCCCCCCCACAGTCCAAAGACATGGACAGCCATGGGGCAGCCATGACCTTAGGTTGGGCTGAAGTGCCCTTGAGCAAGGCACCTAACCCCCAACTGCTCCCCGGGTGCTATAGCATAGCTGCCCACTGCTCTGGGTATGTGTGTGTGCTCATTGCTCACTTGTCTGTGTGCATGTGTTCACTGCTTCAGATGGGTTAAATGCAGAGGTTAAATTTTACTGTGTGCTTAAGTCTGTGCTTGAGTGTATGTGTGACAAATAAAAGCTTTTTGGCTACTTTTATCACATAATGCAGTTGATTTTTGCTTTTGACTTCCAGGGTACTATACCAAGCAATAAGGCTGATGGGTAAAGTATAGGATGGGTTGCCACTGTTTTGGAAGTACATCATAAAAATACAGTTAAATAAAATACAAGTGAAAAACAATACCGAATTCCAATCTTCCATTTATAAACTGTCAACTATATTTATACCATTAAAATACTTTTGAAGAAGAGGTATGTACTGTAGTGGGGGAAGTGATGAGAAACTCCAGATATCTGTCAGCACTACTATTATCTAAGCCTCAGTCTTCAAATACAATGAGATAACATTAGACATGCCAGAGAGAAGACTACCTAAAAATATTTTCATGGGGGGGGATTTTCTTTCAGTGACATTAGTTTTCCTCATGTTGAAAGGATAGAGCTACTGTAGGCTAGTTATGAATTATCTTTTCAACCACACTAAGTGTTCTGTTCTGATAGTTGACATCATTTCACAGCTCAAACAAACAAACAAACAAAAAAACTATTTTGTGTGTGTGTGTAGGATTCATTTGAATATTTATCTTAAAAGCCCACTGCTGTGTGAGTCATAAAACTGCTTTTCTGTTGTGCTCAGGTTGAGTTGTGGTCAGGTTTTGTTGTGGTCAATTTGAGCTGTGGTCAGGTTGAGCCTTGATCAGATTGTGTCATGGTCAGGTTGAATCATGGTTAGGTTTTATTGTGGTCAGTTTGAGCCATGATAGGTTGAGCCTTGATCAGGTTGAGGAGTAGTTACTGTAGGTTGAGTCATGGCCAGTTTGACTCATGGTCAGTTTGAGCTGTGGTCTGGTTGTGTTATGGTCGGGTGGTTGTATGGTCAGGTGGAGCTGTGGCCAGGTTGAGTCATGGTCAGGTTGAGTCGTGGTCAGGCTGAGCCGTGGTCAGGTTGTGGTCAGGTGGAGCTGTGGCCAGGTTGAACCGTAGTCAGATCGTGTCATGGTCAGGCTGAGCCAATATCAGCTTGAGTCATGGTCAGTTTGTGTCATGGTCAGGATGATCCATGGCCAGATTGTGTTAAGGTAAGGTTGAGGCATGGTCAGTTTGAGTCATGGTCAAGCTGAGCCCTGATTGGTTTGAGCCATGGTCAGTTTGAGCTGTGGTCAGATTGTGTCATGGTCAAGCTGAGCCGTGATCAGATTTAGTCGTGGTCAATTTGAGTTGTGGTCAGGTTGCGCCATGATCAGGTTGAGTTGTGATCAGGTTCAGCTGTGGTCAAGCCGAGCCATGATCAGGTTCAGTCGTGGTCAATTTGAGTTGTGGTCAGGTTGTGGTCAGGGCAAGCTGTGGTCAGGTTGTGTCATGGTCAGGCTGAGCTGTGGTTAGGTTGAGCCATGATTAGGTTGAGTTGTGGTCAGATTGAATTGTGGTCAGGCTGAGCCATGATCAGATTGAGTTGTGGTCAGGTTGAGATGTGGTCAGGCTGAGCCATGATCAGGTCAAATTGTGGTTAGGTTGAGTTGTGGTCAGGCTGAGCCATGATCAGGCAGAGCCGTGGTCAGGCTGAGCCGTGATCAGGCTGAGCCATGATCAGGCTGAGCCATGGTCAGGCTGAGCTGTGGTGAGGTTGAGCCATGATCAGGTTGAGTTGTGGATAGATTGAGTTGTGGTCAGTCTGAGCCATGATCAGGTCGAGTTGTGGTTAGGTTGAGTTGTGGTCAGGCTGAGCCATGATCAGGCAGAGCCGTGGTCAGGCTGAGCCGTGATCAGGCTGAGCCATGATCAGGCTGAGCCATGGTCAGGCTGAGCTGTGGTGAGGTTGAGCCATGATCAGGTTGAGTTGTGGATAGATTGAGTTGTGGTCAGTCTGAGCCATGATCAGGTCGAGTTGTGGTTAGGTTGAGTTGTGGTCAGGCTGAGCCATGATAAGGTCAAATTGTGGTTAGGTTGAGTTGTGGTCAGGCTGAGCCGTGATCAGGTTGAGTTGTGGTCAGGCTGAGTTGTGGTCAGGCTGAGCCATGATCAGGTTGAGTTGTAGTCAGGCTGAGCCGTGATCAGGCTGAGTTGTGGTCAGGCTGAGCCATGATCAGGTCAAATTGTGGTTAGGTTCAGTTGTCATTAGACTGAGCCGTGATCAGGCTGAGCCGTGATCAGGTTGAGTTGTGGTCAGGTTGAGCCGTGATCAGGTTGAGTTGTGGTCAAGTTCAGTTGTCATTAGGCTGAGCCGTGATCAGGTTGAGCCATGGTCAGGCTGAGCCGTGAACAGGTTCAGTCGTGGTCAGGCTGAGCTGTGATCAGGCTGAGTCGTGGTCAGGCTGAGCTGTGATCAGGCTGAGCTGTGATCAGGCTGAGTCGTGGTCAGGCAGAGCTGTGATCAGGCTGAGCCATGATCAGGTTGAGTTGTGGTTAGGTTGAGTTGTGGTCAGGCTGAGCCATGATCAGGTCAAATTGTGGTTAGGTTGAGTTGTGGTCAGGCTGAGCCATGATCAGGTCAAATTGTGGTTAGGCTGAGTTGTGGTCAGGCTGAGCCGTGATCAGGTTGAGTTGTGTTCAGGCTGAGTTGTGGTCAGGCTGAGCCATGATCAGGCTGAGTTGTGGTCAGGCTGAGCCATGATCAGGCTGAGTTGTGGTTAGGTTCAGTTGTCGTTAGGCTGAGCCGTGATCAGATTGAGTTGTGGTAAGGCTGAGCCATGATCAGGTTGAGTTTTGGTCAGGCTGAGGTGTGATCAGGCTGAGTTGTGGTCAGGCTGAGCCATGATCAGGCTGAGTTGTGGTTAGGTTCAGTTGTCATTAGGCTGAGCCGTGATCAGATTGAGTTGTAGTCAGGCTGAGCTGTGATCAGGTTGAGCCGTGATCAGCCTGAGTTGTGGTCACGCTGAGCCGTGATCAGGCTGAGTTGTGGTCAGGCTGAGTTGTGGTCAGGCTGAGCCATGATCAGGTTGAGTTGTGGTTAGGTTCAGTTGTCATTAGACTGAGCCGTGATCAGGTTGAGCCATGGTCAGGCTGAGCCGTGACCAGGTTCAGTCGTGGTCAGGCTGAGCCGTGATCAGGTCAAATTGTGGTTAGGTTGAGTTATGGTCAGGCTGAGCTGTGATCAGGCTGAGCCATGATCAGGCTGAGTTGTGGTTAGGTTCAGTTGTCGTTAGGCTGAGCCGTGATCAGGTTGAGTTGTGGTCAGGCTGAGCCGTGATCAGGTTGAGTTGTAGTCAGGCTGAGCTGTGATCAGGTTGAGCCGTGATCAGGCTGAGCCATGATCAGGCTGAGTTGTGGTCAGGCTGAGTTATGGTCAGGTTGAGCCGTGATCAGGTTGAGTTGTGGTTAAGTTCAGTTGTCATTAGGCTGAGCCGTGATCAGGTTGAGCCGTGATCAAGCTGAGTTGTGGTCAGGCTAAGCCGTGATCAGGTTGAGCCGTGGTCAGGCTGAGCCGTGATCAGGTTCAGTCGTGGTCAGGCTGAGCCGTGGTCAGGCTGAGCCGTGGTCAGGCTGAGCTGTGGTCAGGCTGAGTCGTGGTCAGGCTGAGTCGTGGTCAGGCTGAGCTGTGATCAGGCTGAGACGTGGTCAGGCTGAGATGTGGTCAGGCTGAGCTGTGATCAGGCTGAGATGTGGTCAGGCTGAGCTGTGATCAGGCTGAGTCGTGGTCAGGCTGAGTCGTGGTCAGGCTGAGCTGTGATCAGGCTGAGTCGTGGTCAGGCTGAGCTGTGATCAGGCTGAGCCGTGGTCAGGCTGAGACGTGGTCAGGCTGAGCTGTGATCAGGCTGAGCTGTGATCAGGCTGAGTCGTGGTCAGGCTGAGCTGTGGTCAGGCTGAGCTGTGGTCAGGCTGAGTTGTGGTTAGGTTCAGTTGTCGTTAGGCTGAGCCGTGATCAGATTGAGTTGTGGTCAGGCTGAGCCATGATCAGGTTGAGTTTTGGTCAGGCTGAGCTGTGATCAGGCTGAGTTGTGGTCAGGCTGAGCCATGATCAGGCTGAGTTGTGGTCAGGCTGAGCCATGATCAGGCTGAGTTGTGGTTATGTTCAGTTGTCGTTAGGCTGAGCCGTGATCAGGTTGAGTTGTGGTCAGGCTGAGCCATGATCAGGTTGAGTTGTAGTCAGGCTGAGATGTGATCAGGCTGAGCCATGATCAGGTTGAATTGTGGTTAGGTTCAGTTGTCATTAGACTGAGCCTTGATCAGGTTGAGCCGTGATCAGGTTGAATTGTGGTCAGGTTGAGCCGTGATCAGGTTCAGTCGTGGTCAGGCTGAGCTGTGGTCAGGCTGAGCCATGATAAGGTCAAATTGTGGTTAGGTTGAGTTGTGGTCAGGCTGAGCCGTGATCAGGTTGAGTTGTGGTCAGGCTGAGTTGTGGTCAGGCTGAGCCATGATCAGGTTGAGTTGTAGTCAGGCTGAGCCGTGATCAGGCTGAGTTGTGGTCAGGCTGAGCCATGATCAGGTCAAATTGTGGTTAGGTTCAGTTGTCATTAGACTGAGCCGTGATCAGGCTGAGCCGTGATCAGGTTGAGTTGTGGTCAGGTTGAGCCGTGATCAGGTTGAGTTGTGGTCAAGTTCAGTTGTCATTAGGCTGAGCCGTGATCAGGTTGAGCCATGGTCAGGCTGAGCCGTGAACAGGTTCAGTCGTGGTCAGGCTGAGCTGTGATCAGGCTGAGTCGTGGTCAGGCTGAGCTGTGATCAGGCTGAGCTGTGATCAGGCTGAGTTGTGGTCAGGCTGAGCCATGATCAGGCTGAGTTGTGGTTAGGTTCAGTTGTCGTTAGGCTGAGCCGTGATCAGATTGAGTTGTGGTCAGGCTGAGCCATGATCAGGTTGAGTTTTGGTCAGGCTGAGCCATGATCAGGTCAAATTGTGGTCAGGCTGAGCCATGATCAGGCTGAGTTGTGGTCAGGTTGAGTTGTGGTCAGGCTGAGCCATGATCAGGCTGAGTTGTGGTCAGGTTGAGTTGTGGTTAGGTTCAGTTGTCGTTAGACTGAGCCGTGATCAGGTTGAGCCGTGATCAGGTTGAGTTGTGGTCAGGTTGAGCTGTGATCAGGTTGAGTTGTGGTTAAGTTCAGTTGTCATTAGGCTGAGCCGTGATCAGGTTGAGCCATGGTCAGGCTGAGCCCTGATCAGGTTCAGTCGTGGTCAGGCTGAGCCGTGATCAGGTCAAATTGTGGTTAGGCTGAGTTGTGGTCAGGCTGAGCCGTGATCAGGCTGAGTTGTGGTCAGGCTGAGCCATGATCAGGCTGAGTTGTGGTTAGGTTCAGTTGTCGTTTGGCTGAGCCGTGATCAGATTGAGTTGTGGTCAGGCTGAGCCATGATCAGGCTGAGTTGTGGTCAGGCTGAGCCATGATCAGGCTGAGTTGTGGTCAGGCTGAGCCATGATCAGGCTGAGTTGTGGTCAGGCTGAGCCATGATCAGGCTGAGTTGTGGTCAGGCTGAGCCATGATCAGGCTGAGTTGTGGTCAGGCTGAGCCATGATCAGGCTGAGTTGTGGTCAGGCTGAACCATGATCAGGCTGAGTTGTGGTCAGGCTGAGCCATGATCAGGCTGAGTTGTGGTCAGGCTGAGCCATGATCAGGCTGAGTTGTGGTCAGGCTGAGCCATGATCAGGCAGAATTGTGGTTATGTTCAGTTGTCGTTAGGCTGAGCCGTGATCAGGTTGAGTTGTGGTCAGGCTGAGCCATGATCAGGTTGAGTTGTAGTCAGGCTGAGATGTGATCAGGCTGAGTTGTGGTCAGGCTGAGTTGTGGTCAGGCTGAGCTGTGATCAGGCTGAGCCGTGGTCAGGCTTAGCCGTGGTCAGGCTGAGCTGTGGTTAGGTTGAGCCATGATCAGGTTGAGTTGTGTTTAGATTGAGTTGTGGTCAGTCTGAGCCATGAACAGGTCGAGTTGTGGTTAGGTTGAGTTGTGGTCAGTCTGAGCCATGATCAGGTCGAGTTGTGGTTAGGTTGAGTTGTGGTCAGGCTGAGCCATGATCAGGTCAAATTGTGGTTAGGCTGAGTTGTGGTCAGGCCGAGTTGTGGTCAGGCTGAGCCATGATCAGGCCGAGTTGTGGTCAGGCTGAGCCATGATCAGGCCGAGTTGTGGTCAGGCTGAGCCATGATCAGGCCGAGTTGTGGTTAGGTTCTGTTGTCGTTAGGCTGAGCCGTGATCAGATTGAGTTTTGGTCAGGCTGAGCCATGATCAGGTTGAGTTTTGGTCAGCCTGAGCTGGGATCAGGCTGAGTTGTGGTCAGGCTGAGCCATGATCAGGCTGAGTTGTGGTCAGGCTGAGCCATGATCAGGCTGAGTTGTGGTCAGGCGGAGCCATGATCAGGCTGAGTTGTGGTCAGGCTGAGCCATGATCAGGCTGAATTGTGGTTATGTTCAGTTGTCGTTAGGCTGAGCCGTGATCAGGTTGAGTTGTGGTCAGGCTGAGCCATGATCAGGTTGAGTTGTAGTCAGGCTGATATGTGATCAGGCTGAGTTGTGGTCAGGCTGAGCTGTGATCAGGCTGAGCCATGGTCAGGCTGAACCGTGGTCAGGCTGAGCTGTGGTTAGGTTGAGCCATGATCAGGTTGAGTTGTGTTTAGATTGAGTTGTGGTCAGTCTGAGCCATGAACAGGTCGAGTTGTGGTTAGGTTGAGTTGTGGTCAGTCTGAGCCATGATCAGGCTGAGTTGTGGTCAGGCGGAGCCATGATCAGGCTGAGTTGTGGTCAGGCGGAGCCATGATCAGGCTGAGTTGTGGTCAGGCTGAGCCGTGATCAGGTTGAGTTGTGGTCAGGCTGAGCCATGATCAGGTTGAGTTGTAGTCAGGCTGAGCCGTGATCAGGCTGAGTTGTGGTCAGGCTGAGCCGTGATCAGGCTGAGTTGTGGTCAGGCTGAGTTGTGGTCAGGCTGAGCCATGATCAGGTTGAGTTGTGGTTAGGTTCAGTTGTCATTAGACTGAGCCGTGATCAGGCTGAACCGTGATGAAGTTCAGCCGTGATCAGGTTGAGTTGTGGTCAGGTTGAGCTGTGGTCAGTTTGAGTTGTGGTTAAGTTCAGTTGTCATTAGGCCGAGCCGTGGTCAGGCCGAGCCGTGGTCAGGCCGAGCCGTGGTCAGGCCGAGCCGTGATCAGGTTGAGTTGTGGTTAAGTTCAGTTGTCATTAGGCTGAGCCGTGATCAGGTTGAGCCATGGTCAGGCTGAGCCGTGATCAGGTTCAGTTGTGGTCAGGCTGAGCCATGGTCAGGCTGAGCCGTGGTCAGGTTGAGTTGTGGTCAGGTTGAGCTGTGGTCAGGTTGAGTTGTGGTTAAGTTCAGTTGTCATTAGGCTGAGCCGTGATCAGGTTGAGCCATGGTCAGGCTGAGCCGTGATCAGGTTCAGTTGTGGTCAGGCTGAGCCGTGGTCAGGCTGAGCCGTGGTCAGGTTGAGTTGTGGTCAGGTTGAGCTGTGGTCAGTTTGAGTTGTGGTTAAGTTCAGTTGTCATTAGGCTGAGCCGTGATCAGGTTGAGCCATGGTCAGGCTGAGCCGTGATCAGGTTCAGTTGTGGTCAGGCTGAGCCGTGGTCAGGCTGAGCCGTGATCAGGCTGAGCTGTGATCAGGCCGAGTCGTGGTCAGGCTGAGCCGTGATCAGGCCGAGTCGTGGTCAGGCTGAGCCATGATCAGGTTCAGTTGTGGTCAGGCTGAGCCGTGGTCAGGCCGAGTCGTGGTCAGGCTGAGCTGTGATCAGGCCGAGTCGTGGTCAGGCTGAGCCGTGATCAGGCCGAGTCGTGGTCAGGCTGAGCCGTGATCAGGCCGAGTCGTGGTCAGGCTGAGCCGTGATCAGGCCGAGTCGTGGTCAGGCTGAGCCGTGATCAGGTTCAGTTGTGGTCAGGCTGAGCCCTAATCAGGTTCAGTTGTGGTCAGGCCGAGCCGTGGTCAAGCCGAGCCGTGATCAGGCCGAGCCGTGGTCAGGCTGAGCCGTGGTCAGGCTGAGCCGTGATCAGGTTGAGTTGTGGTCAGGTTGAGCTTTGGTCAGTTTGAGTTGTGGTTAAGTTCAGTTGTCATTAGGCTGAGCCGTGATCAGGTTGAGCCATGGTCAGGCTGAGCCGTGATCAGGTTCAGTTGTGGTCAGGCTGAGCCGTGATCAGGTTCAGTTGTGGTCAGGCCGAGCCGTGGTCAGGCCGAGCCGTGGTCAGGCCGAGCCGTGGTCAGGCCGAGCCGTGGTCAGGTTGAGTTGTGGTCAGGTTGAGCTTTGGTCAGTTTGAGTTGTGGTTAAGTTCAGTTGTCATTAGGCTGAGCCGTGATCAGGTTGAGCCATGGTCAGGCTGAGCCGTGATCAGGTTCAGTTGTGGTCAGGCTGAGCCGTGGTCAGGGTGAGCCGTGGTCAGGTTGAGTTGTGGTCAGGTTGAGCTGTGGTCAGTTTGAGTTGTGGTTAAGTTCAGTTGTCATTAGGCTGAGCCTTGATCAGGTTGACCCATGGTCAGGCTGAGCCGTGATCAGGTTCAGTTGTGGTCAGGCTGAGCCGTGATCAAGCTGAGCTGTGATCAGGCCGAGTCGTGGTCAGGCTGAGCCGTGATCAGGCCGAGTCGTGGTCAGGCTGAGCCGTGATCAGGCCGAGTCGTGGTCAGGCTGAGCCGTGGTCAGGCTGAGCCGTGATCAGGCCGAGTCGTGGTCAGGCTGAGCCGTGATCAGGTTCAGTTGTGGTCAGGCTGAGCCGTGATCAGGTTCAGTTGTGGTCAGGCCGAGCCGTGGTCAGGCTGAGCCGTGATCAGGCTGAGCCGTGATCAGGTTGAGTTGTGGTCAGGTTGAGCTGTGGTCAGTTTGAGTTGTGGTTAAGTTCAGTTGTCATTAGGCTGAGCCGTGATCAGGTTGAGCCATGGTCAGGCTGAGCCGTGATCAGGTTCAGTTGTGGTCAGGCTGAGCCGTGATCAGGCCGAGTCGTGGTCAGGCTGAGCCGTGATCAGGCTGAACCGTGATCAGGTTGAGCCGTGATCAGGTTGAGCTGTGGTCAGTTTGAGTTGTGGTTAAGTTCAGTTGTCATTACGGTGAGCCGTGATCAGGCTGAGCCGTGATCAGGTTGAGCCATGGTCAGGCTGAGCCGTGGTCAGGTTCAGTTGTGGTCAGGCCGAGCCGTGGTCAGGCCGAGCCGTGATCAGGCCGAGTCGTGGTCAGGCCGAGCCGTGATCAGGCCGAGCCGTGGTCAGGCCGAGCCGTGGTCAGGCCGAGTTGTGGTCAGGCTGAGCCGTGATCAGGCCGAGTTGTGGTTAGGTTCAGTTGTCGTTAGGCTGAGCCGTGATCAGATTGAGTTTTGGTCAGGCTGAGCCATGATCAGGTTGAGCTTTGGTCAGGCTGAGCTGTGAACAGGCTGAGTTGTGGTCAGGCTGAGCCATGATCAGGCTGAGTTGTGGTCAGGCTGAGCCATGATCAGGCTGAGTTGTGGTTAGGTTCAGTTGTCGTTAGGCTGAGCCGTGATCAGGTTGAGTTGTGGTCAGGCTGAGCCATGATCAGGTCGAGTTGTAGTCAGGCTGAGCTGTGATCAGGTTGAGTTTTGGTCAGGCCGAGCCGTGATCAGGCCGAGTCGTGGTCAGGCCGAGCCGTGATCAGGCCGAGTCGTGGTCAGGCTGAGCCGTGATGAGGCCGAGTCGTGGTCAGGCTGAGCCGTGATCAGGCCGAGTTGTGGTCAGGCTGAGCCATGATCAGGCCGAGTTGTGGTTAGGTTCAGTTGTCGTTAGGCTGAGCCGTGATCAGATTGAGTTTTGGTCAGGCTGAGCCATGATCAGGTTGAGTTTTGGTCAGGCTGAGCTGTGAACAGGCTGAGTTGTGGTCAGGCTGAGCCGTGATCAGGCTGAGTTGTGGTCAGGCTGAGTTGTGGTCAGGCTGAGCCATGATCAGGTTGAGTTGTGGTTAGGTTCAGTTGTCATTAGACTGAGCCGTGATCAGGCTGAACCGTGATGAAGTTCAGCCGTGATCAGGTTGAGTTGTGGTCAGGTTGAGCTGTGGTCAGTTTGAGTTGTGGTTAAGTTCAGTTGTCATTAGGCCGAGCCGTGGTCAGGCCGAGCCGTGGTCAGGCCGAGCCGTGGTCAGGCCGAGCCGTGATCAGGTTGAGTTGTGGTTAAGTTCAGTTGTCATTAGGCTGAGCCGTGATCAGGTTGAGCCATGGTCAGGCTGAGCCGTGATCAGGTTCAGTTGTGGTCAGGCTGAGCCATGGTCAGGCTGAGCCGTGGTCAGGTTGAGTTGTGGTCAGGTTGAGCTGTGGTCAGGTTGAGTTGTGGTTAAGTTCAGTTGTCATTAGGCTGAGCCGTGATCAGGTTGAGCCATGGTCAGGCTGAGCCGTGATCAGGTTCAGTTGTGGTCAGGCTGAGCCGTGGTCAGGCTGAGCCGTGGTCAGGTTGAGTTGTGGTCAGGTTGAGCTGTGATCAGGCTGAGCCGTGGTCAGGCTTAGCCGTGGTCAGGCTGAGCTGTGGTTAGGTTGAGCCATGATCAGGTTGAGTTGTGTTTAGATTGAGTTGTGGTCAGTCTGAGCCATGAACAGGTCGAGTTGTGGTTAGGTTGAGTTGTGGTCAGTCTGAGCCATGATCAGGTCGAGTTGTGGTTAGGTTGAGTTGTGGTCAGGCTGAGCCATGATCAGGTCAAATTGTGGTTAGGCTGAGTTGTGGTCAGGCCGAGTTGTGGTCAGGCTGAGCCATGATCAGGCCGAGTTGTGGTCAGGCTGAGCCATGATCAGGCCGAGTTGTGGTCAGGCTGAGCCATGATCAGGCCGAGTTGTGGTTAGGTTCTGTTGTCGTTAGGCTGAGCCGTGATCAGATTGAGTTTTGGTCAGGCTGAGCCATGATCAGGTTGAGTTTTGGTCAGCCTGAGCTGGGATCAGGCTGAGTTGTGGTCAGGCTGAGCCATGATCAGGCTGAGTTGTGGTCAGGCTGAGCCATGATCAGGCTGAGTTGTGGTCAGGCGGAGCCATGATCAGGCTGAGTTGTGGTCAGGCTGAGCCATGATCAGGCTGAATTGTGGTTATGTTCAGTTGTCGTTAGGCTGAGCCGTGATCAGGTTGAGTTGTGGTCAGGCTGAGCCATGATCAGGTTGAGTTGTAGTCAGGCTGATATGTGATCAGGCTGAGTTGTGGTCAGGCTGAGCTGTGATCAGGCTGAGCCATGGTCAGGCTGAACCGTGGTCAGGCTGAGCTGTGGTTAGGTTGAGCCATGATCAGGTTGAGTTGTGTTTAGATTGAGTTGTGGTCAGTCTGAGCCATGAACAGGTCGAGTTGTGGTTAGGTTGAGTTGTGGTCAGTCTGAGCCATGATCAGGCTGAGTTGTGGTCAGGCGGAGCCATGATCAGGCTGAGTTGTGGTCAGGCGGAGCCATGATCAGGCTGAGTTGTGGTCAGGCTGAGCCGTGATCAGGTTGAGTTGTGGTCAGGCTGAGCCATGATCAGGTTGAGTTGTAGTCAGGCTGAGCCGTGATCAGGCTGAGTTGTGGTCAGGCTGAGCCGTGATCAGGCTGAGTTGTGGTCAGGCTGAGTTGTGGTCAGGCTGAGCCATGATCAGGTTGAGTTGTGGTTAGGTTCAGTTGTCATTAGACTGAGCCGTGATCAGGCTGAACCGTGATGAAGTTCAGCCGTGATCAGGTTGAGTTGTGGTCAGGTTGAGCTGTGGTCAGTTTGAGTTGTGGTTAAGTTCAGTTGTCATTAGGCCGAGCCGTGGTCAGGCCGAGCCGTGGTCAGGCCGAGCCGTGGTCAGGCCGAGCCGTGATCAGGTTGAGTTGTGGTTAAGTTCAGTTGTCATTAGGCTGAGCCGTGATCAGGTTGAGCCATGGTCAGGCTGAGCCGTGATCAGGTTCAGTTGTGGTCAGGCTGAGCCATGGTCAGGCTGAGCCGTGGTCAGGTTGAGTTGTGGTCAGGTTGAGCTGTGGTCAGGTTGAGTTGTGGTTAAGTTCAGTTGTCATTAGGCTGAGCCGTGATCAGGTTGAGCCATGGTCAGGCTGAGCCGTGATCAGGTTCAGTTGTGGTCAGGCTGAGCCGTGGTCAGGCTGAGCCGTGGTCAGGTTGAGTTGTGGTCAGGTTGAGCTGTGGTCAGTTTGAGTTGTGGTTAAGTTCAGTTGTCATTAGGCTGAGCCGTGATCAGGTTGAGCCATGGTCAGGCTGAGCCGTGATCAGGTTCAGTTGTGGTCAGGCTGAGCCGTGGTCAGGCTGAGCCGTGATCAGGCTGAGCTGTGATCAGGCCGAGTCGTGGTCAGGCTGAGCCGTGATCAGGCCGAGTCGTGGTCAGGCTGAGCCATGATCAGGTTCAGTTGTGGTCAGGCTGAGCCGTGGTCAGGCCGAGTCGTGGTCAGGCTGAGCTGTGATCAGGCCGAGTCGTGGTCAGGCTGAGCCGTGATCAGGCCGAGTCGTGGTCAGGCTGAGCCGTGATCAGGCCGAGTCGTGGTCAGGCTGAGCCGTGATCAGGCCGAGTCGTGGTCAGGCTGAGCCGTGATCAGGTTCAGTTGTGGTCAGGCTGAGCCCTAATCAGGTTCAGTTGTGGTCAGGCCGAGCCGTGGTCAAGCCGAGCCGTGATCAGGCCGAGCCGTGGTCAGGCTGAGCCGTGGTCAGGCTGAGCCGTGATCAGGTTGAGTTGTGGTCAGGTTGAGCTTTGGTCAGTTTGAGTTGTGGTTAAGTTCAGTTGTCATTAGGCTGAGCCGTGATCAGGTTGAGCCATGGTCAGGCTGAGCCGTGATCAGGTTCAGTTGTGGTCAGGCTGAGCCGTGATCAGGTTCAGTTGTGGTCAGGCCGAGCCGTGGTCAGGCCGAGCCGTGGTCAGGCCGAGCCGTGGTCAGGCCGAGCCGTGGTCAGGTTGAGTTGTGGTCAGGTTGAGCTTTGGTCAGTTTGAGTTGTGGTTAAGTTCAGTTGTCATTAGGCTGAGCCGTGATCAGGTTGAGCCATGGTCAGGCTGAGCCGTGATCAGGTTCAGTTGTGGTCAGGCTGAGCCGTGGTCAGGGTGAGCCGTGGTCAGGTTGAGTTGTGGTCAGGTTGAGCTGTGGTCAGTTTGAGTTGTGGTTAAGTTCAGTTGTCATTAGGCTGAGCCTTGATCAGGTTGACCCATGGTCAGGCTGAGCCGTGATCAGGTTCAGTTGTGGTCAGGCTGAGCCGTGATCAAGCTGAGCTGTGATCAGGCCGAGTCGTGGTCAGGCTGAGCCGTGATCAGGCCGAGTCGTGGTCAGGCTGAGCCGTGATCAGGCCGAGTCGTGGTCAGGCTGAGCCGTGGTCAGGCTGAGCCGTGATCAGGCCGAGTCGTGGTCAGGCTGAGCCGTGATCAGGTTCAGTTGTGGTCAGGCTGAGCCGTGATCAGGTTCAGTTGTGGTCAGGCCGAGCCGTGGTCAGGCTGAGCCGTGATCAGGCTGAGCCGTGATCAGGTTGAGTTGTGGTCAGGTTGAGCTGTGGTCAGTTTGAGTTGTGGTTAAGTTCAGTTGTCATTAGGCTGAGCCGTGATCAGGTTGAGCCATGGTCAGGCTGAGCCGTGATCAGGTTCAGTTGTGGTCAGGCTGAGCCGTGATCAGGCCGAGTCGTGGTCAGGCTGAGCCGTGATCAGGCTGAACCGTGATCAGGTTGAGCCGTGATCAGGTTGAGCTGTGGTCAGTTTGAGTTGTGGTTAAGTTCAGTTGTCATTACGGTGAGCCGTGATCAGGCTGAGCCGTGATCAGGTTGAGCCATGGTCAGGCTGAGCCGTGGTCAGGTTCAGTTGTGGTCAGGCCGAGCCGTGGTCAGGCCGAGCCGTGATCAGGCCGAGTCGTGGTCAGGCCGAGCCGTGATCAGGCCGAGCCGTGGTCAGGCCGAGCCGTGGTCAGGCCGAGTTGTGGTCAGGCTGAGCCGTGATCAGGCCGAGTTGTGGTTAGGTTCAGTTGTCGTTAGGCTGAGCCGTGATCAGATTGAGTTTTGGTCAGGCTGAGCCATGATCAGGTTGAGCTTTGGTCAGGCTGAGCTGTGAACAGGCTGAGTTGTGGTCAGGCTGAGCCATGATCAGGCTGAGTTGTGGTCAGGCTGAGCCATGATCAGGCTGAGTTGTGGTTAGGTTCAGTTGTCGTTAGGCTGAGCCGTGATCAGGTTGAGTTGTGGTCAGGCTGAGCCATGATCAGGTCGAGTTGTAGTCAGGCTGAGCTGTGATCAGGTTGAGTTTTGGTCAGGCCGAGCCGTGATCAGGCCGAGTCGTGGTCAGGCCGAGCCGTGATCAGGCCGAGTCGTGGTCAGGCTGAGCCGTGATGAGGCCGAGTCGTGGTCAGGCTGAGCCGTGATCAGGCCGAGTTGTGGTCAGGCTGAGCCATGATCAGGCCGAGTTGTGGTTAGGTTCAGTTGTCGTTAGGCTGAGCCGTGATCAGATTGAGTTTTGGTCAGGCTGAGCCATGATCAGGTTGAGTTTTGGTCAGGCTGAGCTGTGAACAGGCTGAGTTGTGGTCAGGCTGAGCCGTGATCAGGCTGAGTTGTGGTCAGGCTGAGTTGTGGTCAGGCTGAGCCATGATCAGGTTGAGTTGTGGTTAGGTTCAGTTGTCATTAGACTGAGCCGTGATCAGGCTGAACCGTGATGAAGTTCAGCCGTGATCAGGTTGAGTTGTGGTCAGGTTGAGCTGTGGTCAGTTTGAGTTGTGGTTAAGTTCAGTTGTCATTAGGCCGAGCCGTGGTCAGGCCGAGCCGTGGTCAGGCCGAGCCGTGGTCAGGCCGAGCCGTGATCAGGTTGAGTTGTGGTTAAGTTCAGTTGTCATTAGGCTGAGCCGTGATCAGGTTGAGCCATGGTCAGGCTGAGCCGTGATCAGGTTCAGTTGTGGTCAGGCTGAGCCATGGTCAGGCTGAGCCGTGGTCAGGTTGAGTTGTGGTCAGGTTGAGCTGTGGTCAGGTTGAGTTGTGGTTAAGTTCAGTTGTCATTAGGCTGAGCCGTGATCAGGTTGAGCCATGGTCAGGCTGAGCCGTGATCAGGTTCAGTTGTGGTCAGGCTGAGCCGTGGTCAGGCTGAGCCGTGGTCAGGTTGAGTTGTGGTCAGGTTGAGCTGTGGTCAGTTTGAGTTGTGGTTAAGTTCAGTTGTCATTAGGCTGAGCCGTGATCAGGTTGAGCCATGGTCAGGCTGAGCCGTGATCAGGTTCAGTTGTGGTCAGGCTGAGCCGTGGTCAGGCTGAGCCGTGATCAGGCTGAGCTGTGATCAGGCCGAGTCGTGGTCAGGCTGAGCCGTGATCAGGCCGAGTCGTGGTCAGGCTGAGCCATGATCAGGTTCAGTTGTGGTCAGGCTGAGCCGTGGTCAGGCCGAGTCGTGGTCAGGCTGAGCTGTGATCAGGCCGAGTCGTGGTCAGGCTGAGCCGTGATCAGGCCGAGTCGTGGTCAGGCTGAGCCGTGATCAGGCCGAGTCGTGGTCAGGCTGAGCCGTGATCAGGCCGAGTCGTGGTCAGGCTGAGCCGTGATCAGGTTCAGTTGTGGTCAGGCTGAGCCCTAATCAGGTTCAGTTGTGGTCAGGCTGAGCCGTGGTCAGGCCGAGCCGTGGTCAAGCCGAGCCGTGATCAGGCCGAGCCGTGGTCAGGCTGAGCCGTGGTCAGGCTGAGCCGTGATCAGGTTGAGTTGTGGTCAGGTTGAGCTTTGGTCAGTTTGAGTTGTGGTTAAGTTCAGTTGTCATTAGGCTGAGCCGTGATCAGGTTGAGCCATGGTCAGGCTGAGCCGTGATCAGGTTCAGTTGTGGTCAGGCTGAGCCGTGATCAGGTTCAGTTGTGGTCAGGCCGAGCCGTGGTCAGGCCGAGCCGTGGTCAGGCCGAGCCGTGGTCAGGTTGAGTTGTGGTCAGGTTGAGCTTTGGTCAGTTTGAGTTGTGGTTAAGTTCAGTTGTCATTAGGCTGAGCCGTGATCAGGTTGAGCCATGGTCAGGCTGAGCCGTGATCAGGTTCAGTTGTGGTCAGGCTGAGCCGTGGTCAGGGTGAGCCGTGGTCAGGTTGAGTTGTGGTCAGGTTGAGCTGTGGTCAGTTTGAGTTGTGGTTAAGTTCAGTTGTCATTAGGCTGAGCCTTGATCAGGTTGACCCATGGTCAGGCTGAGCCGTGATCAGGTTCAGTTGTGGTCAGGCTGAGCCGTGATCAAGCTGAGCTGTGATCAGGCCGAGTCGTGGTCAGGCTGAGCCGTGATCAGGCCGAGTCGTGGTCAGGCTGAGCCGTGATCAGGCCGAGTCGTGGTCAGGCTGAGCCGTGGTCAGGCTGAGCCGTGATCAGGCCGAGTCGTGGTCAGGCTGAGCCGTGATCAGGTTCAGTTGTGGTCAGGCTGAGCCGTGATCAGGTTCAGTTGTGGTCAGGCCGAGCCGTGGTCAGGCTGAGCCGTGATCAGGCTGAGCCGTGATCAGGTTGAGTTGTGGTCAGGTTGAGCTGTGGTCAGTTTGAGTTGTGGTTAAGTTCAGTTGTCATTAGGCTGAGCCGTGATCAGGTTGAGCCATGGTCAGGCTGAGCCGTGATCAGGTTCAGTTGTGGTCAGGCTGAGCCGTGATCAGGCCGAGTCGTGGTCAGGCTGAGCCGTGATCAGGCTGAACCGTGATCAGGCTGAGCCGTGATCAGGTTGAGCTGTGGTCAGTTTGAGTTGTGGTTAAGTTCAGTTGTCATTACGGTGAGCCGTGATCAGGCTGAGCCGTGATCAGGTTGAGCCATGGTCAGGCTGAGCCGTGGTCAGGTTCAGTTGTGGTCAGGCCGAGCCGTGGTCAGGCCGAGCCGTGATCAGGCCGAGTCGTGGTCAGGCCGAGCCGTGATCAGGCCGAGCCGTGGTCAGGCCGAGCCGTGGTCAGGCCGAGTTGTGGTCAGGCTGAGCCGTGATCAGGCCGAGTTGTGGTTAGGTTCAGTTGTCGTTAGGCTGAGCCGTGATCAGATTGAGTTTTGGTCAGGCTGAGCCATGATCAGGTTGAGCTTTGGTCAGGCTGAGCTGTGAACAGGCTGAGTTGTGGTCAGGCTGAGCCATGATCAGGCTGAGTTGTGGTCAGGCTGAGCCATGATCAGGCTGAGTTGTGGTTAGGTTCAGTTGTCGTTAGGCTGAGCCGTGATCAGGTTGAGTTGTGGTCAGGCTGAGCCATGATCAGGTCGAGTTGTAGTCAGGCTGAGCTGTGATCAGGTTGAGTTTTGGTCAGGCCGAGCCGTGATCAGGCCGAGTCGTGGTCAGGCTGAGCCGTGATGAGGCCGAGTCGTGGTCAGGCTGAGCCGTGATCAGGCCGAGTTGTGGTCAGGCTGAGCCATGATCAGGCCGAGTTGTGGTTAGGTTCAGTTGTCGTTAGGCTGAGCCGTGATCAGATTGAGTTTTGGTCAGGCTGAGCCATGATCAGGTTGAGTTTTGGTCAGGCTGAGCTGTGAACAGGCTGAGTTGTGGTCAGGCTGAGCCATGATCAGGCTGAGTTGTGGTCAGGCTGAGCCATGATCAGGCTGAGTTGTGGTCAGGCTGAGCCATGATCAGGCTGAGTTGTGGTTAGGTTCAGTTGTCGTTAGGCTGAGCCGTGATCAGGTTGAGTTGTGGTCAGGCTGAGCCATGATCAGGTTGAGTTGTAGTCAGGCTGAGCTGTGATCAGGTTGAGTTTTGGTCAGGCTGAGCCGTGATCAGGCTGAGTTGTGGTCAGGCTGAGCCATGATCAGGTTGAGTTGTGGTTAGGTTCAGTTGTCATTAGACTGAGCCGTGATCAGGCTGAACCGTGATCAGGTTGAGCCGTGATCAGGTTGAGTTGTGGTCAGGTTGAGCTGTGGTCAGTTTGAGTTGTGGTTAAGTTCAGTTGTCATTAGGCTGAGCCGTGATCAGGTTGAGCCATGGTCAGGCTGAGCCGTGATCAGGTTCAGTTGTGGTCAGGCTGAGCCGTGGTCAGGCTGAGTCGTGGTCAGGCTGAGCTGTGATCAGGCTGAGCTGTGATCAGGCTGAGTCGTGGTCAGGCTGAGCTGTGATCAGGCTGAGTCATGGTCAGGCTGAGCTGTGATCAGGCTGAGTCGTGGTCAGGCTGAGCTGTGGTCAGGCTGAGCTGTGGTCAGGCTGAGTCGTGGTCAGTCTGAGTCGTGGTCAGGCTGAGCCGTGGTCAGGCTGAGCCAGGACAATGGGACATGATGTGTTTATTGCTCTGGTGTGAGAAACCAGTCTAGTTTTTGCAGTGAGTGTGTATCATGCAAGTCAAAAGCACAATAAAACATGACGTTAGCTTTAGGACTGAGGTTATTTCACTTATTCTACCCACCTTTTTTACAGTTTAGTCACGCAGCAATATGTGTGTGAGGTGAATGTGAAAGGAGGCGGTAAGCGTGATATTGCAGTGTGTGGCGTATTAATGTAAGAGAGGTGGAATAATGTGTCAGGGACGGTGAGATATCTGTAATACAGTGTATTACACTTTTGCTTCCTTCAGGTAGGAATACAACAGGAAGAGAGCCAGTGTATGCTATGCGCGCACACACACACACACACACACACACACACACACACACACACACACACACACACTAATATTTTGGAGACAATATTGTAACATTACCTGGTCAAGGCTATTTTAGCTATTCATAAATCATCAAAAACATGTACTGTATGTAAAAAAATAATTCTTACAACTTTTTCCACTATTCTAGGGTGAGTTTACTTAAACACCTCTGAGAAAGCCATTACACTGAAGTGTGACTGGAACACTGATTGCTCAAGCCCACCAGCCTCCACAACCTTCTTTTCCTCTTCAGCTTAACAAGCCAACACATTTGTAATTTCCATTCCGTATTTGGGAGTCCTTGCCAATCCTGGCAGCAATAGATCTTTCTCAAGGATGACACTGAATAAAAGCAAGGCCCTGACCTGAATGTTCCATGAAAACTTCACTCCGTAATTACCGCTTGCTGATATTTATCACTCAGGATGTTTCTGAGCAGAAAGTGCAGCTTCTGTGCATGCAGGGCTATAGACTACATTGCATGCTGCTCAAACGATACAGTGGTTAATTGGGACAGAAGGAAAGGAATAACAAAAAAGTTTGAGAGAAGCAAGTGACACAGATAAACATCAGGGGCAGTTGTAAAGCTTGCAAAGGAGTTGTTTATCTCGTTAAGCATTTTTATGGTGATGCTTCAGGCAAGCTGAGCATAACAGGAGAGACCTGTCAAAAGAACATGAGGTCACTTTGCAATGCTTTGATTATTGCTGAGGCAATTTAGTTTTCAGTCCAGTGTTTTGCTTTATTTTAGGACCCTAATTGGAGTTTAGCAGATTGAGAGGAATCATAATAATGACAGTGGAAGAAACTATCATTTTCAGTGTAATATCACAGATTTTTTTTTTATAAGTGCTTGGATTAATACAGTTGACAGATTTTGAAAAAAAAACACAACTTTGTCAACAAGCTTTTTTTTTTTGTCTGTTATTTTGTTCCTGACTAAAAATTGACAAAAGGCATGTTTAAAATTTTAAGTTTTTAAAGTTAAGTCTGTCAATGATTGACATGATTTTCTCTTTGATTTTGAGAAAATAAAATCAGATACAGGCTTGTAGTACTTAAGTCCAGGACCTAATTTTAAGGACTCCTGACTTGACTTGGACTTGAACACTGATGACTCGGACTCGTGCATTAACTGCATTTGGACTCATAAATTGGAGATGAGGACTTGGATTTTTGTCTTTATTTTTTTGTAACATGCCATAATAATTTGGCGTAAAATATTTATGTCCAGGCGGCACAGTGGTGTAGTGGTTAGCGCTGTCGCCTCACAGCAAGAAGGTCCACGTTCGAGCCCCGTGGCCGGCGAAGGCCTTTCTGTGCGGAGTTTGCATGTTCTCCCCGTGTCCGCGTGGGTTTCCTCCGGGTGCTCCGGTTTCCCCCACAGTCCAAAGACATGCAGGCTAGGTTAACTGGTGACTTAATTGACCGTGAGTGTGAATGATTGTCTGTATCTATGTGTCAGCCCTGTTACCCCTTTTCCACCAAATCAGTTCCAGGGCTGGTTCGGAGCCGGTGCTGGTTCACAACTCGTTCAACTTGCAAGCCAGCTGAGAACCAGCTTGCTTTTCTATCGCTCGCGGTGCTAAGAGAAGACACGTCATTACGTCGCTGTATACGTCAGTTATGTTGTTGTATATGTCATTACGTCGCTGTATACGTCAGTTACGTCAATACGTTTGCATAAACCTTGGCGCGAATATCGAAGCAAAAACAATGCGGAAGAAGCAGCAGCAACAACAACAATAATAATAAATGACTTCGCGTTTGTACAGCTGCTGCTTCTCGTCACTTAAAATGGTGATCTTTCGCGGTCTTGTTATTGATGTCGGTCTTAACAACTCCGCCCCCCCGCTGACGTAAGCGGTTCTTTCCTCTGGCCCAGCAGAGAGTTGGTGCTAGCCTGGAACCGGTTTTTCTGGCCCCAGAGCCAGTTATTTGTCAGTGGAAACAGAAAACCCGGTTCCAAACTAAGCACTGGCCCTGAACCAGCCCTGGAACTGCTTTGGTGGAAAAGGGGCATGTGATGACCTGGCGACTTGTCCAGGGTGTACCCCACCTTTCGCCCGTAGTCAGCTGGGATAGGCTCCAGCTTGCCTGCGACCCTGTAGAACGGGATAAAGCGGCTACAGATAATGAGATGAGATGAATGTTAGTAAATAATCCCATGTTATTTTTTAAAAAGCACATTAAAAGTAAGCTCTGGATAAAACCCCATCTCTCTTATGTAAATAAAGATACAAATTTCGTTGTCTGGTGGTCGTGTTTATGAGATGTTGCCTTGCACTTACGATTGGGGTCCCTGTGGTAGTACACATACACACGGACACCGTGGCTCAGTCGACTAAGGTGCCATATCATAAATCCAGGGACCTGGGTTCGATTCCGACCCGAGGTCATTTCCCGATCCCTCCCTGTCTCTCTCTCCAGCTCATTTCCTGTCTCTACACGGTCCTATCCAATAAAGGTGAAAAAAGCCCTAAAAAAATCTTTAAAAAAAAAAAATTAGGCATATCAGATGCTCGCTGGCTGTGCTGCGAAAATTGCACATGTAGATGCTCATTTAAGTTTCAAAATCCATCATTGCTTAACTCTTGGATATTTTCTATCGTGAATGCTATCATGAAAAGCTAATAATCTCTGCTTTCCAAAGAGATTTATCTTGTTAAGATCTGTTCAGTACTTTGGGAGGAACAGCAGGTTAAAGTTGGTACAACAGAGTAAAAATTCTGCTTGCGTGATGTTGGGAAACCGCCGGTGCTTTCTGAGTCACAGGAAAGCGGTCAGGCTCTCTGTATTCTGATCGGTTTCTGACTGGATTACTCATGAATATCAATCAGATAACTTTTATAGGGATGTTCTCTCGTTCTCACTGTTTCTGATGAAGTATTCAGCAAAATTTTCCGTCAGCTAGTTTTGAGGTTATGATTCATGGGAGACTTTAAAATGAGTTCTCATAGCTTTACCTACTTCTCATCTCATCCCATTATCTCTAGCCGCTTTATCCTGTTCTACAGGGTCGCAGGCAAGCTGGAGCCTATCCCAGCTGACTACGGGCGAAAGGCAGGGTACACCATGGACAAGTCGCCAGGTCATCACAGGGCTGCTTTACCTACTTATTTTTTCAAATCAAACTGATTCATGTCAATAAACAACTATTTTAGAATATAACTGGAGTTGTTTTGATGAAAAATATTGAGATCTTAGTGGTCAGAATGAGATTTAAAAAAAAAAAATGGAAGTCAGAAATGTGAGTGTCAATTTCAATTCAATTAATTGGAATTGTTGACTGGATGTGGATCACAAAGTTTTTTCGAGGTTCACCTTGAAAACTGTGGATATTAATCAAAATAAACACAAGTAGGCCCTACTTAGAAATGCAAAAGCTTACAGAGCATAAAGAGGATATGAGAATATTCGTTTATTACCTTTTTATTTTGACAGAGAATGGTAGATGTGAATGACATTCAGTGCTTATTTATGCATATTTTATAATTAACACTGATTTCTCCTTCTTTGTGATGTATAAATGAGAGTTAAGATCAGCTTTATAGTACACAAATAAAGCCATTTGGTGAAACGGTGAAGACAGTGTACTAATTTAATGGTTTACATAATTAGCATAATTAATACTAATTAAACATTAATTTGCATATATATATATATATATATATATTTTTTTTTTTTTTACTAATTTTTAAACTTTGAATTCAGTATACAACCATCTATGTGCCTACCAATTTCCATGTAAATATCTTGGAAAAATAAAAGTTATTAAGAAAAAAACATTTGATCTCATTCGTTAATGAGGCCCATTTTGGACCATGTGATCCTAATACATGTTACATCAGCTTTCTAAAGATTAAGCTGTTTTTTCAATCTTTGATTTGTAATATTTCAAGAACGGATAAACATATTTTAATTCTGTAAAAAGTATGTTGTTCTGCAATCATTTCTGAATTCACTGAAATCAGTTTTAAGCAATTTGGATTGAATTTGAATTTTCACCTGATATGCCTAGTCAAATGGCACGGCTGGAGTCTTGTTCTCGGACTCGACTCGGATCAATAGTGGACTCGACTCGAAATTTTTTTTAATGACTTGGACTTGACTCAGACTTGAACACTGGGGACTCGAGACTGGACTCAGACTCGAGGTTTAGTGACTCGACTATAACACTGATCAGATACCATTCATTATCTATACCACGTACCTGCTTGGGTCACAACGGACACTGGAGCCATTCCCAGCTGACAAACATCCATTCGCACCTATGGGCAATTTAGAGTAGCCAGTTGGCCTAATCTCCATGTTTTTGGACTGTGTGACGAAACCCACGTGGGGAGAACATGCAGACTCCACAAAGAAAGTCCCACGAGGTAAGCCACAAGGTTTGAACCCAGAACCTTCTCAATGTGAGATGACAGTGCCAACCACCTGTGATGGCCACAGCCACACAGGGTAATATCATCCCAGAATACCTTTGCACTTTTTTAGTTTGCTGCACAGTCCGTCATTTACAGTTTGAGTATTATACAAACTAATTTATACAATTTGAGTATTTTTTGATCATACTCAAATTATTGATAACACAGTTTGTTTACAGTTTATTTGCTTTATCCTTACACTGTTTGATATGGAGTGCACACTTTTTAACACTGTAGGGTTGTGAAAGCTATGCTTGTTTGTCACTAATCATGTGTTTATTTGTTTAAGCTTATTTTGAGTTACCTTGAGTGTTGAGGGTGGTCCCTTCCTGGTTGGGCAAAAGGCATGGCTGAGGAGACCTAAATCTTGGAGCCTGCTCATTAGGCCGTACCACGTCTCACCATGTGCCCAAGGGGGATTTTGGTTTTAGTTAGTTTTGCTTCATATCTGTTTGTAGTCAGTGTTTATTTTTTGTTTACCCCTTCTGTGTTGTTTGGTTTGGCCAAGCCACTATATATGTTCCCTTTTATCTCATTGTGTCAGGTCAGTTTTGTTCAGTTAATGTCATGGCAGATGTCTGTGGCTCAAGTCAAGTTATATTTTGTTGACCCCTTTTATAAGCCTAGTTATTATTACCTCACCCAGGACAGAGTCCACCAGGGGGCGAGGTATTGTTTTTGGCTGGGTTTCTTTGTTTTTTTTTTTGTAAACTATATTATGGGAAAATGGCTAGATCAATCTTCATGAAACTTTCAGGATAGATGGGCATTGGTCTCAAATAGAGCCTCCAACATTTTGAGGGTCATCCAGTCAAGGTCCCCAAAAAAGTCAAAATTGTTTTTGTTGTGGCTATTACCTCATACAGAGGCGCTAGCCACTATGTCATCATGCTGTAAGAGTGTAACAGTCGTGCACTGCGCATGCATGTGTTCTGATGAAAATGGCCGGTGAGTGTATACAACTCAGTTCACCGTTCAAAATAAATGGACTAGACTAAAAAAAAAAAAAAAAAAAAATCACTTTCAGACATGTTTATGCTTATTACAGAGGGAAAGTGCGTTCCACTGAGCTCTAGCGCCGGGCCATTTCCGGGAAATAAGAGTTTCGGTCATGGTGACAGCGTGTGTGTGTCAGCCTTGGTTCTGAGGTTTCAGTTTTGAAAACTGTAAGAGGTAAGAGTAGAATAATATAAAGTACAGACACTTGGTATATTTTACTTCTGTGACTTTTAAATTGTTCATTTTTGGATTACGCTTCACTTTTGTGGCTACTGCCTCAGAGTAAATATATGCTATATTTACTGTATGGACATGGTATCAGAAAATAATTGTATTTATAAGCAGTAGCCACGTGTACCCATAGGGTACCTATTTTTTTCGCAATATCTTCCTTCATATTCATAAGTACTACCGGGCGAGGTTTGTTTTGCCTGGCAACACTTGTTAATTTTGTTCTTTGTAAACTCTTTCAACATTTTTGGGTAAATAAAACCCTGCATGCTGAACTAAAAACTCCTGTGTCTTCTTGCTTAGCTGTTTGGTCCTTGACACCACCGCATCAATGTGTGGCCTAAACTTGGACTAGAAAAGGAAAGTGTTTCTGTTTGTCCTTGCTCTATCAGTGCAGGAAAAGTCATTGTTCATGCTGTTCAACTGTCTTATGTTCTGAACCAACAGAGTGGTTTCCTTCAGGACCAGAGAAGTATTCCTGTGAGCTTGTTTCCTTACTAAGTACAAATAATGAAGTTGTCATGCTGTGACCTTGACTCCATGTGGAGAGCCTATAAAAGGTCTTTGCTACGTCATGCTCATCCTTTGCCTATTTTTGGCAAGACAAGTGACCAAGGTGTCCTGGTGGTCTTCCACTCAGCCATAGAACCACGTTTATACAACCTTTGTAACTTTATTTTTTTGTGTGTGGTGGGTTTCATGTGAATACTTATAACATGAATGGTGAAATTGCACTTTTTTCTAAGAGATATTTTCAATAAGCTTGATAAATAAAATGAAACAATAGCATAAAACATATCACTGAGCCATATACATCAAACCAAACCACTCTGTTTTTATTTTTCTTTATCTTAATATCACTTAAACAACAGTTCGTTCTGGTCCATTAACTTGCTCAGATAAGTGGCGTTCCACGAGTGATGATACACTACATGGCCAAAGGTTGTGGACACCTGACCACACCCATATGTGTTTGTTGAACATCCCATTCTAGGTTTAGTCCCTCTTTTGCTGTTATAATAACCTCCACTCTTCTGAGAAGGCTTTCCGCTAGTTTTTGTAGCATGGTTGTGTGGTTTTGTGTTCATTCAGCCACAAGAGCGTTAGTGAGATCAGGCAGTGATGCTGGGTGAGGACATCTGGTGTGCAGTTCATCCCAAATGCGTTCAGTGGAGTTGAGGTCAGGGTTTTGTTCAGGACACTTGAGTTCTTCCACTCCAAACTTGGCAAACCATGTCTTCATGAACTTCAGTTTGTGTCCAACAATTTTACTTTTTGAATCACTCTGCTTTTCTGGGGTCGGAGTTACTCTAGATTAATTTCTTACTGATAGAACTGTTGTATAAAAGTAATATCACACTTGTAATCATTTTGTTGTACTGAATAAACTGATTACGTATGGCCTCATGCCGATGGCTGAATCATAGCCATGCTGATACAACAGTGTACATACTGGTACAACAGTGCTCTTACTCAACAGTGCTCTTACTCATGCTATATTTTTTAATTCCATGGTACAAACAGTATTGCTAACCCTGTGTATCATTACTTTTTATTGGTATTGGTCATTAACAAGTATCAACAAGAGTGCTCTGAAAGCACAGTATCCCCTGCTGGCAACTATGCCATAACTATGGTAAAATGTGACTGAATTGAATGAAATGCAATATCCGTATTACCGACATAGAACAAAGAATCCTGTCAAGTTTCGTGAAATTCCTCCAAAAATTGTGAGAGGAGTTGATTTCAGAAGGCGAGTACCCTTCCTGGGACAGACGGACGACATACTGTAATCCCCCTTCGGGCCTTTCGGCCAGCGGGGGATAAAAATCATCCAGCTGGAATATTTGATACTGGACTAGTGGCTGATTGAAAGCACACAGCTCCAGTTTTCTGGGAAATGTGCAGTCAAAAAGAGCTGACGCAGCAGCATGTCTTTGAGGGAGAATATAGGAAGTCAGACAGATGGATTCCCTCTGCTCTTGTGTGGTGCGTCTGTTCTCAGTGTCTGTTTTCCTCATCAGTAGCGCTTTGGCACACCTGCTCAGCCGCCCTGCTTTAGCACAACAGAGAACAACAGCAACATGCCGAGGCCTCGAGGCCCTGCTACACCAGCTGTTTCCTACTGAGGTACAAAGATCTATCGGACACAAAATAACACCAAAATGCACCATGTCTCTTTCACTCCCTTGCCACTTACTCATCCGCACACACACTTTCAAAGACTGATGAAACAGGACAAAAAAAAAGGCATAGACTAAACCGAGAACAACTATTTATAACTAATCTCGTCATACAACTTTATGCTCAAATACTTAATACAAAAACAAGCCTTTCCTGGTGAGCCAGCAGTCTGTGCATTAGTGGCAGATTAATTGCAATAACAACCTTTCACAGATCTATTAGCAGGAATACAGTATATAGGAATTATATAGAAGATATTATACTGTTGCACAAAAATATGAAGGTTAAGATATTAAGTTTAATATATAAATGTGTTATATGGACATGAGTGTTTTACTGGGAAATACACCACATATTTTTCATACGGGGCGGCACGGTGGTGTAGTGGTTAGCGCTGTCGCCTCACAGCAAGAAGGTCCGAGTTCGAGCCCCGTGGCCGGCGAAGGCCTTTCTGTGTGGAGTTTGCATGTTCTCCCCGTGTCCGCGTGGGTTTCCTCCGGGTGCTCCGGTTTCCCCCACAGTCCAAAGACATGCAGGTTAGGTTAACTGGTGATTCTAAATTGACCGTAGGTGTGAATGGGAGTGTGAATGGTTGTCTGTGTCTATGTGTCAGCCCTGCGATGACCTGGCGACTTGTCCAGGGTGTACCCCGCCTTTCACCCGTAATCAGCTGGGATAGGCTCCAGCTTGCCTGCGACCCTGTAGAACAGGATAAAGCGGCTACAGATGAGATGAGACTATTTTTCATACGAACTACATCTGGGACATGGAGAACCAAAACTATGCCATAAATCTCTTAATTTTTTTCGTGGTCCAAATCCTGCGCTCTGATTGGCTGGCGAGCGGGTCCGTATCCTATGGTACGGACCCCTGGTTACGGACCTCTGGCGACTTGCTCGTTCACAACAACAACAAACATAGCAGCATTTTTTGTCAACATTTATCTTTTTTTTATAAGATTTATTTATAAGATTATCAAAAATCTTATACATTTTTGCCAGCATTTCTTAGGAGAATAGCATTAATTTTACAGCATGGATAGCGATAATGACAGTGTTCACAGCGAAAGCGAGTTTTACTACCCTGAGGAAGACAAAATTAAAGAAAACATTTCCGGAGAAAGCTAAAACCTGTAATTTGCTGAAACCGGGCAAAAACATGGCTGAATCCTGAATGACTCAATTTTGTACAAATAGGGGACTACATAGGCGGCAAAATGTAGTTTTTTTCCTGCCATGGAAGTGCACTTGTATACCGAGGAGGAAGCAATTTGCATGACAGCCGTGAATGAGGATTCAAAATGGCGTCTCGGCTCGGTTTTCCCTTTCGGGCGCTCTCGTTTTCTGTTAGAATTTGGTAAAGAAAAAAATGAATATATTATTTACCAGCTTAAGGTTGGTCCGTATGGTGAAATACCGTGACCTCAGCTTTGAATACTGACCTCGGCCCAGAGGGCCTCGCTCAGTACTTTCAAGACCTCGGTCACGGTATTTCACGATACGGACCTCCCAGCTGGTAAATAACATGTATATAAATTTGGGTACTTTTTGTTTGTGAATGTGTCTATATAATAAAAAGAAAATCACATGTTAGCTTGAAGCTATGAAGTTTATCTTCTCCTGTTGAAAGACTTGTATTTTTCATACAAAATACATCGCGGATCTCATCTCATCATCTCTAGCTGCTTTATCCTGTTCTACAGGGTCGCAGGCAAGCTGGAGCCTATCCCAGCTGACTACGGGCGAAAGGCGGGGTACACCCTGGACAAGTCACCAGGTCATCACAGGGCTGACACATAGAGACAGACAACCATTCACACTCACATTCACACCTACGGTCAATTTAGAGTCACCAGTTAACCTAACCTGCATGTCTTTGGACTGTGGGGGAAACCGGAGCACCCGGAGGAAACCCACGCGGACACGGGGAGAACATGCAAACTCCGCACAGAAAGGCCCTCATCGGCCACGGGGCTCGAACCCGGACCTTCTTGCTGTGAGGCGACAGTGCTAACCACTATACCACCATGCCGCAAAGCCATTATTATTATTATTATTATGCATACACATTCTCTTCATATCAGCATTCTCAAAGGCTAACGCTAACTTACCTGTGACTCGGTGCTGTTAACGCGACAGTGAAATCACCTTCCAGCCAGTGTAGCATTCATCAGTAGTGTGAGCGAATGCTTATAAAGCGGTCAAGCCAGTGCTATCGAGAGCAAGTATCACAGGCTAACAACCGAGAAACTAAGGTTTCTGTCTCCAGACTCATCTTCCATGCACACTCGCCACAGTATTTTTCACTCAGATTTAAGTATTCATTTCCCCATGTAATTTACTTAGTTACTTTTAAAATCAACATCAACACACAATGGAGCTACGGTACCTGGCAGCCAAAATTCTCTCAAAATCTTCTGTATTTAAAAGAAGCAAACCTGGTGGCCATGTTTGTTTACAAATTGTCACAGTTGCTCGCTAGCATGGAAGTTTTACATCTCCAACATTTCTCTTTTCCAGTTTTTCAATGTCCATTGGTATGTTTTTCTTTTGTAAATATGCGTGAAGAATATCTAATGAAGTTTTAGTAGCCTTTTGGGTATTCAATGTGTCTTTCTCTTTCCCAGCAAGCAAAGAAATGCTTCTGTGCATGCGCAGCAGAAAAGTTTTGTCATTGGCTCTTCGCATCAGCTCCGACATGTGACGTCATGTTGTCTTGACAACCATGCAGTATCGTAAACCATATTCAACATTTATTCTCCATTGGGTATAGTGGCGTAATACATGTAGGATAAGCGATATGCTAACTATATTGCATACTATCAAACCAAATGAATGAAACCCGCTAGAAAGGAATAGAATACATGTTTTTATTTCATGGAAAAAGTGTCCTGTATGGCTCAAAAGTAAAATTCTTTTGATTAACTTGCATATTTTTTGTGGATGTGTCCATATAACAAAGAACATTACACGGTGGCATGAAAATATGAAGTTTATCTTCTCGTGTTGAAAAATATATCACTCCTTCTTTTTGCTCACTTGTGATACTTGTTCACCACTCGAAGATAAATGTCATTTCTTTGCGCAACCGTGTAATATCCTTTTATATAAATCCTATAAAGTGCGTACGTGTTTTCCTCTGGTGTGTGTCCAGCCGATCACTTTCTGAATGAAGATAAAAGATTCTCATCCATCTATGCTCTACAACCTTTCTGCCTGAACTGACAGCCACGGGAGAGTTGAGCAGTGATTGGAGAAACACAGGAAGGCTCACTTCAGAGACACTGCTGGAGGCCTTCCATCTCAGAGGTCCATAACTCTGGCCTAATGCACAGCAGTAACAGAAAGGAGGCTAACATGATCAGGAAACACATCAGAATGGACCTCCATGTCTGAATAGATGAAGCTAATGTGTAATCATCAGTCACAAACAGGGAAAAGCAGACAGGCTTGGCATTGCGCATAATGTTTCACTAATATCAGCTCACTTGTGGAACTGATAACTCGATACAGCTGGGCATTTTATAGATTACATCTTCTCTTTCGTTACAAACTAGGTATGAAACGAAAAGAAGCCTTTACTGGAAGGAAGGAAGGAAGGAAGGAAGGAAGGAAGGAAAAGAAGGAAGGAAAGGATCCTCCTGAGTGAGGAAAACTGAAAGAGGTGTCCACAGGACTCTGTAGATGATCACTGGACACTTTACAGCATTTTGTTTGTGTGTTTGTTTGTTTTGGCAGGCTCAAGAGAACAGAAACTCAACACCTTTCCTTAACTGCACAGAAAAGCTGTCAGAATGAATTTCACTGTTTCGACTGTATTAAAATGTTCAAAACGTTGATGTAAACAATGCCCAAAAAAGTGTCACATTCAAACGTTTAAGAGTTCACGTTCTCGGGTTAGGTCACATTTTGCCATTAGATGCTGAAAATAAAACATGAGAGTCCTCAACTTTTTTTCCCCCAAATGAACTCCAAGTCACAAGTCATGTCGCAAATGAGTTCTGAATTAACCTAAAAATGATGTCAAATTTCTCGTACACAAATTAATGTCCAATAAGTGATATTACAAGTACACTATGAACAAAAATAATTCCAACAGGCACGTGCCAGTCACTTTCTTCTTTGGCTGAATCCCAAATGACATTCTTAAGAACACTGAGGGTTGTATTCGGAGCTGAGTTAATGCTTTAGTTACTGTAATCTGTGTTTTATTTTGTGTTTATTTTTTGACAGTTTCTGTGATTTTACATGAAACGATGAAAATCAAGAAAAATTATCACAAAAAAGGAGGGGAATCCGAATTAACATGGAGTTAAAACCAAAACTGGTATTCAGAACTCTAATGTAATTATTAACTTAAGCGCTGTTCATAGTTGCACATGCAGGACACAGTTGGTCAAAAACAGAGACAACTAGAAAGGCACTCTGTAGAGTGCATACCTCCACCAAGCCACATATTAGAATATCCAAATGTCTAGGAAGTTAACATACATATTCAGATTTACATCAAAATCGAATCAAGTGGTCCTTGGCTCATGGCCCACCTTTCCTCAAAATCCATCCACTACTTTTTGAGTCACATAGGGAACAAACAAATAAACCGATGTGAAAACATATCTTTTTTTTTTATGAAATATAAGCTGAAGCAAGGAGCAGTATTGATTCTAGTGCCACTTTTTGGCAGTTTCATGTAACCACAATGTGGCCTTCTTACATTCATTTCATTTATATATATATATATATATATATATATATATATATATATATATATATATATATATATATATATGGGTCTGTCCCAGAAACTGGTCTCTCATTTGGGACATTATGGTCAAAAAATAAATTTTATTTTACTTTTTTTTTTTTTGCATTTACCTAACACTCAATGTTTCTTTTGTCATGTTTAATAAGAATAAAGATAGCATCTTGCTTTATCTGGCCTCCACTGTGGAAATTTTTTTTGATTACAATTCAAATGCTTTTGTAAAATTGATTTACATATAAAATAACTCCAGCATGAAGAATTAAAGCCCCTCCTTCACAGATGAGTGAAAATATTGAATAAATTTCCTCATTTTGATTGCTTGGGTTAAAAATGCCAAGTTATGATGACTGAATTGATTATTCACTTAAATATGAATAATATGATACAGTTTGGGTATTTGATATGGCGAAATAAGACACAATGGAAAAATCAAGAACACACCGGAAAGTTGAGAATAACGGCGGTGGTAAAAGAACAGCGACTGTACCGGCTGAAGGTCACGTGGGTCTCTGTTGCGGCGAGCGAGCAACGGGACATCACTACCGCACCGGATGGAGTGGGGGCGGGGCAAAATGACTGGCCGTAGATTCTATCAAAAGTTCAATCTAAATTGACCATGGTTGCAAAATATTGGCCAAAAATATGCAAACACTACGAAATATGAAAGTAAGATGAAAAAGAAACATTCTATTGCCTTATACTGCAAGACTAAAACAAAATACAACTGTCAAAACTCACCTTTTCAGCGATAACGTCCGAACAGATCACCCGCATAACAGAAAGCCCGCAAATGGAAGCACGATCAATTTCTAACTGTTGGAGTGGAAAATTCCATTCTACACATGCAAATTGTTAATGTGTGTCCTTCCCCGCACACAAATAACACGCTACAGTAAAAAATAGACCAAACTCATTTTAGAGCTCAGAAATTCATACAAGACCAGCTACCATCGTAACATATTCTATAAGAAACATATTCTATACCTAACTTTCAGCTTTCGTTTTAAAAAACAAAATCGCAGATTTATAACTAAATTTTTATATGGCGTAGTGATTTTAAATTCCTACTTTTGGTGAGGTCGTGACCTTGACCCTGAGGCTTTCCGTTTAGATCAAAACACACAATCGTATTGGTTTTGGGTCTGCGGAAAATGGAGTTACGACGGTGATCAAATATTTTGCATGATGTTTTATTACGGTTATGATTATTCTGTGAGTGCACCAATCCTTAGGTGTATAAATTTACAACTTAAAATAGAATTAGTGATAACTGTAGACTTTTCAGTGGACTACAACCTTTTTAAGGGAATGCGATGTAGTCAACCATTTATCATGTCCCAGATCAAGCTGCCATTTTTCCACAAATTTGCAGAATTTTTGCCAAATTCTGAATAGAGTATTCACATCAAAGATTTAGTTTTATCTGTATTATTTCTTTCATCATTTTATTTCAAATTAAAACCAACATCACCATTCAAAACCGTATAGTTTATTGACCGAGTATATTTAGTGGGGTACCCCCACAGTACTCAGTTTCTGAGACAGACCCATACACACACACACACACACACACACACACACACACACACACACACACACACACACAGTGGTGCTTGAAAGTTTGTGAACCCTTTAGAATTTTCTATATTTCTGCATAAATATGACCTAAAACATCATCAGATTTTCACACAAGTCCTGAAAGTAGATAAAGAGAACCCAGTTAAACAAATGAGACAAAAATATTATACTTGGTCATTTATTTATTGAGGAAAATGATCCAATATTACATATCTGTGAGTGGCAAAAGTATGTGAACCTCTAGGATTAGCAGTTAATTTGAAGGTGAAATTAGAGTCAGGTGTTTTCAATCAATGGGATGACAATCAGGTGTGAGTGGGCACCCCGTTTTATTTAAAGAACAGGGATCTATCAAAGTCTGATTTTCACATCACATGTTTGTGGAAGTGTATCGTGGCACGAACAAAGGAGATTTCTGAGGACCTCAGAAAAAGTGTTGTTGATGCTCATCAGGCTGGAAAAGGTTACAAAACTATCTCTAAAGAGTTTGGACTCCACCAATCCACAGTCAGACAGATTGTGTACAAATGGAGGAAATTTAATACCATTGTTACCCTCCCCAGGAGTGGTCGACCAACAAAGATCACTCCAAGAGCAAGGTGTGTAATAGGTGGCGAGGTCACAAAGGACCCCAGGGTAACTTCTAAGCAACTGAAGGCTTCTATCACATTCGCTAATGTTAATGTTCATGAGTCCACCATCAGGAGAACACTGAACAATAATGGTGTGCATGGCAGGGTTTCAAGGAGAAAGCCACTGCTCTCCAAAAAGAACATTGCTGCTCATCTGCAGTTTGCTAAAGATCACATGGACAAGCCAGTAGGCTGTTGGAAAAATGTTTTGTGGATGGATGAGACCAAAATAGAACTTTTTGGTTTAAAAGAGAAGCGTTATGTTTGGAGAAAGGAAAACACTGCATTCTAGCATAAGAACCTTATCCCATCTGTGAAACATGGTGCTGGTAGTATCATGGTTTGGGCCGGTTTTACTGAATCTGGGCCAGGACGGCTTGCCATCATTGATGGAACAATGAATTCTGAATTATACCAGCGAATTCTAAAGGAAAATGTCAGGACATCTGTCCATGAACTGAATCTCAAGAGAAGGTGGGTCATGCAGCAAGACAACGACCCTAAGCACACAAGTAGTTCTACCAAATAATGGTTAAAGAAGAATAAAGTTAATGTTTTGGAATGGCCAAGTCAAAGTCCTGACCTTAATCCAATCGAAATGTTGTGGAAGGACCTGAAGCGAGCAGTTTTTGTGAGGAAACCCATCAACATCCCAGAGTTGAAGCTGTTCTGTATGGAGGAATGGGCTAAAATTCCTCCAAGCTGGTGTGCAGGACTGATCAACAGTTACTGGAAACATTTAGTTGCAGTTATTGCTGCACAAGGGGCTCACACCAGATACTGAAAGCAAAGGTTCACATACTTTTGCCACTCACAGATATGTAATATTGGATCATTTTCCTCAATAAATAAATGACCAAGTATAATATTTTTGTCTCATTTGTTTAACTGGGTTCTCTTTATCTACTTTTAGGACTTGTGTGAAAATCTGATGATGTTTTAGGTCCCAAATTAAAAATAAATCAATAAATTATAAAAAAAAAAAGCACTGAATAAAAACCCTTCCTCCTCTTCTTCTGGCTGCTCCCGTTAGGGGTCGCCACAGCAAATCATAATGAACTACATATTTGATTTGACATAGGTTTTCCACCAGATGGCCTTCCTGACACAACCCTCCCCAATCTATCCAGGCTTGGGACCAGCGCTAAGCAGACAGTGGTTTGTGCAACCCCACTGGCTGGATATCCTACCTAATCTACCATAATTAGACATAATTTTGGTCATGTACTTTATTTCAAGATCCTTTTGCTTTGCTGCATGGATGTACATGCTGAGCATCGACCAACGCACTGTCAATGACCACATCACCAGTTTCATCGCTGCCCTCTGCATGATGTCTGGCAGTTATTCCTGCTTTAACATTCATTATTCTGTGGAGCGCTGCTCAACACTGGAGTTCCTTCAAGGGAGGAATGCATTGCACAGGAATTGCAGTTTGCATTTTTTTTTCCAGTGTGTGTCAAAAGGTGTTTTTTCACCATAAATCCTGAGAAGAGCACCAAGTTGGAATGCAAGAAGGACAAGAAGCAATTTGCAGTCAACCTGAGAGTTTGCACATTCATTTCAGACCTTGCCGACCATGAATGAAAAGACTCAACTGATGCAAGACAAATTCCTGAGAATTTGTCTGTTTTTTGGGGGTTTTTTAAGGTCTGTGGATTGTTCACGTTTTGGTTTTGAATGGGTAGTGTTTCAGTTTGGCTATTATTTTGGATATCACAAGTTTCACTGGAGACTGTATACACTGTAACTATATATATGATCATGGTTCTTCTTTCTAAATCCCTCAGCAATTTATTCACATTTCTAATTATCAAAATGTTGTCTTGAAATTCAAACCAATTTCAACATTTGCTTGCAATCTGATTGAATGTGTTTGGTTGATATTCATACCTTTTTTGTTTAAACAACAGAAAAGTATTTCTAAAAGTCAATTTTAGATATATGAATGCATTTGGATAAACTGTTTTGATCTCAGAAAAGACTGAAGATCTTTTCATTTAAATATGCTAAATATTATGCTCCTTCAGTCGAAGTCCATTTTTGTACAGTTAGGACTCATTAAAAAGTATAAACTGCCAATTTGGTGTCTAGGAATTTTTTTTTTTTTTAATGCTAAAGTATATATGCTAGTAATTCAATCTAACTGTAAAAATTATAAAAACTTAACCTTTAGTTTTGCAATGATATCCTCTACTTCGAAAATACATGCTAAAACAACTGTTTTAAACATATAGTTATACAGTTTATAAAAAATGAGTACCATATTACATTAAACAATGCTACCGTATTTTTACAGTCGAATTCTGAAAACTGCACCAGTCGATTTTACGATTATTATTATTATTATTATTATTATTATTATTATGCTGTTTTTACCATTATTTTAACATGAAAACAATTTAATCTGAAAAGGTTTGGAAAAAGTACGGATTTAAACAGTTTATTATACAGAATAAGAAAATGTACTGTATTACATTAAAACAGTATGACTATCTTTGTTTACAGTGGAGTTCTGGCAACCAAAGCTGCCAGTAATTTACCATAAATATAACCGTATTTTTTTTATAGTGCACCCCTTTAACCTTTAAGCAATTCAAATTCTAAGACAATTTTTAAAGGAATCTGTCGGCCCTAACGCACACTAATAATCCATCCAGAACTGATACCACTACAAGAGATCAGCAGAGCTGTCCAGTTCAGGAGTATGATGTGGGCTGATATCTATTAAAATATTCTCCTCTTGGGCACCTGTACTCCCTTAGAAGTGTCAGTGACATTTTAGCCTCAGCGCTTTTACAAAAAGGGGTCTAATGGCCTTTGAAACTCCGCAGGACTTAGGCCATAGCTGAGGGCCGAGCCTTGTGCAAATGACAAGGCTGAAATGATCTACAGGGAGTCTCAGTGGAAAGGTGAGAGTTTAAGTGGAGAATACAGAGCTGGATGCGACTCACACAGACACTACTGCCTCTGACCTATTCTTACTGATCAATCTCTCTCAGATAAACATACGCTAATACACTAGGCATGTATCTACAGGCCCAGCTGAGTTATACAGGATAGGATCATGGGATGCCCACAGTGTTTTCTTTGCAAATCAGTCCAGACAGAGGTAATGACATTGACAAAACTGTCAAATGAACCATATAGGTGTAGACATTATTTTCATATGCACATTTTGCCTGGGAAATTGTGGCAAGGCTACAATTTAGTCAAATAGAGGGTTTGCCAATATGAAAACTATTGCATCATCTAACACCACACTAACATCAAACATTTATGTTAAAGGTAAAGGAAATGTATCATCATACGACAAATTAATTTTTCCCTTTTTCTTATGAGGAAATAATATGCCTATAAGAATATTAAGGTAGTAAGGAATGACAAGAACGATTATGTTTCACATGCTTGCCACATACTCAAAACCATGCAATCAATTACAATAAAAAAATACATACTGTACAAGTTCCTTTTCAAGCTAGCAAGAGCCGAAAATGGGCAGGTGATTGAATAAATACAGCATTTGATTGCATTCAAAAATCCATCCATCCATCCATCCATCCATCCATCCATTATCTGTGGCCGCTTATCCTGTTCTACAGGGTCGCAGGCAAGCTGGAGTCTATCCCAGCTGACTACGGGCGAGAGGCGGGGTACACCCTGGACAAGTCGCCAGGTCATCACAGGGCTGACACATAGAGACAAACAACCATTCACACCTACGGTCAATATAGAGTCACCAGTTAACCTAACCTGCATGTCTTTGGACTGTGGGGGAAACCGGAGCACCCGGAGGAAACTCACGCAGACACGGGGAGAACATGCAAACTCCGCACAGAAAGGCCCCTGCCGGCTGCTGGGCTCGAACCCAGGACCTTCTTGCTCTGACGCAATAGTCTCATTTTATTTTCTCATTTTATATATTTTATATCATTTTACACATTTTCATAGCAATTATATTTTGACATTTCCTCAGCGATCCAGACTTCATATAAATCTGACATCTTTAACTCGTCTTCACATAAACATTTTTTAACCCCTCCAAATTATGCCAAAGCCCAAATGGCTTGCATTATACAGCACAAGTTTAGATTAACACAGCACACATAAATTAACAATCTCATTATATGATACTGTAAATCCTTTTAATGCATGATTCTGTACGTTTCTAGTATTTAACATCATTGTAAACTATTAGCACATTTGGCTTTGTTTCGCTGTCATTACCTCAAGCCAAGAAACCTACGAGTCTCACAGACCTGTGAGATAAACAAGTAATAATACAATACCAAGGACTCATATTTTAACATAAAATACGCTATAGGTTTATATTACTTACCCTTTTTTGAAGAAAATGCATTAAAAAGTATATTGCTAATTGATTTTTAGATGGTTACATATTATACATAATACATGATTTTTTTGTCACTTGTACCATCACTAGGAAAAACAACATATACGTTTGATGCAGTTGTTTCGAGTACATAATACCACAGCACTGTTGAATTCTCAAATCAGAAAGTGTTGATTAATTTTCTACAACAGCAGATCTAATAGTAGTGGTATCTGTGCATGTTATTAGTTAATTTGCGCTAGCAGTGGTAGCGCAAATTGTTACTCTCACTCAGGATCTTTATTATAATTATTTTCCTAAGGTTTTTTTAGGATTTAGGACATGCATTTTTCCCTCAGTTTTCAACCAATCACCACCAAATTTCACATGAAGAATAACTCTGGGCTGAATTACATTGCTATGACTTTTGGTGCTGATCCAGATCACCGAACCGGAATGATCCATGAAAAATGGGCTTTTATTCAATCACTTATAACTCTGTCAATTTTCATGATTTTCTCAATCAGGGTTTTTTTTTTGTTGTTGTTGTTGTTCAGGGCAGCAGGGGACAACTTTTTCTCACCAAGCGTCATTCTCTATCTCTTACCATTCTGGCTCTATAAGGTACAGCGACCAGATGTCCCGGTTTGTAACAGCTAGTGCAAATTACTGTGATTTTAGTCACAGTCTCTATCAAGTTCTTCTTATTAATTTGCGCAAACAGCGCTGGCGCAAACTGTTACTCTCACTCAAGATCTTTCTACTTTATTCTTCTGCTTATTATTATTATTCTAACATTTTTAGGACGCTATTTCTCCTTCAGTTTTCTACTCATCATCACCAAATTTCACATGGGCTGAATTAAGTTGCTATGACTTTTGGTGCTGATCCGGATCACCAAACTGGAATGGTGCATGAAAAACAGGCTTTTTTTTCCCTCATTAAGTGTCATTCTCTAACTCTTACCATTCAGGATCTATAGGGTATGGTGACCAGATGTCCCGGTTTGGAAGAGCTAGCGCAATTCACTGTGACTTTAGTCACAGTCTCCATCTAGTTATTATTACTCTAACGTATTTAGGACGCCATTTCTCCCTCAGTTTTCAACTAATCATCACCAAATTTCAAATGAAGAATACCTCTGGGCTGAAGTAAGTTGCTGTGACTTTTGGTGCTGATCCAAATCACCAAACCGGAATGATCCATGAAAAACAGGATTTTTTTCAATCACTGATAACTTCTGTCAATTTTCATGATTTTTTCAACCAGGTTTTAAGTTAACCACCAACATAAGCACCCGAAGTTTGTGAAATGCGACTAAAATTTGGACTGGAACCATGTGCTATGGTCTGATGTAAGAGAAATGGAACTTTTTCGCAATAAACACTCCAGGTGGGTTTGGTGTAAAGAGAATGATGGCTGTAATGAAAAGAACCCAATCCCAACTGCAAAATATGGTGGAAGCTCTGTTTTTCCTCCAAAGGCCCTGGAAACCTTGTTAGGGTACATGGTATCATGGACTCCATGAAATACCAGGACATTTAAATCAAAATCTGGCTGCCTCTACCAGGAAACTAAAACTGGCTTGTCCAGTTTTGGATTGGATCTTCCAGCAGGACATTGATCTGAAGCACATGTCAAAAATGGTTAGGTGAGCACAGAATCAGGATCTGCCCTGGCCATCTCAGTCCCCTGAGCTGAACCACATTGAAAACTTGTGGGCTGAGCTGAAGAGGAGAGAACACCAGAGAGGGCCAAAGACCCAGGATGATCTGGAGAGATTGTGCAAAAGAGGAATGGTCTTAGATGCCCTGCTCTGTATCTCAAATCTTATAAAATGTTATAGGAGAGATTCAGTGCTGTTTTACTGGCACAGATTAAATGCAGGGGTGCCAATAACAGTGACATGTTTTTGTTGAAAATTATTCTTTCTTGATGTTTTTCTCTGAATAAATGTATTTCAATTAAAGGTTGGATTTTTGTAAAAATTTTTCAGTGTGAGATGAAGCAACTTCACCAAAAGGTGGATTTTTTCTAACACTTTTACTCATCATTACACTGAGTGCCAATAATCATGGCGGGCACTGTATCGATAAAAGACATTTTATTCTAAGTGTCAGTAAGTTTTTCCAGTTTCTTGTGAACATGACAAACTTACACCGGGGACCATTTTTTATGTCTTATTACAACCCCAATTCCAAAAAAGTTGAGACGCTGTGTAAACTGTAAATAAAAACAGAATGTGATAATTTGCAAATCATGAACACCTTATATTTCATTGAAAATAGTACAAAGACTCTCTAAGATCATCTAAGTAACAGACTCAATAAGATCATCAGGAAGGCCGGCCATGTTGTAGGCGAGGAACTGGACTGTCTGACAGTGGTGTTGGAGAAGAGGACACTGTCCAAAATAAAGACAATCTTAGACTGTCCTTCCCACCCTCTACATGAGGAGCTGATCAGCCACAGGGGCACGTTCAGTAAACAGTTGATTCTTCCATGCTGCACAACTGAGAGACACAGGAAATCATTCCTACCTGTTGCAGTCAAGCTGTACAATGCCACTGTGTAACTATGGTACACTGTCTTACCATGTATACTGTATTCTTAACTCAGGTGCAATATATGTATATAGGAATCATTGTATATAGAATCACTTCATTTTGCTTTGACTTGAAGTTATTGAACTTATTTAAATGTATTTTATTTTTATTCTTTTTTCAGACAGACAATTTTATCTTCTATTTTAGACATGTTTACCTCTCCGATTCAGAAGCTTTGTAGCAAATTTGAATTTCCCTCCAGGGATTAATAAAGTAATTATGAGTCTGACAACATATCAAATGTTGAAACTGAGAAATTTTTTTTTTGAAAAATATATACTCATCATATACTCATTTTGATATACTCATTTTGGCGGCACGGTGGTGTAGTGGTTAGCGCTGTCGCCTCACAGCAAGAAGGTCCGGGTTCGAGCCCCGTGGCCGGCGAGGGCCTTTCTGTGCGGAGTTTGCATGTTCTCCCCGTGTCCGCGTGGGTTTCCTCCGGGTGCTCTGGTTTCCCCCACAGTCCAAAGACATGCAGGTTAGGTTAACTGGTGACTCTAAATTGACCGTAGGTGTGAATGTGAGTGTGAATGGTTGTCTGTGTCTATGTGTCAGCCCTGTGATGACCTGGCGACTTGTCCAGGGTGTACCCCGCCTTTCGCCTGTAGTCAGCTGGGATAGGCTCCAGCTCGCCTGTGACCCTGTAGAACAGGATAAAGTGGCTACAGATAATGAGATGAGATACTCATTTTGAATTTGATGTCAGCAACACATTTCAAAAAAGTTGGAACAGGGGCATGTGTTGCAGCACATCTACTTTTAACAACAGTGTAAACATTTGGGAACTGAGGAGACCAGCTGCTGCAGTTTTGAAAGAGAAATGTCCTATTCTTGCCTGATATATAATTTCAGTTGCTCAACAGTTTGGGGTCTCCTTTGTCGTATTTTGCGCTTCATAATGCACCAAATGTTTTAAATGGGAGACAGGTCTGCACTGCAGCAGGCCAGTTTAGCACCCAGACTCTTTTACTATGAAGCCATGCAGTTTTAATATGTGCAGAAAGTGGTTTGGCATTGTCTTGCTGAAAGAAGGAAGGTCTTCCCTGAAAAAGATTTTGTCTGGATGGCAGCATATTGCTCTGAAATGTGTATATATCATCCAGCATTAATTATGCTTTCCCAGATGTACAACCTACCCATGTCATATGCACTGATGCACCCTCTTACCATCACAGATGCTGGCTTTTGAATTGTGCGCTGATGACAAGCCGGATGGTCCCTCTCCTCTTTAGCCTGGAGGACGTGGTGTCCATGATTTCTAAAAAGAATTTCTACTTTTGATTTGCCTCAGTCCATCGTAAAAGAGCTCGGGCCCAGAGAAGGTGGTGGTGTTTCTGGATATTGTTTATATCTGGTTTTAACTTGCATTTGTGGCTGCAGTAATGAACTGTTTTCCCAGATGATGGTTTTCTGAAGTGGTCCTGAGCCCATACAGTGATTTCCACTACAGACATGTGTCTGCTTTTAATGCAGTGTCGCCTGAGGGCCTGAAGATCACAGGCCAGTTTTCAGCCTTGTCTCTTGCATACAGAGATTTCTCCAGATTCTCTGAATATTTTAATAATATTATGTACCATAGATGACGTGATCCCCAAATTCTTTGCAATTTTCCATCAAGGAACGTTATTCTTAAATTGTTGCACTGTTTGCATATGCAGTCTTTCAAAGCGGTGAACCCCTCCCCATCTTTACTTCTGAGAGACTCCGCCTCTCTCGGAGGCTCTTTTTATACCCAATCATGTTACTGACCTGTTGCCAATTAACCAAATTAATTGGGTTTTTTTGGCATTACACAACTTCTTCAGTCTTTTGTTGCCCTGTCCTAACTTTTTTGAAACTTGTTGCTGACACCAAATTCAAAATGAGCATATATTAAAAAAAAAAATTAAATTAAATTTCCGTTTCAACATTTGATATGTTGTCTTTGTACTATTTTCAACGAAATATAGGGTTTGCATGATTTGCAAATCTTCCCGTTCTGTTTTTATTTATGTTTTACACAGTGTCCCAACTTTTTTGGAATTGGGGTTGTAATTTGATGAGAGAGAGAGAGAAAAAAAGAGAAGCTAGTGAGTGAACAACTGTTTATCGCTGCTACAATGTGTTAACAGGAACAAAGCTGTCTTGCAGAAGTTCTATAACATTAACTATAACAATTAAATAGTTATAAGAGTGATGTGACAGAAATATATTAATGAACAAATTACTGTGGTACAAGAGGAATAACAGACTTGAGGATGCGCTGCTATGTACTCCGCTTTGCAACACATGAACCCGTCATTATTTTCCTGAAACAGCATACCTCATTGCGGCACGGTGGTGTAGTGGTTAGCGCTGTCGCCTCACAGCAAGAAGGTCCGGGTTCAAGCCCTGTGGCCAGCAAGGGCCTTTCTGTGCAGAGTTTGCATGTTCTCCCCATGTGCGGATGCTCCGGTTTCCCCCACAGTCCAAAGACATGCAGGTTAGGTTAACTGGTGACTCTAAAGTGAGTGTGAATGGTTGTCTGTGTCTATGTGTCAGCCCTGTGATGACCTGGCGACTTGTCCAGGGTGTACCCCGCCTTTTGCTCGTAGCCAGCTGGGATAGGCTCCAGCCTGCCTGCGACCCTGTAGAACAGGATAAAGTGGCTAGAGATGATGAGATGAGAGCATACCTCACTATGTTTTATTCCTTACTTAACATCGACAGCATGCTCAATGGTTAGAAAAGCTGATAGGCAGTGATAGCAGGAAGCAGTACAGAAAGGGAAAGGCTTTTAAGCAGAACAAGCAGTGGACTGGTTAAGTGGTAGGTAGCATAAGACAAAGTATATTTGTGTGTGAGTGAAAGGGTGGAGACACAGGAAGCTACAGACTAAAACGATTCATCAAATAGGCTAGAGGGGGTGATAAAGAGTGACAAAGGCAAGACAAAGAGGTGTGTGTTGGTGACATGAAGCAAAAGAGGAACCATCAGCAGCAAATGTGAAACACTTGAGGCTCTATAATTAACCTAGGCATCTGCTGGAATTGTAGTCTTACTTTCAGCTCCATGACAACAAGAGTTTGTAGAAACCAAACGTGAAAAATAAGCTGAGGAAAGCTCGCAACTAAAATCACTTGCTAATCCCGACTCCAATTTAGCTTCCATTAACTGATTCAAAAGCTTTTGTTGTTCCTGTAACTATTTAGCACATCCTGTCCCCTATAATCTTTATAGAAAATATGGTATTTCATTCATGCCCTGAGTTTAGTCAGGGAGAACGAGACAGTAACTTGCTATCAAGTGTGACTCATCCAGTTTAAACTGCATTTGAATAGAGGCAGGTTTGTCACAGTAGTTGAAATACGACATCAGGGAAACCTGTCGCCTCCATGCTAAGGAACACATGAATGACATGCAAAAGGCAAACCGGTGTATAGCTTACAGTAAGACACAAGTGAAAAGCAATGATGGGAGCAGCTGTTATTACGTTGAATCATATGTTCACTTTTTTCTGCACATTGAGAAAGCAACGTGCAGAGGCTGGCTAAAATAGCATGTGAAATACAATACACATCATGACCACACATACACTGTCCCTGATGAAACTTTGGTTATATGTGTAGTATGTTGCAAACCTGAGCCTGTAAACACAGACCCACACACAATGCATGGTGGAAGTAGAAGGAATCTACAGGAGATATAGACATACAGCTACTCACAGTATACATTTTTTTTTAAATCACGCATAAAGACAACTGCATTAATTGGAGAACAATATTCATCTGTCAATCTAACAAGTGATAAGCCGCTTGCATCATAAGTAGTCTGTCACTTGTGTGATGCAGGGCTGCCAACTTTTCGAAATTCCTTGGAGTGAGATTTTTTTTGGGGGGGGGGGGTCGACGGCAAAATTTTTCCGCACACCATGCAGTAAGTGGGAATTTTGTATTCAGTTTGATATTCACTTGTCCCCCTGCATTCTGGTGTTTTGTTTGTGGGTCGTCCAGCTGGAGATGGACAATGGGGGGGGGGGGGGGGGGGGGTTTGAGATTTTGGATTTAGTAGATGTTCCTGCATTCTGGTGGATTTTTGGAGTGGCCTGCTGTGCCATACCTACATTCTTACACACCCTGACTTGCCAGGCCTTCAGCTTGTGGCCAACAAAAGCACCAAGTTTTGGCTTAAAAGACCCCACACTAGAAAACTACAGATGACTGCCAATGTTCCTGTAGCCCTATAGACCTGTGTTTCAGATTTAAGTTCATGTTTGAAAATATTTCATCAGCTAAGCCTAAACACCTTCTGAATTGAAACTAAATGTTAAGTTTTTAATAACTATTGCAAAAAATAAGATTGTCCCTCACTGACTATTCATTATGCATTTAAGGGCTTTCCCCACCACTGGGTTCAGCAGAAGATTGGCATGGGGAAAAATAACAGCAAAAGAACAAATAAAATGCTTAAACAGTAAGCAAAATGTGCATGTGCTACAAGAAACATTAAAATGATTAAGTTTGAACAGTACTGAAACACAAAAAGCTGAACCTTGGCCATAGGTGGGACTGTGCACACAAAGTTGGGCTTAAAAATTTTGGTCATACTTAAATAAGCTATATTAATATATTTCTTATTAATTTACTTCTTATCTATGTTTCTTATTAGTAATAGAGCATTCGTCAGGGCCTGTTATCTGACAAATATTCTCTACCTGTCTTGCCCTCTTTGAAACCCTGTCTCCTCAGTATATTGTTCTCTGTCTTTTTTTTTAATTATTCACAAGTTCAAGTTCTTTGATATTACAGGTGACCATGCTTTATTTACTTTAACTGAGCAATTACATACATCATAAATAATTAAAAATAAATACCCTGTAAATAAACAATAGGTATGGTGGCTAATGGCTCTTCTTGCATTTGTAATATTATCTCTTACTTGCTTTATTTTACAACATTTCCAGTATGGCTTCAAATAAAGTCATAAAGTATGATAACATACAGTAAACAAACTAAAAATGCGCTTTAATAAACGTGTGCTAAGGAGGTGCTCTCCCGTGCTGCTTGTTGGGGAAGATAGAGGCTGTGGCACGGCAGGAGGCCTATAATGATTTAGCATGCCTAGTACACAGCTCTCGATATGGCATTAAATATTCTCACAACACTTATAGGCTAAAACGATTAAGAAACTTTATATAAGTTCATAATTACACCAGTAATACCACACATTGGCGTGCATATGTACAAACCTGTCTGAGACACCCGTCTTCAACTCGGATACCTTCTTCTCTCTCCTCTTCCTTTAAATTGACGGTAGGCTATTATCCAACTTCCAGCGAGTGCAGCATCATTAGATGCGCCACCTACCATAGGGGAGTGTGTACAGAAGGGAACACCTCTCTGCCTGTTTAGCTGCCTAAGGCGTAACTGATCGATCGCAAGTGGTTGGCGAGACGCAATGGGTAGCCTAGATTAGATAGATAAACTAGATTTTTTTCTAGCGTGAGAAATCGGAGGTATGGCGTGTGAGCGTGTGAAGACAATCAAATGCATGTGTCTCACGCTCATTGCGTGAGAGTTGGCAGCCCAGGTGATGGCAAATGTTGTCTCTTGTGAGTGTGGCCCTAATTCATACAACATGACTGTTCCATTTGCTTAAAGTTTCATATACTTCAACAGAATATTACACTAAGTATTGTTCTGTCACTTGTTCAGTTGGCATTAGAACGTTCTTGTCTATAAGTTCAGTACTTCATGTACCTGACTTCTGCACTCGTCATTCATCGCTCTGAATAAGAGTGTCTGCTAAATGCCATGTAATGTAATGTATAATTATACATACAGGACACTTTTTCCATGAAATAAAAACATGTATTCTATTCCCTTCTAGTGGGTTTCATTCATTTGGCTTGATAGCATGCAATATTGTTAGCATATCACTTATCCTACGTGTATTACGCCAGTTTACTCAATGGAGAATGAGCGTGCAGTATGGTTTACGATATTGCATATTGTCAAGACAACATGTCGTCACACGTCAGAAACTTTTCTGATGCATATGCACAATCATTTCTTTGTCCACCGGGAAAGAGAAAGACACATTGAACACCTGAAAGGCTACCAAAACGTCATTAAATATTCTTCACGCATATTTACAAAAGAAAAACATACCAACGGACATCAAAAAACTGGAAAAGAGACACGTCAGAGACGTAAAACTTCCACGAGCGACTGTGACAATTTGTAAACAAACATGGTCACCAGGTTTGCTTCATTAAAAATAGAAGATTTTGAGAGAATTTTGGCTGCCAGGTTGCTCCGTTGTGTGTAGTTGATGTTGGTTTTAAAAGTAACTAAGTAAATTACACAGGGAAATGAATACTTAAGTCTGAGTGAAAAATACTGTGGCGAGTGTGCGTGGAAGAAGAGTCTGGAGACAGAAATCTTAGTTTCTCGGTCGTTAGCCTGTGCTACTTGCTTTCAATAGCACTGGATTGACCGCTTTATTAGCATTTGCTAGCACTACTGATGAACACTACACTGGCTGGAAGGTGACTTCACTGCTGTGCTGACAATGCAGACTCACAGTTAAGCTTCCGTTGGCCTTTGAGAAGACAGAGGGTGATACATTTTTGATCCCTCCCACTATTAAATAAATCTGATTGGTTAATTAATCTGCCACTTCCTAAATAAACATACACTGCCATGGCCTTCTGTCCCGGCAATGAAGTCCTAACCAATGAGTGAGCCAGCTCTAAACTCTTCTCCCCCTAGAGACAACAAACAAAAAATCTCATTGGATAACTTAATTTTAATGTTTTCTGAAGAGTAACCCTTTCATTTCTGAAGCAAATTTTATAGAAAATAAGGCCAAATTAGAATTAGAAGAGAATATTTGTCATGAAATTATGAAAGAATGAAAGCAATTAAATAAATTAAATATAACATTTGAAATGCTGATATGTTTGGGCCTTCTCTGAAGGCCGAGAAGGCCCTGACAGTTCTCTTCTGCTTACAAGAGAAAAACATACCAACGGACACTCAGACTTAAGTATTCATTTCCCTGTGTAATTTACTTAGTTACTTTTAAAATCAACATCAACAGCTACGGGGCGGCACGGTGGTGTAGTGGTTAGCGCTGTCGCCTCACAGCAAGAAGGTCTGGGTTCGAGCCCTGTGGCCAGTGAGGGCCTTTCTGTGCGGAGTTTGCATGTTCTCCCCGTGTTCACGTGGGTTTCCTCCGGGTGCTCCGGTTTCCCCCACAGTCCAAAGACATGCAGGTTAGGTTAACTGGTGACTCTAAATTGACCGTGAATGTGAGCATGAATGGTTGTCTGTGTCTATGTGTCAGCCCTGTGATGACCTGGCGACTTGTCCAGGGTGTACCCCGCCTTTCGCCCGTAGTCAGCTGGGATAGGCTCCAGCTTGCCTGTGACCCTGTAGAACAGGATAAAGCGGCTAGAGATAATGAGATGAGATGAAATCAACAGCTACACACAATGGAGCTACCTGGCAACCTGCCACTAATCCCTTGCAAAATCCTTTGCCCTATTGCTTTTTTGGTGTGTCTGGCTAAGTTTTGGCTGAGCTGAAGTCCCAGCTCTAACAGTAATGGTTCACCACTGCTTGTAAATATGCGTGAAGAATATCTAATGAAGTTTTGGTAGCCTTTCAGGTGTTCAACATGTCTTTCTTTTTCCTGGCAAATAAATACTTCTGCGCATTCACAGCAGTAAACCTTCTCATTGGATATTCACATCAACTCCGATGTGTGACATCATTTTGTCTTGACAACCGTGCAGTATCGTAAACCATATTCAACGCTTATTCTCCATTGGATAGAGTGATGTAATACATGTAGGATAAGCGATATGCTCACAATATTGCATGCTCTCAAACCAAATGAATGAAACCCGCTTGAAGGGAATATAATACATGTTTTTATTTCATGGAAAAAGTGTCCTGTATGTATAATAATTTCAGATATTTCACTCTGATGACGTCACTCCCAGTGTTTTTCCGCTGACTGGACGCACGTTGTCAAAATAGTGAACCGGTTCACAATTAAAATTCTTTTGATTCACTTGCATATTTTTTGTGGATGTGTCTGTATAATATAAAGAACATTACTTGGTGGCACGAAGATATGAAGTTTATCTTCTCATGTTGAAAAATATGTCACTTCTTCACTTCGCTCACTCAAAGATAAACTTCATATCTTCGCACCGCCATTTAATATCCTCAAAACATAAGAGTTTTATACCTATGCTACGACCTCATGCTGTGGCTCAATCGTAATTGTTCCATAACAGTTAACCTGAGTGACCGATAGGTAGTATGGATAGTATCATCAACAGCATGACCATCAGTCACTGATTATGTTTGATTTTTGAAAGTCATACAAAAAGTACAGTGCCTTGCAAAAGTATTCACCCCCTTGGCATTTTTCAGGTTTTGTTGCCTCAAAACCTGGAATTAAAATGGATTGTTTGAGGGTTTGCAACATTTCATTTACAGAACATGCCTACAACTTTGAAGATGTGATTTTTTTTTTTTATTGTGAAGCAAACAACAAATTGGACAAAATAGCAAAACTTCCACAGGCATAACTATTCATCCTCCGAATTTCAGTACTTTGTAGAGCCATCTTTTGCGGCACTTATTGCTGCAAGTTGCTTTGGATAAGTCTCTATTAGCTTGCCACATCTAGCCACTGGGATTTTTGCCTATTCCTCAAGGCAAAACTGCTCCAGCTCCTTCAAGTTGGATGGGCTCCACTGGTGAACACAGTTTTCAAGTCTGACCGCATATTCTCAATTGGATTGAGGTCTGGGTTTTGACTAGGCCATTCCAACACATTTAAATGTTTCCCTTTAAACCACTCCAGTGGAGCTTTAGCAGTATGTTTAGGGTCATTGTCCTGATGGAACATGAACCTTCATCCCAGTCTCAAACCTCTGGCTGATTCAAACAGGTTTTCCTCCAGAATTTCCCTGTATTTAGTGCCATCCATCTTTCCTTCAGTCCTGACCAGCTTTCCTGTCCCTGCAGATGAAAAATATTGCCACAGCATGATGCTGCCACCACCATGCTTCACTGTAGGAATGGTGTTCTCAGGGTGTTGGGTTTGCGCCACACATGGCATTTCCCATGATGGCCAAAAAGTTACATTTTAGTCTCATTTGACCAAAGAATCTTCTTCCATGTGTTTGGGGAGTCTGCCACATGCTGTTGGGCAAACTCCAAACGTGTTTTCTTAAGCAATGACTTTTTTCTGGCCACTCTTCCATAAAGCCCCACTCTGTGGAGTGTACGGCTTATTGTGGTCTGATGGACAGATACTCCCATCTCCGCTGTGGAACTCTGCAGCTCCTTCAGGGTTACCTTTGGTCTCCGTGCTGCCTCTCTGATTAATGCCCTCCTTGCCCGGTCCGTGAGTTGTGGTAGGCGGTCCTTTCTTGTCAGGTTTGCTGTGGTACCATGTTCTTTCCATTTGATGATGTTGGATTTGATGGTGCTCCGGGGGATCATCAAAGATTTGGATATTTTTTATAACCCAACCCTGACTTGTACTTCTCAACAACTTTGTCCCTGACTTGTTTGGGGAGCTCCTTAGTCTGCATGGTGTTGTTTGGTTAGTGGTGCCTCTTGCTTTGTGGTGTTGCAGCCTCTGGGGCCTTTCAGAAAAGGTCTATATATACACACTGACCGATCATGTGGCACTTAGAGTGCATACAGGTGGACTTTATTTCATGAATTATGTGACTTCTGAAAGTAATTGGTTGCACCAGAACTTTTTAGGGGCTTCATAGCAAAGGGGGTGAATACATATGCACACACCAATTTTCAGGGTTTTTTTATGTAAATATTTTTCTCATTTCACTTCACCAACTTAGACTATTCTGTGCAGATCTATTACATAAAATTCAGATTAAAAAAAAAAAAAACATTTAAATTACAGATTGTAATGTCACCGCGAGTTGGCCTAGTGGTTAGCATGTCTGCCTCTCGATCGTGAGTTCTACTCACGGTTGGGTCATACCAAACACCATCATAAAAATGGTACCTACTGCAGTCTGGCAAGGCATGCTGCAATACAGATGCGAGTGGGGAGTCAAACTCTCACGGTTACCAGAGGACTAGCCCCCCACTGTAACTCTAGCTATATAATAGGCGAGAGGCCGAGGGCTACAGAAATGGAGATCGGCGCCGCCATATGGCATGGGAAGGACTTTGATTGAATGTAACAAAATAGGTAAAAAGCCAAGGGGGTGAATACTTTTGCAAGGCACTGTACATGTTTCTTCAGATTCATTTTTATACTTTGAGCAATTTTGCCAAAACTTTAAGGAAATGCATTTTATGACATTTACTGTATGTCAAGTGATTAAAAGTATAGGACAGAATCTTAAATGTTTAAATGTGATTTGTATTCAGGTATACATATACAGGGTGTCCCAGAAGTTAGGGGGCAACTGTGTATGGTCTATTGATTTACAGGTGCCCCCTAACTTCTGGGACACCCTGTATTATAAAAATGCAAATAGTTCAATCAGTTTACAACCCAATCTTGTACAAATGAGTTCCAGGTATGACCTCAAAATTTAAAGGCCCTGGCAGATCCTTTTCACAAACTCAAAGTAGCAGCAGTGAGAGTGAAGCAGGTGGAAGGAGCCATTACATTTTTACAAGGATGTAAAATGCAGCACCTTTCATCACAGTAAGGAGAACTGTGGAGTGCCAGGGGGATTTAGCACCTCCCGGCCTCTCGTTTCTGTCTGTCCAGATCTCCTTACACCTCCTAGCTCTAATCATGTCACTCTGCAGCAGTTAGACACAAAGCAGAGTGTTTAGAAGAAGAAAATTGAAAAAAAGGAGGCAAATCAAGGAACAGAAGTCATGCTCAGCTGACAGATTGGGTTGAATGACGAGAGGTGGATTTAAGACCCTGCAGAATAAACATATCATCTGCTTAGGTAAAAATAAACCAACAACAAATATTTAAGATTGATTGAATAGAGTAGAATGCCATGTTATAATATTTATGGTCTTTGAATAATGTCTCTGGCAGCATGGTGGTGTAGTGGTTAGCACTGTCACCTCACAGCAAGAAGGTCCTGGGTTTCAACCCAGCGGCCGACGGGGGCCTTTCTGTGCGGAGTTTGCATGTTCTCCCCATGTCTGTGTGGGTTTCCTCCGGGTGCTCCGGTTTCCCCCACAGTCCAAAGACATGCAGGTTAGGTTAACTGGTGACTCTAAGGCCAAGTTTACATTAGACCGTATCTGTCTCGATTTCTTCACGGATGCACTGTCCGTTTACATTAAAACGCCTGGAAACGCCGGGAAACGGGAATCTGCCATGGTCCACGTATTCAATCCAGATCGTGTCTGGTCCGGTGCTGTGTAAACATTGAGAATACGCGGATACGCTGTGCTGAGCTCTAGCTGGCGTCGTCATTGGACAACGTCACTGTGACATCCACCTTCCTGATTCGCTGGCGTTGGTCATGTGACGCGACTGCTGAAAAACGGCGCGGACTTCCGCCTTGTATCACCTTTCATTAAAGAGTACAAAAGTATGAAAATACTACAAATACTGATGCAAATACTGCCCATTGTGTAGTTATGATTGTCTTTAGGCTTGCCATCCTTCCACTTGCAAGTGGTAAGTGACGCGTATGCCCGATATGCACTGGGATCACACACACAGCGGCTCAGTCCCGAATCACTGCTCGTGCGCTTCACTCACGCGCTCTGTGAGCTGCGCAGGGCCGGAGTGTGCACCCTCCAGAGGGCACTCGCTGTTCAGGGCGGAGTGATTTGGCGCGCAGGATGCCTGCGGAGCCGAGTGTATCCGTGTATTGGCGTTGCTGTGTGCACGCGAATCGTGTATTGGCGTTGCTGTGTGCACGATAATCGTTTTAAAAACGTTAATCTGATGATCCACTGATACGGTCTAATGTAAACCCCACCTAAATTGACTGTAGGTGTGAATGAGTGTGAATGGTTGTTTGTCTCTATGTGTCAGCCCTGTGATGACCTGGCGACTTGTCCAGGGTGTACCCCGCCTTTTGCCCATAGTCAGCTGGGATAGGCTCCAGCTTGCCTGCAACCCTGTAGAACAGGATAAGCAGCTACAGATAATGGATGGATGGAATTGGAATAATGTCTCTTTTTATCAAAAAGGTTTAAAGTAACATTGATATTACATGGATTATATTCAAGACGTTTTGACCAAAGAGTAGAAAGATAACATGATAGTAATTCAAAATGACTGTAATATAAACAGCTTTTGCATTCACAGCTTGCCATCACAAGCATGTAAATGGCTTTTGCGTGTCTATTTACATAACTATAGCTATGAACTGAGTTGAAGATAAGATATGCAAAAAGTGTTTTAAAGCATTTTGAAACATTTTACAAATTCACTACTATCAATATCCAACCATCTAGCACATCTGTCTCAAAGCAGACATCCACTGCAAAGTAGCGAAGAGAATCTGATGGTTAAGTCAGTGTTGTAGGATGTCCCCCCAGGAAACGAATCCTGTATCTGTGCTCTGAATAGTTGCCCTGGTGATGGTTATGTTTGTGCACATGGTGCAGTGTTTAATATCCTCCCCTGGTTCTCCCACTCTACACACATCTAATTGGAGTCAGGTGAATCCAGATGTTGCCCTACAGAAAACGATTTAACGTGATAACCATGTGCCTGGAGATATACATCATGTGTGGCATGATGAGTTTAAAGCATTGATCACAAATGGGGTCAAAAGTGCAATGGAGTGCCATGTAAAAATAAGGTTTGTTTTGGGTGAGGGGAAATGTCTTTTACTAGAGGATGAACTAAAAAGGACAAAGACCTTGGCAGCTTGGCTTGTGTGGTAAAAGGCAACTGAAAGCATAAAGAAAGCATTACTACTGTTAAAATATATCTAGAACTGCACAATTTCTTTCGGAATAAAATTGGCATTTCAGTGATGCATTCTAAACGATAGCCTACTAGTAAAACAACAGTCAAAGCAACTTCATATTAGAAAATAAGTATCAGCAATCTTTTTTTAAGAACAGAATATACCGCATAAATAAGCAGGTAAAAGAAAGCAAGAAAGGTCAAACAGTAAAGCACTTCATATCGATGTTGCCATTAATGATTAAATGACACAAACTAGATTTATTGCACTGCTAAAAAAAAATACTCCTGTGAAAACAAATTCTCAATGAGAGTAACGATATTCATTATCAATGCATTAAGAAAGCATCAATAAATAATGTATGTGCAATAATATCGTCACGGCTCCTCGGTGTCTCGCAAAGCAAAAAAAAGATACCCATCAATATTTGGCGGCTTTCCTGGGATTACTAGAGCGCCACGAGCTGATGACAGAGTGAATAATGTCTGCTCAATTAATTATGCATCATGAAATATGTCGTCACATAAACGCTGAATTTTGCTGGGTATATCTTTGATTTTCTGATCCTTCATTTTCACCCTGATACTACTGAGAGGTCTCGAGAATATACAGTGTCTTGCAAAAGTATTCATCCCTCTTGGTGTTTGTCCTGTTTTCTTGCATTATAAGCTGGGATTAAAATTGATTTTTTGGGGGGTGACCCATGCCGACCACTATAAAGGTGCGAATTGTTGTTTTATTGTGACACAAATAATAATTAAGATGAAGAAAAACCCCAGAAATCTGGAGTGTGCATAGGTATTCACCCCATTTTGTATGAAACCCCTAAATAAGAGTTGGTCCAACCAATTCACTTCATAAGTCACAAAATTAGTTGATTAAGATCCACCTGTGTGCAATCAAAGTGTCACATGATCTGTCACATGATGCATGTATAAATCAACGTGTTCTGGAAGGACCCTGACTCTGCTACACTACTAAGCAAGCAACATGAAAACCAAGGAGCCTCCAAACAGGAGGAAATATAGATCAGGGTTGGGTTATAAAAAATATCCCAAACTTTGAATATCCCAGGGAGCACCATTAAATCCATTATAGCAAAATGGAAAGAATATGGCACCACTACAAACCTGACAAGAGAAGGCCACCCATCAAAACTCTCAGACCAGGCAAGGAGGGCATTAATCAGAGATGCAGCAAAGACACCAAAGATAACACTGAAGGAGCTGCAAAGATCTACAATGGAGATGGAAGTATCTGTCCATAGGACTACTTTAAGCCATACACTCCACAGAGCAGGGCTTTATGGATGAGTGGCCAGAAAAAAGCCATTGCTTAAAGAAAAAAAAATGTAAACACATTTGGAGTTTGCCCAACAGCATGTGGCAGACTCCCCAAACACATGGAAGAAGAGTCAAATGAGACTAAAATTGATCTTTTTGGCCATCATGGGCACAAACCCAACACCCTGAGAACACCATTCCTACAATGAAGCATGGTGGTGGCAGCATCATGCTGTGGGGATGTTTTTCATCTGCAGGTAAAGATGGATGGCACTAAATACAGGGCAATTCTGGAGGAAATCCTGTTTGCATTAGCCAGAGGTTTGAGACTGGGATGAAGGTTCACTTTCCAGCAGGACAATGACCCTAAACATACTGCTAAAGCTACACTGGAGTGGTTTAAAAGGAAACGTTTAAATGTCTTGGAATGGCCTAACCAAAGCCCAGACCTCAATCCAATTGAGAATCTGTGGCATAACTTGAAGATTGCTGTACACCAACACAACCCATCTAACTTGAAGGAGTTGGAGCAGTTTTGCCTTGAGGAATGGGCAAAAATCCCAGTGGCTCGATGTGCTAAGCTAATAGAGACACACCCCAAGAGACTTGCAGCTGTAATTGCAGCAAAAGGTAGCTCTACAAAGTACTGACTTTGGGGGTGAATATCTATGTACACTCCAGATTTCTGTTTTTTTCATCTTAATTTTTGTTTGTGTCACAATAAAAAAAAAATATATATATATATATGTGCACCTTTCAAGTGGTAGGCAGGTTGTGTAAATCAAATGTTGCTAACCCCCCAAAATCCCATTTTAATTCCAGCTTGTAATGTGACAAAACAGGACAAACACAGAAGGGGATGAATACTTTTGCAAGACACTGTACATTTTACACATACAAACATAAATCAATTCACAAGTTAGCGATAAAATGGAAATTGTACAGTACAGCAAGCTCTTGTACTGTGAGGCAGAATAGGATATACAATAGGGTTATGACTGTGAAAGTGTTTTCAAAATTTCTACTTTCCTGATGTTGCATTTGGTGAACTTTTACTCATATATTACTTTTTTGAAGTTATTTTTATTGGGTCATGCAAAAACCTCCCTTATTTTATTGGGTCATGCAAAAACCTCCCTATATAACTTCAAAAAAGTAATAGATGAGTAAAAGTTCACCAAATGCAACATCAGGAAAGTAGAAATTTTGAAAACACTTTCCACAGTCATAACCCTAATATACAATATGCAAATTGTGACATTTCTTTGGGCTTTTTTTCACCTTTATTGGATAGGATAGAGACAGGAAATGAACAGGAGATAGAGAGGGATCAGGAAATAACCTCAGGTCAGAATCAAACCCAGGTCCCTGGATTTATGGTATGGTGCCTTATCCAACTGAGTCATGATGCCCCCAAATTGTGACATTTCTAATGAAATTGCTATCACAGTATTAAGGTGCCCTTGAAGGACATGGCATTATAGAAGTGTTTTTTGGAGTATTTTCCTTTGCTGAAAGGGGAGTCAATAAGGACTTTATAATATCAGGTAGGTGGTCAATGAATAAACTAATTTTAAACTTCAAATAAACTTTTACTCATTATCAGAATGGCAACCATTCAGAATAGTATAGTGGAATTTTCAAATCAACCATAAATCTCAAACACTTGTGACTAAAATGAAAGGAGAAATTCAGCTATCACCATCCTTAAATATACCGTGTCCTAATATTGATGTTACGGGTGCATTCCAAATAATAGGAATTCATAAGAATTTAAACAAATGAGGGTAACGTGACTTGATAGCATGTAATTCTTGATTCTGTGGTCAGCGAACCATTTTTGTATTGATTTGGACATATGCTTTAGATCATTGTCCTGCTGGAAAATCCAGTGATGACCCTGTTTTAGTTTCCTGGCAGAGGCAGCCAGAGTTTAATTTAAAATGTCCTGGATTTCACGGAGTCTATGATGCCATATACCCTAACAAGGTTTCCAGAACCTTTGGAGGAAAAACAGCCCCAAAACATCACAAAACTTCCACCATATTTTACAGTTGGGATCGGGTTATTTTCATTACAGCCATCCTTCTTTTTACACCAAACCCACCTTGAGTGTTTTTTTGCTGAAAAGCTCCATTTTTGTTCCATCAGACCATAGAACACGGTTCCAGTCAAAGTTGTAGTAGCGTATCACAGACTTCAGGTGCTTACGTTTGTGGTTCACTGACAGAAAAGGATTTTTTTTTCTGGAAAACCTTCCAAATAGGAAGGTTGGCATGGAGGTGGCATCTGATGGTGGTTTTGGAGACTTGGAAACCCCAAGATTTTACTTTTTCTTATAATTCACCAACAGTGATCCTTGGCTTTTTGTTGTTGTTGTTGTTGTTTTGGGGGGGTTTTTGCCTCTCTTACCCTCCTCCTCACTGTATGTGGGAGCAAAATAAACGTAGGACCTCTTCCAGGCAAGTTTGTTACAGTTCCAGTTGGTGTCCACTTTTAATATATACCCATTCCCTGATTTATGAAGGTCAACACACTTCTCCCTCATTTGGTTTGTGTGTTCTCTTATCTTTCCCATGTGGATGGATGTCTAAGGTGATTTGGCCTCTGTGTCACCTCATATTTGTCCCCCAGTTAATCAAAAAGTCAAGGATTACAGCCTGAAAGTTCCTACACACACCAGTCAACTCACAAATGTACAATTTAAATGGGAAACATGCTTCAGTTACATTGTGTTCACAATCATTTCCAGGGGTACCAGTAATAATGGCAGATGTATTTTTGTTGAAAATAATTATTTCTTGATGAGGGATTTGTTTTTCTTGAAATAATTTTTTTTTCAATTAAAGGTTGGATTTTTCTCATTTTTTTCAGTGTGAGATGACACAACTTCACCAAAAGGCAGGTTTTTTTCTAACCCTTTTCACTAATCTTTACAAGGGGTGCCAATAAATGTAGAGGGCACTGTATTTAGTGCTGACAGGTAAGTATTGTTTGATGTTATGTGCATGTCTATACTAATTAGAAGCAATCAGATTTCACTTCACTGAATCCACTTTAGCGGGACTAATTTATGTTCCCTGAAGTTTATGCTGTTGGTAATTGAGACCATCAAGCAGACAATGGTTTTGGACTATATATTTATTAAGCCAACGCATGGAAAGCTAAATCCAGCAAGAATAGTTACATAAAATTGGACTACCTAATACACAAGCAACATAGTCTGTTACATCACTGTTTGTTATGTATTGCTCAAACTAATATTTAATTATGAATCATTATATTAAAATATAATGAAAATAGAAAGTTTGCTTAAAGGTCCCATAGCATGAAATTTTCACTTTGAGGTTTTTTAACGTTAAAATGAGTTCCTCTGACCTTCTTAAGTCACCCCAGTGGCTAGAAATTTCATAATGTGTAAATCAAACTATGCCCAACATTTGAGAATGGCGCGTCAAAACGGCGCGTTGATAAGCTCTTCCCTTTACTACGTCAGCAAGGGAGATGATCCCCACGCCCCCCCCTGGATTCCCACCCACTGTATGAATTGCCCGCCCAGTTGTAGTGAGGAGACCATAGAGGACACAACAACATGGCATCACCTAAGCGAGCGAAACATGGAAATTGCGCTGTACATGGATGTGACAACACAGAAAGGAGTCTGTTTTTACTGCCGATGGGAGAACCCCTGAAGACGCAGTGGCTTAATTTTATTTACTCCAATAATACGCCGTCGAGTCTACCTAAGACAGTGTATGTTTGTCGGAAGCATTTTCCTGATGAATGTTTCCACAACTTGGGACAGTACAGGGCAGGTTTTGCACATCAATTGTCACTGAAGCCTGGGTCCGTACCAAGCATCCCTGCCGCATCAGCCACAAACACCGAACAAGTAAGTGTATAACTGTTAAGTCGTTTTGCCGTGTTTTAAAATCGGTGCCACGTTAGCCTTGCAATGGCTACATTAGCTGTGCAGCTAACCGCTTCCTGCAGTTAGCCAGGTACTCTGCGGTACAAAACCAAAAAGCATGCAGCATGCTCTGTTATAATAGCCAATCAAAGCAGTTTTTACAAAGACACCCACATTCTTTTTTTAAGTCACTCATTCATTTTATTTGTTTGTTCAGTAAAAACCCAAACATTTGTTGAATTTATTTTATTTCCTAGCGTCGCACCTTAATGACGTCAGCGAGCGGTATTTTTCCCTTCGCAGTTTGTTCCTTCTCTCTCGCCATAGTAAGACACCCACATCCGCTTGTTCTGACCCACTGGAGGTAGCGTCACAGTGCTGTTAGCCAATCAGAGGTAACACGTTTACATGTCATGAATATTAATGATAAGACCCGCCCCCACCCTCTACCCTTCCCCGCCTCCTGCTTCTCATTAGCAAAACGACGCACTGGGAAAAGCGCTGAAATGGGGCTTTCTCCCAGGAGGCTATATCTACGTGCCGAGGGTTCATTTCGAGAAAGGCTGCGGATATAACATCCGGAAACCTCCACGAGCCCGTTTAAAGCATCAACAAACCACCATGCCATGGGTCCTTTAAGAGTATTGTTTAAAACTGAGCTAAAACTAGCAGTGCATATCTCAACTTTTTTGAAGAAAAAAAAACCTTGACACAAATGTACTGGCCCAGGAACAGTTTTCTGCTTTAGTCTAAAGAATAATATCCAGCACAGGGCCCAGGTCAGCACAACAGATGTCTATAACAGATAGCACATTACACACACACACACACACACACACACACACACACAAGTATTAATCAAACTATAAAATATGAAACTCCTTAAATCCCCTGGCCATATACTGTACAGAAGAAATTGGCCCACTGAAGGGAATTTAAAAATAAATCAGTTTAATAATAATCCTGAGACTGACTATCTGAGGAAAGTCAATATCTTGAGGATACTCAAGTGTTCCTGATAGTACGAGTCCATCTCAGAGACGAGAACACAGGTGCCCCCAAGGACAAAGCTGAAACTGTGCTGACTGACTTCAAGCTCTTAATTCTCTGTACAGCTCTATCTAATGTGTCATAAATGTAATAACAGATCTTAACACATACAGTAAAAGCAACTCCCAAATGAATTATTTTAACAGTGTCAGAAAGTCACATTGAAGCAGAAATTATATTAAAGGAAAATCCACACACACAAAAACCCAAAACATCAGAGGCGTTTTCCACACATCACTTTTTTCTTCTTCAAACATGCAGCGCGAGAGAGGTGTTTTTTTGCAGGATTACTCACACCAGTGTTGTTTATGCAGTGGGAAAGCTCAGTCCTCTGATGTCACTCGTATCTCAGCTAGACTGGGATTTTTGGAGTCTCAGATTTGCTGCCATTTTTGAAGATAGCACTCTGACACTTTTTTGCATTAACTATTTCCAGCTTTGTAAACTCACCATAGTCATCCATCCATTATCTGCAGCCGCTTATCCTGCTGTGCAGGGTCACAGGCAAGCTGGAGCCTATCCCAGCTGACTATGGGTGAGAGGCAGGGTACACCCTGGACAAGTCGCCGGGTCATCGCAGGGCTGACACAGAGACAAACAACCATTCACACTCACATTCACACCTACTGTTAATTTAGACCCACCAATTAGCCTAACCTGCATGTCTTTGGACTGTGGGGGAAACCGGAGCACCCGGAGGAAAGCCACGCAGACACGGAGAGAACATGCAAACTCCACACAGAAAAGTCCCCGTCGCCCACTGGGCTCGAACCCAGGACCTTCTTGCTGTGAGGCAACAGTACTAACTACTACCCGCAACCTAATCAGCAAAGTCAAATTGTAACTTAAAGTATCTCCCAGCTCATATTTTCGTTCTGAATGTGATTTTAAAAAGGAGAAAACAAAGAAACATCAATCTGTCATCCTTGCTCAGATGGATGCATGTTCTAGACTGAATAGTCTCTGTAATTCACATCATGTCAACGTCCTTGAAAATACTAGAACTATGTTGTGTTCTAAAAGATTGCATCTGTGAAATGCATTAATTTGCATCTGTGAAATGCATTAATTTGCATTTGTTACAACTTTCAGCAGGAAACGTGTTCATGCATCTGTGTTTGTTGTTACAGGAGGCAGAAAAGGTATAAAAGCAGCAGGTGTTAACCCAGCCTTTCTCAGCACTTTGGACATACTGTTATTGTCGTCGTAATTGTCGTATGTGTACAGAAGGATGTCGCAGAGGAGAGAAATCTCTCACATCTTCCTATGGATCTTTCAGACAACCTGTCCTATAACTGATCACTGATTATACCGACTCCTGCTGTGCTGGAAAACATTCTTATTTCTAATTTCCCTCCTGGATAAGCATCCCTGCCTGACACCACTCATTTCATTTTATTCATCCCGACTCATCTATTTCAATTATCTTCATGTTCCACAAAATGTTGAGTAATACACTGACTCAGTCTGTTAAAGGTGGATGTTTAGAAAGTGCTGTAGTCATTTTATGCTGATTTCGAATATCTCTTTCCAAAAAAAAAAGGGGGGTGGCACAAGTTTAGTGCTTTGTAAGGAATTATAATTAATGATCACTTTCAACATTCTGATCTGAAACGGATGCTCAGCGATTCATTTCTGCTTGTTAACATCATTTTGTTAAATAAATAAATAAATAAATAAATAAATAAAAATGCCAATGCCACAGGAGGCCTGGATAAGAACCATGACTAACACTAACACTGACTACATCAGTAAGATTTTATTTATTTATTTATCTGTCCCATATTTAGGATTCTTTATTAATTACGAGATGCTTGACTTATTGCATGAGCAGGTCAGCATGAACTCAGGTCATACTTATGCTCGCATTCGTGATTATGAGTGATTATTGGGGAAAATGTAATGAATATGCTCAAATCAAATTTGTATGGCATTCTAAAAACATTATAAATGGCTTATTATTATTATAATTAACCAACTGTACAAAGAGAGAAAGAAAACAAACTATATATATAATCAATCAATCGTGATTATTATTATTCAACATCACTACACACACACACATATACACTAAAAAAATAAAGGTGCTTCAGTGGTTCTTCAAATCTCTGGATGGTTCCATGGAGAGTCAAAACTCTGTGATGAACCATTACATTATGCGAATGGTTCTTCACATTGGAAATGGTTCTTCAGAGCCTGGCATTCTCTTACCATTTGCTGGTCAATGCACATAGGCTATGTTTACACAAATCTGTCTTCACTGCTCAAACAAAATGGTTTAAATGGTTCTTTAAAGAACTGTTGCATGAACGGTTCTTTGAAGCCCTGAAAAAGGTTCTTCTATGGCATCACCCTGAAGAACCGGTACTGGCCCCATTATTTTTTTAGAGTGTATATACACACACACACATATATATAATCAGTGTGTGTGTGTATATATATATATATATATATATATATATATATAAAGTAGTGGGCGGCACGGTGGTGTAGTGGTTAGCGCTGTCGCCTCACAGCAAGAAGGTCCTGGGTTCGAGCCCCAGGGCTGGCGAGGGCCTTTCTGTGTGGAGTTTGCATGTTCTCCCCGTGTCCGCGTGGGTTTCCTCCGGGTGCTCCGGTTTCCCCCACAGTCCAAAGACATGCAGGTTAGGTTAACTGGTGACTCTAAATTGACCATAGGTGTGAATGTGAGTGTGAATGGTTGTCTGTGTCTATGTGTCAGCCCTGTGATGACCTGGCGACTTGTCCAGGGTGTACCCCGCCTTTCGCCCGTAGTCAGCTGGGATAGGCTCCAGCTTGCCTGCGACCCTGTAGAAGGATAAAGCGGCTAGAGATAATGAGATGAGATGAGATGAGATATAAAGTAGTGATGTTGAATAATAATGATAATCACTACAGATATATATATCAGTATTATTATTATTATTATTATTATTATTACTCATCACTACTTATATATATACACACACACTGATTATATATCTGTGTGTGTATATAAGTAGTGATGAATAATAATAATAATAATAATAATAATAATAATAATTATTATTATTATTATTATTATTATTATTATTATTATTATTGATGTTGTTGTTAAACAACAGCAACAACAATAATTTATGGGTTTTTTGTTTGTTTGTTTTTTACTTTTTTTTTCCAAGAACCCCATTCATATGGTTACAGGAGCTGGAGGCACTTGTGAGGGTTCTTGCCCCTGATACCTTTTGAAGAACCCCTTTTGGATCCTCTTTTCTGAATGAGTATATGCACTGAAGTTGTATAAACAGCCTCAACTTACTCTGACTTTCGAATTTCCTGATGATGGTATCCAGGAAAGTGTTCTGGGGCGCCACGTGTCCGCGTCGCACCGGCATCCTGATGATGCGCTGGTCCGGATGCGGCGCGTCTCCGGAGCTGAAGCCGAGCCTCACGCACCTCTACACGGTGAGCAGAGAGCGCCACGCCGCCCGGACAACTTCATCCGCGAGCCGCTCATCCGCTCAGCCCAGACCTCCACCCACTTCCACTCTGCCTTATCCTCTGTTCAGTTCTTCTCCGACTCTTAGTGTGTGTGTGTGTGTGTGTGTGTGTGTGTGTTTCAAGAAGACGCAAAAGAGCTGATCTCCTTTCTCTCCTCTCCTCGCTTCAGGATGAAGTGCTGCCTGCGCGCTCACTTCGTGACATTTAGGTTTGGAGGCGCAACTCTCAGGATGAGCTCTCCAACTACTGTTACCACCCACAATTCCAGCTTTTAGGGTTTGTTTTGTGTCTTTCTGTCCCTCTTTGAGCGTCTTCTCCTTCTTCCTCTTCTTTTTTTTTTTGTTCTGAATCCACCACCCAGGCGGAAACGCGCGCGTAAGGCGCGTCAGTTGCGCTGGAGATGTTTGACACACCGGCGGCGGCGGAGGGAAGCGGCGACACCTCCTTAACCCCTTCCTCTCTGCTGGGACTGGGACAAGCTACAAAACATCAGAGCGCGCACCAAAAGCGCCAGATCAGCATCCTGAAATTCATCCAACACTCATCATCACATGTTCCAACTCGAACCTACTGCATGCCCTTTTACATGTCCATCAATATCATCAGGGCCGACAAAGAACAGACAGAGTAACGCGCACAACAAAAGACTTGACTATAAGCATTATTTTGCTGTCAAAACCAATGCAAAATATTGTTCTTGATATTATTATGACTATGCACGAGCAGGTGCGTCATTTTCATCAGCAGGTGTAGACTATTGTTCATGGAGCCGCACCTCTGAAGTCTAATGCCAGGAGAGAAACCGCGACACAATAGTGAACTACTGGACTATAATGAAGCCCATTTCAGCAAAAGGTTCCAAACAAAAGAGTTACACAAAGCATGCTGGCTCACCTCAGCTCCCAGCTCCTGGACCCTGCTGCACTGGTGTGTGTGTGTGAGTGGGTGAAGGCTACGTGACGGACTTAAAAGCTGCTTTGTTTGGTTGATGGATGCAGCTGGAGGGTTTTGACCGCCACACACACTGGAGCTGCTACGTCACCGTGGCGTGGACGAGGGGTTTCCCTACCAAGAGGCTGAGAGGCGGGCTGTGTCCCAAACCCTCTCACTGAGCAGTGTGTGTGTGTGTGTGTGGGAGGAGGAATGAACACCAACCCTATTATCTTATGATTAGTGATGTATGATGTGCTTTTGGGACAAAGCCATGCACGGTGAGTAATTGGCTAGATATCAGGCTGATTTGGGACAGAGCCGGAAAAGCGCAATAAGCTTCATCACCAGTGAAATCATCTGAACTAGATTTCTGCCTATAGCTTATTTATTTATTTATTTATCTGACGTTTTTGCAGGTTTGGTCGAGATGGTGTTTTTTTTTTTTTTTTTTTTGAGGGGCGGGAAACACTTCCAGGCTTCCCTCGGTCAGAGGAGTTGGGGTTTTATCTGGTGTATTCGCTAGGGGGAGCTCTGTGCCCTTCTCCTTCATGACTCCCTTATTTAGGCAGGAGCGCGCCGGGAGGCCACCAGTGAGACCTTCCAGCTTCCCAGTGCTACACCCTCCTCCTCCTCCTCCTCTCGACCTCCAGTCTCTCTCTCTCTCACCAGTCTTTGTGACAAAATATACAGAGTACACATACAAACAGGATTCAGGACAAGAACTGCCCTGTTGTACCGTATACACACACACACACACACACTTTCGTATTGTATTTTTATTTGATTGCACAAACAGAAAAAAAACCTGTCAGGAATTAAAAAAAAAACAAACAACAAAACCCCACTGCAAGTACTTTAGCCAATGCAGCATCTTGTGACCAATCATATGGTCTGATCACAAATTTGATTTGTCCTATGGCCCATACGGTGGTGTAGTGGTTAGCACTGTCGCCTCACAGCAAGAAGGTTCTGGGTTCAAGTCCAGTGGCCGACGGGGGCCTTTCTGTGTGGAGTTTGCATATTCTCCCCGTGTCCGCGTGGGTTTCCTCCGGGTACTCCGGTTTCCCCCACAGTCCAAAGACATGCAGGTTAAGTTAACTGGTGACTCTAAATTGAGCGTAGGTGTGAATGTGAGTGTGAATGGTTGTCTGTGTCTATGTGTCAGCCCTGTGATGACCTGGCGACTTGTCCAGGGTGTACCCCGCCTTTCGCCCGTAGTCAGCTGGGATAGGCTCCAGCTTGCCTGCGACCCTGTAGAAGGATAAAGCGGCTAGAGATAATGAGATGAAACAACAAAACCCCACTGCAAGTACTTTAGCCAATGCAGCATCTTGTGACCAATCATATGGTCTGATCACAAATTTGATTTGTCCTATGGCCCATACGGTGGTGTAGTGGTTAGCACTGTCGCCTCACAGCAAGAAGGTTCTGGGTTCAAGTCCAGTGGCCGACGGGGGCCTTTCTGTGTGGAGTTTGCATGTTCTCGCCGTGTCTGCGTGGGTTTCCTTTGGGTGCTCCGGTTTCCCCGACAATCCAAAGACATGCAGGTTAGGTTAACTGGTGGCTCTAAATTGACCGTGGGTGTGAATAGTTGTTTGTTTCTATGTGTCAGCCCTGCAATGACCTGGCGACTTGTCCAGGGTGTACCCCGCCTCTCACCCATAGCTAGCTGGGATAGGCTCCAGCTTGCCTGTGACCCTGTAGGACAGGATAAGTGGCTACAGATGATGGATGGATGGATGGAAGTACTTCACCCAATGCAGCATTGTGACCAATCAAATTTGCCATCAGACCATAGGACCAATCATATGGTCTGATCGCAAATTTGATTTGTCCTATGGCCCATACGGCAGCACGGTGGTGTAGTGGTTAGCACTGTCACCTCACAGAAAGAAGGTTCTGGGTTCGAGTCCAGTAGCCAACAGGGGCCTTTCTGTGTGGAGTTTGCATGTTCTCGCTGTGTCTGTGCTCTGGTTTCCCCCACAGTTCAAAGACATGTGGTTAGGTTAACTGGCAACTCTAAATTGTCCATAAGTGCGAATGGTTGAGAGGAGAAAGCCTCTATAATAATCTAGTATTAGGCAACGGGAAACCCCTACTGTAATTCTTTCCCAGAAACTTTGATGGCTGAAGCTGTCAGAGCGGACCTGCCATCAGGCAGAACACTGGAGAAGAGAGAGATGGTCTTTTTTGGACTTTTTTTTTTCCTATAAGTGTTTTTGTTGACTTTCTGACAGTTGTGCCAGTCATAGCTAATTCCAATCACATGTTTTTAAACAATGAATTCAATACATTATTTTTTCCATACTAACCACTAATTCACACTACTTGTATGGCGGATGCTCCACTTAATCTAAACCTAAAACAAATAATTTTAAAATGTATGATTTAACAAAGAAAAACAATCACAGATACAATAAAGTTGATTTAGCATTTATGGAAGGAGTCTCCAGTGTCAGTACTTTGTAACGGTCAGAGGTAAAGCTGTAACTTTAGGCTTTCCAGCACAATGGACTGATTTTTAGTTTCTTGATAAGAGGACGAGATGTCTTATCGTGAAGAGAGAAAAAGAAAGGATGGAGAGGGAACGACTGTTTATAGCTGCTGTAACATAAGGCATATTAAGAAATAACTTGAGGATGTACCACAACATCTAATGTACATATAAATGGATTAAAAAGTGTAGTGTTCTTTTGGAAGTAAAAATTTTAATAATTGGCAGATTGCTGTGGTATAAGAGGAATAAACATTTTTGGACAGGCTATATATATATTAGTACTAGTCAAAAGTTTGTACACCCCTACATATAGGTTTTTCTGTATTTTGACTATTTTCTACATTGTAGAGCAAGACTGAAGACATCAAAACTATGAAATAACATTTGGAGCATATATGGAATTTTGTGGTAAACAAAAAAAATGTGTAAAACCCACAATGTTTCATATTTTAGGTTCTTCAAAGTATCCAGTGTTTACCTTTTGCACACTATTGGCATTATCTTCACCAGCTTCATGAGGTCGTCACCTGGAATACTTTTCAATTAACAGGTGCCTCGTCAAACGTTAATTAGTGCAATTTCTTGACTTAATGTGTTTGAGATCAAACAGTAAACAGCTCAATTCCACAACTGTAGTAATCCATATTATGTCAAGAACCGCTCAACGAAGTAAAGAGAAACGACATCCATCATTACTTCAAGACATGAAGTGATTTTTAATGAAGAAAAATAAAGAAAAAACATTGAATTAGAAGGCGTGTCCAAACTTTTGACTGGTAGTATCTATCTTTCCATATGCATGCTTCATTTAATGGCAGAAATGGATCTAGTTTTAAAACTACTTTTTTTGGCCCTTTGCCTTGTGAAATCTTTCACAAGTCTGTGCTCATGTCCAAGACTGCCAGAAACTAGACTGATGAGCCAACATTTAAAATGGTGCTTGTTTAATGGCAGAAATTAAAGCTTTATGACTAGAAATATCTGACTCTTGCAAGAATAAACCCAAAGCATGTGATCCATCAAAAATGTAGATTTTCCCTTGAAATTGAAATGTAATACCTGGTGTGTTTGCATTTCCTGAAAAGGCTGCAGCTGTAATGTTAAACCACTCAAAGATTTTCTCCTCCATTGTGTGTCTAACAAGCCTGTTATATTTAGCACTTTAAAAGATCTGCGGTTGTTATCGATGTGTGTATCTGACTCCAGCTGCTGCAGTGAGTCATGCAGCAGACAGAAGGGTGAACGGACATATGAATATCGTAATGCTCATTATATTTACTTGGCAGAATTTATAAATGTACAGTCACACTATGAGTCGGACTTCAAGTGTGCAGAGAATCTTTCTCTCTCACACACACACACACACACACACACACACACACACACACACACACACTTGTATTCTTCCATTTTTATTATTAAGAATGATTTTGGTTTATGACTAATTATGTATAAATGCATGATAGATACAGCTTTTTTAAATGCATATCCTGTAATGAAAATGAAAAAAAATATACATTTTAAATTACTTTTTTTTTTCAGAAGAACAGAAATATCTTTGGTCATAAAGCAGAGCATTGAGAGTGTGAGGTTTGACTGCGTCACTTAATATCAAGTATAAAATACTGTAATATATGTGTTACCTATTCACTACAAAAAAATGAATTTGAGGAGAAAATTCCTTAATACTAGTGAAATAATCTTGCTGCATGGACAGATAATTTTACTTGACAAGACATCTTGGAATAAGTTGGTTACAATCTAGAACTAGTTTTAATAATCTCAGAGTTGGTGTCTTGTATCCTTCTACACTGCAAAAACGATCTCTTAACAAGTTAGAATATCTTGAATATAGTTGAAATGATCTAGCATTTCCTATTAGAAGAATACAAGACACCAACTCTGAGATTATTAAAACTAGTTCTAGATTGTAACCAACTTACTCCAAGATGTCTTGTCAAGAAAAATTCTGTCCATGAAGCAAGATTATTTCACTAGTATTAAGGAATTTTCTCCTCAAATTCAGTTTTTTGCAGTGTTTGTAATGTGTCTGTGTATGTGCATGTGTGCATGTGTGTGTGAGAGAGAGAGACTAAAATACATAAAAGACATTAAGACATAAAAGCCATAATTTAAAACCTGTACATTTGTCTGAGAGCTTCAGAAAGTACTCTATAAAAAGTATTCAGTCATATAATGACTACAAGCTACTTCAAAATATACTGGAGGTGTTCAAAAGATTCACTTCTTTCTTTTCCCAAGCTGTCACTTCCTCCAAAAGTGTTTAACGTTTGGCCAGATCTCCTCCTATGAGGAAAGAAAAAAGAATGAAGAACAATAAATCATCAGCAGCTAAACGTTAAGTCGAGTAACACCTGCTGTTTGTGTATACCAGTGAGAGCTAAACAATGTTACTTCACTGATCCAGACCCCTCTCTCTCCCCACACACACACACACACACACACACACACACACACACACACACACACACACAGAGCTTATTTCATTTTCAGTCCTGTTTCTAGCGAGCATGGCTCTGTAACACCACACAGTGACAAATGTGAGCCACTGAGTGACTGCCCAGCTATTCAGTTAGCCAGTGCAATCAGGCGCAATGATGAATGGCCTAATGTGTAATTGCTGGAAGGGAGGGGAAGACCCTGATACAATTACGCATGTTTGAAAAGCAAACATGCCTCATGATGAGAGTAGTACAGTTTCTGCAAAAAGCCAGGATGGTAAATGGAAAGAAGGAGAGAGAGGTTGTCACGACAACAGAGCGTGAACATCCTGGATACAGTAGAACTATGGACTTGGTGTAACGTCAGGAACTGCTGATATGAAATCTGAAGTGTGGATGTTTTGAGTATTGAAATGATTATAGCACGTTCAGTGTGATGTGCTATTACTGAGTCAGCTTTGTGACAGTTACACACTCAGCAGGTGTTAATTACAGCAAATACAGGGCAGGTCATACAGGTAAAGGCAGAACAACGGTGGACAAATCACTAGCCCAAGCACCCATAATAATAGGTTTTAGGTTACTCATTTTTTGTTTTGTTTTTTGATTCTTAGTTGCCTAGTGGACAAGTATTTTCAACAACCAGAAAAAAAATCCTACTCCTTATAGACGTTTCCATTTTTTTTAAACTCAATGGCTTCAGGGTGACGTGACACATCAATGCTGCAACTAGCATTACTAATACTAATACAGATATTTAGGCACTGCCTAAAAGTGGCACTCCTGATGAGTGTAGCGCAAAATATTTGCAAGAGCACAAAATCAGCCTGAATAGAATAATAATATTATAGCATATGAACCATTGAATTGTGTAGTGTCATGTATTTTGTGTCAGTAAATTGCTGCATCGTCTTGCGACAGTGATGCCAAAAATGAGATACACATTGCAGTTACAAATACATATTTATTCCTTTCTTTGACACTGCATGCCATGCGCCAGAAAAAACACCAGGACATTTATTATGGCGTGACTCTGCTGGGTGCCTGGTGGACAGCAGTGAACCAGCACTTTCACTTTACATTATTACTGTATAGTTACCATCGAATATCAAACTTGACATGCCACACAGTTCTCTGGTTACGTCACTCACATCCATGCGCATTGGTACTAAGTACCATGCACCTGTTCCTGATTAGAGTGCAATCACAGTAACACACAGACTTTGCAAAGTATACGCTCTGTACCCTATGTCTGAAGTTACCAAGCCTTGTATTTTACATTGCTTTTTTATTTTGACCCTGTTTGTGTTTTTGGACTGAGTATTGTATTACTTCTGATATCCAGTCTGTTCCTCACTCGACCACTGCCTGTTTTTCAACTCTGCCTTTGTTTAAGTTTTGGATCTGTTTGCTAGCTAGTTTTTAATAAAACTTTTCCTGCACTTATATCCGTCGATTGCTCTCACATGACAAACTATCGAAGCTAGTGGACTAATAAAACTGTTTTAGCTAATTTTATATGAAACTGTCATGAATATTTTCTGTACGTATGTCAGCCCTGTGATAACCTGGCAACTTGTCCAGGGTGTACCCCACCTTTCGCCCGTAGTCAGCTGGGATAGACTCCAGCTTGCCTGTGACCCTGTAGAACAGGATAAAGCGGCTACAGATAATGAGATGAGATGAGTGTTAGTAAATAATCCCATGTTATTTTTCAAAAAGCACATTAAAAGTAAGCTCTGGATAAAAACCCATCTCTCTTATGTAAATAAAGATACAAATTTCGTTGTCTGGTGGTCAAGTGTTTATGAGATGTTGCCTTGTACTTACGATTGGGGTCCCTGTGGTAGTACACATACATACGAACGTCGTACGATCAACCATCAAAAATCAGGTCGATGCATTCTCTTAAGTATGGGGCTCTGCTCTACGCGCGAAGCTCCGCTATTAATTAACAATTAATTGATTCCAGTCCCCACCACCTGCTGCACTACATACATCGACGAAAGCACAATGACCTGTCTGACTGACCAAATAACAGTTTATTTATTAGGCAGATTAATTAGCATGCACAGATCAGAATCAGGAACACTCACGTATGTGGAAATACTGATAAAAATAAAGCCAAGCACAAGGCGGTTATATAACTTCCCTGCAAGCCCCATACCCCTCGGTTAAACATACTGAGATGAAATAAAGGCATTAGCTGAATTCTAATAATATTTTTTAAATGTGACACAAGGAGAGAACGCTATACATCATAGGTGAAATGTTCGCCAATGACTTACTGACTTTTTGTCAAGGGTTCAGACACATGATTTGCTACATAATCCTATTAAATGCACTTAATTAAATAACTTGCTGCATTTTATTACATTAGCTTTTTAGCCTTGACAGATAGGATTCCAGGCAACCACAAACATGGTACTGGGCAGCACTTGTAATAATAAATAGTCACGATATAGGCAAAGACCACATCAGATTCACCTGTTTTTGTTTGTTTGTTTTTTAAGCTCTGATGGAGCCCAACAGTGGCCCAGCCAGCCATTCTAATCAAGGCTTTTTATATCCCCTTCCTTGTTTTTAAACATTTCAAGCATCTTGTGCAAATATTGTTTCTCTAGAAAGCTTGTCTCTTTATATCTCTCGTATCTCAGAGTGAACCTAATTAGTTGAGTTATTTCTCATACCGTCACTATGGTGTGGATTTTTCTGCACATAGTTGTTTAAGCCAGAGGTTCTCAAAGGTTTTTTGTCTCATCTCATTATCTCTAGCCGCTTTATCCTGTCCTACAGGGGCGCGGGCAAGCTGGAGCCTATCCCAGCTGACTACGGGCGAAAGGCGGGGTACACCCTGGACAAGTCGCTAGGTCATCACAGGGCTGACACAGACACAGACAACCATTCACACTCACATTCACACCTACGGTCAATTTAGAGTCACCAGTTAACCTAACCTGCATGTCTTTGGACTGTGGGGGAAACCGGAGCACCCGGAGGAAACCCACGCGGACACGGGGAGAACATGCAAACTCCGCACAGAAAGGCCCTCGCTGGCCATGGGGCTCGAATCTGGACCTTCTTGCTGTGAGGTGACAGCGCTAACCACTACACCACCGTGCCACCGTGGTTTTTTGTTTGTTTTTTAAATCCAGGGACCTCTTAAACTGTAAAACAAGTTCCACTAACCCCCACAGTACAGATTTATTTCATGAAAAATATTTTTAAAATATTTAAATGATATTTTTAGAGCAGTAGGACTTTCTATTCTTGAAATTTCCATGATTTCACATTATGTCTGAGTTGGCTTTTGTGCTTGGACGCTAAATATAATAACTTTCTTCATATGATAATGAGATTTCCAACACTGTAACAAAATAAAATCATATATTATGGACCCACTGGCTATATTTCAGGGACTCCTAGAGGTCCCTGCACCCCACTTTGAGAAGCACTGGTTTAAGCCATGTCTCAGTGTTTGTGTGGTCACACTGTGCCTGTACCGTACGTACCCTGACAGCTGGTACATTCGCAACTCTGTATGATGGGCAGCACCACAGGCTCTTTTTCTCCACTAGAACAGTGCAGGCTGAGGAAGCGCACAGGAGTCTGAGGGTCCAGCCTGTAACTGCAGCAGTCACACATTGCTTGTAGGTAGGGCTCCTGACACACACACACACACGGAAGGTGAATCAAACACAGATAATGCAATAAAAAAGAAGAAAGGACAGCATGTAAAGGTGAGGGGTGAAGACAAGAGCAGGGAGATAAACTGACTGAAGATAAACAGGAGGAGAAAAGGAAAGAAGAGCACAAAAGACAGAGACAAAGCACTGGAAATGACAGAGAGAGAGACACGACAGGGAGTGGAAGAAAGAAATATGAAAGGGCAAAACCACAATCATCACCAATCCAAATATTAGATTCATGGCACATTTACGTCCATATGAATGAGCTGCTCTCAGCATGACAAAGAGAGAAGGTGGTGTAAATTAGAGTAATGCTCAGGATGAGTTACTGTACGTTTCCGACACACTGGAACAAGGATTCAATTGACAGTCCTGTGGGGAGTATGAATGAAGAAAACATGGAAACAAGCTGTGCTTTTGGTGTTAAAACTAACAAACAAGAGATTTATATGGTTGCAAGTGCTCTGCTTCTCGTCTCCATGGCAACTTGAGAGACTTTCCAAGCTGAAACATATTTTTACAGTCACAGCAAACACAGACACAAAGATAGAATCGCTCAGATTAGATGGTTGGCTCGAAGAAACCTTGCAATGACAAATCAGATTTATGATGTGAGTCAGTGTTGATTTTTTGATCCCACACATGGAGCTCGAGGTCTGTATTCACAAAGCATCCCTCAGGGGGACAGCTGATTTTATACCAGATGTCCCACTGTCTTATTGGCCCTAGTCACTATGTGGTCAAAAAAACAAACTGATCCAGAAACAGAAATCCTAATATTATTGCCTTCCTGTTGCTGTAACTCTTCCTTTATTAGTCTGGCTTTACTAAGATATACTATAGTTTCACAGTGGTTATTTGTGGTTTTCAGGCTATGAACTATGATAATGTCAAGATTTTACTGTGGCATTTCATAGTACCACATACAGGACATGGAGTTATGTCTGTGAAGGTTCTCAGTCATCCATGTCATCGTAATCCGTAGGTGCTCAAGAAGGCAACTGGACTTGCTTGAAATCCTTGAAGATGTTTCACCTCACATCCAAAAGGCTTCTTCAGTTCTGTCTGACTACTGGGGAGTTCCAGGTATTTATCCTCTAGTGGACCAAAAGCAACCCTATGGAGAGTCGTTGAGGTCACATGGGTAGTTGACCCTCTCAGTCATCCTGTAGGTGTTAAGGCCAATTTATGCTGACAACCCAGTCCTCGCAGACGGCGTCGCAGATAGCGTCTGCATAGCCCCCCCACCTTCGCAGACGCTCTGCGCGCACCTCCCAAAAATTGTGACCACTGCAGAAGCCTCACAGACAGCGTCGCAGACAAGAGGGCTCTGATTGGTCCACTCTACATCCGCTGTACACGCACTTCCGCTTCCCTACTTTCCCGGTTTGTTTTGTTTTCACGACTGCCATTTTTAAAAACATGAGCAAAGATGGAGCAGCACGAAGAGCGGTTGATCGAGGAAATGAGGAAGTACGTACATCTATACGACTCCAGTTCTAGTCATTATAAGTAACCGGAGGAAAAACACTCCACTAACCACACCCACCAACTACTCCTAGCGATTTCGCGACTTCGCACCCCCTTGCGTTGTGGCGGTGAATAACATCTCGCACGCCTATTACTCCCCGCTCAACGATAAATTACAACTGTCTGCGAAAAGCTATCTGCGAAAGTCTTGTCGCAAGAGCATGCAGAGGCCTTTAGGGTAACTGGAGGCCAGGAGTGAACAGAGTCAGAGCACTGAGCGCCCACTTACGCAGTCAAAAAAAAACTATTCACATGGTCATGCAGGGGCGCCGCTAGGGGGGGAAGTTAGGACGATTCTAAGGGCCTGGCACTGACAGGGGGGCCTGTGAGGGATATTAATATTATTTTAATAGTATTGCCTTGTGTAAGTTTTTGAAATAAAATATTTCATTTCATCTGTTAAAATATGCAAATTATACATAGTTATGATTTGCTATCACATTTTCCTTGAATTATTTATGATAGTCATTTCACCCCTCCTCCCTTTTTAGTAATGGTACAGTCTGATTGTGGGTGGGGACAGTGAACTGTGTAGCTCCGTGTGTGCACAGCGCCGCTATTAGCGCAGCTCACAGCAGCTGGCAGTTTCTCTCCGCGCGCAACAGAGGTGAACATTCTAAAAGTTGCTAAGCAGGAGCAGGTGTGATGGTGGTGAGATAAATTATGAAGTCCGGATATCAAAAACGGAAGGAGAAGCAGCAGAAAGCTGAAAGGGAGAAAAAGGGTCGACAATTGGTGACTCAGTTTTTCCCAGAGGGAGGCACGGTGGTGTAGTGGTTAGCGCTGTTGCCTCACAGCAAGAAGGTCCGGGTTCGAGCCCCGTGGCCGGCGAGGGCCTTTCTGTGTGGAGTTTGCATGTTCTCCCCGTGTCCGCGTGGGTTTCCTCCGGGTGCTCCGGTTTCCCCCACAGTCCAAAGACATGCAGGTGAGGTTAACTGGTGACTCTAAATTGACCGTAGGTGTGAATGGTTGTGTGTGTCTATTTGTCAGCCCTGTGATGACCTGGCGACTTGTCCAGGGTGTACCCCGCCTTTCGCCCGTAGTCAGCTGGGATAGGCTCCAGCTTGCCTGCGACCCTGTAGAACAGGATAAAGCGGCTAGAGATAATGAGATGAGATGAGATGAGTTTTTCCCAGAGAAAGCTAGCCTATTATTCACTGACACTCGATGCCATTACAGCATGCTAGCTAATGATAGACTAGCAGATTTCATTTTAACTGAGTTGGAATATCAAGACAACACTTTTCAATAAGCAGTGCAGTGTCATTTTATTTAAATACTTAACGTTTATTGCCATGGAAGATCAGATGACTAATGTAGAAGGTCTGCACAGAACTAGCTAAACTTGTGCAGTAAACTAGCCTACTGGGCTAATACGTGAGGTAAAAATATTAGGCTAGCCTACATGATACTGGTGCTAATAACTGGTTTCAAAACTAATGAGGTGCCCTCAACATACACAGATTCAGCCTCAGGAATAGGACCCCAGCCCTCAACCCAAATCCTAGGAGAAGGAGGTGAGCAATACAATCCACGAATAAAGGATTTAGGGTTAAAAACTATTTTAATTGCTAGGCTACAGTAAGCAGCATTAGGCTATTAGGACTTACATTAAAACGAAAAGACTTTTTTTTATGAGCAACTATTCTTAGGTAACTTAGTATGGAGTTCATTCAATCAAAATGTTCATGTGTTAAATCTCGCTGGGGTACACGCTGCAGGATCAAGTGAGGAAGTGTCAGCTTTTTTTGGCTTCATCATTTGTTTTTACAAATTTGTAAGTGCCAGTCCAGAACGATGGGCCATATACAAAGAAACTACCGGCTGCTCTCTCCACAGCTTGTCTGACACTCGCTGGAGTGCAAGAATTGATGCTGTTAAACCGGCAACAGTCTATTCAGTCTAAGGTGGTGTTTACATTAGACCATATCCGTCTCGTTTTCGTCGCGGATGCACTGTCCGTGCACATTAAAACGCCGGGAAACGACTCCACAGGCGGAACAACTTGAATCCGCCAGGGCCCACGTATTCAACCCAGTTCGTATCTGATCTGGTGCTGTGTAAACATTGAGGAACGAGGAAACGCAGTGCTGAGCTCTAGCTGACATCGTCATTGGACAACATCACTGTGACATCCACCTTCCTGATTCGCTGGCGTTGGGATCACACACACAGCGGCTCAGTCCCGAATCACTGCTTGTGCGCTTCACTCGCGCGCTCTGTGAGCTGCGCAGGGCCGGAGTGCGCACCCTCCAGAGGGCACTCGCTGTTCAGGGCGGAGTGATTTGGAGCGCAGGAGGAAGCGCTGAGCCGCACTGAGGTTTATTTACACATTTCAACTTATTTACCTCCTTCAGGCACTTAAATTCAGTGAGAACATGAACATCACAGCCAGGTGTGTTTATCTGCTGGAGAAGGTGTTTGCTTGCCATCCTTCCACTTGCAAGTGGTGAGTGACTTGCGCATGCCCGATATGCACTAGGATCATGTGACGTGCCGTCTAATTAGTCATGTGATTAGCGTATCCGTGTATTGGCGTTGCTGTGTGCACGCGAATCGTGTATTGGCGTTGCTGTGTGCACGCGAATTGTTTTAAAAACGTTAATCTGATGATCCGCTGATACGGTCTAATGTAAACACCACCTAATTCTGACAGTTCTGCATTTAAAATTTTTATATACCAAATAATTGTATCACCTAAACTTGCTCGGCAGCTGATCACATGCATAGTAAAGTAGAAGTGCCAGCCAAAAACAGACTTCAAATTCAGTTGCTTGCGCTTGAAAATTTTACCGGGGGGGCCTAAATTGTAATCTTCCATAGGGCCCAAGATTTCTAGCGGCGCCCCTGTGGTCACGGAATGATGACCACTTTCACTCTTTCAGTTTTGATTGGTTTCTCTTTCGTGGTGGGAACACCCACTGTAAACAGGATAAAACATGTCAGCCATAGTTTAGGGCTACCTGTTTGGAGGTAAAACTTGTTGCGAGATACCACGCGTATTTTATGTGTTTCAGATGATTCAGGACAGCGATTCAATTTCAGGACAGCATTTCAATTCATGATTCAGGACAGAGATTCAATTTCAGGACAGTGATTTGATTTATGATTCAATTCATGATTCAGGACAGCGATTCATTTCAATCTTGAGAAATGCGACACTGATGAGTGGTGCCTTTTTTTTTTTTTACTTCAACTTGATCCAGCCAAAGATCAACTCGAGTAAGTGTAGATATTTCTTCTATTTCTGATGAGCAGCTCGGTGGATATGCGTGTGCTGTAGTGCATACACAGGAAAAAATGACTGAGCAATTTTTCCAGAATTAAAAGCAGGGCTTTGAACCGGTTCAAGGAACGAAAACCGGGAACTTTTTCTATTTCACATGGAACAGAAATGAAACCAGAAACTTTATTATTTTTTATGCTCCGGAACAGAAACGCTTATTAAAAATAATGGTAACCGGTTAATACCGGTTTTTATTTCGTTCCTCAAAGTTTCCGTAGCCTACAAATAAAAAAGCCATTCTTCTCCTGCGCAAGTTTCTATGACCCGCTGGGGTTCACTTCCTGTGTGACGTTCGCTGACTGAATGGAGAGAGCGGGAAGGTGGACTGCTAGTGAATAAGTGCATTACTGAGTGTCTGAGCAAAGAAGAGCCTGAACGATGCAACCTCCCTATTGGCTGTTTGTAAAAATGTATCAATTGTTGCCTTTCCCACGGGAATCATCGCGGGCTCGAGAGACGAGACCTGACGAGTTAGTTCATTGGTAGCAGAACAAAATGTCTGGACACAAATCGGGTTTTCAGAAAAGGAAAGAAAATAAACGGAGGGTTGAAAATACAAAAAAGGAGGCAGAAAATGCAAAACGAGTTTTAAGGTAGGACAAATGGTTACTTTTCTGAGGCAGCCCGCCGTGGCTGCCTGCAGGCTTATTTATTATAGCCCATTTAGTTAAAATAGTTGATATAAAATGTTTATAGTTATGTGATGGTTGTCCTGATTTAGACTGGTGGGGGTTTTTTTTGGGGGGGGGGGTTGCGCGATGTTGCACCCGGGTCCAGATTAGGGCAGAACCGGCCCTGGCTACATTTCAGGTGTAGTTTGTTTTATGTATGTATGTACTTGCATAGATGTGTACTTGGTCTTCCAATATGGCGCCTAACAAAATCTCGCGGCGCGGTGACGTCATGCGGTAGCCCTCTATAGGGCCTGACTAGCCTTTGGTAACACACTAAACGAATTATCTTTCATTTTTGGCACTTTTTCTGTTTGTGTAGATGGGAAGACATACTGAGAATCCAAATCGCCAACATTTGAAATAATAATTGTTTTGAATTATTTCTTGTCTTATTTAATGAAGGTTGTAATAGAATTAGCCTACATTTGGCTTAAGCTGGATGAGACAGAGACATAATTTTATAGCCATTTGTTAAACAGCTGACAGGGAACGTAATTAACCGTTCCGGGAACGAAATTTTTTTGTTCTAACCGGTTCGGGAACGTCTATTTAATGGTGGAACCCAAAACCGGAAACGTTAAAATTCCGTTTCTGTTCGGAACGAACCAATAGGAAAAAAATTCTGGTTCAAAGCCCTGATATAAATAGAGTTTGGGGGGGCTATTTTGTGAACACACAATCTTTACATCATTTGTAACCAGAAGGAGAGCCGAGATGAACTTTCATTCACTATTTTCTTTTAAAGTGCTGATGACAGGTTTTTGACATCTTTGGCGATGTTTTATAACATAAAAAGTAATTCCCGATGAGCCATATATTAATTCACGAAGGCGCCTATTTTACAAGTTATGATAAAAAACGCGGCTATTTGGGCAAATTTGACAGGGCTGCAGCACCCAGGAGACGAAAGAGGAGGAGGAGCTATATGACGTCAGCGAAAGAACCTTCCTCCTAACTTACCAGTTTGTTGTTGATGCGACAGGTGTTCAGTTTGTCATTATTAGTATTATTATTACACATTATATATATATATTAGTTATTATGCCTTCGCGTTGTGTTGCCGGCTTTTGCTCCAAAACCTACAAGGATGGGGTAAGTTTATTCAAGTTTCCCAGAGATCCCAAGCTGCATGCGAAGTGGGTGAAGCAAGTCAGGCGCACTCGTGACAAGTGGGAGCCCTCACCAACATCCGTCCTGTGCTCTGAACACTTCGATTTGGATTGTTTTGACACCCTTCCCAGCTTAAAAGAATCTCTTGGGTGTTCAGTTCATCACAAATGTGTGTTACTAACATCAGCAGTGCCTACACAGTGTTGCCAGATTGGGAGGTTTCCCGCCCAGTTGAGCGGTTTCAAGTGCATTTTGGTGGGTTTTGAACATATTTTGGGCTGGAAAACGTCAGCAGTATTTGGCAACAGATACTGCTGACGTTTTCCAGCCCAAAATATGTTCAAAACCCACCAAAATGCACTTGAAACCGCCCAACTGGGCGGGAAACCTCCCAATCTGGCAACACTGCCAGTATTCCGGAGGGGGTCTACTAGTAGCTATGCTGGATCCAAAGACAGTCCTCCTGTCAGAACATGTGTTGTGAAACGACATAAGATAAAGGTACGTAGAGCTATAGATTCTACATGATAATCATAAATGTAATCATAAAGTCGGCGTGATATCAGTCATGTATTTGCTTGTGAAAGCTTGCGGCTTTCATGTAACTGCCGCCTAGCAACAAGAGGCAAAGGGTAAAGAGGGTAGGCTATCATAGATTCTATTCGGAAGAGATCAACACAATTCTAGACTCCCAGAAGAGGAAGAGTTAGCACTAGAGAGTTCACCGGCGTTTTCATGCGCCATTTCCATTGAATAGAACCAGAGTACAACAGCCAGTGAACCGCAGCGTGTTCTTCCACTGACGTCACAACATGGCCACGAGCCACGGACCCAGTTTTTTTGCGCTGTGCAATTAAAAGTTGGATATTTGTGTAACAACAGCTTCTTTTCACGTAATTATAACAGAAATCTAACATGTTTGCCATGTTGTATAGTTTATTTAAGAAATTGCATAGAGTCATGTTCGTGTCATCAGCCCTTTAAAGTTAATTTTACAAAAATGCAGGTTCAGAGAGTCAGGATCATTTGATTAGATCAGATCAAATTAGATCACTGATGGATGACTTAGGACAAGAATATCTCAAATCTGGCATCTCCCAACATTTTTCCCCATTGGTTAACAGTCTATACATTTAAAGTACAGAGTAAAATATCAATTTCTCCAAATTCTCTCATAGTTCCTTCAAATAGTTAGTCAAGTCTTATTATGTTTACGAGAGGAATGACATGGTGATCACAGTAAAAAGACTGACTGCTACGCAGTAACATAGTTTGCAATCTTTGGGTTTGTTTTGAACCTATAGGATATGATATCTTGAGTTTACAGTGGTGCTTGAAAGTTTGTGAACCCTTTAGAATTTTCTATATTTCTGCATAAATATGACCTAAAACATCATCAGATTTTCACACAAGTCCTAAAAGTAGATAAAGAGAACCCAGTTAAACAAATGAGACAAAAATATTATACTTGGTCATTTATTTACTGAGGAAAATGATCCAATATTGCATATCTATGAGTGGCAAAAGTATGTGAACCTTTGCTTTCAGTATCTGGTGTGACCCCCTTGTGCAGCAATAACTGCAACTAAACGTTTCCGCTAACTGTTAATCAGGCCTGCACACCGGCTTGGAGGAATTTTAGCCCATTCCTCTGTACAGAACAGCTTCAACTCTGGGATGTTGGTGGGTTTCCTCACATGAACTGCTCGCTTTAGGTCCTTCCACAACATTTCAATTGGATTAAGGTCAGGACTTTGATTTGGCCATTCCAAAACATTAACTTTATTCTTTAACCATTCTTTGATAGAACAACTTGTGTGCTTAGGGTCATTGTCTTGCTGCATGACCCACCTTCTCTTGAGATTCAGTTCATGGACAGATGTCCTGACATTTTCCTTTAGAATTCACTGGTATAATTCAGAATTCATTGTTCCATCAATGATGGCAAGCTGTCCTGGCCCAGATACAGCAAAACAGGCCCAAACCATGATACTACTACCACCATGCTTCACTGAAGGGATAAGATTCTTATGCTGAAATGTGGTGTTTTCCTTTTTCCAAACAGAACTCTTCTCATTTAAACCAAAAGGTTCTATTTTGGTCTCATCTGTCCACAAAACATTTTTCCAATAGCCTTCTGGCTTGTCCACATGATCGAGCAGCAATGTTCTTTTTGGAGAGCAGTGGCTTTCTCCTTGCAACCCTGCCATGCACACCATTGTTGTTCAGTGTTCTCCTGATGGTAGACTCATGAACATTAGCCAATGTGAGAGAGGCCTTCAGTTGCTTAGAAGTTACCCTAGGGTCCTTTGTGGCCTCGCCGACTATTACACGCCTTGCCCTTGGAGTGATCTTTGTTGGTCGACCACTACTGGGGAGGGTAACAATGGTCTTGAAGTTCCTCCATTTGTACACAATCTGTCTGAGTGTGGAGTGGTGGAGTCCAAACTCTTTAGAGATAGTTTTGTAACCTTTTCCAGCCTGATGAGCATCAACAACGCTTTTTCTGAGGTCCTCAGAAATCTCCTTTGTTCGTGCCATGATACACTTCCACAAACATGTGTTGTGAAGATCAGACTTTGATAGATCCCTGTTCTTTAAATAAAACAGGGTGCCCACTCACACCTGATTGTCATCCCATTGATTGAAAACACCTGACTCTAATTTCACCTTCAAATTAACTGCTAATCCTAGCAGTTCACATACTTTTGCCACTCACAGACAACCCTCTCAATATATTTCTGAGAAAGGGGCAAGTAAGAAAGAGTAGTAGGCAGAGGTTAAGCCAGGGATCCCAGCAGTAATTGAAAAAAATAGAGGAATGTAAGAAACTATCAGCATGGGTCAAGGGGGCTGCAAGCCCTTTGCGGGGTGCAGGGGCAGTGCCCCTGCTGGGGGTACAGGGGGCAAAGCCCCCTGAAGCTGTTGAGATTTTAACATTTAAAGATGCTATAGAACACATTTTTTACATTGATTTAACATAGAAAAGCAACAGAATTTAACAATAATGTGTATCTATTTGATGCCATATTTTGTAATTATTACATAAGTGGCAAAAAAATTATTTATAAAAATTAGACGAAAATGTAGCTTTGAAGAATATACTTGCCTAAATATTCCACTGATTTTGTTATAACAATAGTATCCATAGTTCATCTCATTTGTTTATTTTTTTGTTTCGAGTTAAATGTCAGTACTCGTCTAATATAAGCCACATTCATTTTTCAAAAATCATGAATATGAGCAGAAATCAATGATTCAGTAATATTAGATATATACATATGTACAGCAAATATTGGAGATATTTGATTTAAACCTTTCTCTTTTTGAAAGGTTTCACTGCAGAGGAATTTAATGCTCTTTTCTGGGGTGCATTCTGTGATCTTTCCTCCAGTTTCCTCTGCTTTTGTTTCTCTGATCTTTCCTTCTGCTTTTTCTGATGTTCCTGCAGTGCTCTTTTGGATAGTTTCTTGGCTACTCTGTTTGCATGAGCTTTTGTTTCAAGTTCTGTATTCACCACATTCATTAATCTCTTCTTGGATTCAACTTCCTCTCTGGCTAAGCGCAACTACGCTTTCCACGACATATTGAATTAAGTTCAACGCATTAGAAACAAAAGCACAAACGGAGTTAAAGCACATTTTCTAGCAAATGGGCGCAGCCATATTGTTTTCTCGTTCTATCGCGTACAGTCTCACGGTATTTACCGGTACATCAATTTAACTTCCAAGTGTTCCCGAATGTCAATGAGAACAAACGAAGCCGACAAAAACATTGCTAAACAAGCAAACCAAATCAGAACGTATTCTGCTGGTCATTTTACTTAAACATATTTTTAATGGATATACAAGAGATTTAAAAAAAAAAAAAAAAACACTTTGGCTAGAAAAATAGCGGAATTCCACTAAATAGCGGACGTCTTGGATCCATGTTAAACGTAAGCTGAGCGGAGGCTGTGTTAGCCGCCGCTGCAATGTATGAAAAAGCGGGGGGTCCGGGGGTCCTCCCCCGAAAAATTTTGAAAATGTAGATGTTAAATGGTGAATTCTGAGTGATCCTGAATGCAAAATTTTATTTTTATGAAGTATAAATTATGAAGTAAAAACTTCTGAATTTCAATTCTTTGAAAAGCCACTGTGAGTAGCCGGCAATGGAGCGTTTGTAGGTGGCAAAATCGCCGGTTGCCGGCAGTTATTGAGAGGACTGACAGATATGTAATATTGGATCATTTTCCTCAATAAATAAATGATCAAGTATAATATTTTTGTCTCATTTGTTTAACTGGGTTCTCTTTATCTACTTTTAGGACTTGTGTGAAAATCTGATGATGTTTTAGGTCATATTTATGCAGAAATATAGAAAATTCTAAAGGGTTCACAAACTTTCAAGCACCACTGTATTTCTCATCAGGTTCTGTGCAACATCCCATAGGTTTACCAACACAAATGACCTCATAAACTTTACCTCATAAAAATTACCTCATAAACTCTATATGGTGTCTTTTAAAATCATTCTTGTACATGGTAGTACAATGTTCCCAAAACTGATCCATAATATGGCACCAAAATCAAGTAATCAAGATACACCAAACACCTGATACAGGAGCTGAAAGAAATTAAACACGTGGACCATTTGGTATCCTTGGACTAGTTTGAGAAACTTAGAAAAAAATAGATACATGGAGATATGCACTAGAGAGAAAGGGGATGAAAGTCAGTCGGAGCAAGATGGAGTACATGTGCATGAATGAGGGTGAGGACAGTGGAATGGTACAGCTACAAGGAACAGAGGTGGTCAAAGCAGAGGAGTTCAAATATCTGGGGTCAACTGTACAAAGTAATGGCGAGTATGGAAGAGAAGTGAAGGAGAGTGCAAGCAGGTTGGAATGGATGGAGGAGAGGAGGATGTCAGGAGTGATTTGTGACAGAAGGTTGCCAGTAAGAGTGAAAAGGAAAGTGTACAAGACAGCAGTAAGATCAGCAATGTTGTATAGTTTGGAGACAGTAGCACTGACAAAAACACAGGAGGCTGAACTGGAGGTAGCAGAGCTGAAGATATTGAAATTTTCACTAGGAGTGACAAAGTTGGACAGGATTAGAAACAAGAATATTAGAAGGAGAGGACATGTAGGATGGCTTGGAGACAAAATGAGAGAGGCGAGATTGAGATGGTTTGGACACGTACAGAGGAGAGATCCAGGTTATATTAGGAAAATAATGCTGGAGATAGAGTTGCCAGGTAAAAGGAAAAGGGGAAGACCAAAGATGAGGTTTATGGATGTGGTGAGGGAGGACTTAGGATGGTTGTTGCTACAGAAAAAGATATGGAGGACAGGAGGAGATGGCGGGAGGGACATTATCCACTGTGGCGACCCCTAACGGGAAGAACCGAAACAAGAAGAACTACTTTGAGAAACACTGGTGTAAATCACATACTAGAGTTTCTATTTTTGGCATGTCAATTCGACACCTTCCAGCACCAGATCAGTTATTTGTATAGTGGAGTATTTTTGTACCTCTAGAATGACATCAGTTCCAGACAAACAGTGCCCCCTGCAGAAGCTGACCTCCACATTGTCCAGGTGGCAATCGCCCTTTGTGATGTTCCTGATCTCAGTGTGGCGGTGACACTGAGAGAGCGGCTCTTCTACAGGCAGAGAAAAGAGCGAGATGCACAGAATAGAAAGGAAGAGTTACAGAAATGTCAGTTTGATTAAAGGTTTTTAATACCTGATTGAATTCTAAACATATTCCGATGGTGTTGGGGGTGGTTTAACTCCTGATAAGAATAGTTCAGAGCATGTATAATTGGCATTTTTCTTATTTGTGTCAACCCTACATTGGTGTCCATATTGTAAGACTGCATTAGCTAGTTTTCAGAAAAAAAAAAAATCTGCTGACGAGGTGACTCATTGGACATCGTTTGTTTAAAAAAAAGTATGTTTCTGGAGCTTAAAACTTTTCTGTTGAGTCCTCCAATTCATTCCAGTTCAAATCCAGGGAACAGCAAATGAGGTCTGACAATCCTTTATACACACCCCAGAGTTAATAGTGTGCAACAAACCTGTCATCCGTTGCACATGGATCCTTAGGAATCGCTGACAAAGCTCAGCAATTCCACAGAGGCCAAAGAGTAGCACTAATATCAGTGTATGTCTAAGTTGATGTAAGACTTTGGCCATTCCTACCAGTGTACAGTTTCCTGCAGACAGGGCAACACTGTCCATCCTCCAGCACTTTGACTTCACTCTGGGCACAGCAGAAGGGATAAACAAAACAAAGGGGCAGAGTCAGCAAAGAGAAACTCAGAATAACACGCACTTATTTGTGATTCATCTCTCCAGAGATGGACTACAGCAGCAGGATGAGCCGTCAGGCAGCGACAGCCGTAATACTCCAGCTCCCACTGGGCCCTGTTAAAGCTCTACCTTCGGGAGTGGTGAATGTGTAAGAGGAGGGGTGAGGTTAAAGGTCCATAAAAACATTTAAAAATATTTTAAGACATTAAAATTTAATAACAGTATGATTTGGAGACTCAAAGAGGAAAGCAGCAAAATGCAAGCAATATTAAGTAGCACGTGTAATGAGTAAATAGCACCATTGCTTTTTGGCAATTTTGGGAACAGTTTGTTAAGGACCATATTCACAAAAAAAACCAAACATTCTTATAAGTTCTTAAGGTGCCTGGGTTTAGAGAAAATCTGGGGGCACTCCTATTTTTTATAGTCTGTGATCCAAGAGGGCTGCTCCAAAAAAGCTCTCTTTAAAAGTAAATAAAATTAAGTATTAGCCTCTAATTGATCCATGATGTGTCATGGATCATGACAGTGAATTTTATTGATATCTCTGACCCCTCCAGGAGGTATGAGATTACAAAAAATACACGTTCATAAAACACAATGAATATTTTTTACAAAATGACAGCAGTTGAACATTTCTAACTACAATTTTTGCCAACATGCAACAAGTGAATACAAAATAAGATTATTACGGTACATGGTACACTAGTGTTTCCCAAAACTGGTCCATAATATGGCACCAAAACCAAGTAATCAAGATACACCAAACACCCGATTATAAACTCTCGATTATTTGGGTTCCACTTTTAATTATAATGGGTGCTACAGCAAAGCTAGTCACAAACAGGTATGTCAAGCTAGACGTGCTATGTTCAAATTTCAACAAAAAGCACGGAAATTACAACTTCCTATTGATATACTGTGTGAACTTTATGATCAGCTAATTGTACCCATACTTTTACATGGTAGTAAAATCTGGGGTTATGAAAATCTTGATGAAATTGAAGCTCAACGCAGGAAATTTCTGAAGAATTTGCTGAAACTCAATAAGAGGACAGCTAATTGTATGGTGTATGCAGAACTAGGATGTGGAGAGCTAAAATCATTACTAAAATGTAGAATGACCTGTTTTTGGCTTCGATTAGCCCAAGGTAAAGAAACAAAACTGTCTTGTATAATGTTAAAATTGTTAAGGAAAATGTATGTATCCAATGTCTACCAATCCAAATGGTTGACCCATGTAAAGGGTATACTAGATAACTGTGGCATGTCAAATGTGTGGGATGATTATGAAAACATTAGTCCTGAATGGTTTAAACAGAGTATTAAGACAAAAGTTAATGATATTGATGCTTAAAACACGTTATCTGAAATAAATAAAAAAAACAGACTGTGTTTTAACTATAGAATGTACAAAGACAGAATAGCTTTTGAGGAATATCTAGTCAAACTAGACAATGTAAATAGAATAAACTTATGCAAATTTAGGTGTGAGGGCGGCATGGTGGTGTAGTGGTTAGCACAGCAAGAAGGTCCTGGGTTCGAGCCCAGCGGCCGGCGAGGGCCTTTCTGTGCGGAGTTTGCATGTTCTCCCCATGTCTGCGTGGGTTTCTTCCGGGTGCTCCGGTTTCCCCCACAGTCCAAAGACATGCAGGTTAGGCTAACTGGTGGCTCTAAATTGACCGTAGGTGTGTGTGTGAATGGTTGTTTGTCTCTGCGTTAGCCCTGTGATGACCTGGCGACTTGTCCAGGGTGTACCCCACCTCTCACCCATAGTCAGCTGGGATAGGCTCCAGCTTGCCCGTGACCCTGTAGAACAGGATAAGCGGCTACAGATAATGGATGGATGGATGGAAATTTAGGTGTGATAACCATAAGTTGCCAATAGTTCTCATCTCATCTCATTATTTCTAGCCACTTTATCCTGTTCTACAGGGTCACAGGCAAGCTGGAGCCTATCCCAGCTGACTATGGGCGAAAGGCGGGGTACACCCTGGACAAGTCGCCAGGTCATCACAGGGCTGACACACAGACAACCATTCACACTCACATTCACACCTACGGTCAATTTAGAGTCACCAGTTAACCTAACCTGCATGTCTTTGGACTGTGGGGGAAACCGGAGCACCCGGAGGAAACCCACACGGACACGGGGAGAACATGCAAACTCCACACAGAAAGGCCCTTGCCGGCCACGGGGCTTGAACCCGGACCTTCTTGCTGTGTGAGGCGACAGCGCTAACCACTACACCACCGTGCCGCCCTTGCCAATAGCTGAAGATAGATATTTACCCAATCAAGACAGAAAACCTTGCAATCTGTGTGACACCCATGAACAGGGTGATGAATTCCATTATATACTTGTATGTCCTTATTTTAATGTGGAAAGAACTAATTTCTTAAAAAGATACTTTTACACTAGACCAAATGTGTTTAAACTGAATCAGTTATTCAACTCTCGAAATGTGAAGGGGTTGCATAAGTTAGCCCGTTTCATCAGGGTAATAATTTCACATTTTTTAAAAATCAAAATTTGTAAGTACTGTAGTACACATAGATATCTTGTTATTTAGGATTCACTTGTTGCATGTTGGCAAAAATTGTAGTTAGAAATGTTCAACTGACTGTCATCTTGTAAAAAATATATTCATTGTGTTTTATGAATGTGTATTTTTTGTAATCTCATACCTCCTGGAGGGGTCAGAGATATCAATAAAATTCACTCTCATCCTTAGACTAGCATTCATCACAAATAACCTAATCATTTGGATTATTGCTTCAATATCCAAAATCAGTGACATTTTAATTTTCTTCATCATCATCATTTTTTGGTAAGGCAGCATTTCACAGTTTAGCATGCAGTCTGGGAGCATATCAACCAATTACTGTCAAAATACATTCATTTAAAATGCAAATACGCAATATTAGCCCGGATTTGTAATTTTACATCACCTTTTTTTTTTCTCAACACAAATAAACAAATGACAGGGTACACGCACGCGCACACACACACAGACATGGTGAATTATTCAGGATTATTCAGGGCTATATCGAATTATTTGTGAATTAGTTAAGTCCTTAAGAAAAGCTTAATTTTTAATAGAGGTTGCTAAGGTTTCAATTTTGTAAATAGGTTTAAAAGAAAAAACAAAGCTCCGAGGAATGCTAGGAATATTTATTTAATTTTAAGACCTTTTCAGAATACAACCCCTGAATTATTCCAAAAACAAACAGCAGAAATGCCATCTGGGAGCCACTCTGTGACAAGAGCAGTAGCCTGGACAGTGAGACACTTTAACCAGCAGCATCTGCTACTCTCCTGGGACTCCTTTCACACTCAGGACACTTTCTGATGCAATGCCTACAGTATGGTTTCCGATTGCTGCATTTTTTGTCTGGATGGTGCAAAGCTGCACAGTATGCCACCACCAACAACAAAACAAAGTTATGTAAAGGAGAATCTAAAAAAAGTTTTCTAATAAATCAACTTGGGGCATGTTACAGGTGAATAATTATCTGTAGAGAGCCCTGTGGATTTCTCACCGCGTCACACAGAAGTGGAGGACAGCTGGCTTTACACTGCTTTAGGCCATTTACACAGCGACAAGTTTGGCATGCTTCTTCCCACTCAGAGCCAGGCTGGAACGAACACACACACACACACACACACACACACACACACACACACACACACACACACACACACACACACAGAGAGAATAATACATTTGTTTTAAATACATTTCTGGTTTAATTAAATCCTACCCATAAAACATACTGTGCATTTCTTTTCTGAGATTGAGATTTTATGCATTATTAATAAATGTAATTATAAAAGATGCCCGAGAGACTCATCCATCAGGTCCAATAATCAGTCCCCTAAAAGGATAAACATACAAATAACTAGCAATACAACCGTCGCATAAAAAGAAAGCTGTCGTTTTCTTGATGGATGGTTCTGTGCATTGCTCTGGGATCTGACTGTCTGGAGGAGTGAATGATGGCTCGAAAGCACTAGCTGTAAGACTATACCCTGCATGTTTTCTAATGTGTGTGAGTGTATAAGCATTTGTTTTGGTCTGCCTAGAGATAGTCAAACCTGGCAACATTTTAAAGACAATGTGTGTTTGTGTATACACCTCTTGCAGTGTGCCGTCCTCCCCCTCACACTGACAGAGAGCAGGAATCACACACCGGCCCTTTGCATCACGATAGCGCCCTTCCTCACACACGCAGCCCTCAGAGAGCCTGCTTGCTTCAGTGCAGTTCAGTGGTTCAGCGCTGTACATGTCCACACACCCTCTGTCACACACACGCTCTGACTCAGATGTGCTCCGTCTCCAACGCTCTCCCTCTGGACACACTACAGCAAAAGAAAGACATCTTAATAAACAGTCCCACACACACACAGTGGTATAATCAAAACAGAGCTGCACCATAGGCAATACACACACACACACACACACACACACACACACACACACAATCCTAGAATATTCCAACCCTATCCCTAAAGTCTTATATGACTTCTTACCACAATCAGGTCCTGTACACACTCTGCTCCTGTGACCGGGGCCTTCACACTCACGTCCTCCATACTGCCTGGGCTGCACTATAAAGTGACTTGAGCTCTGCACTCCATGGCCACACGACACTGAACACGAACTCCACTCGGACCAGCTGCTCCATTCACAGTCCACTAAAACAGATACGCATGCATCAAGTGACAAGTTGCTTGTCTTTCTCTAAATTTGTCTCCTCTGTGTTCGTAGAAAACCGCTGTTGTTGCTTTTATACACACACTCTATAATTACATGCCATTATGTGAGTATTGTTTCAGTGTTTTAATACTGTTGAAAAAGGAGAACAAGAAGAAGAATAGACTAGACAGAAATAACAGGCTGTATAATGAAATGCAGTAATTGACCAATCAGAATTGAGTATTCAACAAAGCCGTTTTATATATATATTATGATGTTTGATTAAGCACAATTGGTTTGTTTGACTGAATCGACTGAAAGCAGTTTTTTTTTTTTATAGGGCCCATGGGACTTTCAGGGGGTTTAGGGGGGCCTCGATGGGCTTCTTTGCCTGGGGCTCTCCAGGGTCGAGACTGGCCTCAAGTCAACTGTCTCCAGAATCATTGCTCCTTGTCACAAACTGAAACAGGAAATCAGTGGTTGTCTGTCACTTATTCATATGATTGTAGGGTGACAGACAGACATTCTCAATAATTATATATGAAAATATTTAAATGCTACTTTGAAGTCACTGCAGCCATTAAGACAGTGATTTCAACTGTGAAAACATAGGCTTTTCAATGACAGCAATGCTGGAGCAAATGCACAAGGCGTGTAATACAATACCATTACCTGTATCTCTTTCATGTTCCAAATATCCACATCTGTATTTGTATTCAGATTCAAAACAGAAGTGGGTATGGCTTAAACCGGAAGGGGTTTTTGTGAATAAACATGAATCCTACCACAACACCTCTGGAATCACTGGAAAACACTGGGGGGGAGGGGGACAGAAGTAGAAATGCCAGCACTTTCAATAATCACTATTCTTAAGTGCAATCTTTTTAAATTCCTCTCATGGAGTTATTATTTTTTGTTTGTACCTGCCTGCGATACAGTATAACAAATTTACTTTATACATCAAGAGAACAGTCAGTTCTTGAAGTTGATGCGTTGGAAGCAGAAAAAATGGGCAAGTGTAAGGATCTGAGCGAAATTGACAAGGGCCAAATTGTGATGGCTAGATGACTGGGTCTGAGCATCTCCAAAATGGCACATGTTGTGGGGTGTTCCCAGTATGCAGTGGTCAGGACCTACTAAAAATGGTCCAAGCAAGGACAACCAGTGAACCAGCAACAGGATCATGGGTGTCGAAGGCTCACTGATTCGCATGGGGCACGAAGGCTAGCCCATATGGTCCAGTCCCACAGAAGAGCACAAACTGCTGAAAAAGTTAATGCTGGCTAAGAGCAATTCCAGCGTTATGGACGTGACACTTGAACTCAAAATGGCAACAAATGACCCAGTGCATGTTTTATTGTCTCCCAGTATTTAAAACAGGTGTTGCATATTTTAAGGCTGTACCATACTGGAGAAGTGATAGAACAAGAACAATTCCCATAGTACATCTAGGGCATGCCAGAAAATGCCAATAAAAGATGCGTTATGGATGTGACAGAAAAAATATCACTTTTCTTGGGTGACTGTACATTTTTATCAAACTCTGTGAAATTGTAAACCTAATGTCGAAATGGAGATATCCATTTGATAGAGGGGTCCCAAGGTGAATATTAAAAAATCTTTGTTTAAAATATTTTGTATTTCATGCAGAGTTTCGGAAGGAAAAGTCAGCGTTATGGATGTGACGAAATTCCGTTATGGATGTGACGCGTCTGAAATAGACATGGCATACGTTTAGAAAATCAGCAATTTAACCACCATAACCCTTTGAAAAACTCTCTAAATATCAGCTAAAACTATCAAAGTTCTTAAATAATATTTAGGATGGCTATTGTTTTGCTGTTTTGTGGATTTTAGCATACATTTCTGTGGCTTGTGGCAATAATATAGAATTGTACATGATCAAAGTTGATTTTAGCTTGGGTTTTACATTATAAGAAAGAAAGACTGACAGTGACATATTAGGTTGGTTACAAATTGGTTCAACTTATTCACATCTGTAAAATACAGGCCTAGGTGATATCTCTGGGAGTGGTTTTGATGTATTACATGTTGCTTTATTTTTGCATGGTGAGGTTGACATTTATATGGAATTGCCCCCAAATAAAAGGTGTCCGTATTAACTTTTTCAGCAGTTTCAGCACAGACACACTTTTCAGTGATTTTCTTCACTAAGCAGGTGCTACTGTGTTAACAGGCATTGAAGCTTTCTGCCTAGCTTAATGAAAGGCAGTAAAGAGACAAGCTAATGACACTCACCATTACATGACTCTTCCGTACAGTTGAATACTCCATTTTCACACACACTTTATGCACAAAAGGTGAAGAACACACACAAAAAGAAGAATTAGATTCACATATCAATCTACCAATGCAGATGTTTTGTTTGTGTGCTACAGCATAATGGCCAAATCCCCCCAACCCCCTATTATATCAAAAGAACCACTCTAATCATCACGCTGTTCAATGAGAGAGGCGTTTGTTTTATGCTGCCACCATGTACCCTCTCTTTCTATCAAGCCTGCCATAACCCAGCTCAATGTGTGAGTGCAAAAACCATTTGCGATCTGATATAAAGTCTATACGCTGAGCCATTTTCACCCCGTCTCCCTCAATGTCCTCTTAGTACCCACATGACATATTGCACATTCGTAATCGATAAACTCTTGGAAATATTCTCTATCCCAGTGGGAAAGGAAATGAAAACAAGGCAGGGTTACTGAATGAGAATCATTACCAGGCATTGCAGAGATGTGGTATAATGGTTCCAGGTGGAAACTCTTCCTGCAGGGGGTCCAGTGTGACATTGGCTAACTCCAGTGGCAGAGACAGTGGGGAACAAGGGCACTCAGAGAAGGGCATGCATGATCCATTAAGCATAACCTGGGAGCAAGAAAAACAGTTACTTGCACTGTAATGCGTTTCTACGACAGTTTGTTTATCTCAAAACAAGGCTGTGGGAGTGTAAATAGCATTTCAATATTTATCTCTGGTTCGGTGGGAGGATGTTTATACTTATATTGTTGAAAAGATATCAGGGTTGTTCTTGTTTTTTTTGTTTTTTAAGAAATCCATTCTACAGTTTCTGAATTGTGTGAGCACTGGACTGTGTGCATAGCAAGACCATTGTTAATGTATTCATTACACTGAAGAAAAACAAAATGAAAACTAGACAGGGACACTCTAACGAGTGCAAACCCCGCCTTTTCCCTATTAAAATACATTGGGCGAAAATTTCGAAGTTCTGCCATGACCTTGACCTTTGACCTCCAAAATTTAATGGTTTCCTTCCTGGGTGATTGGCAACACATGTACAAAATTTGGTCCAAATCGATCCATTGGTTCTTGAGATATCTTGCAGACACACAGACAGACAGACAGACAGACAGACAGACACAGACTGACGCAGGTGAAAATAATAACCCCTCCGACTACTGTCGGCGGGGTTAATAAAAATGGCATTGAAGTTGTAACCTGTTAGAAAAATAAGAGTAGTTGAGTTCTGGGGCTGGGAATATGACTTCTCAGGTGTTTTGGTTGAGTATATAGCTGTTTTTAGGTATTTGGGTTGAGTACTAAAGCACTGAGCTAGTGTATAAAGCTGTCCTTAAGCAATGGGGTTGAGTATTGAGGTGTTGCATTGGTGTAATAAGGTGTTACAAGGCATTTGAGTATAAATCTATATCGAGGCGTTCGGGTTGAGTAAAAAAGCACTTCTGAGGTACTTTGAGCATAAAGCTGTTCCACTGCATTTGGGATAAGTCTAAAGCTGTTCAAAGGTATTCAGTTTTAGTATATAGCTGAGGAATTTGGGTTAAGTAATAAGCTATCCAAGATAAATCCCAAGGCACATTCCAAGTATACTGCTGTTACAAGGCATTTAGATTTAGTATTGTGCAGTTCCACTGTATTTGGGTTTAGTATACAGTAAGTTGCTCCAAGAGATTTGGGTTGGGTATAACTGTTCCAAGGTTGAGTTGGTTGAATACAGAACTCTTCTGAGGCATTCTGGTTATGCCTGACTCTGTTCCATTGCATTTGGGATGAGTTTGGACCTGTTCCAAGGTATTCAGATTAAGTATAGAGCTGTTACAAAGCATTTGGGTTGAGTGTAGTACAGTTCCAAGGCATTCAGATGAAGTATAGAGCTATCCCAGTACATTTGGGTTTAGTACAAAGCTGTTCCAAGAGATATGGGTTGAGTAAAGAGCTATTCCAAGGCATTTGGGTTCAGTACAATGCTATACGTATACAACCCCATTTAAAAAGGTTGGGAAGCTGTGTAAAATGTAAATAAAAACAGAAGGCTATGATCTTCAAATCATGGAAACCTGATATTTAATTCAAAATAGTACAAAGACAACATATCAAATGTTTAAGATGAGAAATCTTTTTTTATATTTGCTCATTTTTATTTTAGTGCCAGCAACATGTTGCAAAAAAGTTGGGACAGCAGCAAGAAAACACTGGAAAAGTTGTGCAATGTTAAAAAAAAAAAATCAGTTAATTGTCAACAGGTCAGTAACATGACTGGTATAAAAAGAACATCCCAGAGAGGTGGAGTCTCTCAGAAATAAAGATGGGGAGGGGTTTACTGCTCTGTGAAAGACTGCATGGGCAGACAGTGCAACAATTTAAGAATAACTTTCTTCAATGTGTAGGGACCGGTGAGTGGCCTAGTGGTTAGCGTGTCCACCTCTCGATCAGGAGCTCGTGAGTTCTACTCATGGTCAGGTCATACCAAAGACCATCATAAAAATGATGCCTACTGCCATCTGGCAAGGCATGCTGCAATACAGATGCAAGTAGGGAGTCAAACTCTCGTGGTTACCAGAGGACTAGCCCCCCACTGTAACCCTAGCTATGTAATATAGGCGAGAGGCCGAGGGCTACGAAACAGAGATTGGCGCCGCCAGACGTGCCATGAATGGTGCAGGAAGGACTGACTTTTGAATGTGTAGGGTGAGAAGCTTGGTCATTCAGGAGAGACTCAGAGTAGAACCGCTGCTCCTCCACATTGAAAGGAGTCAGTTGAGTCAGTTGAGGTGGTTCAGGCACCTTGTTAGGATGTCACCTGGATGCCTCCCAGGGGATGTTCTCTGGGCATGCCCCACCGGGAGGAGACCCCGGGGCAGACCCAGGACATGCTGGAAAGATTACATCTCTCGGCTGGCCTTGGAACGCCTCAGTATTCCCCCGGAAGAGCTGGTGGAGGTGGCTGGGGAGAGGGAAGTCTGGGCTGCTTTGCTTAGGCTGCTACCCCCGTGACCCAGACCCAGATAAGTGGCAGAAAATGGGTAGATGGATTTCTTCAGTGTAAAACTGCAAAGAATTTGGGGCTCACATCATCTGTGGTACACAATATCATAAAAAGATTCAGAGAATCTGGAGAAATCTCTGTACAAAAGGGACAAGGCTGAAAACTGACATTGGATGCCTGTGATCTTCAGGCCCTCAGGCAACACTGCATTAAAAACAGACAAGTGTCTGTAGTGGAAATGACTGCATGGGTTCAGGAACACTTCAGAAAACCATCAACTGTGATCACAGTTCATCACTGCATCCACAACTGCAAGTTAAAGCCAGATATAAACAATATCCAGAAACACCACCACTTTCTCTTGGCCCAAGGTTATTTACGATGGACTGAGGCGAAGTGGAAAACTGTCCTATGGTCTGACAAATTAAATTTGAAATTCTTTTTGGAAATCATGGACACTGCATCTTCCAGGCTGAACAGCAGAGGGACCATCCGGCTTGTTCTCAGCACATAGTTCAAAAGCCAGCATCTGTGATGGTATGAGGGTGCATTGGTGCACATGACATGGGTAGCTTGAACATCTGGGAAGGCATCATTAATGCTGAATGATATATACACGTTTCAGGGCAATCTGCTGCCATCCAGACAATGTCTTTTTCAGGGAAGGCCTTCCTTCTTTCAGCAAGACAATGGCAAAGCGCTTTCTGCATGCATTACATTTGCATGGTTCCGTGGTAGAAGAGTCTTGGTGCTAAACTGGCCTGCCTGCAGTCAGGCAATCAGGCAAGAACATGACAATAGTTCCCTTTCCAAACTACACCACTTGGTCTCCTCAGTTCCCAAACATTTGCAGTGTTTTTAAAAATAGTGGTGATGCAAACATGCCCCGTCCCAACTTTTTTGAAATGTGTTGCTGCCATCAACTTCAAAATGAGCATATAATTTTCAATAAACAATAAAATTTCTCGGTTTTATCATTTGATATGTTGTCTTTATTTTCAATGAAATATAGGGTTATCATGATTTGGAAATAATTGCATTTTGATTTTATTTTACGTTTTACATAGCATCCCAATTTTTTTTGGAATTGGGGTTGTACGTCTGGTTGTGTATAAAGCTGTTCCAAGGCACATGTTATAGTATCAAGCTATTAGATTACATCTGGGGTGAGTATAAAGCTGTTCCATTGTATTTGGGATGGGTATAGAGTTGTTCTATCTACATTTGTGTTGTGTAAAAAGTTGTTTAGAGGCATTTTATTTTTAGACCAAGGCTGTGCTCACCATGGTAGGGGGGCAGGAGCAGCCTGGGTTGCAGGGTCCCGGCACACACTGGTTCTCAGGCCACAGATCCTGGCAGGAAAATGGGCATGAGTCTGCACATAGACTGAACACCTGATCTGGAGGACACTCTAACACATGACAAAGAGAAGAGACAGGGGAAAAAAAAGAAAAAATAATAAGACTGTGCTCTTAAAAACTTCTCTTTGGGATTACCTTCTGGCTCCATAAGATAAGAAAATTGGCAGATATAGTTTTAGCCAACATAATGAAAGCTAAAGATTTAAGTTTAAAGCTTATGCTGAGTCACTGTTATGAATATTGCACCAGCAGCACATCCCTATTACTCTTGAGAAAACATTCATTTTTTATCTTACAGCTTCAAAATTGGCTTGTCAAATCATGGTCTGTTGGACTCCAACACGACAATTTATGAAGATGACAGTAGCTGAAGGCCTAATTTCATTGACGTATGAGAGAGATAAAGCATTAGATGAAAGCAATTTTATTGGGGCTTTTCAACAGTCAGAATGGTCAAATACACAGGTGCATAATGTTGTCAGAGGCTGACCTGACCCACAGTTTTATATCAGAAACATGAAATAAATTAGCAGACTAAGCCAAACTTTGTAGGTAGTGTTTCTAATAGTAAGCCAAGAAAGTAGTTAAAGGGTGATTTGTTTAAAGCCCATTTGTACTTAGATCTACTCAGGAATCTCTTCACATTCTACCTCATAGTAAACAGGTCCTGAGTTCGAACCTGCCAGTCAACCGGGGCCTTTCTGTGTGGAGACTGCTGCTCTCCCTGTGCCTGCGTGGGTTTCCTCTGGGTGCTCCGGTTTCCTCCCACAGTCCACAAAACATGTGGGCTAGGTCAACTGGCTACTCTGTAGATGTGAACGTGTGTGAATGTTTGACTGTGTCTCTGTGTTAGCTCCACGATAGATTGCTGACCTGTCTGGGATGTCCTCCGTCTCAGCTGGGATTGGCTCCAGCTCATCCACGACCCATAATGGATAAGTGGTATAGAAAATGGATAGATGGTCTGGTTGGAAAAATTGGGTGTTTTTGATAAAAGTTGTTTTTGAAAAGCTAGCAGCACATTTTTTTAATCTGAACTATATGATTTACCTTTAAGGAGAAATGTTCTCATCTACTAGCATGGCACTATTCTCCAGTGATGCAAGTTTCCATAAAAATGCAGCAGGCTTGCTGTACATGAGATGAGTAAGGCTGTTTTTATGGCCCATTCAGCTCAGAAGAAATATAAGCACTAAAATCTATAATAAGGTTTAGACTCTCATTTTCAAGTTGTGTGTGGTGTGTGTATGTGTGTTTATATACTACTGAGGATCAAATGTCCCCACAAGGATAGTAAAATCTGATAATTTCGACCTTGTGGGGCTTGCTCATTGGGGATAGAGGAGGGATAAAATTAGCTCATGTTAAAGTCATTAAAATTCTGTAAAGCTGCTTTGCGACAATGTCTGTTGTTAAAAGTGCTATAAAAATAAACTTGACTTGACATTTGGATGGTCCCCATAAGGAAATTGCTGTTATGTTGAAAAAAAGGCCAAAAAAGTTTCCTTTTCATTACTGAGGTTAAGTTTAGGTTTAGGTGCAGCATTAATTAACTGCAATAATAATTGTCAATGGAAGGTATTTCCAAGACTTTCCATTGACAAACGTGTGTATGTGCGTGTGTGTGTGTCTAGGTGTGGTGAAAGCATGGAAAACTTATTGGAGTTCCTCATCTTAAAAAAAAAAAAAAGTGAATTAAAATTGCATTGACTAGATTTAATAGAAAATTTCAAATTCAGCCCTGCGACAGATTGGTGTCCTATCAGGGATGTATTCCTGCATCATGCACAGTGTCCCCAGGATAGGCTCTGGTTCCACTGCAACCTTGACCAGGATAAAATAATTTAAAAAGGTGAATGAATGAATAGAGGAAAAAAATTAACTTACTGAACAACTCAATAACCAGCTTGGTTGCACTGTTCAAAGTCAAGGGAACATGGGATGATGATAATATGCATATGTCTGTTTGTGTGTGCATGCGTGCATACCTGTGTATATAAGAAAAATATATTTTTCTTAAGAAAAACAAAATTGGGGCCTAAAGGTCAGAGAAGCAACTTTAGGACCAAAAGGTCACCGGTTCAATTCCATGGACCAGCAGGAAAAACGTGTGAGTGGAGGGAGTGAATGAACAGCAGTTTCCCCTCCCTCTACACCCATGGCTGAAGTTGCCTTGAGCAAGGCACCTAACCCTCAACGGCTCCCCAGGTGCTGCAGCGCAGCTGCCCACTGCTCTGGGTATGTGTGTGTGGCCACTGTTTCAGATGGGTTAAATGCAGAGAGAGAATTTCACTGTGTGCTTGAATGTACACAGATAAAGGCTTAAAATTCCGAAAAAATAAGATGTGTAGTGTATGCACATTCTCCTCACCAGGCAGGCAGCTGTTGGTGTTGCAGGCAGTGTGCTGCTCAATAGGAGTCAAGCAGGGCAGTCCTCCAGGTTCAGACTTCTGTTGAAGAGCCTTCCTGCGCACTGACACTCCTCCACCACAGGAGGCGCTGCACTCACTCCAGGAGGACCACTCACTCAGCACACAGTCAGCTAACAGGAGACAACACTGAATCAGAGCAGAACTTCAGCCTAAAATACAACACTGGAGGAATTTTTTCTTCATCTCATCTCATTATCTCTAGCCGCTTTATCCTGTTCTACAGGGTCGCAGGCAAGCTGGAGCCTATTCCAGCTGACTATGGGCAAAAGGCGGGGTACACCCTGGACAAGTCGCCAGGTCATCACAGGGCTGACACATAGACACAGACAACCATTCACACTCACATTCACACCTACGGTCAATTTAGAGTCACCAGTTAACCTAACCTGCATGTCTTTGGACTGTGGGGGAAACCGGAGCACCCGGAGGAAACCCACGCAGACACGGGGAGAACATGCAAACTCCACACAGAAAGGCCCTCGGTGGCCACGGGGCTCGAACCCGGACCTTCTTGCTGTGAGGCGATAGCACTAACCACTACACCACCGTGCCGCCCCTAAACTCAACATGAAATTGTTCAAATCATGCACATAAAATGCTTCAAATCTACATTAAACACATTATAAGTGGTTTCAGTTTCTGTTTGTGGAAAGAAATAAATTGCTTCAATAAGTATTTGACACCGCTGATCACCTCATCCTCCTGTCATCCCTATCAGCACTGGGGATCTGTGGGACAGCCCTGGATTGGTTCTACCTCTCCAGTTGCTCCTTACAGGTTACCTGGGCTGATACAGTATAGGCACCACACCTACTTGGGGTGTCCTCCAAGGTTCAGTCCTTGGTCTGCTTCTCTTCTCCTTCAACACCCAGTCTCTCGACCTGATTATCTCTGCTCATGGTCTGTCCGACCACAGTTATGCTGATGACACCCAATTGTTTCTATCTTTTCCTCCTTCTGACACACAGGTCTCTGCTCGCATCTCTGCTTGCCTGCGTGACATCCAGAGCTGGATAGACAACCACCACCTGAAGCTCAACCCAGGCAAGATGGAGGTCACCTACATTCCCGCTCCATCTTCTCCACCCCTGGACTTTGTCATCTCCCTGTGGGACATCTCTATGTCACCTTCGCCTAGCACAAAGAACCGAGGGGTAGTGTTCATCGACAGAGTCTCCTCTTCAGCGAACATTGCTGCAGTGACCCAGATGTGCAGAGTTCTCCTTTACAACAGCCAAAGGATTTGCCCCTTTCTTACTACCTACTCTATTCAGCTCCTGGTCTAAGTCCTTATCCTCTCCCACTTGAACTACTGCAACTCTCTCCTTGCTGGCCTCCCAGCATCTGCCACCAGACCCCTGCAGCTCATCCAGAACACTGCAGCCCACCTGGTCTACAACCTCCCTAGTTCCTCTCATGTTACCCCTCTGCTTGCTGCCCTTCACTGGCTGCCTGTGGCAGCTCACATCAAATTTAAGACATTGCTGCTAGTTTACCAGGCAGTCAAGGGGTTAGGTCCAGCATACCTCCAGAGTCTGATCTGCCCCTACATGCCAGCCAGATCCCTATGCTCTGCTACTACTGGTCACCTTGCCCTTCCTCCTCTCCATTCTTGCCCAGCCCGCTCAAGACTGCTATCTGTCCTGGCTTCCCGTTGGTGGAATGGCCTTCCCATCAAGGTCAGAACGGCTCACTCCCTGACCACCTTCAAACACAGACTGAAGACCCACTTCTTCAGGCTGCACCTCTCCCCTGCCCACTGTGTAATTGTGTAGCAGTCTTGACCAACCCAAGCTGTATACTGTCTAGCCTGGTCATGACGGCTTAGTTTTAGCCATTGGAGTGTTTATTTTTCTCTATTTAGTTGTATTTTGTCAGCTCATTTGTATGGTTGGCCTGTTTTTCTTGGCCGTTTGCTGATTGTTACTTCAACAGAAAAAGTGTTATTTTGTCACTTGTTCATTTGGTATGAGAACTTTCTTGGCTAGAAGTTCAGCACTTCTTGTACCTGTCTTTTACACTCATTGTACATCACTCTGGATAAGAGTATCTGCTCAATGCCTGTAATATACAACCCCAATTCCAAAAAAGGTTGGGACAAAGTACAAATTGTAAATAAAAACGGAATGCAATAATTTACAAATCTCAAAAACTGATATTGTATTCACAGTAGAACATAGACAACATATCAAATGTCAAAAGTGAGACATTTTGAAATTTCATGCCAAATATTGGCTCATATGAAATTTCATGACAGCAACACATCTCAAAAAAGTTGGGACAGGGGCAATAAGAGGCTGGAAAAGTTAAAGGTACAAAAAAGGAACAGCTGGAGGACCAAATTGCACCTCATTAGGTCAATTGGCAATAGGTCATTAACATGACTGGGTATAAAAAGAGCATCTTGGAGTGGCAGCGGCTCTCAGAAGTAAAGATGGGAAGAGGATCACCAATCCCCCTAATTCTGCGCCGACAAATAGTGGAGCAATATCAGAAAGGAGTTTGACAGTGTAAAATTGCAAAGAGTTTGAACATATCATCATCTACAGTGCATAATATCATCAAAAGATTCAGAGAATCTGGAAGAATCTCTGTGCGTAAGGGTCAAGGCCAGAAAACCATACTGGGTGCCCGTGATCTTCGGGCCCTTAGACGGCACTGCATCACATACAGGCATGCTTCTGTATTGGAAATCACAAAATGGGCTCAGGAATATTTCCAGAGAACATTATCTGTGAACACAATTCACTGTGCCATCCACCGTTGCCAGCTAAAACTCTATAGTTCAAAGAAGCCGTATCTAAACACGATCGAGAAGCGCAGACGTCTTCTCTGGGCCAAGGCTCATTTAAAATGGACTGTGGCAAAGTGGAAAACTGTTCTGTGGTCAGACGAATCAAAATTTGAAGTTCTTTATGGAAATCAGGGACGCCGTGTCATTCCGACTAAAGAGGAGAAGGACGACCCAAGTTGTTATCAGCACTCAGTTCAGAAGCCTGCATTTCTTTTAAAGATATTTTTTGGGCTTTTTTTCACCTTTATTGGATAGGACAGTGTAGAGACAGGACAGGAAATGAGTGGGAGAGAGAGACGGGGAGGGATCGGGAAATGACCTCGGGTCGGAATCGAACCCGGGTCCCCGGATTTATGGTATGGCGCCTTAGCCACCTGAGCCACGACGCCCCAGAAGCCTGCATTTCTGATGGTATGGGGTTGCATTAGTGTGTGTGGCATGGGCAGCTTACACATCTGGAAAGACACCATCAATGCTGAAAGGTATATCCAGGTTCTAGAGCAACATATGCTCCCATCCAGATGACGTCTCTTTCAGGGAAGACCTTGCATTTTCCAACATGACAATGCCAAACCACATACTGCATCAATTACAGCATCATGGCTGCGTAGAAGAAGGGTCCGGGTACTGAACTGGCCAGCCTGCAGTCCAGATCTTTCACCCATAGAAAACATTTGGCGCATCATAAAACGGAAGATATGACAAAAAAGACCTAAGACAGTTGAGCCAATAGAATCCTACATTAGACAAGAATGGGTTAACGTTCCTATCCCTAAACTTGAGCAACTTGTCTCCTCAGTCCCCAGACGTTTACAGACTGTTGTAAAGAGAAAAGGGGATGTCTCACAGTGGTAAACATGGCCTTGTCCCAACTTTGAGATGTGGTGTTGTCATGAAATTTAAAAAAAATCACCAAATTTTTCTCTTTAAATGATACATTTTCTCACTTTAAACATTTGATATATCATCTATGTTCTATTCTGAATAAAATATGGAATTTTGAAACTTCCACATCATTGCATTCCGTTTTTATTTACAATTTGTACTTTGTACCAACTTTTTTGGAATCGGGGTTGTAATGTAAAGTAGCAATAATAAATATGATGGTATAAATAAATTGCATTTGTGCCTAATGTCCAGCATGTGGTAATTTACGGTAACTCATCACTGCAGTGTTCCTTCACTGAGTACGAGAAACTACAGAGCAAATATTAAGCCAGAACCATAAACCATAAATGTCCATTAGGATTAATATCCATTCATTTTAGCCGAAGGAACAAATGGACTATTTAAATATAAATGCAACTTTATTTAATACATTATTTCATGGTGATTGCTCTTTAATGTGCTCTTGCTAACTCTGAAAAAACACCACTGCTGCAATCATAAGATGGTCTGTGGATTTTTTTTTTTTAATTGGATGGCTGAGAACCCATTACATACAGTACAGTATCTCTGTTTGTGTGTGAAGTGTAAGTACATATATTTAAGCACACCTGGACATGCAAGCAGAGTGCAGTTTTGGCTCTGAATGGTCTCTATACAGCTAGGGCCACCAGGTGTGTGTTTGCAGGTACGTGTTCGTGTCCTTTGTCCTGTCCCACATGACACTGAGCACTCACTCCAGGAACTCCATGCTCCATACATTGGACAGGGCCGGTCCGTACACATCAGTGACCCATTCACACACACACTGCAGACATTAAACATGAAATGTTTTAAAATCAAGTTCAAAGCTGCAGGAATGTGTAATGAGAACGTTAGTGTGAGGTTATGTTTATAACTCACTTATCTTCATAATCTTCTATTGTTGGCTAAGATCTTCATAGTGGAATACAGTATTACCTCATACTGTATCATGCTTGAAACATTAAACCAAACCCATTGGTATGTGTATGTCGATGTGTATGTTCTCACCAGGCGTTGCACTCGACTGTGACATTCTGTCCAGGTGTAATCTCGAGTGTGCCGCTCTCTATAGGAAGCCCACAGCGACATGCTGACACTCTCACACACTCGCTGTCCTGCAGCAACCATCCGTCAGGACACCTACAACCTGCACACATATCAGTTAAAAAAAAAAAAACTTAGAGGATAAATTGTAGCTTCACTTTAGTTTGGGTAATAAAAATAATCTTTACTGTGTAGATGTTGTGACTTTTTACTATGTGCTGAAATTTTGGAAAATTGCAAGAATTCCTTTTTAACACAGACGTAAAATAAAGCAAGTCTTTTCACGCTTCCATGGTGCATTGTCCTGGTGCATGTTTTGGAAAGAATGACTCAGCATGGAGTAACCATTGTTACTGAAACTATTAAAGGTCAACCGTCTTTCAGATTTTTCAAGTGTAGCTCATAAAAAGAACTTTCCCTGACACCCAATTATTTTTGTTTAGTGGACCGAAAGCTACTGAATTTGGATCACAGGCTTCCAATTTTATTAGTTTTTTTTTTTTAAATAGAACAACTAATGAATTTAGCGCCACATGGCCCTAAATTCTCCGCTATTTTTTCCTGCTTCACCATGACCCAATTCAAGATACTACATCATGCATCACATGGTGGGCTTTCCCTGTTTGTGCAAGGCATTGTGAGATACAAATTTGAAACAGGAGAGAAAAATGGAGGACGCGAGTGTGCGAATGAAACGTGAAAGACCGACTACAGTAACGGAAAGCGAGAAGAAAAGACGTTATGTTGCGAAGGAAAGGAAACGCAGGACCAAACTAATAAATATGAGCGGTCAGCGAGCACCTCGGTGTGATCAGCTGTTTGTTTAGCGACAGAATGATGGAACTGTCAGTGCACGGTCAAAGATAAACCTGTAGATGGCAGTAATGCAACACTGGATGCCGCATGCTGTAAAGCCCAAAAGAAGAAGGGAAAAAAAAAAAAGGTAAACCTGCGCATGCGCACACCAGACTTCCTCTGTCTGCTTGACTGCGAAATGAGTATTTCATGCACATTATTTGCTCAGGAATCCCCTCAAATTAAATAACTTCCCAGCCACAGAATGACCTGATTTTTTTTCTTGACATATTGCAGAAATAAACATATAATTACAACAACCAAATTTCAGAGGGAACTAAATTTCACCGATTTTATGAAATCGAAAGGCCGTCTAGCTTTAATAAGTGAAATATAAAAGTAAAATTTTGATGTGAATTTGGTTGTACCTGGCTGACAGACTCCCTGGAGACACTGCACATGCTCCCACAGGTCAGCACAGCTACGAGGACACTGGTTAGCACAGGACGCCTCGTAGACCCGCCCCCTGTCTTCACAGCGCTCACCTGTAAGCAGACACTGATTCTCAGTAAAATAATGCATATTTTAGTTTAATAGAAAATAACCATGATGTTTGACATGTGTGAAGGTTAACGTATATGCACGAATAAATTAATGTCCACGCATCCTTTTGACTCTTATCATATTATGTACAGCACACATGTCTGTGTATATTTGTGTGCGCGCATACTTGGACAGAGGCCAGTGTTGCAGTTCTGTGATTGGCTCTGCCGTCTTGTACATTGTGGTCCGAGGGTTGTTGCCAGGGCTGTTCGCTCACGCTGGCGGAATCCTCCACTACATGGCTCCTGACACACACTCCACGGCCCCCACACACTCCACTGGCATGGGTCTGCAGATGACAAAACATCAGTGTAACACACTTTATGGACAGCATGGACTGTCAAAGTTTTTCATAAAATTCTGACACAGAATTTTAACATAAGGTCAAGGGTTTTTATTTATTTATTTATTTATTTTATTTTGTGTGTGTGTCCCCCCCCCCGTGTGACTCAACCATGTAAAATCCTGCCAGAATTACTGCACTGCGTTTCATATTGTGGTTCCTTGATAAGGTTTTTGGTATTGGGGCCACAAATAGAAGGACTATTCAAGCATTTCCAATTTAATCTTCTCCCACTTCTTCTGTAAAAATTTCAAAAGAATTTTGACAAAATAAAAAGAAGAAAGATTGATGTCTGGTGGAAAGACCTTTCACATTGTGAAATTCTGACATTTTCTACTACACTCACTGGCCACTTTATTAGGAACACCCATACACCTGCTGTTTTATGCAGTTCTCTAAATCAGCCGATCCCTTGACAGCAGCACAATGCACAAAATCATGCAGATACAACTCAAGAGCTTCAGCTAATGTTCACTTCAAACATCAGAATGGGAAAAATTGTAATCTCAAAGTGTGACTTTTGCTGTGGCATGGGTGTTGGTTTGAGCCAGATGGACTGGTTTGAGTTTTTCAGAAACTGCTCATCTCCTGGGGTTTTCACACACAACACTCTTTAGAATTTACACGGAATGGCGCAAAAAAACCCAAAAAACACTGAGTGAGCAACAGTTCTGTGGGTGGAAACAAATGCCTTGTTGATAAGAGAGGTCAGAGGAAAATGGCCAGATTGGTTTGAGCTGCCAGGAAGGATATAGTAATTCATAGCAACTCTTTACAACCGTGCTGAGCAGAAAAGCATCTCAGCATGCAACAGCAGAAGAACACACTGGGTTCCACTCTTGCCAGCCAAGAACAGGAATCTTACACTACGTTCACACTGCAAGGCTTAATGTTCAATTCCGATTTTTTTGTGAAATCTGATTTTTTTGTGAGGTCGTTCACATTAACAAATATATGCGACTTGTATGTGATCCTCAGTATGAACGAAAAGCGACCTAAAAGTGTTCCGCATGCGCATTGCAGGATACGACGACGTCACACGCAGTGAGCATGGCCAGTGTTTATGGAAGTAACCTAAAGTTTCCTGTGTATGACAGTAGCCAGCGTGGAGTACCTGGCGATGATGCAGTTGTTGTTGCGACGGAGCCAGAACATGCACAATAGCCTGATGTTAAGGAGGAGGTTGAGAAGGAAGAGGGCAAGGGTTTTGGCTCAGGCGTTCTGCGGGGTAGTGACTGCAACCTCCGTTCAAAGGAACATCAAAGCCATGTTGTTGTAACTTTTTTTGAGAGACCCGCCGCCTACTTCAGCGCAGAATAGTGACGTTTGTGGCTTGTTGATGACGTGTAAGTCGGATGAATGCGACCTGGCGGTTCAGACTGAAGTCGCATATGAAAAGATCGGATAGGAATCGGAATTAGGACCACATATCCAAACGGCCTGGGTCGGATTTGAAAAAATCGGATCCGTGTCGTTCATATTGTCAATAAAAGATCGGATACAGGTCACATATGGGCGAAAAAATTGGATTTGAGTCACTTCAGCCTGCAGTGTGAACGTAGTGTTAGAATCAAGTACAAGTTCACATATATATATATATATATATATATACATACACATATATATATATATATATATATATATATATATATATACATACACATATATATATATATATACATACACATATATATATATATATATATAAAACAATGAAGTATTCCTTTAAGTTGACACTCATGAAGTTTCAGTAATATAAGTACTATGATACCTTTGCAGATATCAGGTTGGGGGCAGATCCTCTCCTCCTGCAGGGGTTTGGAGCACTCCCCTTCTCCATCACTGACAGGTAACCCAGAGTCCACATCCAGACATGCTCGGTAGCGCCTCTGCACTGACACCAGAGCTGTTTCAGGCATTCCACTCATGTCTCCACCATCACCCATGGCAGAGTCAGAGTGGAGGAGTGAGGAGGCATAAACACATGGAGAACAGGGGGTCCACTCTGACCACTCACTGAGTGACACTAACAGAATAATAAAGTGTGTGAGTAGCAAGCCTTGCTCTTGAAAGATTCATTGCAAGTCCAAGCCTTTTTTTTTCCATCAATTTCATTTTTTTTATACCTTCACATTCTCGAGTATCACACTGCAAAGACCCATTATAGCATAAACTGAAATACAAGAAAATATCAAAAAATATAATCTTCTATGCTTTCTCTTGAACCTTTATATAAAAGGAGAAGTGAAGTAAAAGCTGAGTGTGGATGGCCTTACCATGTGCTGCAGTCTATATTGAGCACCTCACCCTGTGGGACAAGGACAGGAACAGGTGAGCCCTTGTCCTGCTGGACGAGGTGAATACAGCCACACTGTTCTGGAGGTACACATGTCCCATTCTGTTGCAGTAGACCCTGCAGGCATCCCAAAGCACACAGAGTTCATGATAATTTAATAAGCTAATGCCAACAAGCAAAAGAATAAACGTCAGGCTGGATTCTGGAATACGGATTTAAGAAAAATACTCATTTTGTGTTTACACTAATTACCCTGTTATGTGTCATAGTAAGAATAACTCAGTGGGGTTTACAAGCTATGATTGGAAATAAAATGTGAGCTTGTATACTTCTGTTAAAAGAAATACTCCAATGTTTCAACCTAATCTCTAATCACTATAAGCTTGATTTCTACTCAGGAAAAACCAGAAAGCCTGTTGACTTGGATCGGATTTGGAACAGATGTCGAAGGGGAGTTGTTAAACTCCGTAAAAATAGATGTAAAAAATATATAAAAATGTACAAATAAAAAATGTATCAGACTGAAAATGTGCATATTCCAGAACTCATTCACAATGTGCTCATATTGAACATCCTTTAAAAGACACTTAGTATCTTTACTCTTTACCTTTACTCTTCTACAACTATTCACTCAAGCTGTTAAGACCAGCATCAAGTCCAAAATCAGATCAAGTCAGGACTGAATGTTAAAGGAGATACACACAGCCATGGCCTCACTTTCGTTTATAAATGCCTCGAGACCTCAAAAATGGCACAGAAATAGTTTTAAGCATTAAAGGAACAGTCCACCGTACTTCCATAATGAAATATGTTCTTCTCTGAATTGAGACGAGCTGATCCGTACCTCTCCGAGCTTTGTGCGACCTCCCAGTCAGTCAGACGCGCTATTACTCCTGTTAGCAATGTAGCTAGGCTCAGCATGGCCAATGGTATTTTTTGGGGCTGTAGTTAGATGCGACCAAACTCTTCCACGTTTTTCCTGTTTACATAGGTTTATATGACCAGTGACATGAAACAAAGTTCAGTTACACAAATTGAAACGTGGCGATTTTCTATGCTATGGAAAGTCCGCACTATAATGACAGGCATACTAACACCTTCTGCGCGCTTCGACAGTGCATTGATACCTTCACTCCTGTTTTCCCCCTCTCCCCCGCCCCCCTGACTAGACTGTGTTCCAAGGAGTGCAGGCTACTTGTCTTGGTGGTCACGTTGGTTGTATTGACGGAAGTTAGGGGGGGCGGGGGAGAGAAAAAAAAACAGGAGTGAAGGTATCAATGCGCTGTCGAAGCGCGCAGAAGGTGTTAGTACGCCTGTCATTATAGCGCGGACTTTCCATAGCATAGAAAATTGCCACATTTCAATTTGTGTAACTGAACTTTGTTTCATGTCACTGGTCATATAAACCTATGTAAACAGGAAAAACGTGGAAGAGTTTGGTCGCATCTAACTACAGCCCCAAAAAATACCATTGGCCATGCTGAGCCTAGCTACATTGCTAACAGGAGTAACAGCGCGTCTGACTGACTGGGAGGTCGCACAAAGCTCGGAGAGGTACGGATCAGCTCGTCTCAATTCAGAGAAGAACATATTTCATTATGGAAGTACGGTGGACTGTTCCTTTAACAACAATTCTAATATAGTATTAGTGACACAGACAGACAACTTCAACACAATGTCAGAATTTTGTTTAATTGATTACGAGACTCTTGAAAAAACTGTACAAAATCTCAGTTCCTCAACATCTGAATTGGACATTCTGCCCACCAACTTTTTTAAGTCTGTTCTTCACCTCATAATTACAGATGTGCTTCAGATCATAAATACATCCTTAGAGACTGGCATTGTTCCTGTGTCCCTGAAAAAAAGCCATTGTAAAGCCCCTACTTAAAAAGAATAATCTGGATGCTTCAGTATTAAACAACTACAGGCCAATATCAAATCTACCATTCATCGGGAAAATCCTTGAAAAAATTGTCTTCAATCAATTAACTGCCTTCTTGATATCAAACAGCTGTTTTGATAACTTTCAGTCAGGATTTCGTGCCAATCATAGCACTGAAACAGCGCTGATTAAAGTTACAAATGACATACGTCTTAATACTGATGCAGGCAAAACATCGGTCCTGGTGTTACTGGACCCCAGTGCAGCTTTTGATACTGTTGATCACAACATACTGCTATATTGACTTGAACACTGGGTTGGGTTGACTGGTAAAGTTATCAATTGGTTAAAATCATACTTAAAAGATAGAAGCTTCTTTGTTACCATGGGAAATTGTACTTCAACATCAATGTCCTTGACCTGTGGTGTCACCTAGGGGTCGATTCTTGGACCATCACTATTCAACCTTTATCTGCTCCCACTTGGACAAATTATCAAGAACAACTCAATTTTGTATCACTGCTATGCAGATGACACCCAAATTTATTTTGCTCTATCACCTAATGATTATGCCCCCCTTGAATGTCTCTACCAGTGTATCGACCAAATCAACAACTGGATGTCACAAAATTTTCTTCAGCTGAACACAGATAAAACAGAAGTAATTCTATTTGGGAAAAAAGATGAAAGACTCAGGATTACCACTATTCTTGACACAAAGGGGATTAAAACAAAAGATATGATTAAAAATCTTGGTGTTTTCATTGACAGCGAGCTAAACTTTGACAGTCACATGAAAGCAATCACTAAAACGGCATTTTATCACCTCAAAAACATTTCCAAACTAAGAGAACTTGCGTCAAAAAATGATCTGGAAAAACTGATACATGCCTTCATCTCTAGTAGGGTTGATTACTGCAATGGCCTTTTCACAGGCCTGCCAAAAAAGACCATCAAACGACTTCAGGTGATTCAAAATGCAGCAGCTAGGGTTCTCACATGAACAAAAAGAACAGAGCACGTTACTCCAATTCTAAGGTCCCTTCACTGGCTTCCAGTAAGCTACAGAATTGACTTTAAAGCATTGCTGCTGGTGTACAAATCTCTAAATGGTACAGGGCCCAATTACCTCTCTGATATGTTGCAGCGGCCTAACCCAATCAGATCTACCAGATCGCAGCAGCAAAATTTACTGGTAAAACCTGTTGTTAAAACAAAGTGTGGTGAAGCAGCTTTTAGCTACTATGCAGTACAGCTATGGAACCGACTCCCAGAGGACGTTAAAAATGCTCCTGCTGTTGGCAGCTTCAAATCTAGACTAAAGACCAAGCTGTTCTCAGATGCTTTCTGCTAACTGATAAATATCATCATCTTTACATGTTTTAAACTTTCTTAACTTTTACAGTCTCTGCATGTTTTAAACTTTACTTAACTTTTATTCTATTTTATTCTGCTGGTTTTTTACTGAACTTTTACTTCATTTTATTATTTTATTTCTACTATTGTTTAATTCTTATTATTTTTCTTCCCCATTTATTTTATGTAATTTTATTTTCTATTGTTTACTGTTTTGCTTTTACTTCTGTAAAGTACATTGAACTGCCACTGTGTATGAAATGTGCTATATAAATAAACTTGCCTTGCCTATAGTAATTTTTACGATTAAAGTGATTCATATAGGTAGCGGTCTGAGTGAATGACCTTGACATCTGTGACGTCACAGCAGGAAGTCTATCGGTCTCATTGCCATTTGTGCTATACTAAAACACAGAGCTGACTACAACTCCGATCCTCCATTTTGAGCTAATTTATCGCCATGCCACGTAGATGTGTTTTTGGCTGGTGCAGCAACACAACAGAAGGTGGATTTATGTTGCATTCATGGCCCAAGAATGTTCAAACTGCAAAGATTTGGACGCGTTTTGCAAGAAGTTCATGGGCACATTGAGCGCCTATGAAGTGGTCTCTCCTCTGCTCTGCACATTTTACTGAAGACTCGTACGAAACCTCTGATCTGTTGAGGAGCATTGGCTATACGCCCATATTGAAAGAGGGTGCAGTACCAACAATTAAGTAAAACTACAAGACAAGGAAAGTATTTATTTATTTTATTTTATTTTTTTTTAAAGGAAAATGAGTTTAGTTGCACCAGTCCTCCCTGAGCGTGAGCCAAGAGTTGTTGGTACAACCCGGGACAGAACGAGACAGGACATATCGCTCAAGCAGTGACCTCCCCGTGGTTGTTGCTAAAACCGGTGACATCCCGTTCCATCCCGGGTTTTAGTAATTGCCTGAGCCGAGCAGTAATGGCGGAGTACTCCGTATGGAGAGAATGGAGAATGAGTGGACCAGCCGTCTGATTTCTAAACTGGATATCGCTGCCATCTTGCCCTTACGTGGAAGAAGCGAATGAACAGAGAACTGAACGACCAACTGAAAGTCAGATTGTTTCAAAACAATCAGCCACAAGATCGGCCTTCAAGAAGTGAGAACACAGACGGGTAAGCTCCGACTCTCATTTGGATAAAAAAACCCAACAAAAACACAGGTTGTTTACCTGCATTTAGATTAATACATGTAACTTGTATTGTGTGTTTAAGTTACCAGCATAAGATTATTTAATTTGCTTCAGAATATGATTGCCTCAGTTCATCTGATTATTTAATTAGCCTTTTACGTTTTATCAGTGAAAATGCATGCATGTACATGTATGTTGCGTAAGTTATAACACCGATCCTGTTTTAATGAGAGTCAACCCACAATCAATGAAGTCAAATCAGTCTTAGTTGAGCAAGTCGGTAACGGTATTTCTTACTTTCACCATAATTTATTTATATGACCTTGGTCTATAGCTGTAAAAGGCCTTGGCCTTAAAACCGGTTACCGCTGTGACGTCACGCACTCAGGGCTGGCTGGCTCAGCGGGGCAGCTCGAATGACAACTTTGCGGTCGATTTTAACTCTCAAAAATAGATTTTTTTTATTCCCATTTATGCAGCATACAAGAGTCAAGGATGGAGATACTATCCACTCAGAAATGTATTTAAAAATAAAGGGTCTGCATATCTCCTTTAAGGAACTCGATGCCAAATTGAGAATCCAAGATTGAGACAGAAATCCATCAAAATCTATTTCAATGCCAAGCCTTTGTGCTAATGATTCAGCTGTTTTCTAAAAGAATGAATTACTTCTTGTTAAAAGAAAATAAGAACATTATTTTTTAACAAACTTTTGGTTGAAACCAAGGGTGGCACAGTGGTGTAGTGGTTAGCACTGTCGCCTCACAGCAAGAAGGTTCTGGGTTCGAGCCCAGTGGCTGACGGGGGCCTTTCTATGTGGAGTTTGCATGTTCTCCCTGTGTCTGCGTGGGTTACCTCCGGGTGCTCCAGTTTCCCCCAAAGACATGCAGGTTGGCTAACTGGTGGCTCTAAATTGACTGTAGGTGTGAATGGTTGTCTCTGTGTCAGCCCTGTGATGACCTGGTGACTTGTCCAGGGTGTGCCTTGCTTTACCCTGCCTCTCACCCATAGTCAGCTGGGATAGGCTCCAGCTTGCCTGTGACCCTGTAGGACAGGATAAGCGGCTACAGATAATGGATGGATGGATGGATGAAACCAAAACCATTTTTAGTGAGATCACTGCCCAAGTACAAATGCCAATAACTCTGAGACACAAGTCAATACAAACAACATCTGGAGCCCGGACTCAAGTCCTTCATCCCTACTATATACTATAATGGATTTTAACCCTGGTTCCTCTCAAGGTTTCTTCCTTATGTCATTTCAGGGAGGGTTTCCCCCCCCTCACTGTTGCCTCTGGCTTATTTATTAGGATCCAAATCTCTGGATTTCTATAAAGTCGCTTTGTGTGGATTGTTAAACGTGCTATGCATTTTTTCCAAAACTGTTGGTAGGTGGATTGGGTTTGCTAAATTGCCTCTAAGTGTGAATGAGTGTCATAAGATCCACAGTGACTCAGACCATAATAAAGTGATTACTGAAGATGAATTATTTTTTTTCTCTCACTAGAAAAAAAAATACCACAGCCCATTTTATTTTATTTTATTTTATTTTGGCTCATGCTCAATTTTAATTCAAATGATTTAGATTTTATTTTTGCCATGGATATTTTATTTACATTCAGCCTGATGAATGAATGCATGAACATGCAACCATGCAATGTACATTACAAAACCACAGCACAGCCACAAAAACAGTTCACTTTATAAAAGAGAAACTTGTACAGATTTAGAGCTTAACTTTCAAATATCTGTGACTGCTTCAAGATAAATACATTCCATCGAAATTTTTTCTGCCTTTGTAAGTGATTTTCAGGGAAATGAGCTTTTTCCCCCTCTGTGCAGGAAAGCAGACCAAAATATTTAATGTACACATGCCTCAGATACAACTGATAGAGAGAAACTCTGGAGTATTTCCTTTAAAAACACAGAGAGCCTGAGTCTTTTTGCAGGTCAGCACTTTAAATCGTACACATTGAAAGAGGCAGCTTAGCTACGTAAGGACTCCTGGGGATATTCCTCTTAATTATACGGTGTAGAAGGTTATGCTGACCTGAGGACAGTAGCAGCCGTCTGTACACCCCGACTGCCCCTCACATGCGTCCACCTGCCCTTGTAATGCACACTGCTTCTCACATGGAGAACCACAGTCTGGCTGGAATGGTTCCATACATTCTAAAGCATGTGTGCACACACACACATAGAAGGACAAATACATGTGATAGAAAAGGTTACACACCAGATATATCTCTCTCTCCATATGGACAATAAGGTGAGATATAAGGTTGAAAAACCAGGGCAAAGTTTTTATGACCTTAACTTTTCTTAGGAGTCTCTCTCTCTCTCTCTCTCTCTCTCTCTCTCTCTCTCTCTCACACACACACACACCAGTAGGCTCACCCTGGCAGTCCTGAGGTTTGCAGGCTCTGCTCTCCTTCTTAATCTCTGTGCAATTCTGCCCCCTAGTGGCCAAAGACAGTGGCACACGATAGCGTTGCTGCCACTGAGACACACAGGAACAGCCTGTCCACTCACTCCACTCAGACAGGGGACAGTCTGTGAGAGGGTGTAAAAGAGGAAGAGAAAGAGGAAAAGAGACTTCACATACACTTGACTGAAAACACATTGAACACCTTTCCTTATTGTTCTTCACTTAAACTGTACTCCATCCCATGATTTCATTCGAGTACTTCGATTTTGATTTTTTGTTTTGATTTTCACACTGTCGATGTGTTCAAAGCTACACATGTTCAGATAATAAGTATGAAGACAAAAAAAAAAAATGCTGTCTATAATGATTCATACATACAGCCTTAAAATACAGCTACCAAATCTGGACAAAAGTTTATGCTAACCGTTTATGTAAGAGGGCGAACAACATTATCAAGGACTCAACACACACAGGTCATAAACTGTTTATCCTACACACAAGTTGCTGCTAACACACTGATCACTTTACATTCAGGACTGTAAATGCAATTATTACCGTCTGTGCAATATCTGCTTACACTGCACTTTATTTTACTCACTTGATCACTTTACACATAGGAATGCAAGCACACCTAGTACAATTGTGCAATATCTGCCTATACTGCAATTCCCCCACTTACTTTATCTTGTATTTTATTTATTTTATGTTCTTTTTATTGCTGCTGTTTTCTCTTAGTGCTACCAGTTTCGTTGTACAACTACAATGACAAAGTCTCATCTTATCTTAACCCAATTGAAATTGGGTCAAGGAGTTACAATAGATCAAAAAAATTCAACTGTCCAACCATCTTCATAAACCTGGTCAATGGGACATCTATTGCCAAGTAGTGAACAGAACAGGAAGGCTAAGTATAAATACAAGTCAATATCATTCCCTTTACTAGCTTGAGCTAGCAAATGAATACGTTTGGATTGTACTAGATAGATAGATAGATAGATAGATAGATAGATAGATAGATAGATAGATAGATAGATAGATAGATAGATAGATATTGTCATTGCGCAACTACAGGTACAAGGCAGCGAAGTACCATTTCGCATCTACCAAAGTTTGCACAGTATGTGAACAATATAATGTTACAGGATTCTATTTTGTGGTTGAATTCAATTCAATTCAATTCAATTCGATCTGATTTCTCTAGCAGGTTTAACAACAGACATTGCCACTAAGCAGCTTTACAGAAATCTGGATGGACGTTTAGATCCCTAATAAGCAAATCAGGGGTGACAGTATCAAGGAAACACACCCTGAGATGACATGAGGAAGAAACCTTGAGAGAAATCAGACTCATCCTCTTCCAGGACACCGGGTAGTGGGATTAGAAATAATTCCAATATACAGGTGTAGAAGTGTAAAGTTAAACAGAACTACATGTGTAGAAAGGTTGTTCAGTATGAGTGTACTGTGAATGAATAAGAGTCCTGGGATGAACAAAAGACCCAAGTCTTTAGCAGTTCTTCGGTAAAGGATGAGATGGACAAAGTATTTTGGGGGGAGTGCAAATCTTTCGGATATCTACAGTATGTGAGACCATTCCATTTTCAGTATGAACTATTTTCTTCTTGTGTGCTTTAACACCATATCTGGTGTGATCTATGGTGCCAATTCACCTGGGCATGGCCGCTTGTAGCACAGACGAGTCTCCTCTCTGTGTCTTTCTGTCTCTGTGGAAATGGGACAGGCGTGATCACCTGCTTCTTCACACAAACAGTGCCTACGCCTGGACACCACTCCTGCACCACAGCTCCGTGAGCATGAAGACCAGCGGGACCATGGACACAGATCATCTGAGGAGAAAAAAAAACCAAAACAAACAAACCACATGATCAGGATATTACTCATCATCAAAAGGTATTTTGTTACCATGAAATATGACCAAAATGGAGATAGCAGTTTTAACAATAGACGACGCCAGAAATAGATTTATGAACATCAAGATCAATTTGAACGAATGAAACTGGAAACATGAAACATGGCTTCTAGGGAAGCCATGGCCAAATGGTTAGAGAAGCAGCTTTAGGACTAAAAGGTTGCTGGTTCAATGCCCTAAACCAGCAGGACTAGCTGAAGTACCCTTGAGCAAGGCATCTCAACTGCTTTGGCCAGAGTGGTGGTGTACCTTGTGTCTGATTAGCTAAAAAAAATGTGATGATCAGTTCAGGAGGTAACCTGGCCAAAGCTAATTTATAAAAAAAAAAGCCCCATCAAGATTAAGAGAGTGTAGAGTGGGCAAGAAAAAAAATCCACTTAGAAGAACTGGGTCTTTAATTATTTATTAAAATGTACAAGTAAATAAAAGTTTTTTGCATGTTCTCCCCGTGTCTGCATGGGTTTCCCCTGGGTGCTCTGGTTTCCCCCAAAGTTCAAAGACGTGCAGATTAGGTAAAGTACCTAGCCACTTGGGTTGCACAAGTCATTGCATGTCGGTCCCAAGCCCAGATAGATTGGGTAGGGTTGCATCAGGAAGGCCATAGGTAAAACCTATGCCAAATCAAATATGCGGATCAGAATGATCCGCTGTGGCGACCCCTAACGGGAGGAGTCAAAAGAAGAAGAAGAAGAAAAAGGAAGAACTAAATAAAAGTGTTTCCTTAAAGGGGACATTAACCCTGTGTCCGAAATCACTCCCTACTCACTATATAGGGGACTATATAGTGGGGACGCCATTTTGTAGTGCTGTCCGAAACCTTAGTGAGGATTACTTACATCCAATATAGTGCACTCAAAGTATCCCACAATGCATCACGAAAAGTAGTGTACAACCAATGGTCACTAACCAAAGCAATATATCCCATCATGCATTGTGGTCGTGCTGAAAGAAATCAAAGTCAAATTTGATTTAATAAAAGGCAGCGGCAAAGAAGAAAGTATTCAGCCTTGATTTAAAAGAACTGAAAGCTGCAGGTACTTTGTATTGATTGTGGGAAATGCGCTCAGTATAATATGGATTTATCACAAAAATACATCTCATCTCATCATCTCTAGCTGCTTTATCCTGTTCTACAGGGTCACAGGCAAGCTGGAGCCTATCCCAGCTGACTACGGGCGAAAGGCGGGGTACACCCTGGACAAGTCGCCAGGTCATCACAGGGCTGACACATAGACACAGACAACCATTCACACTCACATTCACACCTACGGTCAATTTAGAGTCACCAGTTAACCTAACCTGCATGTCTTTGGACTGTGGGGGAAACCGGAGCACCCGGAGGAAACCCACGCGGACACGGGGAGAACATGCGAACTCCGCACAGAAAGGCCCTCGCCGGCCACGGGGCTCGAACCCGGACCTTCTTGCTGTGAGGCGACAGCGCTAACCACTACACCACCGTGCCGCCACAAAAATACATGTATGTGTTTATTATTTTAAAAACCCACCAGCCGACTGATCTGGCATGTTTTAATTGTGCGACAGTAATGACGTAAATACCAGCGCGATGGACTAGTGTCTGAAAGCGTTTTTTTCATTTTACCAATGAGCTCACTATATAGTCCTCTATATAGTAATTCCCTATATAGGGAGTAGGGAGTAGTGAACGAGTGAGTGATTTTGGACACAGGGATTATGAAACACTTTTCTTTTTTTTTTTTCAGTGCTTGCACATATACTTTTGGGTATTTGGAGTGTCTACCAACCCACTAACTCTGAAATAAGACAACCCAGTCAGTGATATTACATCTTGATAATTAACACTTTACAGTCAGAGTAACCATTTGAAAGAGATACATGGAAACACAAAAGCAATAATAATAATAATAAATTATTATTATTATTATTATTATAAAGCTATTCAGATATAATTCAGTTTCAAGCAATAATTTATTGGTCTGAATTTTAAATAATTGTCAAAAAATACATTTTAATTAATAAAACATAATTAAATAATAATATGTCTGAATAAAGGATTCAGATATTATTAGTCTACTGTCAATAAGCAGTCCTGAGTTCTGTATAGCACATGTAAAGAAAACACTGTTACCGATGCAGGGAGCAATGTGGCAGTGCTGCGTCTCTCTCTCTGTCCCAGGACAGTGTGTGCCATTGTTTCGTGGTGGAGGGTTAATACAGGCCCGAGTGCGGATCCGATTTCCTCGACCACATGTCGCAGAACAGTCAGACCAGACCGACCATGGAGTCCAGCCTCCATCCACTGACAAGACAAAATCTTTCTTAGCTTTATTATTTACAAAATAAGAGGGGAAACCTAGCCCTTACAGTATTAATGCCATCAAGATTGTTTTGGTTTTGACTAATATACTTCGTAAAATGATGAAGTGTGTAAAATGTGATTTCTAAAATGTTAAGTTTTGATCTGTCTGTCGCGAAGGAGGTTGAACTGACAAAGTATGATCTAGGAATGTAGATCTCTGACACCTAAGAGATTCTGCCTCACAGATCGATCTGGGACCAAACAGTCACCGACACAGACACAGCTGTTCAGAGATGTTTCTCAGTTTATTGTAGGACAAACATGAGGATATATTCACATTCAAGAGTGCGTTGTAGCTGTGATTGGATGATGATTTCATTGACGAAGCTAGGTTATTTATGCATAACGTAAATGGGTGATGAAGCATTACATCACTGGTTTAGACTACACCACTGTATGAAAGAAGAGAGACATTATGTACCATTTACACCACCCGTCAGGATCATAATCTTGTGAAAAAAAGAAAGACATTACTGGTCATCATAACCTTCATTAAGCAGAGAACAGAATGTGCGAGCAAAGGTACAGTGGTGCTTGAAAGTTTGTGAACCCTTTAGAATTTTCTTTATTTCTGCATAAATATGACCTAAAACAACATCAGATTTTCACACAAGTCCTAAAAGTAGATAAAGAGAACCCAGTTAAACAAATGAGACAAAAATATTATACTTGGTCATTTATTTATTGAGGAAAATGATCCAATATTACATATCTGTGAATGGCAAAAGTATGTGAACCTCTAGGATTAGCAGTTAATTTGAAGGTGAAATTAGAGTCAGGTGTTTTCAATCAGTGGGATGACAATCAGGTGTGAGTGGGCACCCTGTTTTATTTAAAGAACAGGGATCTATCAAAGTCTGATCTTCACAACACATGTTTGTGGAAGTGTATCATGACACAAACAAAGGAGATTTCTGAGGACCTCAGAAAAAGCGTTGTTGATGCTCATCAGGCTGGAAAAGGTTATAAAACCATCTCTAAAGAGTTTGGACTCCACCAATCCACAGTCAGACAGATTGTGTACAAATGGAGGAAATTCAAGACCATTGTTACCCTCCCCAGGAGTGGTCGACCAACAAAGATCACTCCAAGGGCAAGGCGTGTAATAGTCGGCGAGGTCACAAAGGACCCCAGGGTAACTTCTAAGCAAGTGAAGGCCTCTCACATTGGCTAATGTTAATGAGTCCACCATCAGGAGAACACTGAACAACAATGGTGTGCATGGCAGGGTTGCAAGGAGAAAGCCACTGCTCTCCAAAAAGAACATTGCTCTCGTCTGCAGTTTGCTAAAGATCACATGGACAAGCCAGAAGGGTATTGGAAAAATATTTTGTGGACGGATGAGACCAAAATAGAACTTTTTGGTTTAAATGAGAAGCGTTATGTTTGGAGAAAGGAAAACACTGCATTCCAGCATAAGAACCTTATCCCGTCTGTGAAACGTGGTGGTGGTAGTATCATGATTTGGGCCTGTTTTGCTGCATCTGGGACAGGACGGCTTGCCATCATTGATGGAACAATGAATTCTGAATTATACCAGCGAATTCCAAAGGAAAATGTCAGGACATCTGTCCATGAACTGAATCTCAAGAGAAGGTGGGTCATGCAGCAAGACAATGACCCTAAGCACACAAGTCGTTCTACCAAAGAATGGTTAAAGAAGAATAAAAGTCCATTTTGGAATGGCCAAGTCAAAGTCCTGACCTTAATCCAATCGAAATATGGAAGGACCTGAAATGAGCAGTTCATGTGAGGAAACCCACCAACATCCCAGAGTTGAAGCTGTTCTGTACGGAGGAATGGGCTAAAATTCCTCCAAGCCGGTGTGCAGGACTGATCAACAGTTACCGGAAATGTTTAGTTGCAGTTATTGCTGCACAAGGGGGTCACACCAGATACTGAAAGCAAAGGTTCACATACTTTTGCCACTCACAGATATGTAATATTGGATCATTTTCCTCAGTAAATCAATGATCACGCATAATATTTTTGTTTCATTTGTTTAACTGGGTTCTCTTTATTTACTTTTAGGACTTGTGTGAAAATCTGATGATGTTTTGGATCATATTTAAGCAGAAATATAGAAAATTCTAAAGGGTTCACAAACTTTCAAGCACCACTGTAAATCTCAAGGATTTAACTAACCAAAACAAGTAGCAATCAGGATCGCCTGTACCATTTTCAAACATGCCAGACAAATATTTTTATTATAAAATGTTTTTTACAAATGATGAAAAAGTGGGAAATCATTATTGAGCAAAAATAATTATTGTGGAACTACAGATTTTAATGTAAGTGGGGATTGTGTGATATAGTTTTTGAGATAATAGTAAGTTATTAATTTATTTTTAAGGCTGTACCTACCTCGGCAGTAAATATCCTGGCAATATTCTCCTTCAGGAATACATGTGCTGAATAGAAAAACAAATACCAAAACAACTCGTAACATATAGCACATAACACAGTATGCTTGTGTGTGCAATCTTCCCATGTGCATGCATCGTACACAATATTTATTTAGCTGGTGCTATTAGTCACATCACATATCAAATTCAATTTTCAGTTCGGGAAATCTGAAAACCTAGTTACAGAAATAAATATTGGCAGAGTTTTTTTTTTTTTTTAACAGTAACTCACCATTGTTTACATTCCCCTTCTAACCATGTGTCACCAACAGACAGTGACTGGTTGTCATGGAGACAGAGTGGTGGGCAGGGACCTGAATCACATGGCTTGTGTTGAACTTCCTCAAACTGACAGTCGGCATCTGGAGTCTCGGGAATCAGTGACCTGAAATAACAGTACATTTCTCAGCATTCATTCATCCATTTTCAGTATATGTCCCATTCCCTCCCTGTCCATCACCACCTTCTTATCTATGCAAGCTACAGCTTTCCTTCATCTTCAACAAACTCTCCGTCTAACTCCTCACCTGAAGCGTGTTCTCTGTCCTGCCTCACAGGTAACACTGCAGGAGGCCCAGCTGGACCACATGCTCCAGGAGCAGCTGCTCTTTCCTGCACAGGTGTAGTTGGTACAGGAGAGCACACCGTCTGCGCAGCTGCAGTTGTTGCAGTCAACTTGGTGCTGACTGCCTGCAGCCCAGCTTTGCCCGAGTGCATCTATGCAGTCACACTGCCACAACTTCACACACACCCCATCCTGCTCCAGCTCACCTACATACAGACACGTGCACTAATGATGAAGGAAGTAACTACTCACAGAAGGATAATGCTAACCCTGTCAAACACCTGCTTTACACTGGTATACAGTGGGGCAAAAAAGTATTTAGTCAGTCACCAATTCTGCAAGTTCTCCCACTTAAAAAGATGAGAGAGGCCTGCAATTTTCATCATAGGTATACCTCAACTATGAGAGACAAAATGAGGAAAAAAAATCCAGAAAATCACATTGTCTGATTTTTAAATAATTTATTTGCAAATTATGGTGGAAAATAAGTATTTGGTCAATAACAAAAGTTCATCTCAATACTTTGTTATATACCCTTTGTTGGCAATGACAGAGGTCAAACGTTTTCTGTAAGTCTTCACAAGGTTTTCACACACTGTTGCTGGTATTTTGGCCCATTCCTCCATGCAGATCTCCTCTAGAGCAGTGATGTTTTGGGGCTGTCGCTGGGCAACACGGACTTTCAACTCCCTCCAAAGATTTTCTATGGGGTTGAGCTCTGGAGACTGGCGAGGCCACTCCAGGACCTTGAAATGCTTCTTATGAAGCCACTCCTTCGTTGCCTGGGCGGTGTGTTTGGGATCATTGTCATGCTGAAAGACCCAGCCACGTTTCATCTTCAATGCCCTTGCTGATGGAAGGAGGTTTTCACTCAAAATCTCACGATACATGGCCCCATTCATTCTTTCCTTTACACGGATCAGTCGTCCTGGTCCCTTTACAGAAAAACAGCCCCAAAGCATGATGTTTCCACCCCCATGCTTCACAGTAGGTATGGTGTTCTTTGGATGCAACTCAACATTCTTTCTCCTCCAAACACGACAAGTTGAGTTTTTACCAAAAAGTTCTATTTTGGTTTCATCTGACTATATGACATTCTCCCAACCTCTTCTGAATCATCCAAATGCTCTCTAGCAAACTTCAGACGGGCCTGGACATGTACTGGCTTAAGCAGGGGGCACTGCAGGATTTGAGTCCCTGACAGCGTAGTGTGTTACTGATGGTAGCCTTTGTTACTTTGGTCCCAGCTCTCTGCAGGTCATTCACTAGGTCCCCCCCCATGTGGTTCTGGGATTTTTGCTCACCGTTCTTGTGATCATTTTGACCCCATGGGGTGAGATCTTGCATGGAGCCCCAGATCGAGGGAGATTATCAGTGGTCTTGTATGTCTTCCATTTTCTAATAATTGCTCCCACAGTTGATTTCTTCACACCAAGCTGCTTACCTATTGCAGATTCAGTCTTCCCAGCCTGGTGCAGGTCTACAATTTTGTTTCTGGTGTCCTTTGACAGCTTTTTGGTCTTGGCCATAGTGGACTTTGTAGTGTGACTGTTTGAGGTTGTGGACAGGTGACTTTTATACTGATAACGAGTTCAAACAGGCGCCATTAATACAGGTAACGAGTGGAGGACAGAGGAGCCTCTTAAAGAAGAAGTTACAGGTCTGTGAGAGCCAGAAATCTTGCTTGTTTGTAGGTGACTAAATACTTATTTTACAGAGGAATTTACCAATTAATTCATTAAAAATCCTACAATGTGATTTCCTGGATTCTTTCCCCCCATTCTGTCTCTCATAGTTGAAGTGTACCTATGATGAAAATTACAGGCCTCTCTCATTTTTTTAAGTGGGAGAACTTGCACAATTGGTGGCTGACTAAATACTTTTTTGCCCCACTGTAATTGCATAATTAAGCCAGCGATAAAAATATTCCTGAGAAAGAAAGTTAGTTTAATGTTATAAAAGAACACTGCTGAATTCTTGAATCGAATTGGTGAGAAAATATTGATTGAGTTTCTACAAGGGCAGTATAATAATAATAATAATAATTATTATTATTATTCTATCCACACTCACTGGATATGAGCAATGGCACACTCTGATTGGCTACTCTACTACTAGGATATCAGCTCATATACCATGGGTAGAGAAAAACAAAATGGCGGCGCGTGTTGCTGAAACAACCGAGGACGAAATAAAAACTCTCCTCGAAAACAAAACCCCAAAAACATACAGAAAGAAAGCAACAAAATATGGAATAAAAGTATTTGATGGTAAGAACATATCTTTAAAAAAATAATTCAAGAATTATTATAGCATTTTTCACTAATTGCTACTGTCATTTCGCCGGTTTGTTTACATTCTAAGTGGAAATTATTTTGTCAGAGGTTTTGTATAAAGTTTTTATTCATCAAATTTGCAAAAATTAAAAATAAAAATGCTCCATTTCTCAAAATCCAGTGAATGTGGATAGAATAAAACAGTTATTCCATGAAATCGAGTCATACATGAGCTGTGTGCCAATGAGGCGCATAGGACAGAAGAATAGTACTATAATAATTCATGCAAGGTTTATACCAATCATTCTAATTTGGTATTTTTAACAACTTAGACAGGTACTTCAGGTACTTCCAATTCATTATATGGAGGTCCATCCATATAATGAATTAAAAAAAAAAAGTCTGTGACTGTTGTTACTGATATGGTGAAATTTTTGGAAAGAATAATTTTGTTGGCGTTTATGGAGAGAGTCTCCAGTGTTCGAGTTTTAGAGGTAAAGCTATAAGTTTTCTGAGACATGAAAGTCTTCAGATCTGAGGACTTTGCACTTTGATTAATTAAATAACAGAATGATGCCCTGTTGCATTTTATCCCTTACTTACAGCGGCTTCTACTGAGATACATGCATAAAAGTTGGAAGACTACCTTAAAGGTATGTATTGTACATGCATATTAAATTTGGTGTCAATACAGTTGCTCTCTTTGAGGTAAACTACAGTGCTCTACTGTATATACTGTAGTATACAGTATTATGAGGTAGCATGGTGGTGTAGTGGTCAGCACTGTCGCCTTACAGCAACAAGGTTCTAGGTTCAAGCCCAGTGGCCGATGGGGGCCTTTCTGTGTGGAGTTTACATGTTCTCCCCGTGTCTGCATGGGTTTCCCCCACAATCCAAAGACATGCAGGTTAGACTAATTGGTGGCTCTAAATTGTCCGTAGGTAGGTGTGTGTGTGTGTGTGTGTGTGTGTGAGAATGGTTGAGAGGAGAAAACCTCTATAATAATCCAGTAGAAGGCAACGGGAAACCACTACTGTAATGTTCCCTTGAGACTTTGATGGCTGAGGCCGTCAGAGCGGCTACGTCACTGTAGTGATATGCCAAAATGGATGGATGGATACAGTATTATGGGCTGACTGAACACTTGTGACTATTTTCATTTCTATAAAGCTGTGAATCTTTTATCAGCCTGACTCTACATATCGTCCGACTCCATTTTGATGAAGAGATGTGATCTTCAGTAGCAAAAAGAACAGGTACGTACTGTATAATACAACAGAGCAAAATACTTCCAAGTTTGTTTGGTGTTGAGCAAAAAGTAGTTGTTAAATAATTAAACATAGGAATTGTGTTGGCTAATAATAGGTTAAATAATCTTAATCCATTAAACAAAATTACATGGAAAAAACAACTAATATAAAGTTTTGACAAACCTGGACAAGCTGCCAGGTACTGCCTTTTGCCTTAACGATGTACAATAATTATTATGTCCCTACAGTTTCAGTCAGATGTTTACATACATGGACACGAATGTCATAATGGAGATGACATTCATGACAATATCTGGCTTTCAGTGATTTCTTGGAACTGTTCTTTTTCTGTGACAGAATGATGGTACAATATCTTTAACAGAAAAAAACAAGAATTTGGTGCACAAGATATAATTTATTTTGTGTTTTCTAAAATCAACACAAGGTTAAAATGATATATCCAAATGTTTGCATACACGCACTTAGATTATTAATTCAGTGTTGCTGAAATTTCCAAAATGTCTTTTAACTTGCCAAGGACTCTTAACTTCCTGTTAGTGATCATGGTTGACTGCAGCTGGTAGCTTCTCTGTGCCAACAAACAAAAGGCTTGTTTGACAGCACTTATTGGATTGACCAACACACAGTACACTGGGAAAATCCAAGGATCTGATTGCAGATCTGAGAAAGAGGATCATAGATTTACACAAATCATGAACATCTCTTGAAGACATTTCTAAACAGATCCCAAGATCATCAATTCAAGCCACTGTATGTAAGTACAAGTTATTGGGAGGTGCAGACACTTTCCTGGAAGGAGACCCAAACTGCCACCTGGAGATGAGAGGAAACTGGTTTGGATGGTTAGGAACAACCCAGAAACCACCAAGGCAGCGGGCTGCCATGAACTGGAAGCTATTGGAACACTGTCTACGGTCAAGCGAGTTTTACATTGGCATGGATTGAGAGACTGTTTTTCTTGTTTTGCTGCCAGTGGAACTGGTGCATTGCACAAAGTGGATGGATAATAAAGAAGGAAGATGACCTCAGAATTCAACATAACTTCAAACCATCAGAAACTTGGACACAAATCGGTGCTCCAAGAGGACAATGACCCCAAACACACATCAAAGCCGGTTGTGGAATGGATAAAGAAGACGAATATTAAGCTTAAAACAAGTCCTGACCTCAACCCAATGGAAACTATGTGAATGATGTTCAAAAGTTAGGTCCGTGCCAGGAAACACACAAATTGTCAAATATCCAACCAGAATTCTGGCAGAAGCTCATTGATGGTGACCAAAAGTGTCTGATGAAGGTAAAGCTTTCTAAGGGACATTTAACTAAATATTCGGTGTGTTGTATTTGACTCTGTGTTGATTTCAGAAACCAAAAATAAATCAAAACTTATGCAAATTATTTTCCTCTTTTTTTTCTTAAAGATGGATGTTGTATAATCATTCTGCCACAGAAAAAGAACAGTTCAAGGAAGTTTGTAAATATTCATATATTCAAAATTGGCAATAACCTTCATGTCCATGTATGTAAATTTCTGACCGCAACTGTATCTTCACAGTAAAACTGATCCTTTAAATATAGTAATAAGTGCTAATATTTTATGCTAATATCATTATTATAAGTGTCAGATTGTCTTATCCCTGACCCCTTACCCTGAGGGCAGCGGCAGCCTGGCTGGCACTCAATACTGTCATGGCACTGAATGTCTTGCTGTAGGTCGGAGCAACGCTGAGGGCACTCATTGGCACAGGGTACAAACTCCTGACCTATTGGGCATCTATGCTCGTCTGAAATGTAGAAATCAATTAAACAGCACCACTACACACTAGACTGCATATACAGGACATCTGCATACAACTGTGCCGCCACCTCCTCCTCCTCCTGTACACAGATCTATAACAAGTGTTCATTTTAAAATGTTCTTCTTTTCCACCTGGCTATAAATATTAATGGGTGCATTGGTGAGGCATACCACATGGTTTAGTGTTGCAGGGTTTGACCTGGATCTTCTCTCCAAGACATTTGAGTCCTCCATTTTTGGGTGGTGGGCTGGAGCAGGAACGAGTGCGAATAGAACGACCACCCCCACATGACTTATCACAGTGTGACCATGGACTCCAGCGAGACCAGCTCCCATCCACTGATACAAAGAAGATACAAAAACAAAGAGCTGCAAGGTTTATATTTAAAATACAAACTCTCAATTTGATTTGGCAGACAAACCAAATGATCTTATGGTCAGATCTGATATATTGATTTAGATTTACATTTTTTTTTTAATTTACAGTATATTCAGAATACAACCCCGATTCCAAAAAAGTTGGGACAAAGTACAAATTGTAAATAAAAACGGAATGCAATAATTTACAAATCTAAAAACTGATATTGTATTCACAATAGAACGTAGACAACATATCAAATGTCGAAAGTGAGACATTTTGAAATTTCATGCCAAATATTGGCTCATTTGAAATTTCATGACAGCAACACATCTCAAAAAAGTTGGGACAGGGGCAATAAGAGGCTGGAAAAGTTAAAGGTACAAAAAAAGCAACAGCTGGAGGACCAAATTGCAACTCATTAGGTCAATTGGCAATAGGTCATTAACATGACTGGGTATAAAAAGAGCATCTTGGAGTGGCAGCGGCTCTCAGAAGTAAAGATGGGAAGAGGATCACCAATCCCCCTAATTCTGCGCCGACAAATAGTGGAGCAATATCAGAAAGGAGTTCGACAGTGTAAAATTGCATCATTTACAGTGCATAATATCATCAAATGATTTAGAGAATCTGGAAGAATCTCTGTGAGTAAGGGTCAAGGCCGGAAAACCATACTGGGTGCCCGTGATCTTCGGGCCCTTAGACGGCACTGCATCACATACAGGCATGCTTCTGTATTGGAAATCACAAAATGGGCTCAGGAATATTTCCAGAGAACATTATCTGTGAACACAATTCACCGTGCCATCCGCCGTTGCCAGCTAAAACTCTATAGTTCAAAGAAGAAGCCGTATCTAAACATGATCCAGAAGCGCAGACGTCTTCTCTGGGCCAAGGCTCATTTAAAATGGACTGTGGCAAAGTGGAAAACTATAGAATCAATTTTGTGCCAAAATGTTCATACAATACTTTTGAAATATCAAACAAAAACGACAAATCTAAATACGAAAAAAGAAAAGTCAATTTTTTTAGACTGGCAAACAAATTATTCGTGTAATCGTGCAAAATATCAGTCTATTACTCTTCAGAAACCTTTTATTTTTGTTCTGCGTCTTTCTCAGTTTTGCTTGACGTAATTTATTTTGGCTGCGATTCCAGCTTTCTTGTTTGCGCTCCCTGACTTTTTGCTTGCAGTTTTGGCACAAACTTAACGTGTGGGTGGGCTGTCCAGGAACGCATTCCCATTGGCTAACTTGTGTTTGACTGACAGCTACGCTCAGCCATTCCCTACTCGGATTCTGGCGGACTGTTTGACGAGTGACCGATCCATTGACGGTAAACAAGGATCGAGTGGACTTCAGTGGCGACTATGATATTGAATTAATTCAACAAAGTGTAAATTCAATATCATAGTCGCCACTGAAGTCCATTCGATCCTTGTTTACCGTCAATGGATCGGTCACTCGTCAAACAGTCCGCCAGAATCCGAGTAGGAAATGGCCGCAACAGCCTCCGGGGAATGGCTGAGCGTAGCTGTCAGTCAAACGCAAGTTAGCCAATGGGAATGCATTTCTGGACAGCCCACCCACACGTTAAGTTTGTGCCAAAACTGCAAGCAAAAAGTCAGGGAGCGCAAACGAGAAAGCTGGAATCGCAACCAAAATAAATTACGTCAAGCAAAACTGAGAAAGATGCGGAACAAAAATAAAAGGTTTCTGAAGAGTAATAGACTGATATTTTGCACGATTACACGAATAATTTGTTTGCCAGTCTAAAAAAATTGACTTTTCTTTTTTCGTATTTTGATTTGTCGTTTTTGTTTGATATTTCAAAAGTATTGTATGAATATTTTGGCACAAATTTGATTCCATAGAAAACTGTTCTGTGGTCAGACAAATCAAAATTTGAAGTTCTTTATGGAAATCAGGGACGCCGTGTCATTCGGACTAAAGATGAGAAGGAGACCCAAGTTGTTATCAGCGCTCAGTTCAGAAGCCTGCATCTCTGATGGTATGGGGTTGCATTAGTGCATGTGGCATGGGCAGCTTACACATCTGGAAAGACACCATCTATGCTGAAAGGTATATCCAGGTTCTATAGCAACATATGCTCCCATCCAGACGACGTCTCTTTCAGGGAAGACCTTGCATTTTCCAACATGACAATGCCAAACCACATACTGCATCAATTACAGCATCATGGCTGCGTAGAAGAAGGGTCCGGGTACTGAACTGGCCAGCCTGCAGTCCAGATCTTTCACCCATAGAAAACATTTGGCGCATCATAAAACGGAAGATATGACAAAAAAGACCTAAGACAGTTGAGCAACTAGAATCCTACATTAGACAAGAATGGGTTAACATTCCTATCCCTAAACTTGAGCAACTTGTCTCCTCAGTCCCCAGACGTTTACAGACTGTTGTAAAGAGAAAAGGGGATGTCTCACAGCGGTAAACATGGCCTTGTCCCAACTTTGAGATGTGTTGTTGTCATGAAATTTAAAATCACCTAATTTTTCTCTTTAAATGATACATTTTCTCAGTTTAAACATTTGATATGTCATCTATGTTCTATTCTGAATAAAATATGGAATTTTGAAATTTCCACATCATTGCATTCCGTTTTTATTTACAATTTGTACTTTGTCCCAACTTTTTTGGAATCAGGGTCATATCTCTATATTTAAAAAATAAAAATTCAGGAACATCTCAGCAGTTGCCCAAAAGCTCTGGGAGATGTTCGCTACCGTTGGCACCATGACCAGGTCCTCAAGGCAATTGCGGACAGTGTAGCCACAGTTATCCACAACAACAAGGGCCACCACCAGTCCAAGAGGACTGTCTTTGTGAGAGCTGGTGAGAAGCCACACGCACATTTAGGACCAAAGGCTGGCCTCCTCACCACTGCCAGCAACTGGCATTTGGAAGTAGACCTTGGCAAGCAGCTTAAGTTCCCAGCCCAGATAATACCATCATGTCTGCAGCCAGACATGATCATTGTCTCAAGATCCACCAAGCAACTGATCATGCTGGAATTAACTGTAGCCTGGGAAGAGCGTGTGGATGAGGCCAACAAGAGAAAGCATGCCAAGTACCAGGAGCTTGTGGACACATGATAAAGGCAAAGCTGGTGGGTCCAATGTGAGCCAGTGGAAGTGGGTTGCTGAGGCTTTGCAGGGCGGTCACTCTGCAGGGCATTTACAATGCTGGGCATCACAGGGCAAGCACAGGAGAAAGCCATGAAGAATGCAGCAGAAACTGCAGAGGAAGCCACAAGGTGGCTTTGGATTAAGAGGGCAGATCCGTGGACGAATGCTGCTGGGATGCAAGCTGGGGTCTGATCAACCCTGGCTGGGTCGCCTGGGAGTAGTCTGGCTAACGCGACTGCAAAGCTCTACGAGCTATTGGTCTGGCCAAGATATTAAGCCCAACCGTTTCCCAGAGCGCGTGGTTGACCCGTCTCCCTGAAATGCCTCAGTTTGCTACTGGTCGACGCCAGAAAAGGCTGTGATGAAGCTTAAACCAATCACATCACTCTTTCCTCTGACGTATGCGACGCGACGTGGCTAACTGGTAGATTAAACCATAGACATCCTATTATTAAACTCTTACCGAAGCCAGTCGGAAGCAAGGCGAAAACGTCCTTCCTTTCAATAAATACCTCCAGGGCTGCTCTTTGCTCCGTTTTCAATGAGAACTTCCCGTTGAATGCTTTCAATACAGCATTCGTGAATGAAGCGCTTCTGGCATAGATTCTGTAAACAATCTATGGCTTCCGGTCGCAGTTCTACTACATCAGTGCCTTGAACACGCCTCTACCCAGGGCCATTGGAGATGCTCAAAGTTGATTGGTTCCCGATTTTTCGGGAGCTTGGAAGAGCTGTAGATAGCTTGCCTGGTCAGACTAAGCTCGCAACAGGCCCTCGTGTTGCGTCACGCTTAGGATGGGCGGGCCCAGGCTACCTGGGAGAGGGTTATAATGTTGAAAGACCCGAAACACCCAATGACTCCAGGTTACATCACTGATGATGCATCCCAGCGCATCCATGAGATGCATCTTTCATCTAGACTACACTACATTTGGTATATTTCTATATTTAACAAAACCCCAAACATTTATTCCAGATCTGATCAATGTTGTTCTATATTTGACTATATAATAAATATACACAGGGCTGACACATAGACACAGACAACCATTCACACTCACGGTCAATTTAGAGTCACCAGTTAACCTAACCTGCATGTCTTTGGACTGTGGGGGAAACCAGAGCACCCCCACGCGGACAACATGCAAACTCCACACAGAAAGGCCTTCGTCGGACACAGGGCTCGAACCTGGACTTTCTTGCTGTGAGGCGACAGCGCTAACCACTACACCACCATGCCGCCCATAGGAAAATATATCATGTAATTTTCTCTATTATATTAAGAACAGAGGGAAACTTCGATCTGGTTTTATACATAAAACTAAAAAAAAAAAAAACTATTATCTCGAAGAAGTTTAAGGTTCTTACATGTCCATAAATTAAAAAAAGAAAAACATTTACAAGACACCATCATCACAATTAAGAAATGCATACTAATATTAAGAAATACACAGTCTGCATTCACTGATACAGTATACTAAACAAATCAATCACTACATAAAACTGAATTGTCTCACCACGGCAGGCACGTATGTTGCAGAAGCGGTTCTCTACATTGCCATCGATGATGCCTGAACACCAGGTTCCATTAATCCCAGGGGCGATGAAGCTGCGGAAGCGCTGCTGCTGACCAACGCCACAGGAGCGTGAACATACACTCCACTCTCCCCACTCCGTCCATGAGCAGTTTCTATGGACACATGTCTCATTGACACATACTCCACCATCTACCAAACAACAACAACAACAAAGCAGGTGAGTTCAAGAGTGTTTTCAGTACAAATTGTCAACAAGGACTTATTTACTGAGTCCCTGAGAGCTTGGAAGGTTAAATAAGGTTAATTGAATGTTTAAACAAACATGCAGCGTGAATTGACAATTCGCTATCTGGATTAAGGTCACAGAGCTATCCATGACTTGTACAATAAAGATGGTACAGTGGATATAAAAAGTGTACACACCCCGTTAAAATGATGGGTTTTTCTGATGTAAAAAACATGAGACTACGATAAATAATTTCAAAACTTTTCCCCACCTTTAATGTGACCTATAACTTGTACAATTCAATTGAAAAACAAACAAATCTGTTAGAGGGAAAAACACTTCAATCGGTTCAACTAGCCCACGTCCCCCCCACCCTCTCCCTCACTGCAGCCATCTCTCCTTCTTAGGCCAAGTTTACATTAGACCGTATCTGTCTCGTTTTCTTCGCGGATGCACTGTCCGTTTACATTAAAACGCCGGGAAACGGGAATCCGCCAGGGTCCACGTATTCAATCCAGATCGTGTCTGGTCCGGTGCTGTGTAAACATTGAGAATGCGCGGATACGCTGTGCTGAGCTCTAGCTGGCGTCGTCATTGGACAACGTCACTGTGACATCCACCTTCCTGATTCGCTGGCGTTGGTCATGTGACGCGACTGCTGAAAAACGGCGCGGACTTCTGCCTTGTATCACCTTTCATTAAAGAGTATAAAAGTATGAAAATACTGCAAATACTGATGCAAATACTGCCCATTGTGTAGTTATGATTGTTTTTAGGCTTGCCATCCTTCCACTTGCAAGTGGTAAGTGATGTGCATGCCCGATATGCACTGGGATCACACACACAGCGGCTCAGTCCCGAATCACTGCTCGTGCGCTCCACTCGCGCGCTCTGTGAGCTGCGCAGGGCCAGAGTGCGCACCCTCCAGAGGGCACTTGCTGTTCAGGGTGGAGTGATTTGGAGCGCAGGATGCCTGCGGAGCCGAGCGTATCCGTGTATTGGCATTGCTGTGTGCATGCGAATCGTGTATTGGCATTGCTGTGTGCACGCTAATCGTTTTAAAAACGTTAATCTGATGATCCGCTGATACGGTCTAATGTAAACCCCACCTTAACCTCAACACACCTCCCCCCAGTCATCACAGCAGTCCCCTCCTCCCCCTCATCCCCCACCTCAACACAGACTCCTCCATGCATTACTGCAGATCAGGTCAGAGGTCAACTGAGGAAGCTTCACCCCAGGAAAGCAGCAGGCCCGGACAAGGTGTGTCCCCGACTACTGAAGACCTGCGCTGCTGAACTGGGTGAACCACTACAACACATCTTCAACCTCAGCCTGCAGCTGGGGAGAGTGCCCACCCTCTGGAAGACATCACGTATCGTTCCAGTTCCCAAAAAGAATCGGCCCAGCGAGCTGAACGACTTCCGACCGGTGGCACTCACTTCACATCTGATGAAGACATTGGACCGGCTCTTCCTCAGCCTCCTCAGACCCCAGGTACAACATGCCCGGGACTGTCTGCAGTTTGTGTACCAGGCAGGTGTTGGTGTGGAAGACGCCATCCTCTACCTGCTACACCGAGCCCACTCGCATCTGGATAAGGGAAATGGCACAGTGAGGATCCTCTTCTTAGACTTCTCGAGTGCCTTCAACACTATCCAGCTCCTATTGCTTCAGGACAAACTGAACAGGATGCGAGTGGACCCCTGCCTGGTCACCTGGATCTCCAGCTACCTCACCGACAGGCCGCAGTATGTCAGGCTGAAGGACATCACATCTGACACTGTGATTAGCAGCACCGAAGCACCCCAGGGCATGGTGCTGGCTCCTCTTCTCTTCACCCTGTACACCGCAGACTTCTGCTACAACTCGGAGCTGTGTCACATTCAGAAGTTCGCCGATGACACAGCCATCATGACACAGAGAGGAGGAGTATAGGAGCCTGGTGAGGGACTTTGCTGTGTGGTGCAACAGAAACCATCTGCAGCTCAACACCTCGAAGACCAAGGAGCTGGTCATTGACTTTGGGAGGTCCAGACCAAGGTCACGACCAGTTCTGATCGAGGGAGACGAGGTGGAGGCTGTGGATTCCTACAAGTACCTCGGGCTGTGGCTGGACAGCAAGCTGGACTGGACTTGCAACACCAAACACTTATACAGGAAGGGACAGAGCAGGCTATACTTCCTTAGGAGGCTGCGGTCCTTTAACATCTGCAGGAAACTCCTGTGGATGTTCTATCAGTCTGTGGTCACCAGTGTCCTGTTTTACACCATGGTGTGCTGGGGGGGCAGCACATCCAAGAAGGACATATCCAAGCTGGACAAACTGATCAGGCAGGCCGGCTCTGTGGTCGGCATGAAGCTGGACTCTCTGGTGACGGTGGCAGAGAAGAGGTCTATGGACAAAATATTGAACATCATGGATGATGCCAGTCACCCTCTGCACACCATCATCAGCAACCAGAGGAACCTGTTCAGTGACAGAATGCTCCTTCCCAAGTGCAGGACTAACAGACTCAAAAACTCCTTTGTCCCTCACGCCATCAGACTCTACAACTCCTCTCTGGGGGGGAGGAGGGGGAACAGGAGGACAGAGGACGGGAAGGAGCAGTAGCCTAGCCTAATAATAAGCAATACCAGACAACGTGCAATATAATGTGCAATATCTCTCATGCTGCCCCCCTTCCCCCCTTTTTTATTTTTCCTCCCCCTCCCCCCTTCCTCTCTTCCCCATATCTTATTCTTTTTATATTTGTATATCTAAATACTTAATTTATTTTAATTTATCTAGAAGTTTTCCTCCATTTCTTTTCTCTGTTTATCTGTAATGATGCTGCTGGAATCTTAATTTCCCTGAGGGAACCCTCCCAAAGGGATCAATAAAGTTTTATCTAATCTAATCTCATCTAATCAAATAAAAAATTCAAAATGTACAATAAGCTGGTTGCATAAGTGTGCACACCCTTAAACTAATATTTTGTTGAAGCACCTTTTGATTTAATTACAGCATTCAGTCTTTTTGGATCGGAGTCTATCAGCCTGCCACATCTAGACTTGCCCACTCTTCCTTGCAAAAGCACTCCAAATCTGTCAGATTATGAGGGCATCTCTTGTGCACAGCTCTCTTCAGGTCACCCCACAGATTTTCAATTGGATTTAGGTTTGGGCTCTGGCTGGGCCATTCCAAAACTTTAATTTTCTTGTGGTGAAGCCATTCTTTTGTTGATTTCGATGTATGCTTGGGGTCATTGTCATGCTGAAAGATGAAATTCCTCTTCATCTCCAGCTTTCTAGCAGACACCTGAAGGTTTTGGGCCAAAATTGGCTGGTATTTAGAACTGTTCATAATTCCCTCCACCTTGACTAAAGCCCCTGTTCCAGCTGAAGAAAAAAAACCCCAAAACATGATGCTGCCACCACCATGCTTCACCGTGGGTATGGTGTTCTTTTGGTGATGCGCAGTGTTGTTTTTGCACCAAACATACCTTTTGGAATTGTGGCCAAAAAGTTTAACCTTGGTTTAATCAGACCATAACATTTTCCCACATGCTTTTGGGAGAGTTGATGCTTTTTTTTTTTTTGCAAAATTTAACCAGGCCTGGATGTTTTTCTTTGACCCTACCCCATAGTCCAGACATGTGGAGAATACGGGAGATAGTTGTCACATGTAGTACACAACCAGTACTTGCCAGATTCCTGCAGCTCCTTCAGTGTTGCTGTAGGCCTCTCGGCAGCCTCCCTGACCAGTTTTTATCTTGTCTTTTCATCAATTTTGGAAGGACGTCCAGTTCTCGGTAATGTCACTGTTGTCCCATATTTTCCCCACTTCTTGATGACTGTCTTCACTGTGCTCCATGGTATATCTAATGCCGTGGAAATGTTTTGTACCCTTCTCCTGACTGATACCTTTCAACAATGAGATCCCTTTGATGCTTTGTAAGCTCTCTGCGAACCATGGCTTTGCTGGAGGATGCAACTGAGTAAATATCAGGAAAATCCTACCAGGACAGCTGAACTTTATTTGGGGTTAATCAGAGTCATTTTAATTGATGTGAGGTGTGAACCCAAAAAGACTGAATGCTGTAATTAAATCAAAAGGTGCTTCAGCAAAGTATTAGTTTAAGGGTGTGCACACTTATGCAACCAACTTATTGTAAGTTTTTTTTTTTTTTTTAATGGTTTCCCCCTAACATATTTATTTGTTTTTCAATTGAATTGTACAGGTTATAGGTCACACTAAAAGTGTGAAAAGTTTTGAAATTATCTATCGTGGTCTCATTTTTTTTTTTTTACATCAGAAAACCCTATCATTTTAATGGGGTGTGTACACTTTTTATATCCACTGTATTAACTAATATTATACACTTCTAAAGCTAATTATATTTCTTGGCTGTTGCTATAATTTGAAGAGCAGAGTGTGGATAGTAACGGCATGTTTACCAGGACACTGAGGGAGGTTGCAGACTTTCCGTTGTCTGTTTTGTCCTGAGCAGGGTGCAATGAGACACTCTCTCTGACGAAACTTGAGTGCAGGGTGACCTGCTTCATTGCAAGATTGAGAACAAGAACTCCATGATGTCCACTGGGAGAACCCCATGTCCTCATCTAAAGACAGACAAGGCACAGAAAGAGAAGACAGGAAACAGCTCAGTGTCCTAATAATGCTTAGTGAGACTTGTGTCTGTTTCTTTTTGAACCTTGAGCATGACTTTACTTCAACTAATGTTAAAGACTGTACAGATTCTGGGTGACGTTTCTCAAATTTTTGCTCTCTCTCTCTCTGTGTGTGTGGGCTCTCAAGACCAGTGTTCCCAGAATGGGCTCCAGATTCAGCATGTCCATGACCAGAATGGCTGTTACTGATGATGAATAAATTAAAGAATTAATCCATCCATTTTGTTTCTCAGGATTTAAACCAGGGCTTTGAACCGGTTCAAGGAACGAAAACCGGGAACTTTTTCTATTTCACATGGAACAGAAATGAAACCAGAAACTTTATCATTTTTTATGCTCCGGAACAGAAACGCTTATTAAAAATAATGGTAACCGGTTAATACCGGTTTTTATTTCGTTCCTCAAAGTTTCCGTAGCCTACAAATAAAAAAAGTCATTCTTCTCCTGCGCAAGTTTCTATGACCCGCTGGGGTTCACTTCCTATGTGACGTTCGCTGACTGAATGGAGAGCGCGGGAAGGTGGACTACTATCACTTCTCCATGTGATAATAAGTGAGTAATTGCATTACTGAGTGTCTGAGCAAAGAAGAGCCTGAACGATGCAACCTCCCTATTGGCTGTTTGTAAAAATGTATCAGTTGTTGCCCTTCCCACGGGAATCATCGTGGGCTCGAGAGACGAGACCTGACGAGTTAGTTCGTTGGTAGCAGAACAAAATGTCTGGACACAAATCGGGTTTTCAGAAAAGGAAAGAAAATAAACGTAGGGTCGAAAATACAAAAAAGGAGGCAGAAAATGCAAAACGAGTTTTAAGGTAGGACAAATGGTTACTTTTCTGAGGCAGCCCGCCGTGGCTGCCTGCAGGCTTATTTATTATAGCCCATTTAGTTAAAATAGTTGATATAAAATGTTTATAGTTATGTGATGGCTGTCCTGATTTAGACTGGTGGGGTTTTTTTTTTGGGGGGGGGGGTTGCGCGATGTTGCACCCGGGTCCAGATTAGGGCAGAACCGGCCCTGGCTACATTTCAGGTGTAGTTTGTTTTATGTATGTATGTATGTATGTATGTATGTATGTATGTATGTACTTGCATAGATGTGTACTTGGTCTTCCAATATGGCGCCTAACAAAATCTTGCGGCGCGGTGACGTCATGCGGTAGCCCTCTATAGGGCCTGACTAGCCTTTGGTAACACACTAAACAAATTATCTTTCATTTTTGGCACTTCTTCTGTTTGTGTAGATGGGAAGACATACTGAGAATCCAAATCGCCAACATTTGAAATAATAATTGTTTTGAATTATTTCTTGTCTTATTTAATGAAGGTTGTAATAGAATTAGCCTACATTTGGCTTAAGCTGGATGAGACAGAGATATAATTTTATAGCCATTTGTTAAACAGCTGACAGGGAACGTAATTAACCGTTCCGGGAACGAAATTTTTTTGTTCTAACCGGTTCGGGAACGTCTATTTAATGGTGGAACCCAAACCCGGAAACGTTAAAATTCCGTTTCTGTTCGGAACGAACCAATAGGAAAAAAATTCTGGTTCAAAGCCCTGATTTAAACACTAGAAAGAAAAGACCGATCAACGTGTTTTGTATTGGCTCATACTCTAAGTTGACGAATATGAAGTTAGCACAAAGTAACTGTTCCAAGAAGTTAATTCCTTTTTTTCATGGGTGGTGCAGGGGTTTGAACTGTCACCTCACAGCAAGAAGGTTCTGGGTTCGAACCTTGCAGCTGACTGGGGCCCTGCGATGCTACAGATAAGCAATATACTGGATGGATATTCTTTTTTTTTGTTTGACAAAAAATGTTATTTGCATTTAGTTTGGTAGCTCCTTATGGATGCAACACTGAGTATGAATAAGTGGGTGGGAAAGTAATAATAATTATATTATAGATATATACTTTAATATTTGGTAAGTGTTTGATAAGTTTACAGTATTAACTTTGTGATTGCCTGATTACCTGATAATGGAGGTTCACCTGTTGGATGCACAACCACTGCAAATAGAGAGTGGCTATAAATTAGACTCATATGACACTTGGGATCACAGTTTGAGGAATAGCTTAACAATTAGAAAGCACAGCAAATTTAGGATGAAATTACAACAATCAGGCTTTAAAAACAGGAAGGAACTAGGCACACCTGGACAGTCTGGGGTCTGGCAATACGCTGTCTCCTGCAGGTCTCCCACACAGTCTTGACCTCCATAAGCAGGGCTTGGATTAGTGCAGCTCCTGTTGCGCACTTTCTGCCCCAAACCACCACAGCTGAGTGAACAGGAACTCCAGGGACCCCAAGAACTCAGACCACCATCACGAGGACAGGGCACTAGAGAGCAGTTCCAGAGGCCGCGCTCACACACACTGAGGAAAGTTCCAGATATAAACCAGCCATTGTTAACTCACATTCCAAATGTGTGGTGCCCAGAGAAAACCTTTCAAATTCTCTCATTTTATATATATATATATATATATATATATATATATATATATATATATATATATATATATAAATAAATAAAAGGGTGCATCAGTTGCCCTCACTTTCATAAAATCTGATGCATTTTTGTTTGGGTGTTCCTTTTCACCAATAAAGACATCCTGTAAAATTTTTTGACCATATTCAAAAGTCTAATGGTGGCACCATGAGGTTCATTTTTTGCCAGAAAAATGCTTATTTTATGTTTTCGCGTAAGGTTTGAATCACAATGTTGGACTCCATTTATTGATTTCTTGTGACCCAGAGATCATGTTAAGAACCTTTGCAAGGGATTGAGAAGCATTAATGTGATTCATAATACATTTGTATTGTTTAAAAGTAGTTGAACAATGATTCAATGAACAGCTGTGCTTGATAATATATTTAGAATATGTACTAAAAATGTGTATCTAAGATATTTGGTATACTCTATAAGGTGCCATAATGTTTCATGAAAAGTGATCGAAATTTTGTCATAAAAGTCATAAAATAGCAGCTTTTTCCATAACTTTGAGCTCCTGATGCCACCATTAAACTTTTGAATTTTGTCAAAATATTTCACCCAGTGTGTTTTCTTACCAAAAGGAACATAAAAACAAAAATGCATCATGATCGGAGGAACTTTTCATTTTTAGGGGGCAACTGATGCACCGTAATATATATATATATATATATATATATATATATATATATATATATATATATATGAATAATATTACATGGTTGCGCGAAGATATGAAGTTTATCTTTGAGTGGTGAATGTATATTTCACGAGTGAGTGAAGCGAACGAGTGATATATTTTTCAACACGAGAAGATAAATTTCATATCTTCGCACCACTGTGTCATGCTCTTGATATTATACAGATACATTCACAAAAAAAAAAAACCCACAAGTTAATCCAAAGAATTTTAATTTTTAATCGGTTCCCCCATTTTGACAATGCACGTCCAAGCAGTGGGAAAACACTGGGAGTGACATCATAGGTGTGAAATATCGGGAATTATTATACATACAGGACACTTCTTCCATGGAATAAAAACATGTATTCTATTCCCTTCTAGCGGGTTTATTGATGGCATACAATATTGTAATCATATCGCTTATCCTCCATGTATTACGCCACTCTCCCCAAAAGAGAATGAGCGTGCAATATTGTTATAATATTGCATGTTGTCAAGACAGCACGACGTCACATGTCAGAGCACATGCGAAGATCCAATGACAAAACTTTTCTGCTGCGCATGCGCACAATCATTTCTTTGTCAGCCGGGAAAGAGAGAAGATGAGGCTAATCCAGTGCTAGATTTAAGCACTAAATAAATAAACTGAAACTAAAGACGCGCTAAACACCTGAAAGGCTACCAAAACTTCATTATATATTCTTCACACATATTTACAAGAGAAAAACATACCAACAGACATAAAAAAACCTGGAAAAAATACACAGCGAAGATGTAAAACTTCCATGCTCGGTAGTGACTGTGACAATTTGTAAACAAACATGGCCGCGAGGTTTGCTTCATTAAAAGTGGAAGATTTTGAGAGAATTTTGGCTGCCAGGTCACTCCGTTGTGTGTCGTTGTCAATGTTTATTTTAAAAATAACTAAGTAAATTACACAGGGATAATAATAAGAAGAAGTAGAATATCAGCTTGACTACTAGCATTGGCCTTTGCTAACACTGCACCAGCTAGAAGGTAACTGGACTGCCGCGCTAACAGCACCAAGTCGTGGGTAAGCTTGCGCTGGCCTTCAAGAATGCTGATATGAAGAGAGTGTGTATTATAATAATAATAATAATAATAATAATAATAATAATATTGGCTGGCTTTTTTTTCGTGGTCTATCAGATATATTCCATTCAGCTACTTGTCTTCGACTCGTTCAGTATCATGCTAGCTGAATGGAATACTGTATATCTGATAGACTAGTCAAAGCCAGCCAATATTTTTAAAATATATCACTCAGATCTGCGATATATTTCGTATGAAAAATGCGAGTTTTTCAACATGAGAAGATAGACTTTGTATCTTCAATCTAACATGTGATGTTTTTATTATATAGACACAAACAAAAAGTACCCAAATTTATCAAAACAATTCGATTTCCTCACAAGCAACATAGAGATTTATGTCACGATTTTAGTTCTCCATGTCCCGGATGTAGCACATAAGAAAAATACGAGTGGTGTATTTCCCAGTAAAACCAGGGCTGCCAACTTTTTGAAATTCCTTGGAGTGAGATTTTTTTTGGGGGGGGGGGGGGGGTCGACGGCAAAATTTTTCCGCACACCATGCAGTAAGTGGGAATTTTGTATTCAGTTTGATATTCACTTGTCCCCCTGCATTCTGGTGTTTTGTTTGTGGGTCGTCCAGCTGGAGATGGACAATGAAACTAAATGTTAAGTTTTTAATAACTGTTGCAAAAAATAAGATTGTCCCTCACTGACTATTCATTATGCATTTAAGGGCTTTCCCCACCACTGGGTTCAGCAGAAGATTGGCATGGGGAAAAATATCAACAGCAAAAGAACAAATAAAATGCTTAAACAGTAAGCAAAATGTGCATGTGCTACAAGAAACATTAAAATGATTAAGTTTGAACAGTACTGAAACACAAAAAGCTGAACCTTGGCCATAGGTGGGAATGTGCACACAAAGTTGGGCTTAAAAATTTTGGTCATACTTAAATAAGCTATATTAATATATTTCTTATTAATTTATTTCTTATCTATGTTTCTTATTAGTAATAGAGCATTCGTCAGGGCCTGTTATCTGACAAATATTCTCTACCTGTCTTGCCCTCTTTGAAACCCTGTCTCCTCAGTATATTGTTCTCAGTCTTTTTTTTAATTATTCACAAGTTCAAGTTCTTTGATATTACAGGTGACCATGCTTTATTTACTTTAACTGAGCAATTACATACATCATAAATAATTAAAAATAAATACCCTGTAAATAAACAATAGGTATGGTGGCTAATGGCTCTTCTTGCATTTGTAATATTATCTCTTACTTGCTTTATTTTACAACATTTCCAGTATGGCTTCAAATAAAGTTATAAAGTATGATAACATACAGTAAACAAACTAAAAATGCACCTCAATAAACGTGTGCTAAGGAGGTGCTCTCCCGTGCTGCTTGTTGGGGAAGATAGAGGCTGTGGCACGGCAGGAGGCCTATAATGATTTAGCATGCCTAGTACACAGCTCTCGATATGGCATTAAATATTCTCACAACACTTATAGGCTAAAATGATTAAGAAACTTTATATAAGTTCATAATTACACCAGTAACACCACACATTGGCGTGCATATGTACAAACCTGTCTGAGACACCCATCTTCAACTCGGATACCTTCTTCTCTCTCATCTTCCTCTAAATTGACGGTAGGCAATTATCCAACTTCCGGCGAGTGCAGCATCATTAGATGCGCCACCTACCATAGGGGAGTGTGTACAGAAGGGAACACCTCTCTGCCTGTTTAGCCGTGCGTAAGGCGTAATTGATCGATCGCAAGTGGTTGGCGCGACACAATGGGTAGCCTAGATCAGATAGATAAACTAGATTTTTTTCTAGCGTGAGAAATCGGAGGTATGGCGTGTGAGCGTGTGAAGACAATCAAATGCGTGTGTCTCACGCTCATTGCGTGAGAGTTGGCAGCCCAGGTAAAACACTTGTGTCTGTGTAATATATAAAGCTCTAGAAACTCCAGGATTTCCTGAACAGAAATATTTTTCTCTTTTATATATGCGTGTCTTCACCACAAGTTTTAATATGTTAAAGTCTGCTTAAACTCAAAAGTGAAAAAAGAGAAAATCAGATTTCATGATTCCCTTCTGACTGCACTGTAGGACCTCTGCAAACATTTTCACTGCCAATATCTGATTTCAAACTGAACTGCATTAGGCTTATGCCTGTTTTGCTAGTGTGAATAGCTATACACCAAGTTGATCAAAGCCTGACATTCACTGAGTAAGGAAATCACACTTGGCTATCAAGGGCTTAGACATCTCTCCACAGACTGGCCGTGTTTGTTAAGCTGGCTCCTTATCCAACATGATATTTGCAGAAGGATAGCCTATGCAAGGCTGAAAAGTCATTTTGGTGAAATATTTATGCTTTCTTAAATCTGAGTGAGAAATCTGAGTGCCAAAATTCACTCAGAGCAGCATGCAAAGGGTTTTCCTAGACTCCCACACAAACAATTACAGAATGTGATAAGCGGAGATTTTATGCTTTCTATATGTGTAATAGCGGCTCTGCAGGTTCACAGGATACAAAATGGTCCTGGCAATGAGCCTTGGGCCAGGCTGCTCTTTCCATATTGCTATGAGTAATTAAAAAATATGGCACTATTGTAACTAATGTACAAAAAAAGCCTCTCCTTACCAGGAGCTACACTCATGCATCAGCTCTTCTCCAGACCTGAGCTCTGTTCCCATGGTAATGTTGTCGAGGTCTGGGGTCAACTCTGGAGTCACAGACACTCCTTGAAGTGAAGCCAGGAGCTCACTGTCCACTAGGCATGGACACTCCTACACATTATCAAATAGTATTTAGCCAAAGTATTATACACAAATGATACACAAATATTTGTGCCTTACATATAACTTAAAATGCAATACATAATTTGGAGTACTGCTGATAAATAATTTTATTGTATATTGTATTTCTACACTCATAAATGCTTTTAAAGGCTTAAAATTCTTGGACATTAAAATTCTTGGTGGGTGCAGTCTTACATTTCTCCATCTTGTACCTACACACTGTCTTTTTTTCCTATTGTGTTCACTGTAACTCATAGCAGTTGCTCAATATTATGCTTCAAGATGCATAACTAAAAAAAATAGCCTCAATGAGGCTGTAGCTCATACCGGCCACTGTTGTTGTGTGCGAGTTTGAAATCTGATCAATCCTGTGGGAGGAGTAGCGATTTTTGTGAAATTGCATATGACCCCTGTGTAGCCACATCCATGGTAAGTGGCACCACCTGGTGAACAACTTGTCTTTAGAGTCTTCTGGGTGAGTTTCAGTGAAAACATCCTAAGGCAGCTGGGCCATAGAAGGTTCACGCTGCACGCTGCACGCTACACGCGTGTAAAGAAAAGTGGACAAACATAGCATGACTTGCTCTGGGCCATAGAACGGAGTTCACGTTGCACGCTGCACACTTCACGCGTGAAGCGAGAAATGAACATGCACACTTTTTTCTAGGCGTGAAGATGGAAATTCCAGTCAATGCATGCAGTCACCGCCGCGCCAGCCAATCAGAACGGGTCTAGGGAGATAACTCTATGCTTTCAGGGGAAAACTTCAGAAAAAATATAATTGAATGGTATAATTGAAAAATAGTTCTTCATCGGGATTGTCAAGCAGATTATAGAATGTTCGGTGAAATTCACCACGGGTTTCTCTCAGAAGGAAGTGTTCTCGGCTCCAAATTCTGTTCCTTTTTCTCTTCCTCTGTCTCAGTAAAAGCAGAATGAGGCAATCGTCGTCATCCGAAGAGTTCATATTGTTGGTTACTCGGTCAAAGTAGAACAGACGCAACACATGAACATCCAAGCATGAAGTTTAATGGCCCAGGGTCCGGTTCTTCACGTGAACGTGTAGCGTGTAGCGTGCAGCATGCAGCGTGAACCTTCTATGGCCCAGCTGCCTAACAGTTTACAAACAGTAGTGTTTGGTGTGACGAGTCACCCAAAATTTTCAAACACCCATAAAATGCTAAATATGACAGGTGGCGCGACCATCTGGACAACTTTTATACATACCAATCTGAGGAACATTCCACAGGAGTTTGATCAAAATCTGATCACTCTTGTCAGAGGAGTAGCGATTTTTGTGAAATTGCACGTGACCCCTCTGTAGCCTCATCCATGGTAAGTGGTGCCACCTGGTGAACAATTCTTGTTGGTATATGTCTTTAGAGTCTTCTGGGTGAGATTCAGTGAAAACATCCTAGCAGTTTACGAAGAGTAGCGTTTAATGTGACGAGTCACCCAAAAATTTCAGACCCCCATAAAATCGTAAATATGACAGGTGGTGCCACCATCTTGACAACTTTTATGTACACCTACCTGGGGAACATTTTATATGAGTTTGATCGAAATCTGATCAATCCTGTAGGAGGAGTAGCGATTTTTGTAAATTGTGGACGGACGATGGACGGATGACGCGTGATCGCATAAGCTCATCCGGCCTGGCCTGCGGCTGGATGAGTTTATAAACTGGGACTATAAGGTGTTAGATAGTCTTTGAGGTGCACGTAATTTTGCAACATATTTTTGAGAGAACATTTGTTTGGGGAAAACTAAGCAGTCAATTGCTCAAATGGAACATTTGAATCATTCTGTTTAATGCCTTTTTTAGATGATAGTTTTGATTTTTTAAATACAAAAGTAGTTTATCAAATGGTGCCAATATTTATGGAGTTTAATGGAGGTTATATAGCCCATGAAAACCTTCAAAACAGTGGCATTTACAGGCTAAAAGGTCCCCACCTTCTGCTTAGGCACACTCAGTTAGAAGTCATCCTGGGAAACTACAGGAGGAATAAATCAAGGCAACTGGACTTTTGGGAAAATCCTCAATATGTTTATTTACTTTTTCAGTTCTTCATGCAAAATGATGAAGCCTCTTAAATGCATGACGAAATGACGAACATCTTCACAATCTTTCCACAAGTCCAAGTCCACTGAGTTACTACTACTAGACAATGTATATTCATGCATCCATCAGCAGTTATAATGAGTCATGTGACCTGTAGGCAGGCTCCATGGTGCTGGTAGGTGCTGGGTGGACAGTGACATCCTTCCTCACAACCCTCGGAGTAACAGCCTTCGAGCCCACTGAACTGAGCACAGTTGAATGGACAACCCTCACCTTGCTCACACTCCCGGTACAGACGACCTGGAGGACAGCCCACCTCTGATACACACACACACACACACACACACACACACAATTCCTCATGATGTATCATACCAGGGGCGGTTCTAGCCATTTTGGGGCCCTAGGCGAAATACAGACATGGGGCCCTCAAAAGTCAGTCTTGAAACACACATACAGAATAATGGTCATCCCTACTTGGCACATGCCATATCTCCTTGCTGTAAATTCAGAAAAAAAGATACCAAACTGCCACTAACAATGTGCCCCAAGTAAGCGCCACAGTGAAACAGGTTTGAGATTACTCCAGCATTTGCCAAAATTCTGACAGTGTTTATTGCTCAGATCAAGTCAGAAAGAGAGAGAGTGACAAGGCAAACAACAGAAGAAGAGACAGTAGAGAGAGATAGCCAATTTTAAGAGTCAATCTCCATATTTTAATAAAACAAGGATATCTGAAATCCAATTATTATTTTTACTCCACAGATACATATTACCAGATATAAAATGATCTTATTCTTATCAGAAGTAGAACACAAATGGATACATATTACCAGATACACATTACCAGAGATACAAAATGATCTTACTGTTATCAGAACTACAACACAAATGGATATTACTCTATCGAAACCTCTACATTTCAATGGGATAAGACTGATGCCAAGATAAATGTACGAGAGAGAGAGAGAGAGAGAGAGAGAGAGAGAGAGAGTGAGTGAGTGAGTGAGTGAGAGAGAGCCATTTAGTGACAGGCAATACAGTGGTTGAGAGACAGATACAGAGGGATTGTGAGTTTGTAAAGGATGCAGCCAGTACATTATTGAAATGTCCTTAATCTTCAAAATTCCATTGTTCATGTATTCCATCACCATTCCATAATGGGGTGTGTGTGTGGGTGTGTGTGTGAGAGAGTGAGTTTGTGTGTGTGCGAGAGAGAGAGAGAGAGAGAGAGAGAGAGAGGGTAGAGCAGGGGCGATTCTAGTATCTGATCTTTGGGGGTGCTTAGCCCCCAGAGCTGACAGAGGCACCTGGCTTGAACGACAGTGTTTCCACATTTATTCCGCATTTAGACTAGACTTAACTAGACAAGAAGACTAGACTAGACAAGACTAGACTTATGCAATGTTTTAACAGAAGCTGACCCAATAAACTATGATATCTACACATTTACAACCACTGACACAAATATTTACGTTATATTTTTAACTAAACAAGACCTACTACTGCATTTGTAATGTTGGAGCTATTCATTTTGAACAGTGGTAATTGTTAATTAATGTGTTATTGTGTATTGTGTAATAATAGTGTGTATTATTATGATTTTACATTAGTTTACATTTTTTGTTATATTTGTTATATTTTGGTCGTGTTCTTTTGATAGTCATTTGTTTAATTGTTTGCTTCGTGCATGTACGTTTCAGTGTCTGTTTTGATTAATTTGCTAATTATTATGATGTTATTTATGATAAATATATAAATATAAATATATAAATGATAAGCAAACGTAAACGCTCTGTTACAGTAAATAAAATTGACTAACCCACGGTGGTCTAGCACCGTAGCACTTGTACAGCTCTGCACAAAAGTATCTCGATATGGATGATAAATGTCGTTTTTATCATTCTGTTCATAGACCAGGGAACATCAATATTGCATTATGCATATTATTGTGTTGTGTTTAACAACTGTAACTCCAGTCCGTACCTTCACATCTCGCTATGCCAGTAATACTCAGGTGCTACTTCGAGTTCCTCATTGGCGTGGAATCCAGTTAAAAAACCACCATGTCGTAGCAAGCACTCGCGCGGACAGGCAACCCAATCAGAGGGGACGCAAGGAGGAGAGGGATTTTACTGCTCATAGAACTATCACCTAACAGGTGAATTCAAGAACACACACACGGCCGCGCACACATTCATTGCGCAGTGCGCAAGGGCGCTTATTTCTGAAAATTACGTCCAAAAGCAGTGTTTTTGAGGATGCTGAGCTAGGGGGTGCTGAGCTCGTTTTTGGGGGTGCTTGAGCACCCCCAAAAATAGGCTAAACACGCCCCTGGGGTAGAGAAAGAGAGAGGTACGAGTTTTTAAAGGTTGCAGCCAGTGCATTACTGAAAAGTCCTTAATCTCCAAATGTCCATTGTTCATCATAAATCATATGAGAAAGAAAGTCCTATTTGTTGCTGGCTTCTCCAAAGTCTTTTGGAGCACAAGGAACACATTCCTCAACAGAGTCAATGTAGTAGACTCAGGCGATTTGAAAAATGTAGTTAGTTTCAGAAGTGCAGCTGCATTCTTTTTGCTTTGTGCCCTTTTTTTCGTTTAGCGCAACCACTCTCATAACTGCGCTTCATCTTGTTCACATTTCCCTCTGCTTTGGTTTGAATTCCCATTGCGCACCTGTCTACGTCATCAGAATCAGATCATCGACTAGTCCAATGTAAAACAACCAGGGGTGTGTGTGTGTGTGCTGGGACAAATACTATATACACATGAATTCGATATTCTGATGCTATTTTGGTGTGTTTTTCCATTTATATCGTTGACTACTTAATATCAGAGACAAGATGACATATATATTGTTTGGTGTTTACCGTGACGGGACTGACTGTTAGGGGCCCCCAAACTTTGGGGGCCCTAGGCAACCGCCTTGGTTTGCCTAATGGTAAGTCCGCCCCTGCATCATACATAAATGGAACAGAATCCTATATAAATGGATTCTGATGACTGGTGTTGGTGCTACACCCTTTACATAGGCACATTCTGCTGGAGGATATGACAGGTGGTGTAGTGATTAGCACTGTCACCTCACAACAAGAAAGTTCTGGACCTTTCTGTGTGGAGTTTGCATGTTCTCCCTGTGTCTGTGTGGGTTTCCTCCGGGTGCTCCGGTTTCCCCCACAGTCTAAAGACATGTGGTTAGGTTAACATGGGGCAGCCATTGGACTGAAGTGCCCTTGAGCAAGGTATCTAACCCTAACTGCTCCCCAGGCACTGTAGCATAGCTGCCCACTGCTCTGGGTACAGTATGTGTGTGTACTCATTGCTCACTTCTGTGTGTTCACTGCTTCAGATGGGTTAAATGCAGAGGAGGAATTTCACTGTTCTTAAGTCTGTGCTTGAGTATACGTGTGATAAAGGCGGCTTCTCTTCTTCTTCTTCCAGAGTTCACTGCACATGAGCAACATCTGTCTTTTGATTTGGTCTTGGCCTAATACTACTTTCATTCATTCATTCATTCATTCATTCATTCATTTTCTCTAACTCTTATCCATTGTGGGTCATGGGTGAGCTGAAGCCAATCCCAGCTCACTTTGGGCGAAAGGCAGGGACAAATCACCAATGACAAACACAGATAGACAGATGGCCATTCATACTCACCTATGGGCAATTTAGAGTAGCCGGTTGACCTAATGTGCGTGTCTTTGGACTGTGGGATGAAACTGGTGCTCCTGGAGAAAAACCCATGCAGGCACAAGGAGAACATGCAAACTCCACACAGAAAGGCCCCAATCAGCCAGCAGGTTCAAACGCAGAACCTGCTTGCTGTGAGGTTGCTGTGCGAACCATTGCACCACCGTGCCACAACTCAGTACTACTTATTCATCTGATTTTCTCTATAAGAAGATCCCATTTTTCCAGAACTGGACTCAGAGTTTTAGCAGCTGATTTCACAGCAGGTCCCCAGAAAGAGCTCATCTGAATTTCTGAAAGAATGAGTAAAGACAGCGAGCTGTGAAAAGGAGACATTTCACTTTTAGATGAGAACGCTGCTTCACTGGGTGTTTCAGCAGGCCAACTCGGGAGGCCTTCACAATAGGTTGGATGATTAGGCAAATCTCAAAGCCAGACACTGCTGCTCTTGTGGGAGAGTTCAATCACAATTGCAAACACACCTGTGCCTCAGTGTGGAGGAGCAGATGGATATAACTAATTGCAGAACCCCAGAAGACACAGATAGCTGATTTTCATGGATTTGAGCTTTAAAGCAAGCCTGTTCACCATTGTGTTCTCAGACATGTGCTCTCAGATAGGGAATCAGTTCCACAGACCCTAGTCCACATTCATTTTATGAACAATCCAAATGTTAGGATCATGAATCAAATTTATACAGTAATGTTCTGGCCATTTGTTAGAGCCATAGAGCTTTTTATTCCTGAACTTTCCACCAATACAACACATTAAATTAATCAAAGTTGCTAGTCATTATTTGAGCTCCAGCTTATGAGATATTGAGGTTTGGATTAAAGTGACACAGATCGATGTGCTGGTTCAGGAATAATTTAATCCACTCCCCTTTCTGAATTGTTTGAGCTAATACCCATCCCCATTGTTGGAATGCATCATCTTGTTTCAATACATTTTATTTCCTACTGCAAGGCATCCTAACCACGTCAGTCTGTTTACAAACCGCTCAGCAGCCAGTTCAGAAAAGTCATGTAAGGTCATGCATGGGTCAGAGGTCGCGACTGCAGAGCTACAGCAAACATGGCGGATCGCCCAAATTGAACACAGATTCCTAAATCGAAACAAAAAATTATGATTTTAAGGAAGTATCTGACATTGTCAGAAGCAAAACACGCCAGAAAAGAGAGGGAAAATACATGGCTGACAAGCCGTGTCCGTACCCAAGTGTAAACATGCACGCTGTGTTTTTCCAGCTCATTCTCCTTCACAGGCATGAGGCAGCAGGCAATAAAGCATATGATTCAAGTACCAAGGGGTTATTCTAGCTCTACAGGGGACTATTCATATTTTTAATACATTGACCTGTGTCACTGTAAATCTATTCAATAAAATTAACTCACCAGTCAAACAGGCATTGGAGGGGATATACCGTATGATGTCTTGCAAAAGTATTCATCCCACTTTGTCTCTGTCCTGTTTTGTCGCATTACAAGCTGGAATTAAAATGGATTTTTGGAGGGTTAGCGGCATTTGATTTACACAACATGCCTACCACTTTAAAGGTGAAAATTGTTGTTTTATTGTGACACAAACAATAATTAAGATGAAAAAACAGAAATCTGGAGTATGCATAGACACCCTCCCCAGTCAATACTTTGCAGAGCTACCTTTTGCTGCAATTACAGCTGCAAGTCTCTTGGGGTATGTCTATTAGCTTAGCATGTTGAGCCACTGGGATTCTTGCCCATTCCTCAAGGCAAAACTGCTCCAATTCCTTCAAGTTAGATGGGTTGCGTTGGTGTACAGTGATCTTCAAGTTATGCCACAGATTCTAAATTGGATTGAGGTCTGGGTTTTGATTAGGCCATTCCAAAACATTTAAATGTTTCCCTTTAAAACACTCCAATGTAGCTTTAGCAGTATGTTTTGGGTCATTGTCCTGCTGGAACGTGAACCATCCCAGTCTCAAACCTCTGGCTGACTCAGACAGGTTTTACTCCAGAATTGCTCTGTATTTAGTGCCATCCATCTTTCCTTTAGGCCTGACCAGCTTTCCTGTCCCTGCAGATGAAAAACATCCCCACAGCATGAAGCTGCCACCATCATGCTTCACTGTCAGAATGGTGTTCTCAGGGTGTTGGGTTTGCACCACACATGGTATTTCCCATGATGGCCAAAAAGATCAATTTTAGTCTCATTTGACCAGAGAATCTTCTTCCATGTGTTTGGGGAGTCTGCCACATGCTGTTGGGCAAACTCCAAACGTGTTTTCTTCAGCAATTACTTTTTTCTTTCTACTCTTCCATAAAGCCCCACTCTGTGGAGTGTACAGCTTAAAGTGGTCCTATGGACAGATACGCCCATCTCCGCTGTGGCTCTTTGCAGCTCCTTCAGTGTTATCTTTGGTGTCTTTGTTGCATCTCTGATTAATGCCCTCCTTGCCTGGTCTGTGAGTTTTGGTGGGCAGCTTTCTCTTGTCAGGTTTGTAGTGGTGCCATATTCTTTCCATTTTTCTATAATGGATTTCATGGTGCTCCCTGGGACATTCAAAGTTTGAGATATATTTTATAACCCAACCCTGATCTACCGGTATATTTCTTCACAACTTTGTCTCTGACCTGTTTGGAGGCTCCTTGGTTTTCATGTTGCTTGCTTAGTAGTGTAGCAGAGTCAGGGTCCTTCCAGAACAGGTTGATTTATACAGATATCATGTGACAGATCATGTGACACTTTGATTGCACACAGGTGGATCTTAATCAACTAATTATGTGACTTATGAAGTGAATTGGTTGGACCAGCTCTTAAGGGGTTTCATATGAAAGGGGGTGAATACTTATGCACACTCCAGATTTCTGTTTTTTCATCTTAATTATTGTTTGTGTCACAATAAAACAACAGTTTGCACCTTTAAAGTGGTAGGCATGTTGTGTAAATCAAATGGTGCTAACCCTCCAAAAATCCATTTTAATTCCAGCTTGTAATGCAACAAAACAGGACATAAACCAAGGGGGATTAATACTTTTAAGTCACATTTAAGAACTATAAGAATTAAATTATAAATATACTAATGTATGGTAATAATAGCATGTTGTAATTTCCACCACTGTGGAAAAAAACAATGCAGAACCATTAGATGTGCTTCATTAACCCTACTCTGATGGGGAGCATCTTGTAGAATTTTTTTCTCCTTTAGACCTTCAGAAAATAGATGTAAGCAGGCATAAAACTTGTAAAAAACTGCAGATGGATTTTGTTGAAGCTTTATGCATAAAGATCTCATCCATTCCGACTCTGATTCCACAACAACTGTAAAACTCTCCATTTAACCATTCGTGCATGGGTGCTTAAGGTCATGTATGGAGGACTTTCACGTGGCATCATCATAACTACGGATCTGTTTACGCAGCCATGTTGCTGGGCGAGCTTTGTTTGACAACGACTGGCACAAGTGTACACGAGTGATTGTAAGTCCAATTCAGTACATCTACATATAATATTTATTGTAGGAGTTACAGCTAAAAGAACAATGCCAGAAACCTGTAGTGCTTTTGGATGTAATAACAGACGTGGAAATAAACCTGGTTTAACTTTTCACCACTTCCCGGCGAACCCAGAAAGACAAAAAAAATGGCGAGCTGCAGTTAAACAGGAAGACTGGATGATAAAACCATTCCCGTGCGTGTGGAGAAAATTTTATATTAGGTTAGTGTGAAAGCTCTGTGCAACATTAAAATGTATATCTGGATGTGGGCTATGGACGCGATATATTTTATTAGACCTCAAGCTTGGCTCAACTAGCAGCATGTTTGTTATGTACTGATAATGTAGACTAGGCTAAACACCAATAGAGAAATTGTACTGACTGCAGTCATCTCAATTTTCATTATTAACTGTCGCGGCTGTTTTTTTGTTTGCTCGGCAATATGGCGGACACTGCGTGATAAACAAAAACCTGTGATGTCAGTGAAAGATCTCTAGTGTCTACAGGAGATAACTTCCTTTCCCTATGGCATTCTTTGATCCCTGTAGTACTGGGGGGTAATAATTCCACATTATTAACATCTATGGCTCAAAAATACCTGGGTCATGTATAAATAATGCTTTCTCATTTTCATCATCCCTCTCTTCAGTGCAGGTTGTTTAAAGACGCAGCCTGTGACTCACCCAGGCACACTTGTGTGTTACAAGTCTTGCTCTGGCGCGTCATGCCGCTGCATGGAGGAATGTGGCAAGAACGAGTGCGTCTCTGTTCTCCTCCTCCACAAGTCACAGAACACATGGACCACGCAGACCAGTCGTACCACATCCCAGAGTCTGAGGAGCACAGTTATACATGTTAGATGATGGCTGCAAAAAAAAATTGCATTTAAAATGTGTGCATGGTAAATCTGTATTATGGTTGCAAATTGAACATATCGCTGTTATTATTTAAATCACCTCTATTTTTCTGTATTCAGTTCTATCTCTGCATGAATAGATGAATATACAGGACACATATCAGATGGTATGGTATGCATACACTAAATAATCTGATTATTGAGCAAGAATTCAGGTGTCTTTAATCCAGTTTAATACATCATAGTGTGTTGTTTATATAACCAATCATAATCTGGAATCAGGTAATTAGATTATTAGTGCACGTTAATACTCTTATACCTCAGTGCTGTTGCACGCTAGATTGTGATCATAAGATGTTGATTACTTTTCTATTTTCTAACAGCTCTGATAATAGTGTCAGCAACAAGGTAAGATCACAGGTTTATATTAATGTCCTTCAAATACATTGCTGTTTGTGTAATAACAACTTATGTAGGGACTTGTATGGAATACATTGCACAGAAATTGATTTATATGTACATAAGTGTGTAAATGTTGATATGGTGCAGACTTCTGTGCTTGTTTTTAATTTTTGCAAGGAGTCTCCAGTGCTATCACAGTGTAACCGTCAGAGGTCAAGCTGTACCATTTTTGTCTTATTAACTTCGCAAAATAGAAAAAAAGAGGCTGGTGAGAAAACAATGTTGAGAGTTGTTATGATGTAAGATAAAAGGGATGAACTTGTTTCAAGGACAATCCACAACATTAAAAGTAACTAGAAGCAAAAAGGAAAGTATGATGTATATTTCATAAATGAATGAAAATATGTAACTGCTGGCAAACTGTAATGGTATCAGTGAAATAAAACACTTCAAAGATGTGGTGTTTTAAGAAAATAATCACACCACCCTGTCTCTGATTATTTTCCTTTAAGAGCACTCCCCATCATGCTTCCTTCCTTCCTTACTGCCTCCTGATATTGTTGGCTTGCTGACTTTAGGGCTGCAGTTGACTTGCTGACTTTAGGGCTGCAGTTGGCTTGCTGACTTTAGGGCTGCAGTTGACTTGCTGACTTTAGGGCTGCAGTTGACTTGCTGACTTTAGGGCTGCAGTTGACTTGCTGACTTTAGGGCTGCAGTTGACTTGCTGACTTTAGGGCTGCAGTTGACTTGCTGACTTTAGGGCTGCAGTTGACTTGCTGACTTTAGGGCTGCAGTTGACTTGCTGACTTTAGGGCTGCAGTTGGCTTACTGACTTTAGGGCTGCAGTTGACTTGCTGACTTTAGGGCTGCAGTTGACTTGCTGACTTTAGGGCTGCAGTTGACTTGCTGACTTTAGGGCTGCAGTTGACTTGCTGACTTTAGGGCTGCAGTTGACTTGCTGACTTTAGGGCTGCAGTTGACTTGCTGACTTTAGGGCTGCAGTTGACTTGCTGACTTTAGGGCTGCAGTTGACTTGCTGACTTTAGGGCTGCAGTTGACTTGCTGACTTTAGGGCTGCAGTTGACTTGCTGACTTTAGGGCTGCAGTTGACTTGCTGACTTTAGGGCTGCAGTTGACTTGCTGACTTTAGGGCTGCAGTTGGCTTGCTGACTTTAGGGCTGCAGGTGACTTGCTGACTTTAGGGTTGCAGTTGACTTGCTGACTTTAGGACTGCAGTTGACTTGCTGACTTTGGGACTGCGGTTGTCATGAACGGTTTTGCGCTCGGGTTTCTGTCGGTGGGGGGTTTATAGCATCAACGAAGCTGACTTTATGTTAGGACTGTTAATGTTATAGTCATGTTGTCTGTTGTCACCCAAATGAGGATGGGTTCCTTTTTGAGTCTGGTTCCTCTTGAGGTTTCTTCCTCATGTCGTCTGAGGGAGGTTTTCCTTGCCACCTTTGCCAAAGGCTTGCTCATTGGGGATAGATTAGTTAAAAGTGCTATACAAATAAACTTGACTTGACTTGATATACCTCAAAATATATAAGTTGATCAAACTTAAACATAATTACTTGTGACCGAACATTTAAACCTTACTCATTTGAAATGGACTGAGTACACAATACTGAAATGCTTGCACCAGTGATCAGTGCAAGCTTACATACCTGTGCAGGCGTGACCATTACACTCCTTCTGCTGGTCAGAACCACCACTGCACTCTCTCCCACCTCCCTGGGGGACGGGGTTATTACACTGACGAATCCGCTGTTTAACTCCACCCCCACATGGGGCTGAACACTCTGACCACGGTCCCCACTGGCTCCACCCACCGTCAACAATACAACCAGGAAATGAGTCACAGTGTAAGACACCAGCTTCACACGTGCTAATAAAATAATGACAATCCCAATGCAAGTCAGCACAATATATCAGAATAATGTAAGAGTTTTTGAAACGTCATAATTTCACTCTCAAGAATGAAAAAAAAATATGTAGACTGTAAATATTAAATACGTATTGTATAAAATTGCAAAAGATTGAGGTTACCAGTTGCTGCAGTCTGTGATGATGCTCTCTCCTGAATTTGCATATTGCCAGTCTGTCCTCCCTGGCCATTCCCATGCAGTATTTGTGATGTTTAAATCTGCTCATATATGGGGAAAACAGAAAGACACCCAGTTAATGGCTTCAAAATTTCTTAAGCTTTTACAAGGGAGGGTTGTAGGGCAGCATACTGGTGGCATTTCAAAGATTTCTAAACATTTTTAGATCAAATATTTAACAATTCTTTCACTGTGCCTGAAATCTGATATAAATTACCAAGCAGCTTGACACAAACACAATTAGCACAATTTGCTGTATTAGAAGAAGAAACCTTTATTTGTCACATGCACACTTCAAGCACAGTGAAATTCATCCTCTGCATTTAACCCATCTGAAGCAGTGAACACACGCACCCAGAGCAGTAGGCAGCCACACACAGCACCCAGGGAGCAGGTACCTTGCTCAAGGGCACCTCAACCCAAGGCCACCCCACGTCAACCTAACTGCATGCCTTTGGGGGAAACCGGAGCACCCGCAGGAAACCCACGCAGACAACATGCAAACTCCACACAGAAAGGCCCTCGCCAGCCATTGGGTTCTAACCCGGAACCTTCTTGCTGTGAGGCAACCGTGCTAACCACTACACCACTGTGCCGCCCAATTATTAAATACACCACCTTCAAGTATGTGTTGAATTTATGGGTCTTAAACAACATTTATCTATCTAGCCATCAATCTATCTAGTGTCATGGCCCCTCGAGCGTGGTGCCTGTGTTACTGTGTTTCAGCCCTGTGGGCTGCAGCGTTACACCGGGGCACTACGTGTCCCTGTCTTTGTCTGGAGTGTGTGTTACAGGGTTGTGTAGAGTGGCCGGCCATCAGCTGATTGAGCTACACCTGGGTCCATTGTATCGTAGTCTGTCTTTAAATCTCAGTTTGCTGCAATTGTTCTCTTTCTCTGCTCACCCACTTGTATGATCTGCCTGGGGGAGGTGTGCATTGCCAGCAGACCAGATGACAGCAGCATTTTTTATTTTAGATTGATTTACCTTTTTTTTTTAGATCTACATATTTTTTGCAAATTAATAATCTTTTTCTATATTCTACCTCTTGTGTTGTCTCCCATTTTTGTTGCAGTCTTGAGCCAAACTGTGACACTAGCCATCTATCCATCCACCCGTCCATCCATTCAGAGACAAATGAATCCCTCATCAAGAAATATTTATTTTCAACAAAAACAGATGTTCCACTATTACTAGCACCTCTGTAAATGATAGTGAACACAATGTAACTAAAGCATGTTTCCCATTTAAACCGTACATTTTTTAGTTGATTGGAGTGTGTAGGAACTTTCAAGCTGTAACCCATGTCTTCCTGATTAACTGGGGGACAAATCTGAGGTGACACAGAGGCCAAATTCCCTTCGGCATCCATCAACATGGGAAAGATAAGAGAACACACAAACCAAATGAGGGAGAAGTGTATTGACCTTCATAGGGGAATGGGTATAAAAATAGCTACTCACCTGAAAATGTCCATTTCTACTGTTAGGGCCATAATAAAAAAGTGGACATCAACTGGAACTGTCACAAATTTACCTGGAAGAGGAACCAAATTTATTTTGCCTCCACCCTGCCCCCAAGGATCACTGTTGATGAATTCCAAGAAAAAGTAAAATCTTGGGGTTTCCAAGTCTCCAATACCACCATCAGATTCCACCTCCATGCCAACAGATTATTTGGAAGGTTTGCCAGAAAAAAGCCTTTTCTGTCAGTTAACTACAAACAAGTGCCTGAAGTTTGTGAAACACTACTAGAATTTTGACTGGAATCATGTTCTATAGTCTGATGTAATAAAAATTGAGCTTTTTTTTTGCAATAAACACTCAAGGTGGTTTTGGTGTAAAAAGAAAGATGGCGGTAATGAAAAGAACCTGATCCCAACTGTAAAATATGGTGGAAGTTCTGTGATGTTTTGGAGCTGTTTTTCCTTCAAAGGCCCTGGAAACCTTGTTATGGTACATGGCATCATGGACTCCATGAAATACCAGGACATTTAAATCAAAATGTGGCTGCCTCTACCAGGAAACTAAAACTGGTTTGTTATTGGCTCTTCCAGCAGGACATTGATCTGAAGCATATGTCCAAATCAACACAAAAATGGTTCACTGACCACAGAATCAGGTTCTGCCCCAGCCATCTCAGTCCCCTGACCTGAACCCCGTTGAAAACATGAAATATCAGGACATTTCAGGGAATGGTTATGAAAAATAGCTACTCGCCTGGAACTGGAACTGTTTCAAACTTGCTTGGAAGAGGACCCAAGTTTATTCTGCCCCCATGTACAGTGAAGAGGATAGTAAGAGAAGCAAGAAATCCCCAAGGATCACTGACAGTGAATTCCAAGAAAAAGTAAAATCTTGTATTTTTGTCTGTAATCAGCATGCCACACTACCAGTTAGAGGTTAGGTGCCTTACTCAAGGGCACTTCAGCCATTCCTGCTGATCAAGGGAATAGAACCAGCAACCTTTTGGTCCAAAAGCTACTTCTCTAAGCATTAGGCCATGGCTTCCCCCAACATACTAGCTGTCCATTATGCCTTACATAATTAATACACTCAAATATGTTATTGTTTTGATATTAACAACTCCTTTACAGGGACTTGTAGTGTGGCACACTGATTTAAGACTACAGTGATGCTTGAAAGTTTATGAACCCTTTAGAATTCACTGATAGTGAATTACAAGAATAAGTAAAATATTTTCTCCAACCTTATAAAATATTATAGGAGAGACTCAGTGCTGTTTTACTGACAAAGGGAGGTTGTACAACGTATTAAATGCAGGGGTGCCAATAATAGTGGCACATTCTTTTTTTTTAAATAAGTATTCCTTGATAAGGGATTTGTTTTTCTCTGAATAAATTTATTAACACTTCAAATAGTGCACTCCATGGTGAACAGGGAATGAATTCAGACATTTTTTTCCAGAGCTGCTGTCAAAAATGTACAACAACTTTTAAACCCACTAAACATATATAATAATAAAGAATGCAGAAATTATTTCACCCTTAAATGCTTTTCTCACCAGTAGTGCTGTTGCGGAATTTACACCGGCACTCTTCTCTCTCCACACACACGCCATCCTGCAGGACCATTTCACCCAGGCAACCACAGGTTGGACTGCACCCTGATGGGTCTATACACTCAGTACCACCATGGAGATCTTCACATGAGCGAGGGCACGGCTTCCCACAAGGCCACTCCTCCTGTCCGCCCCCACAGTCTGAGTTCAGACAAGGAGAGGAACAGAATGACGAAGCAAAGCTGAAATCATGCTGCCATTCAATTCATGTCAAACAGCATTTAGGGCCCACAAGTCTGAGTCAGCTATGAAGAAATGTGTTTATTTCATCAATAATCAAAAGAAATGAATCACATTTTGAAATATTATATTTAATCAAAAGATAATACACTGTTCATCACTAATATAAAAAAAAAAGTATTTTACTTCTTTAAATCAGTACTTCAGTCAACACTGATTATACCACAGTTCTGCTGAATCCTCAACTCTGATTGGTCAGGAGTTGTGAATTCATTAATTTTTTCTACAGCGGCTCTGACAGTAGTGCCAGATGCAGGAAAAATTACACGTTTTTATTACACAGCTTTGTTGAATACTCGATTCTGATTGGTCAATTATGACATTCTATGGTCTGGTATTTCTGTATAACAGACCATTGCTATGGACCACGTCTTTAACAAAAGCAATAAAATCTTTTTCAATCAATGAAATCATTTATAAATCTATATTATGTGTCAAATAATTGATTTTTTTTATTAAGTAGCCAAATGATAAGCAGGATAATGTACAACCCCGATTCCAAAAAAGTTGGGACAAAGTACAAATTGTAAATAAAAACGGAATGCAATGATGTGGAAGTTTCAAAATTCCATATTTTATTCAGAATAGAACATAGATAACATATCAAATGTTTAAACTGAGAAAATGTATCATTTAAAGAGAAAAATTAGGTGATTTTAAATTTCATGACAACACCACATCTCAAAAAAGTTGGGACAAGGCCATGTTTACCACTGCGAGACATCCCCTTTTCTCTTTACAACAGTCTGTAAACGTCTGGGGACTGAGGAGACAAGTTGCTCAAGTTTAGGGATAGGAATGTTAACCCATTCTTGTCTAATGTAGGATTCTTGTTGCTTAACTGTCTTAGGTCTTTTTTGTCATATCTTCCGTTTTATGATGCGCCAAATGTTTTCTATGGGTGAAAGATCTGGACTGCAGGCTGGCCAGTTCAGTACCCGGACCCTTCTTCTACGCAGCCATGATGCTGTAATTGATGCAGTATGTGGTTTGGCATTGTCATGTTGGAAAATGCAAGGTCTTCCCTGAAAGAGACGTCATCTGGGTGGGAGCATATGTTGCTCTAAAACCTGGATATACCTTTCAGCATTGATGGTGTCTTTCCAGATGTGTAAGCTGCCCATGCCACACGCACTAATGCAACCCCATACCATCAGAGATGCAGGCTTCTGAACTGAGCGCTGATCAGAGGTGGAAAAATTGGACTGACAAAGTAAAAGTCCTGCTTAGGTTTTCCTTCTGCCTGTGCTCTCAACACAGGTGATTTCACTAATTAGCTCATCAACCTGGCTTAGGGGATGTGGTAATTAGGATCAGCTGGTTCACTGAATTGGCTGGAGCAAAAATGTGGCAGGGTTTTTACTTTCTGCACCCGGGTTTTTCCACCTCTGGCGCTGATAACAACTTGGGTCGTCCTTCTCCTCTTTAGTCTGAATGACACGGCGCCCCTGATTTCCATAAAGGACTTCAAATTTTGATTCATCTGACCACAGAACAGTTTTCCACTTTGCCACAGTCCATTTTAAATGAGCCTTGGCCCAGAGAAGACGTCTGCGCTTCTGGATCATGTTTAGATACGGCTTCTTCTTTGAACTATAGAGTTTTAGCTGGCAACGGGGGATGGCACGGTGAATTGTGTTCACAGATAATGTTCTCTGGAAATATTCCTGAGCCCATTTTGTGATTTCCAATACAGAAGCATGCCTGTATGTGATGCAGTGCCGTCTAAGGGCCCGAAGATCACGGGCCCCCAGTATGGTTTTCCGGCCTTGACCCTTACGCACAGAGATTCTTCCAGATTCTCTGAATCTTTTGATGATATTATGCACTGTAGATGACGATATGTTCAAACTCTTTGCAATTTTACACTGTCGAACTCCTTTCTGATATTGCTCCACTATTTGTCAGCGCAGAATTAGGGGGATTGGTGATCCTCTTCCCATCTTTACTTCTGAGAGCCGCTGCCACTCCAAGATGCTCTTTTTATACCCAGTCATGTTAATGACCTATTGCCAATTGACCTAATGAGTTGCAATTTGGTCCTCCAGCTGTTCCTTTTTTGTACCTTTAACTTTTCCAGCCTCTTATTGCCCCTGTCCCAACTTTTTTGAGATGTGTTGCTGTCATGAAATTTCAAATGAGCCAATATTTGGCATGAAATTTCAAAATGTCTCACTTTCGACATTTGATATGTTGTCTATGTTCTATTGTGAATACAATATCAGTTTTTGAGATTTGTAAATTATTGCATTCTGTTTTTATTTACAATTTGTACTTTGTCCCAACTTTTTTGGAATCGGGGTTGTACAGCGAGCCGGTCATTATTGCAAAATAACCCCCTTCAGAGTGATTCAAGACCCCTCTTCTTCACATCAGGGTCCTGCATCACCCTGTCAGGGTTTATTTCTCAATAATGACCTGCTATATGGCATTTAACAGACACTCTTATCCAGAGCAACATACAACATACCCAGAACAGCCTAGGAGTTAGGTGCCTTGCTCAAGGGCACTTCAGCCATTTCTGCTGGCTAAGGAATTGAACCAGTAACCTTTTAGTCCCAAAGCTGCTTCTCTAAGCATTAGGCCATGGCTTCCCCAACATACTAGCTGTCCATTATGCCTTACATAATTAATACACTCAAATATGGTATCGTTTCGATATTAACAACTCCTTTACAGGGACTTGTAGTGTGGCACACTGATTTAAGATGACTGTAACTATAAAATTTTTAATAGTGTGTTAAACTTTTAGCAGTGTTAATATTTAACAAAGAAAGATAAGGTAATGCTTTCTTGGAAGAAGGTTTCAGTGTCAGTGATTTGCAACAATCACAAGTAGGTAAAAAAAAAAAACCTTTAAATTGTCAGCTACAAGGAAAAGTCTTCAAAATAGGAGTTTCCACTTGTACTGCGGTGACATGATAAACTCCGATTTGGTCGTATTAATGTCAAAAAAAAAGAGAGAGAGAAAAATGGTGCTCATAAGGGATAGACTGCTTATAGCTGTTGTACTGATATATAACTTGACAGATCATGCATTGTTTTGCAGTGTATTCTGTAGCATTAAATCCAATAAAAAGCATAAACACATCATTCCAAAATTTAAAATAAAGAAATGACAGGATGTGCTATTATTGGAAAATAATCAAACCCGGAATATGACACTACCCAGATGTTAATTATTTTATCTGGAATATTAATGCATTAACATTTGAATGATATGACATACAAATAATGTGTGTACAGCATACAGTATTTATTTGTTTCTGTTTTAAATAACGTACCTGAATATAAATTATCAAGTGTATAAAATATTACTTTTTTTTTTTGCACCCCACTGTGTGCAGGACACTGAGTATGAGGAAAGCTGACCTGAACAGATGGTTTGGTTGTCATGGCAACCATGACTCTGGAGGGACTCGCCGTGGCACGGCAGACCTCCGAATCTCGCAGGGGGGCTGTTACACTCTCTCTTCCTGACAGACACACCCACACATGCATCACACTCTGACCATTCACTCCACAATCCCCATGAACCATGGACTAGAAAGGAGAGAGACATACACAAGCAGTCAGGACCTTCCACTTATCTAACCAGGAAACCATACCTAAAAAATAGCAAAATAATACTCAAGTCCATGTTAAGGTTTCTAGTAAGTAAACTATACATAACATGAGAACAACCAGAGTTAAGAGCCAAAGTCAGAGTTGATTTGAGCATAGGTAGTGAGGTGTTGATAAGGAACTCATGTAAACTAAAGAGTGAAAATGCAAACTTTCTTGCTACTCAGACATTTGTGCATATTGGGTAGAGTTTGGGGCGGCACGGTGGTGTAGTGGTTAGCGCTGTTGCCTCACAGCAAGAAGGTCCGGGTTCGAGCCCTGGGGCCGGCGAGGGCCTTTCTGTGTGGAGTTTGCATGTTCTCCCCGTGTCCGCGTGGGTTTCCTCTGGGTGCTCCGGTTTCCCCCACAGTCCAAAGACATGCAGGTTAGGTTAACTGGTGACTCAAAATTGACCGTAGGTGTGAATGTGAGTGTGAATGGTTGTCTGTGTCTATGTGTCAGCCCTGTGATGACCTGGCGACTTGTCCAGGGTGTACCCCGCCTTTCGCCCGTAGTCAGCTGGGATAAGCTCCAGCTTGCCTGCGACCCTGTAGAACAGGATAAAGCAGCTACAGATAATGAGATGAGATGGGTAGAGTTTGCTTAAATCTGAGGTAATTAATGTGAGAATTACAACATGGACCATTCGTGCAGCAATTTATTTACTAGATATTCATTGCACAATATATATATACACACACACACAGGATTAGTCAAAATTAAGTTAACACTAATGAATTATTTTTCTCCTGCTGACAGACGTACGCCATGGGTAACAGATTAAAAAGTACTGTTGCTTGCTGGTTTTTGTGTGTTGAAAACGATGGCGAACAGGTTGAGACCGTCCTGCAAATCATCTTGCACATATGATGCATGTTTTGTGAATAAATGGTTTCTACCATTTACCGCAAGTGTTAACATAATTTTGACTAACCCTATATATACAGGTAGTCGTCGACTTATGACTGCGTTTGGTTACAACTGACCGGTCGTAAACCGATCTGGTCGTAAGTCGGCCTATGTTAAATGAACGCAAGTATATTATGATGTGTAATGATATTGTAATCATCTTAAAGTCTTATTTTATCAACATTTTCTTATTTCATTACCTTGGCTCATTATTTGGTTTAAGTCAAACACTGCATACAACACTGCGTACAGGACAATTCATTTAATATGTGCAAAACAAAAAATATGAAATACAGGTGTGAAAAATAGAAAACATTTTAGTTTGAAACATACCAAAATACAAATGTAAAACATAGCAAAATACAAAATTTAGTGACCGCTGGCATCACTGGTGCTTGGCTGTGGGTCGTCTACGTCATCATCAGCTGTTGCAGCGCTCGGGCTGGCGGGAGGATTTGCTCATTTCGTAAACCAGGAGCTGGGGCGGAAACTGTATGACGGAGTGTGGAGGGAGCGCGAGAGAGACTGCGCATGTGCCTGGAGCTGGGGCGGAAACTGTTGTACGTGGCGAGAGGCGCTGCCGGGAGCTGGGGCGGAAACTGTATGACGGAGTGCGCGAGGGAGCGTGAGAGAGACTGCACATGTGCCTGGAGCTGGGGCGGAAACTGTCGTACGCTCAGCTAGCTCAGCTGGGAAACACTTGCCAGTCATAACCAGACGGTCGTAAAGTCGATCGGTCGTAAGTCGCATAGGTCGTAAGTCGACGACTACCTGTGTGTGTGTGTATATATGTGTATATATATATATATATATATATATATATATATATATATATATACACACACACACACACACACATTCACTGGATATGAGTAACCGTGCGCTCTGATTGGCTACTCTACTACGAAGCTATCAGCTCATATACCGTGAGTAGAGAAAAACAAAATGGCGGAGTGTGTGTTATTGAACCAACCGAGGGCGAAATAAAAACTCTACTTGAAAACAAAAGCCTCCAAAATAGAAAAAAAGCAAGAAAATATGGAATAAAAGTATTTGATAAGAACGTATCTTTTTTATTTTTCAACAATTATTATGATGGTTATAACATTTTTCACAAATTGCTACAGTCATTTCGCCGGTCCGTTTACATTCTAAAAGAAAATGATTTTGTCGGACATTTTGTATGAAGTTTTTATTTATCGAATTTACAAAAAATATAAATGCTCTGTTCCTCAAAATCCAGTGAATGTGGATATAATAAAACAGTTATTCCATTTAATCTCTTCATACATGGCTAATAGCCAATTCGGTGTAACGCTCCTTGTCAGCTATCAGCTCATGTACGTCTCGATAGATTGGTCCTTTTTTTTCAACTGTTTTTTTTTTCAAAGAAAGGAGAACAACCCACCCACTTGTTTTTTGTTGGCTCATATGTACCAAAATTTGCACATTTGTGGGGTCAAAGTTCAACGAGATAAACTTAAATTATCAGTCTACTCACTTCTTAAAAAAAAAAAAAAAAAACTACCTGTGTCATCAGTATTTATGCAGTAGATGTGTATATCACCTGGGCAAAAAGTGACTGAAGGACAAGGCTGTCTTTCAATCTGCACTCCGAGGCCCTGGTGCTCCTCTTGCTGGCCTGGACACGCTGCCCCGCCTGCCACTGGAACAGGACAAGCACAGCTCCTGTAGCGAGAGACCCACTCAGCACCACATGTCTTAGAGCACGGAGTCCAGCTGGACCACTCACACCAGGCTCCATCCACTGAGAACAGATTTTAAATAAATAAATAAATAAATAAATAAGTGACAATTTTCCATCAAGCACATGAAACTGGAATCGGGTGTAAATCTAAAATGTTTCACAACAGATTCAAGGAGCTTCATTTATTCATTAGGGAGTCCCTCACATTAAGGATAAAAAATGTCTTTCCAATCATGCCAAGTCCACTCACTGATTTATTACTACAAAAAGAGAAATGATGTTTTCAGTTATTAAGAAATGCCGACAAAGTAAAAAAAAAAAAGGGTAACTTTTAAATCATTTCTGATTTAAATTTCTTATTAAACATTTTCTGGACCAGAAATGAGCTCCACCCACTTTTCAATTAAAAGGAAGTTATGTAGCATACATATGGAAGTTTCAACAGAAGGGGTGGGGTTAGATATGGAAAAGAGGAAGGTTTGTCATTGTTTTACTGCAATTGCAGGCAGCAAAGACCTTGAATTACAAACTGCTCCTTTAATGTAAAGGGATAAGAATCTAAATGTGGACACAATAGGAATTAATTTGTTTTCCAAACCTGGACATGGGTTGTTGCTACAAGTGAGCTGTCCTCCATCACAGGTACTAGAGACAGAAAACAGCAAAACAAACTAACTGAACAGTACGAAACTGAAAGAGTTAAAAATGGCATCAATTACTGATTCCACACCCCTCATTCCAGAGCTCTGTCCTCACCAGTTGTTGCAGCCATCAGGAGTGAGGACTGTCTCTCCAGGCTCGATGCGCTGGCCACTGGTCAGGTCCAGACAGGGACACTGCTCTCTCTCTACACACGCTGTACCATTAACATTCAACACTTTCTCATCAATGCAGTAACAGCCAGGTTCACAACGCCACTCACAGTGCTGTGGGATAATCATCATCATTGTTACCATCATCATCATCACCATCATCACTGTCATCATGAGCGGTACGGTGGTGTAGTGGTTAGCAAGAAGGTTCACAGCAAGAAGGTTCTGGGTTCGGACCCCAGTGGCTGACGGGGGCCTTTCTGAGTGGAGTTTGCATGCTCTCCCTGTGTCTGCATGGGTTTCCTCCGGGTGCTCCGGTTTCCCCCATAGTTCAAAGACATGTGGTTAGGTGAACATGGGGCAGCCATGGCCTGAAGGTTGGGCTGTAGTGCCCTTGAGCAAGGCACCTAACCCCCAGCTGCTGCTCACTGCTCTGGGTGTGTGTGTGCTCATTGCTCACTTGTGTGTGTATGTGTGTGTTCACTGCTCCAGATGGATTAAATGCAGAGGAGAAATTTCACTGTGTGCTCAAGTCTGTGTATGTGTGATAAATAAAGATGAAATTCTAATTCTAGGGGCAGCATGGTAGTGTAGTGGTTAGCACTGTCGCCTCACAGCAAGAAGGTTCTGGGTTTGAGCCCAGTGGCCAATGGGGGCCTTTCTGTGTGGAATTTGCATGTTCTCCCGTGTCTGCGTGGGTTTCCTCTGGGTGCTCCGGACATGCAGGTTAGGCTAATTGGTGGCTCTAAATTGACCGTAGGTGTGAATTTGAGTGTGAATGGTTGTTTGTATCTATATATCAGCCCTGCGATGACCTGGCGACTTGTCCAGGGTGTACCCCGCCTCTCACCCATAGTCAGCTGGGATAGGCTCCAGCTTGCCTGCGACCCATTGTCATCTCATCTCATCTCATTATCTCTAGCCGCTTTAGCCTTCTACAGGGTCGCAGGCAAGCTGGAGCCTATCCCAGCTGACTACGGGCGAAAGGCGGGGTACACCCTGGACAAATCGCCAGGTCATCACAGGGCTGACAGACACAGACAACCATTCACACTCACATTCACACCTACGGTCAATTTAGAGTCACCAGTTAACCTAACCTGCATGTCTTTGGACTGTGGGGGAAACCGGAGCACCCGGAGGAAACCCATGCGGACACAGGGAGAACATGCAAACTCCACACAGAAAGGCCCTCGCCGGCCCCGGGGCTCGAACCCAGGACCTTCTTGCTGTGAGGCGACAGTGCTAACCACTACACCACCGTGCCACCCCCCCATTGTCATCATCATGAAAATTAGCATAATCTTTTGGTTTCATCGACAAATGCCCCTACAGTCTTGGCTAGAGCTAAGTATTCATTAAATTCTGAAGAACTGAAGCAAAATGAATCACACTTTTTAAATACTTTTTACATCAAGACTTAACAAGGATGTACAGTTGTGCTCATAAGTTTACATACCCTGGCAGAATTTTTGCTTTCTTGGCCTTTTTTCAGAGAATATGAATGATAACAAAAACTTTTTCCCCACTCATGGTTAGTGGTTGGGTGAAGCCATTTATTGATAAACAACTGTGTTTTCTATTTTTAAATCATAATGACAACAAAAAACATCCAAATGACCCCGATCAAAAGTTTACATACCCCAGTTCTTAATACCATGTATATACCCTCTAACATCAATGACAGCCTGAAGTCTTTTGTGGTAGTTGTGGATGAGGCTCTTTATTTTCTCAGATGGTAAAGCTGCCCATTCTTCTTGGCAAATAGCCTCCAGTTCCTGTAAATTCCTGGGCTGTCTTGCATGAACTGCGCGCTTGAGATCTCCCCAGAGTGGCTCAATGATCTTGAGGTCAGGAGACTGAGATGGTCACTCCAGAACCTTCACTTTGTTCTGCTGTAGCCAATGACAGGTCGACTTGGCCTTGTGTTTTGGATCGTTGTCATGTTGGAACATGAAAGTACGTCCCATGTGCAGCTTCCGGGTTGATGAGTGCAAATTTGCCTCCAGTATTTGCTGATAACGTGCTGCATTCATCTTTCCTTCAACTTTGACCAAGTTTCCTGTGCCTTTGTAGCTCACACATCCCCAAAACATCAGCGATCCACCTCTGTGCTTTACAGTAGGAATGGTGTTCCTTTCATCATAGGCCTTGTTGACACCTCTCCAAATGTAAACATTTATGGTTGTGGCCAAAAAGTTCAATTTTGGTCTCATCACTCCAAATTACCTTGTTCCAGAAGTTTTGAGGCTTGTCTCTGTGCTGTTTGGCGTATTGTACGCGAGATACTTTGTGGCATTCGCTTGGTTTTAACAGAGCCCCTGATTTTCCATTTGTTAATCACAGTTTGAACACTGCTGACTGGCATTATCAATTCCTTGGATATCTTTTTGTATCCCTTTCCTGTTTTATACAGTTCAACTACCTTTTCCCGTAGATCCGTTGACAATTCTTTTGCTTTCCCCATGACTCAGAATCCAGAAACGTCATTGGCTGGATGAAAGGTGCAAGAGTCTGTCTGGATCCCAGAAACTCACTCAGCTTTTATGCACACACACTGATTACAAGCAAACAGATCACAGGTGAGGATGTTACCTTTAGTAGCCATTCAAACCCATTTGTGTCAACTTCTGTGCATGTTATCAGGCCAAAATCACCAGGGTATGTGAACTTTTGATCAGGGTCATTTGGGTAGTTTCTGTTGTCATTATGATTTAAAAAGAGAAAACACAGTCGTTTGACAATAAATGGTTTCACCCAACCACTAAGCATGAGTGGAAAAGATGTTTTTGTGTTATCATTCATATTCTCTGAAAAATGGCCAAAGAATCATAGATTCTGCCAGGGTATGTAAACTTATGAGCACAACTGTACTTTCAAGTGTAAAGTAGCACTCTTATATTGCACAGCATGTTTTTTTTTCCTCCATAACACAACCAAAGCAAAAACAATTAGAAGATTTTAAATATTTATAGATGTTTACCAATTCTGTATTTATGATGCGACACAATTTTGGCTGGAGATGTTTGATTCATGAATATAGTAATTGACCTGTGTAGCTCAGTTAACAGAAATATCTTTGTTATTCATGAAAAAAAAAATCCTAAAATATTTGATAATTTAGCTGAAGTTGTTCTCTTAATGGTTTAAAAAAAAAAGAACTGTTAAGTGGAAAAATAACTGATTTCAATCAGTTAGCGCTCTCTGAATTTGCACAGGTTGTGTGTAAGGCCTCAGGTTCAGATTAGAGCTGGAAATATTGATTGATTTGTATTTCAATATTCTGCTAAATGGTCTGAATAGAATTCAAATCATGTGAAAGGCTTTTCTGTGTGACCTCCATTGATTAAATCTAAAAAAAAAACTTGAAACCTAGTTCTAAAATAGACAGTTAATCAATTTGTCCAAACAATTTTTACAGCAGACTGCACACTGTAGATCTCTGCTATTATTCTTCTTTGAGGCGTGAAATCTGTTTACCAACATTCCTGCTACAGAACTTACCAAAGGCCACAAAGTTGGCACAAGACTAAAGTAACAAAAAAAATTATAAATGATTATAAAATCACAATGCAACCATGTGGTGCATTGTATTTAAAAAGCAATGGTGTGAAAAGAGCAGAGCTTGTACTCACAGTCAGTTCATCACAGGTGCGGGGACACGAGGGTCCACAGCTACTGAACACAGAGCCAGAAATGTCTGAGCACTGAGTCACTGTGAGCACAACACACAGGTAATGTTTACTATAACACATAAACAAGCATAAAATCAAATAAATGCCATTTAAAAAACATATCAGTCTACAACAAAGAAGGTCATAAATAGTAAGTACCTGGACAGTGCTCTATGTTACAGGCCACAAGCTCGGTTTTTAGGCCCTCGCAGAAGTCTCCGTCTCCCTCAGTGGTCGGGCTGTCACATTCACGCCGGCGGCTGCGCACACCCCCTCCACATGACTTGGAACACTCTGTCCAGGACGTCCACTCGCTCCATCCACCGTCACCTTTGAACAAGATCAGTGACATTTGAAATTGCATCCGTCTACAGTATCTACTCCCAAGTATAGGTCTTATGTAAGCTTATGTAATTTCACACATGGAGGATCACTCACGGCTGCATGCTGTCTGAACACACGCTTGATCCTGGCGGTCTGGGCCAAGGCAGGGTAGTCCAGCACCGGCCGGCTTAGGATTGGAGCAAAACCGATAGCGTGACTGCAAGCCGGCACCACAAGACACTGAACACACACTCCAAGGAGTCCAGGCTGACCAGCCACCATCCACTGCAAGGAGTTACACACTCGATTATAAACACACAAGTACATAAAATTCTCAGAAGGTAGAATATAGGAACCCCAGGTCAATCTTACCATTGCAATCTAATTGGGTGCAGTTTACCAGTCTCCCTGAATCACAAGTGCTGTAAGACAAGGTGATTGAGAAGAAATTATTTTAGCCAGTCAAATTCTAAATTCTTCAGGAGAATGTTAAAAAGAATAGAGGACATTTGACAGCAAAAGCAATAAATGTAAATTATATAAAATGTAGATTAAATGGAAAAAGTCATAAAATGAAGAATAAAATGAGAAAGTATCGATGTCCATTTGTAAGTATCCGTGCAATGCCATTAACAAGCACTTGTGTTCACAGTCAAAAAAGTTATATGACTGATTACTGAGATATGTAAAGCCAAATAATGCTTTTTAGCTCATCCGGCTGTAGGCCAGGCCGCGTGAGCTTATGCAATTACACGTCGTCCGTCCTTTGTCTGTCTGTCGTCTTCCGTCACTGTCGTCCATCCACAATTTACAAAAATTGCTACTCCTCCTACAGGTTTGATCTGATTTCGATCAAACTAAAATACCATGTTCCCAGGTAGGTGTGCATAAAAGTTGTCAAGATGGTGGCACCACCTGTCATATTTACGATTTTATGGGCGTCTGAAATTTTTGAGTGACTTGTCACATTAAATGCTACTCTTCATAAACTGCTGGGACGTTTTCACTGAAACTCACCCAGAAGACTCTAAAGACCAACAAGAGTTGTTCACCAGGTGGTGTCACCTACCATGCATGAGGCTACAGAGGGGTCACGTGCAATTTCACAAAAATCACAACTCCTCCTACAGGTTCAAGTCCTTCCCACACCACGTGGCGGTGCCAATCTCAGTTTCCCTCTCGCCTATTACATAGCTAGGGTTACAGTGGGGGGGGCTAGTCCTCTGGTAACCACGAGTTTGACTCTCCACTCGCATCTGTATTGCAGCGTGCCTTGCCAGACGGCACCATTTTTTATGATGGTCTTTGGTATGACCCGACAGTGAATAGAACTCACAATCTCCTGATCGAGAGGCAGACACGCTAATCACTAGACCACTTGCTGGTCTCCTCCTAAAGGAGTGATCAGATTTTGATCAAACTTGTATGGAATGTTCCCCAGGTTGATATGTATAAAAGTTGTCAAGACGGTGGCACCACCTGTCATATTTAACATTTTATGGGCATTTGAAATTTTTGGGTGACTCATCACACCAAACACTACTGTTCGTAAACTGCTAGGATATTTTCACTGAAACTGACCCAGAAGACTCTCAAGACAAATTCAACAAGAATTGTTCACCAGGTGGCGCCACCTGCCATGGATGCGGCTACACAGGGGTCATATGCAATTTCACAAAAATCGCTACTCCTCCCACAAGATTGATCGGATTTCAAACTCACACACAACAACAGTGGCCGGTATGAGCTACAGCTTCATTAAGGCTTTTTTTTTTTTAACTACTGCCCACTCAAGGTTATAGGACAGCTAAAGGTGCTTGTTAGTGTTCTGTGTATATGAATATGCAGATGCCTGTGAGATAGAAACTCTCCAGTAGGTCCTTGGTCTGCCATGGGAGGACCAAGGACAGCAGGCCCTTAGCAGAGAGCATCAGTTCTACTCCAAGGCTTTGCCGACTTATCAAGCTCCTCAGCGTATCATAGAGCGTAAGCCCAGAAACCCTGTGGAGGAACCTCCTTTTCCTCTACATGACTGAAAACTTCAGTCATTATCCACAATTCATGAAAACAGATAAGGAGCTAGGTCCGAGGATACAGGTAGGAAAGTAGACTGACCAGCTCTGTCTAAAAATAAGGTCCTGCACCGCTGCAGAGACTGGTACAGTAACTTTAATGCTCACCAACCCTCTTTTTTCCACCTTTCATGAATGAGATACTAAGTTACATGAATTCCTCCACCTCAGGCAAGGTTCTCTCGCTTCACCCGAAGGGAGCATCCCATATACAATCCATATACACACAGAAAACGACCAGTGATTCCAAAATGTTTTGGCCTCAACTTGAATACAGATAACTTAATTCATTCGAAATGTTAATCCTCATTAAAAATTAATAGTAGTGAAACCACTTGTTAAGAAATTATTACCAATTGTTGCAGTCTTTATTGACCACAGCTCCAGGCTCATACTGTTCACCATCTACATCACAGCGACACAGAGGCAAAGACACACACCTCCCATCCTAAAGAACACACAATTAATGAGGATTAAGCAAGGAGACAGGTATGGAGCAGCATTTCAGATATCCAAAGCAACATTTACACACCTGTAGTGCAGAACCCTGTGGGCATTGACATCCTGGTGAACAGGTGGAGTTCACATCAGCCTCCGTTGCCAGATCAGAGCAGAGCAGCACCTCTCTCACACATGCTGTCCACTCCTGACCACCAGCACAGCCACTGCCACCACCTACCACACACATACGAAGTAAAGAGACACAGTAAAAAAAAAAATTATCTATCTATCTATCTATCTATCTATCTATCTATCTATCTATCTATCTATCTATCTATCTATCTACTTATTTAACTACTGTTTTGTTTTTTAATTTGGAGTCCCACCATGCACACACATGCACTGTATACACACATTATTGTGCATACTGTATGTACTCACTGCAAGGGTGCAGGTTGCAGGCACTAAACTGCTGCGGTGTGCCGTGAGATCTGATTGGACCTCGGGTTCTGCTCCTGTATCCACCACCACAGGTCACTGAGCACTCAGACCATGCACTCCATGGGCCCTTCACGCCTGGAAATACACACACACACAACAAGCATATATCTATCAGATATCAGTAAATCTGTTCCACATTAACATTATCTGCCATAGAAGTCATTGAGTAAATATATCGAAACAAGAATGTATTAGAACAGATGCCTTAACTAGAAGAGCATCTGATAGAGTGCATACCTCCACCCAGCCACATATCATCAGCATCAAAATCAAATCACTTGACTTGAGTATAATCCTAAAGCTGTTCACCAAATTTCATCAAAATCCATTCGCTACTTTTTTGAGTTACTTTGGGAAAATTCAAACAAACAGGGGCGAAAACAAAACTTCCTCCAGCAAAGATAGCAGCAGTAATTAAAACCTTACAATCTGGAGCTATGGTCAGAGGTACTGTTAAACAAATAATCAACACCTTCTGATCAATAAATGAAATGTGAGAAGTGCATTTGCTAAATTAGAACTGCATATCTCTTAAAGACCTACCACTACAAGGATAGATGCTACATGTGTCCAGCTCAGCACGGTCACCGACACAAGGAAGGCCCCCAAATGTTGGCAGAGGATTGGTGCCTGAGCGGTACCTCCTCCTGACACCAACATCACACGTCCTGCTGCATGCACTCCAGGACGTCCACTCACTCCAACCGCAATCAACTGGATGAAAATATGCAAGTATGGACAAGTGGAAGCATTTAACATGGCAAGGTGTATAGATTTGTGTAAAGCAATTTAAGAAAAAGCTTGAAAGGAAAATCTATCTCACCAGGGCAGGGAGCTGTGCCACACTGCATCTCTCCATGAATGCAAGTGCTGTGACCACAAAATTGCAAAAACACACAAAGCAAATACATGACTAATATATTTCAGTGCAGCAAGATTAATAGCCATCAAACATTTAAACAAGACTGGTAAAACATACCAGTTGTTGCAGGCATCATATGGGATGCTGGAACTCTGTGTATAGAGCACCCCCTGGTGGTAGCAGGGGCAGTGGCTGAGAAGCACACAGGAGTTGTTAAACAGGTAGTGACCCGGAGAGCAGTAGCAACCATCATAGCACTCTGTGGCACACTCCACTGAAGGCAAAGCATCAAGGCACACACGTGGACATGCTCCTCCCTGCGCCTGGCACTGCTCTTTAGTCAAGTAACTCATACCAATTGGACACACATCTACAAATGCACACAGAAAACAAAAATAACAGATATATATTTTTAATTATTATTGCAAGGACTTGTGCCCTGCGATAACCTGGTGACTTGTCCATGGTGTACCCCGCCTCTCGCCCATAGTCAGCTGGGATAGGCTCCAGCTTGCCTGTGACCCTGTAGAACAGGATAAGTGGCTACAGATAATGGATGGATGCATAGATCTAACCTGTCCTGAAACATATGAAAATTAACTCTGATTTTTTTTCTTTTTTTGAAAACAAAAAGGAAACCATAAGCTGTTGCTAAGTCTGTTGTAGTTTTCCTGTTACTAATATTAGAGTTAGCATCAGTACCAAAGCAGGCCCATGCTAATGTCATGGTTAAGGACATGCCTTAGTAAATAGTAAATAACATTATTTTTAAAGCAAGAAATATGACAATACTTTTTGTACTTTTTAAAAACATTGAATTTTTTTTTTGCACATGAGGTTTCATTTAACTAAATATGAATAGAATATAAATATGCATGAATCATATCTATTCATATAAATAAATATGAATATCATCTTAAAGCTAGACTGCCTTTCAGATTTTTCAAGTTTAGGTCATAAAACTAATTTTCCCTGACACCTAATTATTTTTGTTCAGTGAATGGAAAACTACTGAATTTGAATCACAGACTTCCAATTTTATTAGTTTTTTTTTTAAAATAGAACAATTAATGAATTTAGGGCCACATGGCCCTAAATTCTCCGCTATCTTTTCCTGCTTCACCATGACCCAATTCAAGATACTATGTCATGCATCATCATGTGGTGGGCTTTCCCTGTTCATGTACTGTAAACATTGTGGGATACAAATTTGAAACAGGAGAGAAAAATGGAGGACATGAGTGTGCGAATGAAACGTGAAAGACTGACTACAGTAATGGAAAGCGAGAAGAAAAGACGTTATGTTGTGAAGGAAAGGAAACGCAGGACCAAACTAATAAATATCGGCGGTCAGCGAGCACCTCGGTGTGATCAGCTGTTCGTTTAGCGACAGAATGATGGAACTGTCAGTGCACGGTCAAAAGTAAACCTGCAACAATGTGGATGCCGCTGCTGTAAAACCCAGAAGAAGAAGGTAAACCTGCGCACGTGCACACGGACTTCCTCTGTCTGCTTGACTGCGCGAAGCGAGTGATTTCATGCACATTATTTGCTCGGGAATCCCCTCACATTAAATAACTTCCCAGCCACAGAATAGTCTGATATTTTGTGAAATATTACAGAAATAAACACATCACAATGACCAAATTTCAGAGGGAACTAAATTTAACCGGTTTTATGAAATCAAAAGGCTGACTAGCTTTAATAAAACCACAAATCTAGTCTTTTAATGTTGTCCGAATTAACTCTCAAGAAAGATTTATATAGAACAGCAATTCAAAGTCAGTGTGTTGGAAACAGGAAAAATGGGCAAGCATAAGGATCTAAGCAACTTTGACCAGGGCCAAATTATGGATGGATGGATGGATGGATGGATGGATGGAAAGATACATAAGTTTCCAATAATTTTTATGTTGAGTTTTGCTATTTTTATGACTGCACTTTACAAGAAGACATAAATTTGGCATATCAAACAATCTGGAAAATGATTGATGTGATCAAAATGATCATTTCTACCTATATTCAGAAAAACCTTCATGCTATATGTTCATATAATGAGTAGCAAAACCTGTGCAGGGCTGAGAATTGCAGTCTCTGGTCTGTATTTGAGGTCCCACACAGCTGCTGCCTCCGTACAGAGGGGGAGGAGAACTACAGAAACGTTCTCGAGTCTGAACCCCAGTATCACAGTCAGACGAGCACTCAGACCATGCAGACCATGTTGACCAACCCCCATGTACTGCAGAGGCAAATGGAAATGTAAAAACAGCAAATGAATATCACAGCATGACCAATTTAATGCCAAAGTATGGAGATTCGTGTTGTGTATCAAAAGTACTTCAGGACAATTTAAGAGGCTGAGAACCTGCATATCTATGTGTACCTGGACAGTGTAATGTGTTACAGGGCTCATGCTCTTCTCCATCACCAAAGCAGGCGGCAAAGTCAGTATAGTTACAGTTCCTAAAGCGGCGTCTCAGTCCCACAGCATCCACATGATAGAAACATGTCTTACTGCACTCAGACCATGAAGACCACTCAGTCCATGGAGCTCCTTTTAGAAATGATGAAATGTGAAATGAAAAAGTGGCAAAGGTTTATATGCATGATAGCTATCACATGATTGTCATATCATAATCTGACCTAGGTGACCCATTTATAGAAAGAACCTCTGAATGTGTCATTTTAAACCTGTAAAATGAAACAATCTGTTTTTAATAATTAATTTTAGTATATTTGTAATGGCGGCACGGTGGTGTAGTGGTTAGCACTGTTGCCTCACAGCAAGAAGGTTCTGGGTTCGAGTCCAGCGACTGACGGGGACCTTTCTGTGTGGAGTTTGCAAGTTTTCTGCATAGGTTCCCTCCAATTTGCCCCACAGTCCAAAGGCATGCAGATTAGGCTAATTGGTGTCTCTAAATTGACCGTGAGTGTGAATGGTTGTTTATCTCTGTGTCAGCCCTGCGATAACCTGGCGACTTGTCCAGGGTTTACCCCACCTCTTGCCCATAGTCAGCTGGGATAAGCTCCAGCTTGCCCGCAACCCTGCAAAGGATAAGTGGCTATGGATACAAATGGAAATTACCCCCATCTTGCCTTGCCATCTCTTCCCTTTCCCCACTATTCTCTTTTATGCTGGGTTCTTGTCTTGACCTATGGCTTGTTGAGCTATTATACAAAGACCATGCTGGAGAGAAATAAATGCAACCCTCAGACTGAAAAAAAAATCAAAGAGGAGACATTACCTCATGAACATCATGAAAAATGGGAAAGGTAAGTCTAATTATTGACCTTTACCGAAGATTTTACTGTCATTCCTCCAACTACTGTACAACTATAATACTGCATTATAGTTAATGATGGCACTTAACGAGCTAAGTGACTGCTAGCATATGTCATCAGTGAGATTTCAGAATTTGTTTTACATTTTCACATTCAGAGCATTTTATATAATAGTAAAAAGAAAAAAAACTGCTAAAATATATCACAACAATGATTCTGTTCATCACTGTCAGACCAGCTCAGGATATTACACCTCCTCACCAGCAGAGGTCCCATTCTCCTAAATTCTAACATATCATTTCCATATTACTTTTTGGTATACAACATATAATACCTTTGCAAAGTCTGACCCAATGACATGGACAGCGTAACATCTCTAAAAAGCAACCTAGCAACCAAGGGTCTAGCACCCCTGCTGGCTGGCTGCAGTATAATGTGCAGCACCACCCATCACCATGTGTTACAATGACAAAATAGTCGATTTCCCATGTCACTTTTCTTGTCAAATCTATCTTTCCAGACACAATGTCTAATTCAACATTTTTTATTTTCCATAAGAAATTTGTTTTTAAAATATTACAGTGTCTTGCAAAAGTATTCATCCCCCTTGGTGTTTGTCCTGTTTTGTCGCATTACAAGCTGGAAATGAAATGGATTTTGTGGGGTTTAGCACCATTTGATTGACACAACATGCCTACAACTTTAAAGGTGCATTTAAAAAAAAAATTGTGACAAACAATTAACCCTCTGGGGTCTGAGGGTATTTTCTGGCACTCTAATTATTTTGGTATGCTCCGATATTGTTGTCAATCTCAACAAATCTAAGCGGTATTTTCAAAGTCATCTGACTTTTTTGCATTCAGTACAAGTTCAGCTACAATAATATCCATGTAGTATGTCATGATTGTACTTAAAAAAAAAACAGATAAATGAAGATGTTGTAAAAAGCAGTTTTAGAACTGTGTTGGAATGTTTGAAAAAACATGACCTTACCCATTGTGACGAACTGTTTTGGTCACTTGAGGTGATTCTGTTCAGTCTTATGAATGTATCGAGGACAAAGAAAACATAAATCTGCTCCACTGATTTGGATAGGGGCGGCACGGTGGTGTAGTGGTTAGCGCTGTCGCCTCACAGCAAGAAGGTCCTGGGTTCGAGCCCCGTGGCCGGCGAGGGCCTTTCTGTGTGGAGTTTGCATGTTCTCCCCGTGTCCGCGTGGGTTTCCTCCGGGTGCTCCGGTTTCCCCCACAGTCCAAAGACATGCAGGTTAGGTTAACTGGTGACTCTAAATTGACCGTAGGTGTGAATGTGAGTGTGAATGGTTGTCTGTGTCTATGTGTCAGCCCTGTGATGACCTGGCGACTTGTCCAGGGTGTACCCCGCCTTTCGCCTGTAGTCAGCTGGGATAGGCTCCAGCTTGCCTGCGACCCTGTAGAAGGATAAAGTGGCTAGAGATAATGAGATGAGATGAGATGATTTGGATAGTTAACTGGCCATCAAAAAAAATGTATGTCCTATTGTTTTGGGATAAAGAGTTGGCAGTGGGAGGGGTATTCAATGAGAAGGGTAAAAATTTCCATTCCATTCAATGAAAGGAGTGAAACCCTCTCCCACTGCCAACTAATAATCCCATCAGATCAAGTCACAATGGGTAAGTTAATGTTTTTTCACACATTCCAACACAGTTCTAGAACTGATTTTTACAATAGCTTCATTTATCTGGTATTTGATTTTATTTTGGTATTTGACTCTATTCAGTGTGTCTTGAAATTAACTCTTGTACTATTTTACTCAGTTCAGAGCCACAACCAACTCTGTTACACAATTACTCTGGAATTTTGCTCCCGTTCCAACTCCAAATTTTATTCTCTAAACTCAAAATAGAGCAAAATTAACTATCTTTGAGGAAAATATTTTTAACTCTGGGAAAAATTGCTCAGATATTTTTTCCTGTGCATGTGCTACAGCACATGCATATCAACCGATCTGCTCATAATAAACAGAAGAAATATTTATACTTACTCGAGTTGATCTTTGTCTGGATTGAGTTGAAGTAAAAAAAAAACAAAAACAGCACCACTCATCAGTGTCGCAGTTCTCAAGATTGAATTTAATCACTGTCCTGAATCATGAAATAAATCATGAATTGAATCGCTGTCCTGAATCATCCAAAGTGCATAAAATCTGCATGCCATCTCACAACAGGTTTTACCTCCAAATAGCCTAAACTATGGCTGGCATATTTTATCCTGTTTATGGTGGGCGTTCTCACCGCAAATGAGAAACCAGTGAAAACTGAAAGAGTGAAAGTGATTATCATTCCATTACCATATGAATAGTCTTTTATGAATGCGGAAGTAGGAGCTCAGTGCTCCGATTCCAGTGTGACTGAGTAAGGTGACATGTTTCATCGAATTTAGGTAATTTAAAAACTATAATATTTGGCAGTGGGCACATAGGAAAGTGTAAAGTATAAAGTTTCTATCAATATGTTTATCATGCTTGTATGATAAAAAAAAAAAAACCTTACGAAGATATTTATCTAAAAATACATGACCTACTCATTCTAAACCTGCCAAGCTTCACCGGCGAAGATCTTGACCCCAGAGGGTTAAGATGAAAAAACAGAAATCTGGAGTGTGCATAGGTATTCACCCCCTTTCAGATGAAACCCCTAAATAAGAGCTGGTTCAACCAATTAACTTCATAAGTCACATAATTAGTTGATTAAGATCCACCTGTGTGAAATCAAAGTGTCACATGATCTGTCACATGATGTCTGCCCACTAAAACTCACAGATCAGGCAAGGAGGGCATTAATCAGAGATGCAACAAAGACCCCAAAGATAACACTGAAGGAGCTGCAAAGATCCACAGCGGAGATGGGAGTATCTGTATATAGGACCACTTTAAGCTGTACACTCCACACAGCGGGGCTTTATGGATGAGTGGCCAGAAAAAAGCCATTGCTTAAGAAAATGCATTTGGAGTTTGCCCAACAGCATGTGGCAGACTCCCCAAACACATGGATGAAGATTCTCTGGTCAAATGAGACTAAAACTGATCTTTTTGGCCATCATGGGAAATGCCATGTGTGGCGCAAACCCAACACCCTCAGAACACTATACCTGCAGTGAAGCATGGTGGTGGCAGCATCATGCTGTGGGGATATTTTTCATCTGCAGGGAAAGGAAAGCTGGTCAGGATTGAAGGAAAGATGTATGGCACTAAATACGGGGCAATTCTGGAGGAAAACCTGTTTGCATTGGCCAGAGGTTTGAGACTGGGACCAAGCTTCACATTCCAGCAGGACAATAATCCGAAACATACTGCTAAAGCTACACTGGAGTGGTTTAAAAGGAAACATTTAAATGTCTTGGAATGGCCTAGTCAAAGCCCAGACCTCAATCAAATTGGGAATCTGTGACATAACTTGAAGATTGCTGTACACCAACGCAACCCATCTAACTTGAAGGAGTTGGAGCAGTTTTGCCTTGAGGAATGGGCAAAAATCCCAGTGGCTAGGTGTGCTACGCTAATAGAGACATACCCCAAGAGACTTGCAGCTGTAATTGCAGCAAAAGGTGGCTCTACAAAATATTGACTTTGGGGGGGTGAATACCGATGCACACTCCAGATTTCTGTTTTTTTTAATCTTAATTATTGTTTGTGTCACAGTAAAACAACAATTTGCACCGTTGAAGTGGTAGGCATGTTGTGTAAATCAAATGGTGCCAACCCCCCCAAATCCATTTTAAATCCAGCTTGTAATGCAACAAAACAGGACAATCACCAAGAGGGATGAATACTTTTGCAAGACACTGTATTCTCCTAAATAGTAAGAAGGCATGGATACACTTAGAAACAAAGTGACTGACAACTTTGGCAACACTGACTTTGACTCTCTTCTCTACTGAACAGACTCTGGCTGCAGATAACAGCAGAAATTCCCAACTGAACAAACTCTGGCTCCAAATTTGACAACATGGTGGAGGAAATTTGGTTTCATTTCTATAGAATGGAAGGCCATGGAGCCACGTTGTCGATTTTATTTTTTAACAGTCAATGGTCTAACCAATGTGGATATTTCATAAACACTTCCATGTTCTTCCTCGTATAGCTCCTGTGTTTCCATTATTTCTTCACTACACACACAATGGTGGTATTCTACAGTCTATGTCTGCAAGAGCTCTAGAGAATGAACCTCAGTGACAAAAATCCTTGCAAAGTCCCTTCTAGCAAGCTGGACAAAGACTTCAACTGTATGCCTCAGCATATATACACAAAAACAAATCTAAGAAATGAACCCATATACACTACCGTTCAAAAGTTTGGGGTCACCCAGACAATTTTGTGTTTTCCATGAAAAGTCACACTTTCATTTACCACCATAAGTTGTAAAATGAATAGAAAATATAGTCAAGACATTTTTCTGGCCATTTTGAGCATTTAATCGACCCCACAAATGTGATGCTCCAGAAACTCAATCTGCTCAAAGGAAGGTCAGTTTTATAGCTTCTCTAAAGAGCTCAACTGTTTTCAGCTGTGCTAACATGATTGTACAAGGGTTTTCTAATCATCCATTAGCCTTCTGAGGCAATGAGCAAACACATTGTACCATTAGAACACTGGAGTGATAGTTGCTGGAAATGGGCCTCTATACACCTATGGAGATATTGCACCAAAAACCAGACATTTGCAGCTAGAATAGTCATTTACCACATTAGCAATGTATAGAGTGTATTTCTGATTAGTTTAAAGTAATCTTCATTGAAAAGAACAGTGCTTTTCTTTCAAAAATAAGGAAATTTCAAAGTGACCCCAAACTTTTGAACGGTAGTGTAAATACGTAAATAAGGGACAAGAGTTAAAGAAAACTAAAGGACAAGTTGCCGTTTCACTGTACTGGTGAATGTAAACAATGCTTCCAGAAATACAAGGGTCACACTATTTCAGACAGGAAATTCATCATAGCACCAAATGCAATTAGTCCATCTCAGCATTTGTAAGCTCTGAGCTACTCTAATTCATCATTATTGTGTTTTGGCCTGTTTCTGCCAATTGTTGCCCTGCTTCTGTGTTTGAGCTTTGCCACCATTTCAGCAATTTTGGCTGTACATGGATATACAACCCCGATTCCAAAAAAGTTGGGACAAAGTACAAATTGTAAATAAAAACGGAATGCAATAATTTACAAATCTCAAAAACTGATATTGTATTCACAATAGAACATAGACAACATATCAAATGTCGAAAGTGAGACAAATATTGGCTCATTTGAAATTTCATGACAGCAACACATCTCAAAAAAGTTGGGACAGGGGCAATAAGAGGCTGGAAAAGTTAAAGGTACAAAAAAGGAACATCTGGAGAACCAAATTGCAACTCATTAGGTCAATTGGCAATAGGTCATTAACATGACTGGGTATAAAAAGAGCATCTTGGAGTGGCAGCGGCTCTCAGAAGTAAAGATGGGAAGAGGATCACCAATCCCCCTAATTCTGCGCCGACAAATAGTGGAGCAATATCAGAAAGGAGTTTGACAGTGTAAAATTGCAAAGAGTTTGAACATATCATCTACAGTGCATAATATCATCAAAAGATTCAGAGAATCTGGAAGAATCTCTGTGAGTAAGGGTCAAGGCCGGAAAACCATACTGGGTGCCCGTGATCTTCGGGCCCTTAGACGGCACTGCATCACATACAGGCATGCTTCTGTATTGGAAATCACAAAATGGGCTCAGGAATATTTCCAGAGAACATTAATCTGTGAACACAATTCACCGTGCCATCTGCCGTTGCCAGCTAAAACTCTATAGTTCAAAGAAGAAGCTGTATCTAAACATGATCCAGAAGCGCAGACGTCTTCTCTGGGCCAAGACTCATTTAAAATGGACTGTGGCAAAGTGGAAAACTGTTCTGTGGTCAGACGAATCAAAATTTGAAGTTCTTTATGGAAATCAGGGACGCCGTGCCATTCGGACTAAAGAGGAGAAGGACGACCCAAGTTGTTATCAGCGCTCAGTTCAGAAACCTGCATCTCTGATGGTATGGGGTTGCATTAGTGCATGTGGCATGGGCAGCTTACACATCTGGAAAGACACCATCAATGCTGAAAGGTATATCCAGATTCTAGAGAAACATATGCTCCCATCCAGACGACGTCTCTTTCAGGGAAGACCTTGCATTTTCCAACATGACAATGCCAAACCACATACTGCATCAATTACAGCATCATGGCTGCGTAGAAGAAGGGTCCGGGTACTGAACTGGCCAGCCTGCAGTCCAGATCTTTCACCCATAGAAAACATTTGGCACATCATAAAACGGAAGATACGACAAAAAAGACCTAAGACAGTTGAGCAACTAGAATCCTACATTAGACAAGAATGGGTTAACATTCCTATCCCTAAACTTGAGCAACTTCTCTCCTCAGTCCACAGACGTTTACAGACTGTTGTAAAGAGAAAAGGGGATGTCTCACAGTCGTAAACATGGCCTTGTCCCAACTTTTTTGAGATGTGTTGTCTCATCTCATCTCATTATCTCTAGCTGCTTTATCCTATTCTACAGGGTCGCAGGCAAGCTGGAGCCTATCCCAGCTGACTACAGGCGAAAGGCGGGGTACACCCTGGACAAGTCGCCAGGAGATGTGTTGTTGTCATGAAATTTAAAATCACCTAATTTTTCTCTTTAAATGATACATTTTCTCAGTTTAAACATTTGATATGTCATCTATGTTCTATTCTGAATAAAATATGGAATTTTGAAACTTCCACATCATTGCATTCCATTTTTATTTACAATTTGTTCTTTGTCCAAACTTTTTTGGAATCGGGGTTGTACATGGATATATAGAGAAGCCATGGCCCAATGATTAAAGAAGCAGCTTTGGGACCAAAAGGTTGCTGGTTTGATTCTCTGGACCAGCAGGAATGGCTGAAGTGCCCTTGATCAAGGCATCTAACCCCTACTGCTCGTCAGGCTGCTCTTGGTATGTTGGGCATCGCTTTGGATAAGAGCATCTGCTTAATGTAATATACTGTAATAATTGTAATGTTTCTGCACATCCCTCTACCATATCCTGATTCCGTGAGCCAAGTTTAGCTACCTAGCTTAGCAGAAATAGTAAATAATAATCATAAATCTCTGGAATCTGACCTGGTGGGCAGGGTGTGTAGCATTGCCGTGCCTCTGTAGAATCTCCGTCACATGGTTCTACATTCACTGCTTCAGAAGGACTCAGAACTGACCTTTTTGGGAGGGATAATGCTAATTTAATAAAAAATGTGAAATAATTTCCAAATGATCAATGGAGTGTTGGAAGATAATTCTACCTAAAGCGTTGTTGTATGCCGATTCCACAGCTGCTGTCACATGAGGTCCATGAGGACCAGGCTGACCAGTCACATTTGGGGATACAGCTCGAGTTGTCACAAGAGACATGACCATCTCGACACATGCTGCAGAATAAACACAATAATAATACATTTGGTTGCTATTCTCAACTCTGCTAGACTTTTAAGAGAAAGCAATAAAGATATTAAGAGAAGCATTATTCACCAAAATGTACAGTTGTCTCTGATGACCTCTTCCCCTGGCTGAAGCACTGACCCTTCCCATAAGCAAGTACATTTGCTCACATTGACACATCGGCCATCTTGAAGGAATAAACCAACTGGACACCGACACCCTGGAAAAACAGTGACAGTAGTGAAAAATGTCCTGTTCCTTGATGCTATAAGATGGCTTTATTGGGGTCATGAAATATAACAGAACTCTTATGTTAGGTCAGTGGTACCTGTTATACAGTGGGAAGAACAATTACTCTCAGAACTAAGGTCTGAGCAGGTCAAAGGGCACGACTCCATTCTACCCGCCGCACAATCTGCGTCTGTCACCTGCACCATGCCATTAGTGCAGCCTACAGCAAACCACAGCTATCAATCTCAGCAAGAAAAGATAACTCACAGCACAAAGGGAAATTCACACACAGACAAATCCTAAACAGTCAGAGCCATGATGTGTCCCCAGATAGCAAACAAACATCCAACCAATGCTGGTACAATGTGTACAGGTTATGTCTTTATGTCAATTTATGTAAATTGCTAATTGGGAAGAAGTTTCTACAGTAGTGCTTTTTAGTCACTGTAAATTCCTTTTCTTAATATCGATAAATATTGTATTCTTTTAATGTGTTCTTAAATTAAATATTCAGCAGCTGGTGCACTCCCACACCTGTCTGTGATTCTGTGCCAGTTCCACATCGGTGTGTGTTGCAGCTCTGAGTCTGCATAGTCATCCCCTCACACGCTTTCCCTCCGTTTTTGGGTGGAGGGTTTGTACAAGATCTGCTCCTTATCTTCAGGCCACCACCGCATTCAGCATCACATTCTGACCACTCACTCCACTCAGCCCACTGTCCATCCACTGAGAGAGGGAGAAGGACAGGGATGAGAAAGACATAGAGGAATGGGTTAAAAGAGACATAAAGAAGAAAGAATACAAGGAAAAATGAAACACAGAGGGAAATGAGGCAAGAAAGTAAGGAACCCCTGTATCATTCAACATCCTACTACTCAGTGAAGTGAAAAATCAGAAATATAATACAGTAAGAAAAAAAATAAGACGAAGAACAAGGAAAAATAAAACCTTCAGTTGGAAAACTAGCCCTCACCAGGACAGGCCTGGAGGAAGCAGGCTCTGCTGTCGAACTGTGCGCCCCCACAGGAGCCCCCGGGCCGAGCCTCTCTCAGAATCTTACGTTGCCGGAACAGAGAACCCAGACCACATGACACACTGCACTGACTCCATGCTGTCCATGCAGACATCACACAGTCCACTGCAGGACAGAGCAACGACAGAGAGGAGATCAATCACAAGCACAGGACAAAGACTATACTTCTTGCCAGGCATCTACATTTTCTAAATTTTTTTTTTTTTAATTTTTAAAATGTTTTCCTTTGGGTAAATAAGTCTTGAACTGCACAGAAATTTGAACGTTTAAATGCTGTAGATCGAATATAACTCATTTGCTATGCAAACAGCCAACAATACTATAAAAATGTCCATCCATCCATCCATTATCTGTAGCCGCTTATCCTGTACAGGGTCGCAAGCAAGCTGGAGCTGATCCCACCTGACTATGGGTGAGAGGCGGGGTACACCCTGGACAAGTCATGAAATCATTGCAGGGCTGACACACAGAGACAAACAGCCATTCACACTCACATTCACACCTACGGTCAATTTAGAGCCACCAATTAGCCTAACCTGCATGTCTTTGGACCGTGGGGGAAACCGGAGCACCCGGAGGAAACCCACGTGGACACGGGGAGAACATGCAAACTCCACACAGAAAGGCCCCCATAAGCCACTGAGCTCGAACCCAGATCATTCTTCCTGTGAGGCAACAGTGCTAACCACTACACCACCGTGCCGCCTTTATTTATACAGTATTTTTGATATCACCTAAAAATAAATCATCTAAAAAGTTGTTCTTTTTATGGTTCAAAGTTATTGTACATTAATTAGTAATTTGTCACAAACCAAAAAGGTGAGTTATATTAGGAAGGATCTAACTAAAAAAAAAAACTGATGAGCTAAATGACTGAAATGAGGTCACAGATTGCTAGCACAAGTGTATATTCAAGGGTTGCATTTTTAAAACTACATCTAAGTATAGTGTGTAAAACAGTTACCCAGTGTTTTTTACAGTAAATTATTTTCCACCATTCTGACTATTTCAAGCAAAGTAGGTAACAAAGAAAAGCACAAACAAGATGCTGAACAAGACAAAATCATGTGTGCTATGACAAAAGGCCAACTTTCTACTAATTTCTCCGAGATGCAGTGAGCATGAAGCATTGAAGTGAGCATGCTGGGAAATTGACTGAGCACTGACAAATGAACACTTCCTTTCCTGTTCTGCAGGCCTATGAATCAATTCAAGGTGCAATTCATGGCAGGCTGGGTTTATTTTTATAGTCCACACTTGCTGAAACAGTGTAAAGGTCATTGTATTTTAAATATAAAAAACATAGCATGAGGTGTTTTGCTAGCTACACACAGCAGCAACCAACATAAACAAAAATTTTACACTTTACCGTACCGCTGGAATTATGTTATATATAATGAAGGGTGAAGGAACTGTTTAGCCGGTGTCAAAATGAAAACAGTGAGAGATAAAGCAAAGTTAGGTGCATAATCTGAAAGAACACTCCAACATATGTTATTACTAAGTAATAACTGAAAATGAAACAATCGCTTCAATACAATAGATATTACTGAAGAAAATCGTGATTGAAACATTGACCTAATTTTACCAAACTACTTTTGCTGACCCAAACATAACCCCATACATTATGACATATGGAATGTGTATATGTGTTCCCAGCTGCTTGTGTGCTCGGAGCCTGTCATTTCTGTGATGGTGGCCCATGAGCCTCCCTTGATTTATGATGATATTTTCCAAGTTTGTTCTACTCAGGAAGGATTACACGGATGGTTAAGGGATAGAAGATTACTGGGGGACTTTTGTGGTGATGATTGTGTTAAGTGTGGTGCAGGAAGTTTGCTTCTAATCAAAGACAAAAGTTACCCAAAGGACAGGCTAGTGTGGCGCTGTCGCTCCTGTCATCACAGATGCCCTTTTCCACCAAAGCAGTTCCAGGGCTGGTTCAGGGCCAGTGCTTAGTTTGGAACCGGGTTTTCTGTTTCCACTGACAAATAACTGGCTCTGGGGCCAGAAAAACCGGTTCCAGGCTAGCACCAACTCTCTGCTGGGCCAGCAGGGGGGCGGAGTTGTTAAGACCAACAACAATAAGATCGCGAAAGATCGCCATTTTTAAGCGACGAGAAGCAGCAGCTATACAAATGCGAAGTCATCCATTATTATTATTATTATTATTATTATTATTATTATTGTTGTTGTTTTTGCTGCTGCTTCTTCCGTGTTGTTTTTGCTTTGATATTCGCGCCAAGGTTTATGTAAACGTAGCGCCATAACTGACATATACAGCGACGTAACTGACGTATACAGCGACGTAATGACGTATACAGCGACGTAATGACGTGGCTCCGCTTAGCACCGCGAGCTATGAAAAAGCAAACTGGTTCTCAGCTGGCTTGCAAGTTGAACGAGTTGTGAACCAGCACCAGCACTGGCCCCGAACCAGCCCTGGAACTGATTTGGTGGAAAAGGGGTAAAAGTGTCCATTCGTAAAGGAAGCTGGTTTGCTGATTCTCACCTGGATATTGTGCAGATTGTAAAACTTACCTATTATTGGGTATACGGTAGCACTGTTCAGAACAATTTGTTCAAAGGGAACTAAGGATTGTCTCCAACTCAAATATTGTGGACTGGTATAATTTTGCCAGGGAAGTGTGTGTTGTTATTTTGGAGAGAGATTCTGAGCCAATTGATGGACCAAGACACATAGTTGAAATTGCTGAATCAAAATTCAGAAAAATAAAAATATCACAAAGGTAGGAGAGTAGAGGGAGTCTGGGTCTTTGGTGGTATTGAGCGTGGATCAAGGAAACGATTTCTGACAATTGTTCCTGATAGAATATCTGCCACATGAATACCGATCATCAAGAAATTCAGACTTCCTGGAACCAAAATTATTTCTGACTGTTAGAAATCATATGAATGCTTCAGTAAGGAAGGCTATATTCATGGAACCGTCAACCATTTGGTGGAATTTGTGAATTCTGAAACTGGAAACCACACACAAACTATTGAATCTACATGGCAAGCTGTCAAAAGGTCTCTCCCTCATTCTGGCACAAGAAAGGGTCTCTATGACTCTTACTTTGCTGAATTCATATTCAGGAGGCATCATCTTGGGGACAAAACTGATAAATTCCTCGCTTTTTTCAACCAAGTTACATGCGTTTACACGCCACATGCTTGCCTGTCACTACCTGCACCAGCGCAGCCAGCGGTTCCTCGGACCCCTTTTGCACAAATCCAAAATTTGCAGCCAGTCCAGGCCAGCAGTCCCCAGTCTCTTGATCTTTTTGATTAAATATATAAGGTAGGTTGCATTACACTTTATTTCATTCATTAAGTTAATTAACTTGTGATTTATCAAGTGAAATGTCGTTTGAATCAAAGGAATGTCCGCCATATTGTTTTTGTATGGTTTGTTTACATTGTGCATGAATACAGAAAGAAGTGGTTCATTCATGGTTCATGTACCGCATGACACATTTCTGAATACGCAGTATGGTAAAGTGTAAAATTTCCAAATGAAAAAAAAAACCTAAATAAAATCTTCATGACACCTCAAGTACCATGTATGCACATTTGGTCTGAAAAGAAAAAAAAAACACTTAGGTGATCCATACCTTTCTACTTTCTATCTTCTGCCTCAATCAAATCTGCCTTTAACATTAAACAGATCTTGGAATTGTAATGGCACACCTACCACAGTTTCTCTCGTCTGAGCCATCAGCACAGTCTTTGTGGAGGTCACACTTCTTATCCAGATGCACGCACTCTCCACTGCTGCAAGTGAACTGCTTGGCAGAGCAGGGACTGGGTACCAAAGGGTGACGTGTTGATGTTAGTGGAGGGAGTGTGGAGGAACCTAACAGATGAGATTAGCTGTATTACCAAAAAAAATCTAGCAAAATTGTAATGAGCACATTCTTTTTCAGTAAACAATTTTTATCATGGTGAGTTTTTTTGTGTGAATATACTGTATGTACCACAACTATGTTCATCTGAGCCGTCTGGGCAATCCTTTCTTCCATCACACACAAGTGTTGCATCCACACAGCCAAAGCTTTTGCAGGAAAACTGGCCTTCTACACACAGTACTTTGGGTAAACCATCGTCATGAGGTGTCGTTATGTTCCACAATCCTATAAATCATTTATGCTACAGGTTAAAAATATATTCATTCAATTCATTCATGGGATAATTTAGCTACTGAATACTATTATAATAAATAAATAAATAAATACCATAATACATACAGTACCAGTCAAAAGTTTGGACACGCTTACTCATTCATAGTAATGAGTGTGTCCAAACTTTTGACTGATACTGCATCTCTTGTTCTGCATATTTCAGAGAGATTTCTAGACCTTAGCCTGCAGTATTGAACACAGAGTACATCTGTATACCTGGCTGTCCAGTTGGTCCCTGAGGGCCAATAATAGGTACACCAGTAGCAATAGGTGAAACACTCGCCACTCCTGGACGGCCATCTTGTGGAGTCTTGGTGTGTAGTCCTGGAGAGCCTGACGTGTAGTTTTGGTATCCAGGAATTCCTGATGTTACAGTGTGATTCCATAAACCTGGTAATCCTGGAGTGGAAGCTGTGCCTAAAGATGAAGAAAACACAAACTATTGTGTCCGTATCAAATAGAAATTGTGTGTGTGGTGTGGTGTGGGTAGGGGGGATCTATATACAAAAAGATGTCACACCCTCTCAGCTTTGAGCTTTCAAAACATTTGAGATAGAAATGGTAATTAAAAGTCTGATGAATATGTGAGCATTATTTTAATTCAAATATGACATGAACACTATGTGGCCAAAGTTTGTGGACACCTGACCATCACAACAATATGCGCTTTTATTTGTTAACATCCCATTCCTGATTCAGTCCCCCTTTGCTGTTCTAATAACTGTCATTGCTCTGGAAAGGCTTCCAGTAGATTTCCACAAGAGCATTAGTGAGGTCAGGCACTGATGTCAAGGAGGTCTGGGCCTCAGTCAGCATTATAATTCATGACAAAGGTGCTCAGTGGGTAGTGTTGTTCATCTCATCTCATTATCTGTAGCCGCTTTATCCTGTTCTACAGGGTTGCAGGCAAGCTGGAGCCTATCCCAGCTGACTACAGGCGAAAGGCGGGGTACACCCTAGACAAGTCACCAGGTCATCATAGAGCTGACACATAGACACAGACAACCATTCACACTCACATTCACACCTACGGTCAATTTAGAGTCACCAGTTAACCTAACCTGCATGTCTTTGGACTGTGGGGGAAACCGGAGCACCCGGAGGAAACCCACGCGGACACGGGGAGAACATGCGAACTCCACACAGAAAGGCCCTCGCCAGCCACGGGGATCGAACCCGGACCTTCTTGCTGTGAGGCGAAAGCGCTAACCACTACACCACCGTGCCGCCCGGCAGTGTTGTTCATGGAACATATTATATTTTTGGTGAATGGTGAACTGAACAAATTTATTTGCAACTAATGAACATGCACCAGAAAGTCCCTACCAGAAAGTGGCATTAATGTGTTAAAAGCTGTTTGCCAACCACCAAAAAGCATCCAAAGAAGAACAATTGTGTTTTATGGCAGCACCCAAGGAATTTCATTTGTAAACCGATGCAAACTGTTTTGAGTTGTCCTGCTTGATAATACATTAAGTGATAAAACATATACTCACATTGATTTTTCTTCCAGAAGTTTTTATTTATTCATTTGATTTGCCAGAGCAATATATATATATATATATATATATATATATAATCTCCTTCTCACCCCTGGCGGGGGGGTGGTATCCATGTCATCCTCAAGCTCGGGTCCTCTACCAGAGGCCTGGGAGTTTGAGGGTTCTGCGCAGTATCTTCGATGTTCCTAGGACTGCGCTCTTCTGGACTGAGGCTTCAGATGTTGTTCCTGGGATTTGCTGGAGCCACTCTCCCAGTTTGGGGGTTACTGCCCCAAGTGCCCCCACTACCACGGGGACCACGCAAACCTTGACCTTCCACATCCGTTCCAGCTGCTCTTTCAACCCTTGATACTTCTCAAGTTTCTCATGTTCCTTCTTCCTGATGTTGGCGTCAGCTGGGATCGCCACATCTATCACCACCACCCTCTTCTGCTCTTTGTCCACCACCACTATGTCCGGTTGGTTAGCCAGGATCTGTCTGTCAGTCTGGAAGCTGAAGTCCCACAGAATCTTGGCCCTGTTGTTCTCAGCCACCTTCTGTGGTATGGCCCATTGGGACTTGGGTATTTCTATTCCATACTGGTTGCAGATGTTCCTGTATACTATCCCAGCCACTTGGTTGTGCCTCTCCATGTACGCTGATCCAGCTAGCATCTTACACCCTGCTACTATGTGCTGGACTGTTTCAGGGGCTTCTTTGCACAGTCTGCATCTTGGGTCTGATCTACTCTGGTAGATCCTGGCCTCTATAGCTCTTGTGCTTATGGCCTGTTCTTGTGCTGCCATGATTAGTGCCTCTGTGCTGTCTGTCAGTCCTGCATTATCCAGCCACTGGTAGGATTTCTTGATATCAGCCACTTCCTCTATCTGACGGTGGTACATGCCATGTAGGGGTTTTTCTCTCCAGGTTGTCTGTTCCTCCTCCTCTGCACTCTCATCAGGGTTCTGCTGCCTGAGACATTCACTTAGCAGTTCATCCTTTGGGGCCATCTTTCTGATGTATTCTCGGATTTTCGATGTTTCATCCTGGACCGTGGTCTTGACGCTCACTAGCCCTCGGCCTCCCTCTTTCCGCTTAGTGTATAGTCTCAGGGTGCTGGACTTGGGGTGGAACCCTCCATGCATGGTGAGGAGCTTTCTAGTCTTGATATCTGTGGCTTCTATCTCCTCCTTTGGCCAGTTTATGATACCAGCGGGGTATCTGATGACTGGTAGTGCGTACATGTTGATGGCTCGGACCTTGTTTTTACCATTCAGTTGACTTTTCAGGACCTGCCTTACTCTCTGGAGGTATTTGGCTGTGGTTGACTTCCTTGTGGCCTCTTCATGGTTTCCATTAGCCTGTGGGATGCCAAGGTACTTGTAGCTGTCTTGGATATCACCTATGTTGCCCTCTGGTAGGTCAATCCCTTCAGTCCGGATCATCTTGCCTCTCTTTGAGACCATCCGGCCACACTTGTCCAATCCGAATGACATCCCTATGTCATCGCTGTAGATCCGGGTGGTGTGGATCAGCGAGTCTATTTCTCGCTCGTTCCTGGCATACAGCTTGATGTCATCCATGTAGAGCAGGTGGCTGATTGTTGCCCCACTACGGAATCGGTACCCGTAGCCGCTCTTCGTGATGATCTGACTGAGGGGGTTCAGGCCTATGCAGAACAGCAGTGGTGATAGCGCATCTCCTTGGTATATGCCGCACTTGATGTTGACTTGGGCAATGGGTTTTGAGTTGGCCTCTAGGGTTGTCTTCCACATTTCCATTGAGTTCTGTATGAAGGTCCTTAGGTTCCTGTTGATCTTATACAGTTCCAGACATTCCAGTATCCATGTGTGTGGCATTGAGTCGTAGGCTTTCTTGTAGTCAATCCAGGCAGTGCACAGGTTGGTCTGTCTCTTCTTACAGTCTCGGGCGACTGTTCTATCGGCCAGTAGCTGGTGCTTGGCTCCTCTGGTGTTACTGCCAATTCCTTTCTGTGCCTCGCTCAAGTATTGAGCCACATGCTTACTCATTTTTGCCGCAATGATGCCTGACAGGGCCTTCCATGTTGTGCAGAGACAGGTAATTGGCCGGTAGTTGGATGGGATGGGTCCCTTCTGGGGGTCCTTCATGATTAGGACTGTCCTGCCTTGGGTTAGCCATTCTGGGTGGGTTCCATCCCTCAGCAGCTGGTTCATCTGTGCTGCTAGGCGTTCATGGAGTGCAGTTAGCTTCTTCAGCCAGTACGTATGGATCATATCAGGGCCTGGTGCTGTCCAGCTCTTCATCTTTGATACTCTTTCTTGGACGTCTGCCATTGAGATGGTTACTGGTTCTTGTTCTGGGAGGTTGCTGTGGTCAGCTCTTAGGTCCACTAACCATTGGGCATCGGTGTTGTGTGATGCCTTTCTTTCCCATATGTCTTTCCAGTATTTTTCCACCTCAGCTCTTGGTGGGTCTGACCGGTTGTTGTTCCCCTGCCATTGAGAGTACACCTTGGCTGGTTCAGTGGAGAACAGCTTGTTTATTCTCCTGGCCTCTCCTTCCTTGGTGTATCTCCTCAACCGGGTGGCCAGAGCTGTTAGTCGCTGTTTGGCAGTTTCGAGTGCCTCTGGTATGGAGAGTGAGTTGTACTTCCTGGGCGCCCCTTTATTCACCATGTTCCCTTTCTGTAGTTCAGCTAGCTGGCTAACTTCTCTCCTTGCTGCCTTTATCTTGGCCTCTAATCATCTCTTCCATGGTGGATACTGTTTGTTATGTCCCGAGCCCACCTTGTGTCCAAGCATCTCCATGATTACTGTTGCTGTACTGTGTATCAGCTTATTGGTCTCAGTGATGGTTCTTGTGGAGATTGTCTTCAGAGCAGCATTCACATCTACTAGTAGATCTTCTGAAGGTACTTGGCAACTCAGCTTCGGTATTCGTCGGGGGCTCCAGGTTTCCAGTTGGGTCACGATCTTCCTTCTCATATATATATATATATATATATATATATATATATATATATATATATATATAAAAAATGGCTGGGAAACCACTACAGCTTGTGCCAATTACAGTGGCCCCATTGTACCGAATCTGCATGTCTTTGGACTGTGGGGGAAACCGTAGCACCCAGAGGAAACCCACACAGACACGGGGAGAACATGCAAACTCCACACAGAAAGGCCCCTGTCAGCCGCGAGGTTCGAACCCGGAACCTTCTTGCTGTGAGACAAGTGCGGTGTGACAGTGATAACCACTACACCACCATGCTGCCCACGTAATCCCCGTGGTGCCCAAGTAATCTGTCTGTGATTCTGTCGTAGTATACAGTAATTAATTTAGTTTGGGAAGTGGCAGTTATTGGGGTCTAGAGAGGGATGGGTAACAGGAGGTTCTGCTGAAAAAAGAACAGCTTTTGGTGCTAAAGAAGGCAACTGGACTTGCTTGAAATTCTTGAAGATATTTCACCTCTCATCCAAAAGGCTTCTTCAGTTCTGTCTGACTAGTGGGGAGTTCCAGGTATTTATCCTCTAGTGGACCAAAAGCGACCCTCAGGAGAATTGTTGAGGTCACATGGGTCGTTGACCCTCTCATCCATCCTGTAGGTGTTCGGGTCACTGGAGGCTGGGTGTGAACGGTGTTGGCAGCCTAGAGAGTCATTAGGGTGAGCTGTAGGTCATTGCCTCTCTCTCCCATCATGTGTCATTGAAGTCATCTGACTCTTGGTATGGATGTATATTCAGTTTTCTGGGAAGTGTGCCAAGAACTGCATTGTAAGTGGTGTCTCAGACCACCTCCTCTGTTCAGTGATGGTCGTTCCAGGTTAATAAAGATGGCTTCTTTTACTCCTCTTTCAAACCACCTATCTTCTCTGGCTAAAATGCATATATTGCAGTTCTGAAGTGAATGTCTTTTGTTATTGAGGCCAAGTTTACATTAGACCGTATCTGTCTCGTTTTCTTCGCGGATGCACTGTCTGTTTACATTAAACCGCCTGGAAACGCCGGGAAACGGGAATCCACCAGGGTCCACGTATTCAATCTAGATTGTGTCTGGTCCGGTGCTGTGTAAACATTGAGAATACGCGGATACGCTGTGCTGAGCTCTAGCTGGCGTCGTCATTGGACAACGTCACTGTGACATCCACCTTCCTGATTCGCTGGCGTTGGTCATGTGACGCGACTGCTGAAAAACGGCGCGGACTTCCGCCTTGTATCACCTTTCATTAAAGAGTATAAAAGTATGAAAATACTGCAAATACTGATGCAAATACTGCCCATTGTGTAGTTATGATTGTCTTTAGGCTTGCCATCCTTCCACTTGCAAGTGGTAAGTGATATGCGCTGGGATCACACACACAGCGGCTCAGTCCCGAATCACAGCTTGTGTACTTCACTCGCGCGCTCTGTGAGCTGCGCAAGGCCGGAGTGCGCACCCTCCAGAGGGCACTCGCTGTTCAGGGCGGAGTGATTTGGAGCGCAGGATGCCTGCGGAGCCGAGCGTATCCGTGTATTGGTGTTGCTGTGTGCACGCGAATCGTGTATTGGTGTTGCTGTGTGCACACTAATCGTTTTAAAAATGTTAATCTGATGATCCGCTGATACGGTCTAATGTAAACCCCACCTGAGATGAAGATAGACTGCAGAGTCCTGGCCTGAGGAACTGGCTCACCTGTGTTGAGCCATGTGCTCACGAAGCGGTTGTTTCATTTCCCCAGTGTACAGGTCTGTGCATTCCTCACTGCACTGAACTGCGTAGACTATGTTGTCCTGTTTGTGTCTTGAAGAATTTCAAGCAAGTCCAGTTACCTTCTTTAGCACCTATGGTTTACGATGACCTGGATGACTGAGAACCTTCAAAGACAAACAGCTCAGAACAGCTCATTAAAAAACTCAGAAGAAATGAATGTGAAGGAGTTCATTTTTTGGGACTGTTAACTATGAACGTAAACTAGTTCATTTTAATCTATGTGAACTGAACTCTGAGCTAGCTCTTGTTAAGTGTAAACTTGCACAACACTGTCAGTTGGGTTGAGGTCAGGGTCCTGTGCAGGCCATTCAAGTTCTTCTACACCAGCCTTGGCAAACCATGTGTTTATGGACTTCGCTTTGAGCACAGGAGCATTGTCATGATGGAACATGTTTGGACCCCTTAATTCCAATGAAGGGAAATTGTAATGCTGCAGCACATGAAGACATCCTATACAATTGCGTGTTTTCAACTTTGTGGCAACAGTTTGGAGAAGAACCACATATGGGAGTGATGGTCAGATGGTCATGCTTTTGGCTATATAGTGGATCTGTAAAGTCATAAGGTGACTTTTTAGCATCAGTTTCAAGGAGATTCTTCAAGTTGATCTAAATTCCTAACAAATCTCAACTTTAACAGTTGTCACAGCAAGAATGAAACATAATACCCACCACTGTAATCAACCTGCTGCCACGTACACTTTGTATTTATTAGTTTAATGAGTTATAAAGCATTCAGATAGTTTGTAGTGTCACAGCTTGCTACAGGAAAGCACTGAAATAGTCTCTTAGTTATTTTTTATTTTTTGCCATTTAGTGATACTGTAAACATGCATTAACTCACCACAGTGCAGCTCATCTGAATTATCTGCACAATCTGGTCTTCCATCACAGAGAGCTGCCACAGGAACACACTGCCCACTCACACAGGCAAACTGACCCGCCTCACAGAGACTTGGTGTCACTACACCAACACCAGAAGGCGCTGTGGTCACTTCAGCAGTGCCTGGAGTGACTAATTCTTCTATGAGCAGGAAACATGCATGAATCCAGCACTTAACGCTAAGCTTAGAAATACATTAATGATTTCAGTTTCACTTGCTGACTTGATATATTGTGTTAAATTTAAATAGTTTCATGGACATGTGTTTTAATCTTTGAAGGTCTTGTCTCAACTAAAAAAAATGCTAATAAACTGGAAAGGATACTGTTAAATTTTCAAGTATCTCAGTTTCTTTATGAAGAAAAGAGAAAGCTTACCTCCTCTGCAGCCCAGGATCTCCACTCGGAGATAGAATGTATGGCGGTACTGGACTGGTATGATACGCAGATAACGAGCCCTTACCAGTCTGCCCAGCCAACGTGTAACTGGTGTCGTGCCTACCATCCGCACCTCAAAGATCTGTCAACAAACAGTCAATTCGTGATCATTAAAAATATGCTTTACACCATATGAAGTTTGAGTATGAGTATACTCAAGTGGTTATTATGATTATTATTATTATTATTATTATTACTACTCGGTATAATATACCTTTGAGGCTAAGCCCTTGTCTCCACTCTCAGTAAAGTTCGTGAAGTGGTCCTCAGACAAAGCGAATGACAGACGGTACTTGGAGAGGTAGCCCCACATCCGCTCACTGCCCTGGGTGATGAGCCCTGATATCCAGACGGGCTCCAAAAAATCCACCTGGAAGTAGGGTTGGGGGTCTCCTGGTAAAGGGCTCCACCCTGGTTCCATCACTAAACTATTTGGAGAATATTATGGAATGGTTCCAATTAGTGAAAATAAATTCTATCCATCCATCCATGATCTGTAACCACTTATCCTGTGTAGGGTCGCAGGTAAGCTGGAGCCGATCCCAGCTGACCATGGGTGAGAGGCGGGGTACACCCTGGACAAGTCACCAGATCATCACAGGGCTGGCACATAGAGACAAGCAACCATTCACATTCACACCTACGGTCAATTTAGAGCCACCAATTAGCCTAACCTGCATGTTTTTGGACTGTGGGGGAAACCAGAGCACCTGGAAGAAACCCATGCACACACGGGGAGAACATGCAAACTCCACACAGAAAGGTCACCATCGGCCACTGGGTTTGAACCCAGAACTTTCTTGGTTCTGACAAGAAACCAAGAAAGTTTAACACTGACAGTGCTAACCACTACACCACTGTGCCACCCCTAAAATAAATTCTGTAAATGGAAGGTACAACAGTTCTCCTTAAGTAGGGAAAAAAACACGACATTATCAATGGCAATGACAGGGTGGTGCCCAAACCTACCCACCATAAACCTGAGTTATTCCTACCACCATGAAAATGGTTATTTTTCAATAAGTGCAGGTCCTTCTTCCTCTTCTACCAGAGCAATTTGACAATAATTCCAATTTTAAAAGTTTAACAAAGAAAGCATTGTACTTTTTGTCATTTTACAGTTACACTTGTGGACCATCTGAGAAACAAGTTAGTTCCGATTATTACTTATGGTACCTTATAATAGATATAAACAGTTCCCTTCTAAGATTTACAAAGAGCTGACACTACAGACTCCCTCCATCAATGTTAAATACTGTGAAATAGCTGTTCAATAGTAATCATATTGCATCAGAATGAGCGCACTTCTATAAACCTGTAATTTTTGCTATAGAAAATTAATCAACATGTTTTGTCCAATCAGAATCATGAATTCAACAGTGCTGTGGTACACTGTCTTATTATACAGTATACTGTACCTTAAATACATTTTAATGGTCCACTACATCCTCTATGTGCTATAACTAAAGGTATAATATACTTAGTCACTGAGTGTACCACCCTAGGGACTACAATTTTACAAATTTACAATTTACTAAAAGAGTTTACTAATATAACATACTGTATAGTCTTTGCTATACACTGCACATTCGAAATATAGAGCCAAATTATGACTTGTAATAAAGAGTCAGCTCTGAAAACACACCAGATATGAGATACAGAAAAAAAAAGTTCTGATTTGTTATTTCAAATGAGACTTAGTCATCTAATTCAAGGATAAACATAACATCATGCAGCTTTTGCTCTACAGTACATGTCCAGACACTTACACATTAGGGACGATGTTGAGACGCCCCGTGTCAGCTGGGTTATTCTCTCTGAATGACGAGGCGGTCAGCTGACCGTAGCGCACACGGCCATCCTCCAGTCCCAGAGGAGAGGAGCAGATACCTGTGGAGCACAGATACCACACTGACCAATTTATACTATACATATAAAGGAAAAGTAATGCTACTTGAGCCAAGAAAGTTTTACATATAGATGATTAAGATGATTAGAGGCTTGTTTTTAATCTTATTTTTGTTTATATGTACAGTATAACAATACTACTAACTCCTTGTGACATTGAAAACTTCATTTGATGCACAAGCTTTCTCGAAAATGAATCTGTACCCTTACAATTTTAGCTCAAATGATAAGAAAACAAATAAGTAGTCACAGAATTATGAAATAACTATATATATATATTTATTCTATCCACATTCACTGGATATGAGCAATCATGTGCTCTGATTGGCCACTCTACTACTAGGATATCAGCTCATATACCGTGAGTAGAGAAAAACAAAATGGCGGCGCACATCAAGCCAGATATATCACTTTGTTATCAAGTATTTAAAAGAAACAGAAATAGCTCAAATAATATAGTTTGTTCCCCCCCCCCCCCCCCCCCCCCAGTATCTCCTGTTCCACACTCCAGCCCAGTTGGTGGCAGTAACGCACCTTTAAGTTGGTTTGCCAACCGCCAAAAAAAAAACCTAAAGAAGAAGGAGAACAAAATGGCAGAGCATGTTGCTGAACCAACCGAGGATGAAATAAAAACTCTATTCAAAAACAAAACCCTAGAAAGTACTTTTTAAAAAAGCAACAAAATATGGAATAAACAAATTTGATGCTAAGAATGTATCTTTTTTATTTTTCAAGAATTATTATAACAGCATTTTTCACAAATTGCTATTGTCATTTCGCTGGTTTGTTTACAGTCTAAGCGGAAATTAGTTTGTTGGATGTTTTGTATAAACTTTATTTATCGAATTTGCAAAAAACAAAAATAAAAATGCTCTGTTTCTCAAAATCCAGTGAATGTGGAAAAAATAAAGCATTTATTTCAATCTTGTCATACATGGCTTATAGCCGACTCGGCACTACGTGCCTCGTTGGCTATCAGCACATGTATGACTTGATTTCGTGCAATAACTGTAAAATATACAAATACAATAAGACCAAATACTTAAGAAAGAAAGAAATACATAAACAAATAGATAAACAAACAAATAAATAATCAAATTTTCATTTTCGTTATCAAATGCATCAATGCTGGAAAACAAACGTAAATGTTCAGCATTAGTAGTTACCCAAAGACCCAGGTTCTCCATGCTATACAAAAGAAAGATGAGAGAGAGAGAGAGAGAGAGAGAGAGAGAGAGCGCATCAGTCATATTAACACAAAGTACAATATCAAGTTTACAAGTTACAAGATATGCATAATTCTAAATGAACATAATATAAATGAATCAGTAATAAGAGTACAGTAAAATAATAGCCTTTAAATAGAATCAACGTCTTTGTTGCAGAATTTAATCTGATTTAATTTTCTATCCTGCATGCATTACTGGATTTTTTTTTTCTTTATACTATATTAGCAGGTTGTGTTTTAGGTCTTACAGCTGTAACAGTGGGAGTTGGGAAGGTTGCTGATGTGACAGCAGCCATATTGGGCGTCCTGAGTGGAACAGGGATAGGTGTGACATGGGTGTGATTCGTTTCAGAGCCACAGCCTCTCTCATCAGCTCCATCCGGACACTGAGGAACCCCATCACAGTGCTCTGTAGCCTCAATACAACCCCCTGGAGGAGGGCATGCGAACTGACCCCTGGGACAGCCTTTAGAGGTCGGCGTAGGAGACGGTTGAGTGCCTAAAAGATATAAGCAGTTTCAGAATAGGAAAACACACTAAAGAAGAAAAGAAGAAAAAAGAAGAAACCTTTATTTGTCACATGCACACTTCAAGCACAGTGAAATTCATCCTCTGCATTTAACCCATCTGAAGCAGTGAACACACGCACACACTCAGAGCAGTGGGCAGCCACACCAGAGCGCCCGGGGAGCAGTTAGGGGTCAGGTACCTTGCTCAAGGGCACCTCAGCCCAAGGCCGCCCCATGTTAACCTAACTGCATGTCTTTGGATTGTGGGGGAAACCGGAGCACCCGGAGGAAACCCACGCAGACACGGGGAGAACATGCAAACTCCACACAGAAAGGCCCTCGCCGGCTGCTGGGTTCGAACCTGGAACCTTCTTGCTGTGAGGTGACAGTGCTAACCACTACACCACCGTATCACCCACACCATATCCTTTTTTTTGACATCACAAGATACATTGCTTAATTAATGGTGGAATTATTTTATGTCACGTGAGCCATCCTTGGCCAATCCCTGCACAGGAATTTTTTGATAAGGGATATAATGTAAATTATAACAGTAGTAAAGATCTTGTTAATATCTCTGGCCAATCACAGCTGAGTTCATCTGAACTCTCTCTACGGTCATTAACCCCACACTGTAAAAAATGATTTGTTGTTTTAACTTAAAAAAGTTAGTGCAAGGGCTGCCTTAACATTTTGAGTTCACTGAAATTAATCTAGTAAGTTCACAACAATTTAACTTACTATGTGAATTCCAGTGAACTCAAAATTTTAAGGCAGCCCTTACACTAACTAAGTTAAAACAACAAAAAATTTTTTTACAGTGCATCACAGATGACTCCCTGTAGCCCACTAGGAACAGAGGCCATTTCCACACTGAAACTCCATCTCTCTGCAAGGCCTGAGTGACACTGTGGGAGAAGGAGTAGACAGCCACTCATACTCTGAGTGATGATGTGGAACAGAGGTAGAGAATACATGACAGATTTCAGAATCCTGACATGTACAAAACTGTGGCTGGAGCAACAGAGTGGCATAAAAAAAGGAATACAAGTCAGAATAATATGACAGTACAACTTAATAGGAGTGTCCAAGGGTACACATTCTGTTTTGCTCTGATACACATATCAGAAAAAGGAAAATGAGCTGTACACACCATCTTCACACCCCATCAATTCCACTCGCAGATAAATGCCATTCTGGAAGTCGTGCGGCAGCACCCTTACAAACCGAGCTAACACCATCCTGTCTAGTCTGTTCTGCATCACACTTCGATCATCATGGTTACCCAGGAACACCTGCAGACACATCATTATTCAATAGAAATTGATATTGTATGGAATTTATCTGATAACATGCTTAATAACACAACTATCACTAAACTTATACCACTTTATACATCCACTGTCCACTTTATAAGGAACATTAATATTCACATCAAACATCAGAATGGAGATAAATGTGATCTCAGAGACTTCACCCATGGCATGGTTGTTGATGGAAGAGGAGCTGGGTTGCATATTTCAGAGCATTTCTGTTCAGTTTTGATGACCCTGTGCCCACTATAACATCACTTCTTCGCTGACAGGAGTGGAACTTGACATGGTACTCAATGTAGCGTGCATTCTGAGATGTTTTTCTGCTCACCACCAATGAAAGAGTGCTTATTTGAGGTCTCTCTCTCTCTCTCTCTCTCTCTCGGCATGTCACTACAGTGACGTGGCCACTCTGACATCCATCAGAGTTTCTAGGGAACATTAGAGTAGTGGTTTCCCGTTGCCTTCTACTGGATTATTATAGAGGTTTTCTCCTCTCAAATATTCACACTTATGGGCAATTTAGAGTAGCCAGTTAATCTGGAAGCCATGGCCTAATGGTTAGAGAAGCAGCTTTGGGATCAAAAGGTCACTGATTTGATTCCCTGGACCAGCAGGAATGGCTGAAGTGCCCTTGAGCAAGGCACCTAACCCCCAACTGCTCCCCAGGCTGCTCTGGGTATGTTGTACATCGCTCTGGAGAAGATATAATCTATAAGGTAATGCAAACTAACCACATGTCTTTGGAAACCAGAGCACCCAGAGGAAGCCCCTGCAGACACAGGGAGAACATGCAAACTCCACACAGAAAGGCCCCTGTCAGCCACTGGGCTCAAACCCAGAACCTTCTTGCTGTGAAGCAACAGTGCTAACCACTACACCACCATGCTGCCACTTATTTGAAACTTTTCTGTCAGCTCAAACCAGTCCATCTGGCATCAACAACCATGCCATGGTCAAAGTCTCTGAGATCACATTTTTCATCATTGTGATGTTCGATGTGAATATTTAACTGAAGCTCTACACCTGTATCTTCATGATTTTATGTATCATGAGCAACTGTCTAATTGGATAATGAATGAATGATCATGAGTAGAGGTGTTTTTATTAAACTGGTTGGCAAGCATATAAAAACCATATATCACCCATTTTTTATTGCTTACTACTATTTCTATTCACCTTGGCTGTAGGGCGACCGTCTGTGATGAGGTCTTGGTAGGTGAACCACTGGCTGCCGTTAGTGCTAAACTGCAGGTAGAAACTGGACACAAAAGTGTCGAACTGTCCACCACCTTGAGTAAGCAATCCTAAAACACACAGCACAGGTACAGTCTAAGCATTATTGCCTACACTACAGATCAGTAAATCATAGCATCGGTCAGGGCTATACATAAGCATACCATGGTTATGTGTTTAGAAACAGATGTCATTATCTATGAGGTGGACAGAGATTAAATTGAAAATTACCATAATTACATTAATATACTAGCATAGGACAATCATCAAACATGGCTGGTTTATTCCACTAATGTGCCTGTAGCATTAAAAACAATAGTGCGTATTTAACCTTTATGACACGCACCTGTGATGTTGTATGGTCTGAGTAGGTCAATCTGCAGGTAAGGAGCCTGGCTGTTGTGTGTATGGCCATGGGGGGAAGATGGTGGGAGCTCCCTGTACTCCTCAGGTTCAGGGCTCCAGCCCTGTAGGTCACTGTGAGGGTCATGAAAGTGGAGGCGCCCTGCAGAGGCTGGATGACCAGGCTGTTGTGATGATGCACTGAAACTGGAGGTAGGCAGAGACTGCACTACCAGAGGAGACCAACACTCATCTATAAAGAGCACGGAGGAAGTGAAGTCGATGCCAGGGTCTGATGAGTGCACTTCAGATAATTTGGTAAAATTTTATATATATATATATATATATATATATATATATATATATATATATATATATATATACACACACACACACACACACACACACACACACACACACACAGTGGGGCAAAAAAGTATTTAGTCAGCCACTAATTGTGCAAGTTCTCCCACTTAAAAAGATGAGAGAGGCCTGTAATTTTCATCATAGGTATACCTCAACTATGAGAGACAGAATGGGGGGAAATAATCCAGGAAATCACATTGTAGGATTTTTAATGAATTAATTGGTAAATTCCTTGGTAAAATAAGTATTTGGTCACCTACAAACAAGCAAGATTTCTGGCTCTCACAGACCTGTAACAACTTCTTTAAGAGGCTCCTCTGTCCTCCACTCGTTACCTGTATTAATGGCACCTGTTTGAACTCGTTATCAGTATAAAAGACACCTGTCCACAACCTCAAACAGTCACACTCCAAAGTCCACTATGGCCAAGAACAAAGAGCTGTCAAAGGACACCAGAAACAAAATTGTAAACCTGCACCAGGCTGGGAAGACTGAATCTGCAATAGGTAAGCAGCTTGGTGTGAAGAAATCAACTGTAGGAGCAATTATTAGAAAATGGAAGACATACAAGACCACTGATAATCTCCCTTGATCTGGGGCTCCACGCAAGATCTCACCCCGTGGGGTCAAAATGATCACAAGAACGGTGAGCAAAAATCCCAGAACCACACGGGGGGACCTAGTGAATGACCTGCAGAGAGCTGGGACCAAAGTAACAAAGGCTACCATCAGTAACACACTACGCCGCCAGGGACTCAAATCCTGCAGTGCCAGACGTGTCCCCCTGCTTAAGCCAGTACATGTCCAGGCCCGTCTGAAGTTTGCTAGAGAGCATTTGGATGATCCAGAAGAGGATTGGGAGAATGTCATATGGTCAGATGAAACCAAAATAGAACTTTTTGGTAAAAACTCAACTTGTCGTGTTTGGAGGAGAAAGAATGCTGAGTTGCATCCAAAGAACACCATACCTACTGTGAAGCATGGGGGTGGAAACATCATGCTTTGGGGCTGTTTTTCTGCAAAGGGACCAGGACGACTGGTCCGTGTAAAGGAAAGAATGAATAGGGCCATGTATCATGAGATTTTGAGTGAAAACCTCCTTCCATCAGTAAGGGCATTGAAGATGAAACGTGGCTGTGTCTTTCAGCATGACAATGATCCCAAACACACCTCCCGGGCAACGAAGGAGTGGCTTCATAAGAAGCATTTCAAGGTCCTGGAGTGGCCTAGCCAGTCTCCAGATCTCAATCCCATGGAAGATCTTTGGAGGGAGTTGAAAGTCCGTGTTGCCCAGCGACAGCCCCAAAAGATCACTGCTCTAGAGGAGATCTGCATGGAGGAATGGGCCAAAATACCAGCAACAGTGTGTGAAAATCTTGTGAAGACTGACAGAAAACGTTTGACCTCTGTCATTGCCAACAAAGGGCATATAACAAAGTATTGAGATGAACTTGCAAATAAATTCTTTAAAAAATCCTACAATGTGATTTTCTGGATTTTTTTTTTCTCATTTTGTCTCTCATAGTTGAGGTATGCCTATGATGAAAATGACAGGCCTCTCTCATCTTTTTAAGTGGGAGAACTTGCACAACTGGTGACTGACTAAATACTTTTTTGCCCCACTGTGTGTGTGTGTGTGTGTGTGTGTGTGTGTGTGTATATATATATGATGAATACTTTATTCCAGACTCATAGTTCCATATAAAAGACATAAAAAGACAATACAAATACAAGATCAACACATATCAATATACATATAAACATCTATTCCAATGTTTCCACATCCTAGAGGTGTACCTTGTGTCACTCTGTTTAGTGTCAGTGAGTGCAATTATTAATCTGTTTTTTGACACTCGCAGCCGACACATAAATTCATCTCATCATCTCTAGCCGCTTTATCCTTCTACAGGGTCGCAGGCAAGCTGGAACCTATCCCAGCTGACTACAGGCGAAAGGCGGGGTACACCCTGGACAAGTTGCCAGGTCATCACAGGGCTGACACATAGACACAGACAACCATTCACACTCACATTCACACCTACGGTCAATTTAGAGTCACCAGTTAACCTAACCTGCATGTCTTTGGACTGTGGGGGAAACCGGAGCACCCGGAGGAAACCCACGCGGACACGGGGAGAACATGCAAACTCCACACAGAAAGGCCCTCGCCGGCCCCGGGGCTCGAACCCAGGACCTTCTTGCTGTGAGGCGACAGCGCTAACCACTACACCACTGTGCCGCCGACACATAAATTTATACATAAAATTCCTCAGCACAGCATGGAAGGTGGGGACATTACTATGGACAAATAAAGTGCTTGCACTTGTCCATTTGGGAAGCTTAAGGAGGATCCTAAAAGCATCATTGTATGCTACCTGTAGCTTCTTCAGCTTTGCTGTGCTACGGTATATTTGGACCAGAGATGAGCTGTGTATAGAGGAGTACAGTAGGCTCTAAATAGATTTATTTTAACATCATCCGTGCACATATGAAATCTACGGGCCAACATATTGGTCTGTGCATAGAGCTTACAGTACTGACGCTGAATATCATCATCATCATCACAAAGATCATCAGTGATGATGTGTCCCAAATACCGTACTTTCTTAACAACACCTAGAGTGCGGTCAGACAATAACAATGAAGGAAACTTTTGCTTCTGATCTTCCTTAGTTTTAACAATTAAAATGACATTCTTTTTAGGATTGAACTTAATGTCATATTGAACTCCATAGCTGGAGCATACTTTAAGCAGTTGCTGTAGCCCAGCACTGTATGGAGATATAATAACAAGATCATCAGCATATATGAGATGGTTGATGAGACTCTCACCCACCATACATCCTGTCTTACACTGACTAAGCTTCTTGGAAAGATCATCCATCTATACATTGAAGAGGACGGGTGACAAAATGCCACCCTGTCTCACCCCATTCGTCACATGAAAGGGTGCAGATATACTATTGCCCCACCTGATTTGCATGGTTTGTTGTGTGTACCAAAACTGCAAGACCCTTATCAAATAAAGTGGAACACCTCGCTCTTGGAGTCTGGAAAACAGTTTACCATGATTGATCCTATCAAATGCTTTTGATGCATCTAAAAAGCACATAAACATGGTGGAATTCTGACGTCTGTATTTACTTATGATTTCTTTTAGTGCATACACACACTGATCTGTTCCAAGTTTACTTTTAAAACCAAACTGGTTATCAGAGGTTTCCACATTCTCACTAAGCCTATCTAAAATAATTCTTTCTAACACTTTAGAAATTATGCTAGCCAGAGCAATTGGCCTATAGTTATCTACGCTGGAGATTTTCCCAGTTTTGTCTTTAATCACTGGCACTAACAATACAGACAGCATAGAGTCAGGTAATATGCCATGCATTAATAACCCAGTAAAACACATAGCAAGAAAGACATGCAGTCTATGACTAGCATGTTTTAGATGTTCTGCTGTTATCTGGTCAAGACCACAAACTTTGTTCATAGACAGTTTCTCAATGGCATAGTACACCTCATCAGGTCTAATAATCACGTCATCATTAAAGGGAACATTTCCAACATAAAATTTCTCACTCTTAACACAATTAAAAATGTCACTATAGTGTTTGCTCCAAAGTTCTGCAATATTTTCAGGTCCAGTGACCCCAGCAATACTAGACGGCAAGGGCATCTTACTGTTATTGATAACCTTAACTTCTTTCCAGAAATCATTGGCATTATTCTGCTGAAGCTTTTTAGCCATGGAGTTAGCCCTCATAGCCTGCTCATTTCTTTTAATGAAGCGGACAGCATACTTAAATTGTGCATTTGCCAATTTCTTGCGATCACACCCTGGGCCATGTCTAGCTCTCCCTGATAACACCCAGGTTTTAAAAGCTTCTTTGGCCTCTGCATGGAGCTCAATATTCATTCCATCCTGGTCTGACATTATGTTGTTTTCATCTTTTATTGCAGTGAAGCTTACCACTACTGATAAGAGTGTCTACAATCTTCTCATACATTATATATATATATATATATATATATATATATATATATATAAAATCTCATTCTCATCTCATTATCTCTAGCCGCTTTATCCTGTTCTACAGGGTCGCAGGCAAGCTGGAGCCTATCCCAGCTGACTACGGGCGAAAGGCGGGGTACACCCTGGACAAGTTGCCAGGTCATCACAGGGCTGACACATAGACACAGACAACCATTCACACTCACACCTACAGTCAATTTAGAGTCACCAGTTAACCTAACCTGCATGTCTTTGGACTGTGGGGGAAACCGGAGCACCCGGAGGAAACCCACACGGACACGGGGAGAACATGCAAACTCCGCACAGAAAGGCCCTCGTCGGCCACGGGGCTCGAACCCGGACCTTCTTGCTGTGAGGCGACAGCGCTAACCACTACACCACCGTGCCGCATATATATATATATAGATAGATAGATAGATAGATAGATAGATAGATAGATAGATAGATAGATAGATAGATAGATAGATAGATAGATGACTGTTTATAGTCAAACTGCTTTAAATGTGAAACCAGAACAAGAAAAAAAATATTCGGATGACATAATAAATAAACCTTATTGCTGCAGTAGACATGGGCTGATCCTATGTATTGCTCACTAGCTCACGAGACAACCTTTTGAACGGTAATCATTGCCAAAGTTGACTAAAATTCCTTGCTCTTACAATTACCATCGATTTCTTTCAGATAATGAGGTCAACAATAATGACACCAACTAAGATACTTAACTTTGCATAGAAAAAAGTAGAAAACTCATGCTGCAGGATACAGTGGTGCTTGAAAGTTTGTGAGCCCTTTAGAATTGTCGATATTTCTGCATAAATAAATAAAGTTTGGAATGGCCAAGTCAAAGTCCTGACCTTAATCCAATCGAAATGTTGTGGAAGGACCTGAAGCGAGCAGTTCATGTGAGGAAACCCACCAACATCCCAGAGTTGAAGCTGTTCTGTACGGAGGAATGGGCTAAAGTTCCTCCAAGCCGGTGTGCAGGACTGATCAACAGTTACCGCAAACGTTTAGTTGCAGTTATTGCTGCACAAGGGGGTCACACCAGATACCGAAAGCAAAGGTTCACATACTTTTGCCACTCATAGATATGTAATATTGGATTATTTTCCTCAATAAGTAAATGACCAAGTATAATATTTTTGTCTCATTTGTTTAACTGGGTTCTCTTTATCTCCTTTTAGGACTTGTTACATCAGCACAGGAATCAACCAGGAACTGCTAAGTGTCCCATGAACACTAAGGGACTACTATCATGATTGACACAGACTCTGACTCCCTACACTAGCTTTAACACACCAGCTTTTTGATTGTGAACACCTGCCTCTCATCATTCACGTACCACAGACTATATAAGAACTCTGCAAAGCTCTTATCACTGTGCCTGTTCTACTTCTTCCTCCTTCCATCCAGCACTGTTACCAGGTTGGGGTTCATGTGGACCCTATTGATCCACATGTCATATTAATTGGAGCATAGTTATATATCGGATGCCCTTCTTGCTGCAACCCTTGCATTTCTGAGCTTGGGAAACAACCATTCACACCTATGGGCAATTCAGAGTAGCCAATTAGCCTAACTGCGTGTCTGTGGGGGAAAACGGAGCACCCAGAGGGAATCCATGTAGACACAGGGAGAACATGCAAACTCCACACAGAAAGGCCCCCGTCAGCCACTGGGCTGGAACCTAGAACCTTCTTGCTGTGAGGCGATAGTGCTAACCACTACACCACCGTGCCACCCACTGTGCCTGTTCTGCCTTTTTGATAATTGACTTTAGCTCTGTGTACCCGGTTCCTGATTTCAGTATGTGCCTGTGATATTCTGTCTGCTGATCTCGTGACCTGTGCCTATTTGCCCACATTGAATTTTGTCTGTCATTTTGGATTTGTTTGTCTGCTCTAATATTCAGTAAAGACTGAATTGCATTCTGCATCCAAATCTGTCTCTGTGTGAGCATAACATTATGATCCATTTTAGATCAAATCCATCATGGTGTCATCTGAACACAAGCTCTAATAGAAGTGATTAGGGATGAGGAGAATCTGACAAAGCAGTTAATATCACAAATTTGCTTACATTTCAATAGAGACCTAGGAATAGTGCAGAACTGTGAAAATTAAATCTATACTACTAAAGGAAGGCTGCCCGTCTCTCTGTCTGTTCACCTATGCAAAGCGACACGGCTGGATGCACATACTTCATACTTTGCACATGGATTGGTGACACCCCAGAGGGGCCCAAGACAACATTTTCGATTTTCCAAAATATGGGATTAGTGCTAATCCAACACACTATTCATTTCCTGTAGGCTACAAGCTCACGCTAACACACTGTGCTAATCCAAGACACTATCATGTCCCATAGGCTACATGCTCACGCTAACACACTGCGCATAGCCTCAGTGGGGAATTCCCTCCCTGACTCGCCTGAGAGTTTTGATTATATGGGGCCTCACAATCGGCCCCACTAAGGCCAAGTCTATGTCACCGAGGAGACACGGGGATCGATTTACATCATTTTGACAGGACACAGTGAAATTTTTTTTATCTATCTATCTATCTATCTATCTATCTATCTATCTATCTATCTATCTATCTATCTATCTATCTATCTATCTATCACATCACGTGTGTCCACTTAACTCTCCACTGGGCCTTCTAGACCTGTGTTATGCAAAGGTATTTGATGTTCAACTCCCTTTAGTTAATGGAAGTGAAGGGGTGAAGTGTGGAGGGACCCTCACTCAGCCCCAGCACCATGTGATGCAAACAATTAGCCTCTCCGTGTGTGAAGACCATCCGTGCATGGTGAAGAGCCACATCCTACTTGAGGTTACCCCGTTTTTGCAAAATGAGGCAGATCTAGAGGAGTAAACCTTAAATAAAAATCCCTCCTTCTGGCTTCAGGGAGGAGGTAAGTGTGTGGGGCGTACACTGAAAGACTGTTTTTCGGCTCACCACTGTGTTCCGCTTGGCATATGAATGAGTTATTCTCATCACTGGCAAGGGGATTCCACTCTCAGTTACAGTACTGCATCCGGGAATGCTTGCAACACACTTGTACACTTTACGATATGAAGTCTATTCACAGCACCAACGTTACAGCCCATGCCAACAAGCAGTCCTTTAATAGGCCAACATTTGTTCCAGGAACAATGGTGAGGAGCTGTTGGTGGCTATGAAGGATCGAAGTCGTCGGCGAAAGGATTTCATACTGTCACCGACTGTTGTCAGATGACAGTAAATAAGTAAGTAAGTAGTTAATGGTGCGATTTCGCCACACTGACCAAAACTCTAGGACAAACACAGCCCCTGTGAAGAGCACCATTCAGAGGAAATCAGGTTCACGGGCAATAACTCATCTCATCTCATTATCTCTAGCCGCTTTATCCTTCTACAGGGTCGCAGGCAAGCTAGAGCCTATCCCAGCTGACTATGGGCGAAAGGCGGAGTACACCCTGGACAAGTCGCCAGGTCATCACAGGGCTGACACATAGACACAGACAACCATTCACACTCACATTCACACTTACGGTCAATTTAGAGTCACCAGTTAACCTAACCTGCATGTCTTTGGACTGTGGGGGAAACCGGAGCACCCGGAGGAAACCCACGCAGACACGGGGAGAACATGCAAACTCCACACAGAAAGGCCCTCGCCGGCCCCGGGGCTCGAACCCAGGACCTTCTTGCTGTGAGGCGACAGCGCTAACCACTACACCACCGTGCCGACGGGCAATAACTACTCGTATTAAAGATACTGAACATTCTTTGTTTTAAATATTTCTTGATTCTAAAAGCTAAAATTATTGAACATTGCTAACTTCAAGTGAGCTGCATTGTAGCTGAATTGATAAAACCTTTGGTTTAAGTCGTCAACTCTGAACACAACCCGAAGTCATCTTGAAAACATTTACTCAACATTTTTCAGCATTTTCAGTACTGATAAACAAAACGCTTCCCTTCCTACTCCCTCAAAATATCTACCATTTTTGTCAACACTATTTTAACTGACCTCCAGGTGGGAGAGGAAACGTTGGCACAAATGGTGTGACCTCGGGTGCACTGGAGGGCTCAACAGTGATCGGCAGAACTGCTGGGGTTGTTGGGATGATACTGACATTTTGAGCTAAAAGGATTTGAACAAATAATGTTTCCACCTTGTTGCCATTCAAATCAATATTTTCACTTGATTCTATAATATGCTCATCAGTTACCTTTGTCTTCACAATAGCAACACCTGTTTTCTTCCCCTCGTATCAGGATTTGACCCTACAGAAACAAAGCACACAATCTAAGTGTGAAGAGAAAAACATACATCAGAACCAGCTGCTATCCTCCTCTGAATTAAATCTCCAGGTCTCTAAACAGATGAACGATAATCATTTCAAAGAGCTTTGTTTGGGAATTACACACACATACACACCTGTGGGCAGCCAGTGGTAGCGTACGGGCAGAAAGGGGCACACTGCACTTTAAGGTTGGATAAACAGTGGCAAAGTTGACAATTACTTCCTTTCCAGCGATCACCCACTGCATAGGTGTGTCCCTGATACTCACACTCTTCGCACAGCTCTGTCTTACAGCTAGCACACACACAAATACACACATGAAACACACATATATAAACTCAATATACTGTATGCTAGACAGTGCAAAAAACAAGCACCTCTACTATGATAAAAAAACATCAGTGTTTAGTAGTAGATGACTTTATCTGGATTATATAATCGGATTTTAAAATTAAACATGTTTGTAGTATGTAACAGAGTTGACTATGCATGCATCAAAAATATGTGGATTAAATGTTTGATTTCAATAATTTACATGCATATAGAATTACAGTAACTGAGATAATAATTGTAAACTAGGTCTATTCGTGCAGTAAATCTAATCATCATAGCTAACTCTCTGTTAGTTATCAGCTTCCAATGTATTAATTTATTGGATATACATTATATGGATAAAAATTTATGGACACCTGACCATCACTCCCAAAAATGGACCTTCCCTAATTTTTTTGGAAGTGTACAATTGTATAGAATGCCTTTTTATGCTGTAGCATTACAATTTCCCTAAGGACCCCAAACCTGTTCTTGCATGACAATGACAATAATCCTGTGCACAAATAGAGATCCATGCACAAAATTTCAATTCAATTTACATAGTGATTTCAATAATGGACATGTGCCACAAAGCATCTTCAGGGATATCCGGATTAAAAAAAAAGGAATTCAAATTTAAAAAATTTATCCCATTCTATACAATTGTATGGTACACACTGTTAAAATGGATCCTGTGCAATATATCTACTTACTTGTGCAATACTACCTGTGCAATACTTACACATGTAATACCACCTGTGTAATACACTTATATTAACTGTATATTTGTAAACCTGTTAATTTATGCAAATTTGTAAATTTTATCTTCAAATTTGTAGTTTATTTCTTTTTATATATAACTTTTTTTGTATACTTCATACTTTTTGCACTACTCCTTCACTGCCTTGTCTTTTTCTTTCTATATTTTGCTGCTCTTTTGCTGCTGTAACAATGTACGGTAAATTTCCCCTTGTGGGATAATAAAAGGTTATCTTATCTCATGAGCAAACAAGGGAAAAAATAGTAAGAAAAAAAACTGAGGTAACGAGAAGAAGAATCCTTGAAGAAGACAAACCAGACTCAGTGTAAATAATACTACATTTTGCAGTTCTGGTTAGATGCTAACTGTGTTCATTGGCTTTGTACCTGTACTCTACACAATGACAATAAAGCTGAATCTAATCTAATCTAATCTAATCTAATCTAATCTAATCTTCCCATAGCCAGCAAGGGCTGTAAGGGCACCACTGATGACATTTTAACAGTCAATCATTGGTGTGTCTAGGGCTACGTTTACATTAGACCGTATCTGTCTCGTTTTCTTCGCGGATGCACTGTCCGTTTACATTAAAACACCTGGAAACGCCGGGAAACGGGAATCCGCCAGCGTCCACGTATTCAATCCAGATCGTGTCAGCTCCGGTGCTGTGTAAACATTGAGAATACGCGGATACGCTGTGCTGAGCTCTAGCTGGCGTCTCATTGGTCAACGTCACTGTGACATCCACCTTCCTGATTCGCTGGCGTTGGTCATGTGACGCGACTGCTGAAAAACGGCGCGGACTTCCGCCTTGTACCACCTTTCATTAAAGAGTATAAAAGTATGAAAATACTGCAAATACTGATGCAAATACTGCCCATTGTGTAGTTATGATTGTCTTTAGGCTTGCCATCCTTCCACTTGCAAGTGGTAAGTGATATGCGCTGGGATCTCACACACAGCGGCTCAGTCCCGAATCACAGCTTGTTCACTTCACTCGCGTGCTCTGTGAGCTGCGCAAGGCCGGAGTGCGCACCCTCCAGAGGGCACTCGCTGTTCAGGGCGGAGTGATTTGGAGCGCAGGATGCCTGCGGAGCCGAGCGTATCCGTGTATTGGCGTTGCTGTGTGCACGCAAATCGTGCATTGGTGTTGCTGTGTGCACACTAATCATTTTAAAAATGTTAATCTGATGAGCCACTGATACGGTCTAATGTAAACATGGGCTAGGGCATTGAAACTTGGTGGAGCCCATCCCTCTCCAAGCTTGCTCAATGGGCAATTTAGAGTTGCCAGTTAGCCAAATCTGTATGTCTTTGGACTGTGGGGGAAACCAGAGCACCTGGAGGAAATCCACACAGATAACATGCAAACTCCACACAGAAAGACTGTTAGGTTTGAACCTGGAACCTTCTTGCTGTGAGGCGACAGTGCTAAGTACTACACCACCGTGCCGTCCCATCTAATCTAATCTTCTTCTAGGTGACACTGAATAATGTAATTATAAATGAAGACATGGTTTGTAAAGGTTGGTGTGGAAGAACCTGAATGTCCTGCACAGAGCCCTGACCTCAACCCCACTGAACATCTTTGGGATGAACTGGAACACTGAGTGCACCCCAGCCTTCCTCAACCAACATCAATGGCTGAATGAAGAAGATGGCTTTATTTTGTCACATGCACCTTCAAGCACAGTGAAATTCCTCTTCTGCATTTAACCCCTCTGAAGCAGTGAACACACACATACACACAAGTGAGCAATAAGCACACACACACATTGGGCTCAAGGCTGCTTCTCTAACCTTCAGACCATGGCTGCCCCCCAATCCCTACAGCCATGCTCCAAAATCTGGTAGAAAGCCTTTCCAGAAGAGTGGAGCTTATTATAACAGCAAAAGCAGAATAAATCTGGAATGGGATGTTCAATAAGCACCTATGGGTGTAATGGTGTGATGGTCAGGTGTCCCCACACATTTGGCCATATAGTGTATCTTTACATAAACAGTATTTGCATGTAAAGAAGCACTTCAGGGTCTCTTTTTAACAAACAAACAAACAAACAAACAAACAAACAAACAAACAGCATATTAATTTACAGAACCGCTAAAAGGACAGGTGTTAAAAAAAAAACCTCTCTGGTGCACATGACGATCTGTGCTCACATAGTCTGTTAGCTGATTTATGATATCTTCTTGTACATTTCATGTTCTCACAATTTATCCCTCTGTTAGGCCATTCCCCTGTCAGAAACATTTTGTTATATTTATGGAATTCGGGCTTCTCTCAGGTAGTTTCACATGCACAAGATAAACTTTATTTATTTATTTATTTATTTAAGCATATGTCGAGAGAGAGTGCCGCCGAATAGGGCTAGTCCTCAATGACCGGAAGACCAAGGTAATGACATGTAACATGACCCTTCCGTCTCCTATCCTCACAAGTGACGGGATGGCTCTCAAAGTAGTGGAGGACTTCAAGTACCTGGGTTCATGGGTCAACTCCAGCGAACAGGATATCAAGGTTCGCAAGGCCCTTGCCTGGCAGGCCCTCAATTCGATGAGTAACGTGTGGAAGTCAGGGGTACCTGCGAGCCTCAAGCGTAGGCTTTTTGTGGCTACCGTGGAGTCAGTTCTGCTCTACGGTTCTGAGTGTTGGTCACTCACGTCAACTTCTGAAAGATCCTTGGATGGTTGCTACACCAGAATGCTACGCACGGCACTAAACATCAGCTGGCAGGACCACATCACCAATGAGGAACTCTACGGCAACCTCCCAAAAATATCCGACAAGGTGGCATGGCGACGACTCGGTCTCGTCGGGCATTGCTTCCGACACAGTGACATCACCGCCTCCAAACTCATACTGTGGGAACCATCACATGGTCACAGAGGCAGAGGCCGTCCCGCGGCCACCTTTGTGGACACACTAAGGAGGGATGTTGGTGCCACCAGCACGACCGAGCTTAAAACCTGCCTGGCAGATCGACACGATTGGAGCTTCCGGCATGCGGCTCGGCTGTGGCCGCCGTGAGTGAGAGTGAGTGATATGTCCCTTTAGCGCATTCGTATGAATTCAACAGTACTGTGCAAAAGGAAAATAATAAAATAAAAATTTAAATATTTCTCTCAATGTGTTTTGTTTTCTTAAAACATCCATCCATTATCTGTAGCCACTTATCCTGTGCAGGGTTGCAGGCAAGCTGGAGCCTATCCCAGCTGACTATGGGTGAGAGGCGGGGTACACCCTGGACAAGTCGCCAGGTCATCACAGGGCTGACACACAGAGACAAACAACCGTTCACACTCACATTCACACCTACGGTCAATTTAGAGTCACCAATGTCTTTGGACTGTGGGGGAAACCGGAGCACCCGGAGGGAAGCCACACAGATACAGGGAGAACATGCAAACTCTACACAGAAAGGCCCCTGTCAGCCACTGGGCTCAAACCCAGAACCTTCTTGCTGTGAGGCAACAGTGCTAACCACTGCACCACCGTACCGCCCTTGATTAAAACAGTACAAAGTTATTCTACTCTGAAATGTAATAAATCCAAATAAGCCATCTTAATTAAAAGTCTGGAAGTAATCCAAATGACGATAACACTTTTAACCCTTTGAACTCCCATTGTAGTATTCCCTCTTTATCTTAAAGCACATTATTCAATAATTATGATGATTTATTCATTACCTACAGCAAAACTAATAGGAAAAATGTGTAGTTAAAAGAGTGAGGATCTGTTGTAAGTATTCTCACCGTCTGGCTTTCCGGTAAATACCACGGCACTGTCTACCGCTGCCATGTTTGGAGGGGTTATTTGGGCTGCGAAAAGACCACTGGACACTCTGGACACCACATGGACCCAAACACTCACCCCATGGGGACCAGGATGACCAACCACAGTGGACTAAAATATCATACACACAACACAAATATACTGTCATAGATTCAGAGAGAGAGAGAGATTCAATGAATGATTCAATTATAGTCGAAGTGTGCACATCTGTGTGTGTGTGTGTACCTGAACACTCTGGGTTGGCTTGACAGTGCTGTGGTCTTCCTCTCTCACACCTACAAATCTCACAGCCCATCTTGACCTGCTGCCCCGGCCAGTACCGCACCCCTGACACCTCACACACACACTCTTCCGGTAGCACACACTGCTGCATGTGGTTCATCACTTTCCCTTCTGGGCACCAGCAACCTAGAGAAAACAGCAAATGTGACGGAGAGCAGAAAAAAAAAGAAAATACGAAAGAGCAGAAGAATTAACAGGAACTATAATACATTAAATAAGAGGGAGGAAGACTTGTTAACAGTACAATACAGTTGACATGCGCATATTAAAATGGAAAGAGTGTGATGTAAGCCATAGTGCTTACACAGGTAGAGATGGATGAGTAATAAAGAAATATGAGCGCTCAAGTCAGAAAAAGAAACAAAAACAATAACAAAAAAAAAGACAAATTATTTTCCATAATATTACAGCTTACCTGTGAAACACTCAGCACTGGGATCACAGGATGCATCACTTGATATATGAGCACAAGTCAAAGGACAAGGAGCACAAGTGTGTGAAACCAGACCAGCAGGGCAGGAAACATTAGCACAGGCATCCTGAGGACACGGCTCTGCAAGCAAGAGCAGACGGATGGATAGAAAAAGAGAGATGTAACCAGTGCTGCACTGTCACTGACTGACGCATGAATGTACAAAGAAATGCAGGGTGTTTTAAAAAATTTGATATGATTTGAGATGTAAATATCCCAGAAACTACATAGTCTCTGCAAATGAAACTGAACAGGCTTAATGTTGAACAATATAAAGATTTATTCCTCAAAATTTGAATGAGAAATTCAAAAGGTATGTGGATTCCATGAATGATTTCACAAAATTTTCAATATGCATGCCGCCTGCAACATGACGCACCTCAAGTCGGTAGGCCAGCTCCTGCCAAACACGCTGCAGCATGTCTTTGGTAAGAGTCTTTTCTGGTAACAGTGCATTTTTAAAGAATTCTTTTTTTTTTTTAAAGATTTTTTTGGGGGGCTTTTTTTTTTTAAAGAATTCTCTCATAAATGCACGCTGCACAGTCTTGTTTGACTGTGTTCAAGCATATTCTAACACACAAAATGCCTTTTCTTTTCCAGTGAATGGCATTTCTATACCTAAAAAGATCTCATCTCATCTCATTATCTCTAGCCGCTTTATCCTGTTCTACAGGGTTGCAGGCAAGCTGGAGCCTATCCCAGCTGACTACGGGCGAAAGGCGGGGTACACCCTGGACAAGTCGCCAGGTCATCACAGGGCTGACACATAGACACAGACAACCATTCACACTCACATTCACACCTACGGTCAATTTAGAGTCACCAGTTAACCTAACCTGCATGTATTTGGACTGTGGGGGAAACCGGAGCACCCGGAGGAAACCCACGCGGACACTGGGAGAACATGCAAACTCCGCAAAGAAAGGCCCTCGCCGGCCACGGGGCTCGAACTTGGACCTTCTTGCTGTGAGGCGACAGCGCTAACCACTACACCACCGTGCCGCCTGATTGTGAAATTATCTCATCTCTATCTCTAGCCGCTTTATCCTTCTACAGGGTCGCAGGCAAGCTGGAGCCTATCCCAGCTGACTATGGGCGAAAGGCGGGGTACACCCTGGACAAGTCGCCAGGTCATCACAGGGCTGACACATAGACACAGACAACCATTCACACTCACATTCACACCTACGGTCAATTTAGAGTCACCAGTTAACCTAACCTGCATGTCTTTGGACTGTGGGGAAACCGGAGCACCCGGAGGAAACCCACGCGGACACGGGGAGAACATGCAAACTCCGCACAGAAAGGCCCTCGCCGGCCCCGGGGCTTGAACTTGGACCTTCTTGCTGTGAGGCGACAGCGCTAACCACTACACCACCGTGCCGCCCGATTGTGAAATTATATCAAATCTTTTTGAAACACCCTGTGTAATAAAAGCACATTAAATGTAGTCAGAATGATCTAATAAAATGACAGCTTAAACTGTTGATTTAGATCTTCTTTTCAAAGCACATTAATAACTAACTACAGTGAACTAAGTAGGCTAAGTAGTAAGGGCAGCACAGCTGTGGAGTGGTTAGCACTGTCGCCTCACAGCAAGAAGGTGCTGGGTTCAAGCCCTGTGGCTGATGGGGGCCTTTCTGTGTGGAGTTTGCATGTTCTCCCAGTGTCTGTGTGCTCTGGCTTCCCCAACAATCCAAAGATATGCGGTTAGGTTAATAAGGGCTGAAGTGCCCTTGAGCAAGGCATCTAACCCCCAACTGCTCTCTGGGCGCTGTAGCATAGCTGCCCACTGCTCTGGGTATGTGTTCATTGCTCACTTGTGTGTGCATGTGTGTGTGTTCACTGCCCCAGATGGGTTAAATGCAGAGGAGGAATTTCACTCTTTGTGAGATGTGTATGTGTAATTTAAAAAGAAAGAAAAAAAGGCTTCTTGTTCTTGTAATTTATTTTGTGTAAATGTACCAGTGAATAGTTTTTGAACTCCTGGCACTTTTTATGTTTAATTACTTTTTACCCGTTATTATAAATTAAAGGGGAACTGAAGTAATTTTTAAGCTTGCTTTATTTTTTAATTAACGTGTTATTCAATTATGTTTTCGGTTTTATTAACCTTATATCATGACTCGTATTGGCATATTATATGACACTTATTGGCCTTTTCGGTTTTTAGCCATGTTGAATGTAGTTCGTATGATCCACGGCAGGCGTTGCTTATCTGTGCGATCTTCACTAGACTTGTGCGAGACTTCAAACGTGAAGTGTCAGTGCTGCCATTTTGAAAACCGTTTACACAGTGGCCAGATCGCCATATTATTCCAGTTTAGATTAATTTCGAGATTTGCCAGCTTCATCAGTGATGGAGTGTCAGTCCTGTGCGCTGTGGCACGTGCACCTGAAGGCGCGCCTTGGACTGGGTGCGTGCTGAATGGACTCCAGCACGCGTGCCGTGAACAAGGCGCACCTGAGCTCAATTAAGGAACTATGTGTTTGCCTATTTAAGGACCGTGCTGATGCATTCGCATCGCGAAGTATTACGATACGCATGTATGCATTACTGAGCCTTTCTACTCGTTGTCTTGATTTCCTGTTTCACGATCCTTGTGCTTGTTTCTCGTTCTTGTCCTCGCTTAAACTTTGATGTACTGTTTGCGCCTTGACTGACCCTTTTGCCTGTATTCTCATTTTTGATCTAGCCTGCCGTTTTGGATTGTTTGTCTGTGTATATATTGTCTCACTGTATATATATTCTGCACTTTATTAAACTGTATACTTCTGCACATGCGCTACCGTTCAAAAGTTTGGGGTCACTTTGAAATGTCCTTATTTTTGAAAGAAAAGCACTGTTCTTTTCAATGAAGATCACTTTAAACTAATCAGAAATCCACTCTGTACATTGCTAATGTGGTAAATGACTATTCTAGCTGCAAATGTCTGGTTTTTGGTGCAATATCTCCATAGGTGTATAGAGGCCCATTTCCAGCAACTCTCACTCCAGTGTTCTAATGGTACAATGTGTTTGCTCATTGCCTCAGAAGGCTAATGGATGATTAGAAAACCCTTGTACAATCATGTTAGCACAGCTGAAAACAGTTGAGCTCTTTAGAGAAGCTATAAAACTGACCTTCCTTTGAGCAGATTGAGTTTCTGGAGCATCACATTTGTGGGGTCGATTAAATGCTCAAAATGGCCAGAAAAATGTCTTGACTATATTTTCTATTCATTTTACAACTTATGGTGGTAAATAAAAGTGTGACTTTTCATGGAAAACACAAAATTGTCTGGGTGACCCCAAACTTTTGAACGGTAGTGTACATCCGCCTCCCTCGTGTACATGACATGGAGATTATTCCATACAACTTCGAACCAACTGAAAAGAGTTGGAAAGACGACAGGATAAGGACTAGTCTGTCACACTGGTATTTACGTCATTACTGTTGCACATTTAAAACATGCCAGATCAGGCGGCTGGTGGGTTTTCAAAACATATAAATACATATTATACTGAGCGCATTTCCCACATAATCCTTACTAAGGTTTCGGACAGCGCTACAAAATGGCGTCCACACTATATAGTGCCCAAAATAGTGAGTAGGGAGCGATTTCGGACACAGGGAAAACTTCCGGCTTGATTACATCAGCATTCGAAGGAGGGCGTGTGCATCTTTTGACAATGTTGGCAGATGTTGGTCACTTTGATTTCCGCTGTACGTTTTACTTCTGTCCTACGATGTCTCGCACAGGTCTCAGCGAATCTCATTTACGGCCACTGCTTTGACATATGGACTGATATATTACAGAGCATATTTCAAACACTCATAACTTGCTATAGCAGTGACACAATAGTTATCAAAATGCATTCCTATATTTAATAAAATGAGATAAATTGAATTTTGATAATAAAAAATTTGCCTTCGGTTCCCCTTTAAGTAAGTGGAAAAAAAACCCTCATCAGATCTTTATATTTAAAAGAAAATTCTGGGACTTTTTAACCTGGACTGTATTTCCCATCTCTTTGGATCCAACTATTTACAAATGATTAAAATCAGTCCAGTATTGCGTTAGAACGTGAAAACTCACAACCGCAAAACAGCTGTACAATATAATCCTATGCAGCAAACATCAACGTCAAAGCAAACCGCTTGTTTTCACCACTGACAGGTTCATAATATTATTACAAGTGTCTGACAACATGGAAACGATCCCTACAGAAATACGCCTGTGTCCTTTTACTGTACCTCAATAACTGTAAAGTAACTGTCAAAAATGACTGTTTCTGCACTCATTGTTTTAAGTCAAGTCAATTTATTTGTATAGAGCTTTTAACGGCCGCACGGTGGTGCAGTGGTTAGCGCTGTCACCTCACAGCAAGAAGGTCCTGGGTTCGAGCCCCGGGGCCGGCGAGGGCCTTTCTGTGTGGAGTTTGCATGTTCTCCCCGTGTCCACGTGGGTTTCCTCCGGGTGCTCCGGTTTCCCCCACAGTCCAAAGACATGCAGGTTAGGTTAACTGGTGACTCTAAATTGACCGTAGGTGTGAATGGTTGTCTGTGTCTATGTGTCAGCCCTGTGATGACCTGGCGACTTGTCCAGGGTGTACCCCGCCTTTCGCCCGTAGTCAGCTGGGATAGGCTCCAGCTTGCCTGCGACCCTGTAGAAGGATAAAGCAGCTAGAGATGATGAGATGAGAGCTTTTAACAACAGACACTATCGCAAAGCAGCTTCACAGAAAAATAAAGACTTTTAACATATGAACTAATTTTATCCCTAATAAATGTATTTATCCCTGATGAGCAAGCCTGAGGTGACAGTGGTGAGGCAAAACTCCCTCAAATGATATGAGGCATAAACGTTGAGAGGAACCAGACTCAAAAGGGAACCCATCTTCATCTGGGTGATAACAGATAGCGTGATTATAAATCTCATCTCATTCTCATTATCTCTAGCCGCTTTATCCTTCTACAGGGTCGCAGGCAAGCTGGAGCCTATCCCAGCTGACTACGGGCGAAAGGCGGGGTACACCCTGGACAAGTCGCCAGGTCATCACAGGGCTGACACATAGACACAGACAACCATTCACACTCACATTCACACCTACGCTCAATTTAGAGTCACCAGTTAACCTAACCTGCATGTCTTTGGACTGTGGGGGAAACCGGAGCACCCGGAGGAAACCCACGCGGACACGGGGAGAACATGCAAACTCCACACAGAAAGGCCCTCGCCGGCCCCGGGGCTTGAACCCAGGACCTTCTTGCTGTGAGGCGACAGCGCTAACCACTACACCACCGTGCCGCCGTGATTATAAATAACTGGCTTTTATAACTGTCCTATATAGTCACAAAGTGTGACTGTGTAAACAGGAAGTTCATTATAGTTTTAGCATGAAGTCCATTTTGTTGAAGTTATCAACTGTATTGATGGAGACTTGAGTGCAAAATTGTTCATGACATTGCAGTCCTAAAGTTATCATGGCAAATTTAGTCCTAAATCATCGTAGCAAAACTGTAAGTGTCCAGAAACATCTTCTAAGGGTGTATTCAGACCAGGATAGTTCGATAGTTCACTTGCTTTGGTCTGAACCAAATGTTTTTTTTATTTTTTCATTTTGGTGCGGTTCGCTTTCACACTGTACATTTTAGTAAGCGGACCAAAATCTGTCAACAAAGCCACACGCCCTGAGGTCGTTCAGCTATTGGTCAGAGACGACACACGCACAAAGCGTTAAGTTCAAAAGTAGTCATGGAGGCTTTCCGTGCTGTTATTCTTTTTAATGTCATCAAAGCTATATGTTTTTTCCAGTTTTTACTGTTTTCACAATTGTGCGATTACTATGCTGTTGTACAAGTAATTTATCAACGATGACGACAAAGGGCAAGGCGGCTACGGAGGATAGCGCTGATGAGTTCACATCATGTTATGACAGTTCTGGCTCTTCACGCAAGACGGAGGAGGTACAGTATGTGTCGGGATATTCGCCTTATCCATCGTAATAGATGAATTTCTTTTTTGCATCGCTAGTACCGCCACTTTTTGAAAAAATGTCCCTGATTTTAATGTAGGTCTGACGGAGTTTCTTCACTTTTAGCCGACATTGTTCTGGGGAGCGCGTGAACCCCTTCTCCATTTTCTCACTGAATACAGCAAACACGTCGGCATTTTTGTGTGTTCTCTCCAAAAGCTCAGATATGTGGACATCTGCCCAGATATCCACAAGGGTACGCGTTTCTTCCTCGGCCCACGTTTGCCCCCTACTCATTTTTTGTACTCTGTAGTCTAGCCTACCACTGGTCTGAATGACTGAATGACTGTTGTAAGGTTCCCTTGACAACCGAAACAGTGTTTGCACTTTGCGGTGGAGTGTCAAGACTCTGTTTCCCATAATGCTCGACAAATGACGGAAGCTCCCGAGGTACAAAAAAGAAAAACTGTCAGATTAGGTCCGGTCTGTTTTCACACCTCCAAAAGGTCCGCACCAGGGTTCCTTTGGTCCGGACCGAGTCCGACCTTGCAGCTCGGTCTCGGTCCGCTTGTTTGGTCCGGACCAGAGTTTGGTGGTTTGTATTCAGACCAACCCAAAAGGTCCGGACCAAGGGAAATTTGGTTCGTTTGGTCGTTTGGTCCGGACCAAACAACGTAGGTGTGAATACGCCCTAAGTGTATCTTTCAACTGTCCATGTGGGACCATTCTCCACAGGAGCAAGGTCATGAGACTCCAGCCAGAAGTAAGGCATCAGGATTATCACAAGGGGGATGTTTTCTGATGTTTACAAAAGAAGAAGTCACACAGAATTTGTGAAGAAATCTATTCTCAAAGTCATGCCCAAATATTTAGCTGATTACGACAATATGCATAAGTGTTTGACAACATGGAAAGGATCCTTTTTAAAATATCAGACATTTATAATAGGCAGCGCGGTGGTGTAGTGGTTAGCACTATCGCCTGACAGCAAGAAGGTCCTGGGTTCGAGCCCAGTGGCCAACGGGGGCCTTTCTGTGTGGAGTTTGCATGTTCTCCCTGTGTCTGCGTGGGTTTCCTCCAGTTTCCCCCACAGTCCAAAGACATGCAGGTTAGGCTAATTGGTGGCTCTAAATTGACCGTAGGTGTGAATGTGAATGGTTGTTTGTCTCTATGTGTCAGCCCTGCGATGATCTGGCAACTTGTCCAGGGTGTACCCTGCCTCTCACCCATAGTCAGCTGGGACAGGCTCCAACTTGCCCGCAACCCTGCACAGGATAAGCAGCTACGGATAATGGATGGGCATTTATAATAATATTATGAGCTTGTCAGTGGTGAAAAAAAGTGGGTTGCTTTGACGTGGATGATTGCCCCAAAGGATTACTGCGGCAGTGGGGGCGTGGCCAAGCAGCAGTCTGTGAATGGAGGGCAGGGTCGGGGAAGGTAAGTGGCTAGGTCATTACACCTGATGTTAATTTGTCTGTGTGTATGTGTTGCAGGGATGGAGTATAAAGGGAGGGGGAGAGGAGAGAAGAGGCTCGCTCCCCAACCAGATGACTGATGGGTGTGTGCGTGTCTGTGTGACTGGGAGTTTGTTAAATAAGCTGAAAAGCTGCAAATAAAGAGTTTTGTGAAACTCAGTTCTGGCCTGCCGTACTTCTGTGTTCCACCCACCCGCTCAACATACCACAATTACATTATAGCCATTTTCCGGTTACCAGTTAGAGTGTTCTGACCTAGTACTGGACTGACTTCAATCGTTTTTGTCCCTAGTCAATATATGGACCAAAAGAGATGGGAAAATAGAGCCCAGGTTAAAAATCCTGGAATTTTTCTTTCATAACTTTTTCACTGTCCACTCTCAGATTGTAATGGGACATTAAATGAATGCTTTATTAAAGGTACATGTAGTCTTTAGTGTTGGTCAAGCACTTACTGTAAGACTAAGTTACTGTAAGCCTCGATTTGCCTTACAGTTGATATTAGAGTGTTAGTATTTGTATCACTGTAAGCCATATATATGTTGTCGTGATCCACATCAGCTTTTTCCAGTTAGATCTAGATTTTATTTTCCCAATAAAATCAAAAGTCAGAAACATCATCATTTCTTACTTATATTTGTTTATTATAAAACTTATATTGTTAATATGTGTAACTCCTCCCCCTTCTGTCATCAGACACTGAGAACAAAAATATCAATATCATATTACTCTTTCAATATCATTGCAATATTACTTCTTAATATCATATGCAATTAATATTAAGAATCAATATCATAAGCAACCTTACTCTTCAGTGTGCAGTAATTATTTTTACTACGTTACAAACATTTAGCAGATGCTCTTATTCAGAGCAACATACAATATACCCAGAGCAATCTGAAGGTTAGGTGTCTTGCTCAAGGGCACTTCAGCCATTCTTGCTGGTCCAGGGAATCAAACCAGTGACTTCTTGGTCCCAAAGCTGCTTCTCTGACCTTTAGGCCTTGGCTTCCCCTATTATTTGCAATATCATTGCCAATATGACTTTCATGTGCAATATTACTTTCCTACTCTTCTATTTTTATTTTTCTTCTTTTAGTTTACTAAATTTATCTTACTTTTATTGTTATTCTATTAGGTGCTGGTGTTACATTTATTTATTACTCTATTTGTTTTTTTTATTCTGATGTTGCAATTTTTGAGCAACCTCTGGCACTAGAATTTCCTTCGGGATGAATAAAGATCTAAAGACCTTATCTTAAATCATTTAACTTGAACCCATGTCTAACAACTAAACTGTATTCATATCCAGAAACCTATTAATGCAAACTATCATCAACCCCCAGCACTCTACTGTGTTTGCTGGCATCACATCGATTAATGCGGCTTTTCTGAATATTTTAAAAGACTTTATCTGTGCTTTATCAGTGTGATGGCAATATGTCAATATTTATATCAAAACTGGTATAGCCCTAGTGTGCGTGTGTGTGTGTGTGTGTGTGTGTGTGTGTGCTCTCACTGATCTCAGTGCTCAGGGCTGTGTCTCCTGGCAGCTCAGTGCATGCTCGGCCTCCGTTCTGTGGTGGAACACACACTCTTTTGCGGATCTCCACTCCACCGCAACCTTTCGAGCAGTTCGACCATGTCGTCCACGCTGACCAATGTCCATCAACTGTTCAACAAACACACATCCACATATCAAGTCAAAGCAAATGATCAGAATCAAATCCCATTCCTTTAGTTTATCATTTTAGTACAAAATATCTGCATTAAAAACAACTGCATCCAGGGTTAGAAATACCCATAATTTCTAATAATTATGGGTATAATAATTTCTAAAAATAATTACTTGCGTAATTGTTCTTCATTACTATATTTAAGTATTCCATCCATCCATCACCTGTAGCCGCTTATCCTGTCCAACAGGGTCGCAGGCAAGCTGGAGCCTATCCCAGCTAACTATGGACGAGAGGCGGGGTACACCCTGGACAAGTCGCCAGGTCATCGCAGGGCCGACACATAGACACAAACAACCATTCACACTCACATCTCCAGTCAATTTAAAGCCACCAATTAGCCTAACCTGCATGTCTTTGGACTGTGGGGGAAACCGGAACACCAGGAGGAAACCCACGCAGACACGGGGAGAACATCCAAAGTCCACACAGAAAGGCCCTTGCCAGCCACTGGGCTCAAACCCAGAACCTTCTTACTGTGAGGCGACAGCGCTAACCACTACACCACCGTACTGTCCCATATTTAAGTATTATTTTAGAAAATTTATACGTGAGTATTATTAACACGGAACGCTTAAACTCTTATTTAATGACATTTCCAAGGAAATCTCCATAAAAAACAAAGCTCACAGGTACAGTTATAGCAGAGTGTCAGATGTCATAAGCATGGACTGGGTTCAGTTGCCTTTTAGGGTGCCAGTTCTTTACCTTTTGATATAGACCTTCAAAGTACTCATTACAAAGCAAGTCAGATTCTATGGTGAATATTGGTCATGAATAGAGTTAAGGATGGATTCATTCGCCCCTTTTTCATTTTCTGTTCTCAGCTGGAGAAATCTCATTTCAGATAGGTATCTATGTCTAGTTTATTTGTATATTTGTTACTTTTATTTTTTTAATTTCACATAAAACAAGACATGACATAATTTCACCAGTTTAAAATTACTGTTTACGCTTTAATCCTTGAGTACATCTCACAACTTTTTTATTTATTCATTTATTTTAACTTTCACTGGAGTACATTTGGGCGGCACGGTGGTGTAGTGGTTAGCACTGTCGCCTCACAGCAAGAAGGTCTGGGTTCGAGCCCCGTGGCCGGTGAGGGTCTTTCTGTGCGGAGTTTGCATGTTCTCCCCGTGTCCGCGTGGGTTTCCTCCGGGTGCTCCGGTTTCCCCCACAGTCCAAAGACATGCAGGTTAGGTTAACTGGTGACTCTAAATTGACCGTAGGTGTGAATGTGAGTGTGAATGGTTGTCTGTGTCTATGTGTCAGCCCTGTGATGACCTGGCGACTTGTCCAGGGTGTACCCCGCCTTTCGCCCGTAGTCAGCTGGGATAGGCTCCAGCTTCCCTGTGACCCTGTCGAACAGGATAAAGCGGCTACAGATAATGAGATGACATCTGTCTTTTCACTCAAGTCTAATTTCTCGGTGCATTTTCTGTATCTTTCATAATGTCCCAGTGGGTTAATTATCCACATTTCTATCTACAACTGCAGTCCTAATTAAGCCTAACCAAGTGTAAATCACATCATCAGCTCTAATTTCAACATCACATTTACAAGACCAGAATTGTAATGAAGATTGCCTAATCACTCTTATTATTAAAATGATGGTTTTGATTATGATGATGAAGAAGTGAAGGCTCTCACCAGGACAAGCTGTGGAGTAACACTGCTGTCTCTGTGTATCATCTCCCCTGCAGTGTGTGAGCATGTCCCCCACAGGGCAGTGTCTGTATCTGCTCATAATGCCAGAGCCACAGGATTGGCTGCAGGGACTCCAGGGTCCCCATGGGCCCCAACTCCGACAGTCTTGTTCATCTGAGGGGCTTACAGCATTAGGGCAGTCTGCTACTCCGTTACATACCTAAAACACACACGTTCAGATAAGGTTTTATTTGACTAAATACAATGAACACTGAAGAGGAGAGTGTGGTAGTCTTTATAATACACCACTGTTTTTTTTTTCCTTTATTCATCAGAAGGATCTTGGGTTATCTTGAGATTTTTTTAAAAGAAAGTGTAGTAAAATATTGTTGTTGTTGTTTTAAACTGTGATATATTGAATTCATTACTCTTTGGGAAATTATGCTAAAATTTCATATTAGAAAAGGATCCTGTAAATGCTCCGATCTCTCTTACAAATATCCAGAATGTGATTGGTGGCATTTTTCACTCACTTTGCTATAATCATAATGCTGAGGTAAAGCCAATCTTCCTATTGTCAAAGTCCCTTTCACGCCAGAATCTGGTCTTCCCAGGCAGTCTCCTGTCCCAGTACTAACCAACTCTTTAAGGTGTATGGGTGCGGCGCCGATCTCTGTTTCTATAGCTCTGAGCCTCTCACCTATACAGCTAGTTTTACAGTGGGGGGCTGGTCCTCTGGCAACAGTGAGAGTTTGACTTCCCCACTCACATCTGTATTGCAGTGTGCCTTACCAAATGGCAGTAGGTACCATTTTTAATGATGGTCTTTGGTATGTAGAACTCGCGATCTCCTAGTCCAGAAGCGGACACACTAACCACTAGGCCAACTCACAGTATCTTCCTATTGTGAAAATGTATTCATGTGTTTCCTGTCTTACTGATTTAAAAGAGACACAGGATCCATCCAAGCAGGTGAACTCAGGACAGATGTGAGTAGTGTTCCTGCCACCAGGGGGCAGTGGAGAAATACTGGGCTTTCCTGTACATAGAAAAGAAATAGTCATGATTGGACACATGGTTTAAAAAAAAGAGTCAATGTAAAAAAATAATAATACTGCAAATAATAAAGATAATTGTGCCAAAATGCACTGCTTTAATTAGTTATTTCTAGGCAGCATTATATCCTTCGTATGTCTTAGTTTTTTCGATGTGTAACTTGATTTCTGTATATGATATAAATAAATTATTATTGATTGATTGCTGATTATTGCTGCATTGCTATCCTTTATTTTATATGCTATTCACTGTGTCATGCACCATGTCCTTTTGAGAAACATTTGCAGACTCACCACACAGCAGTTCGTCCTCTCCTCTGGGACAGTCAGGAATACCATTACACACACGTGATGTATTCACACATGTTCTGTTATCACATGAGAAACTGCCAGGACAAGGTGGGATTCGTGTAGACCCTGGAAAATGATGGGGTAGAAAATACACACATAATAACTAGCGAGTGTATGCTGGATAGGACCAGATGGAGATTGAAATGCTTTGTTGCTTGGTATAACTTATTTCATTCATTTGTACATTTTCTGCAACGTTTCCTGGCAGGAGTTGCAGAGGTCTCAATCGTCAAGGAGGACTGACTTTAATTTATACTTTATGTGAAAGAAAAGATGCAAATTCACCCATTTTCTCAATGAAAATAGTTTCATTTCGGCATACCAGTGTCCTGGTCACAAAAGCAAAGTTTGAGGGGATAAATAGCCATTTTCTATATGATTTGAGCAAAAGCAATTAGAAAATGGCACTTACTACCCAGGAACAAAAATGAAGTTACATCATGTTATTAGTGCATATGAATAAATATCTCACCACAATTGTCCATGCTTTCATCAGAGGCATCCCGGCAGTGTGGTGTCCCGTCACACAAATGCATGTGCTGGACACACTGGTCTCCACTTTGACAGGAGACCTGGTCAGGTCTACAAGGACGTGCACACTGCTGTTCATCACTTCCATCCAGACAGTCTGTTTCATCATCACAACGCCAAGCCAGCGGCACACACTGACCATTCGCACACCCAAACTCATACTGATTACACTCTGAAACACAGAAACATAAACTCACAGTGATGACAATCTTAAAGGTGACATATTCTACCCCTTTCCAACAAGTTGACACAGTTCCCTGAGGTCTTAATGAAATGTCTGTGAAATAATTTGGTCAAAACACCATAAGGATAAAGCACCACAGCACCTTCTCACCCTGTCTAAACAGGCCTGTTCAAAATGGCTGATCTGAGTATCTGTTCCTTTAAATGTTAATGAGCAACAGCTCCCCCCCCCCCCCCTTTTATGGCCAATCAGGTAGCACTTCCCTCATGAATATTCTTTCACAAACGCAGCTCTCAAGCCATGAGTGGAGATACTCAGATGAGGGGGCAGGATCATTTTAATGAGCTCCACTAGTGACATAGAAAGGGGAACCAAATCTGAACAGCTTGTTGAAGCACATGTTTTCTGAAACAGGCAGCCCAAAAGAAACTGACTGGGTGTCTTGTTTCAGAGTTTGTGAGTTTATAGGCACTCCAGATACCTAAATGTAAGCTTTTCAGAATATGTCCCCTTTAAATGACAGAAGCTTGAACACTTATTACTTGTACATCTACTACTGTTATCTGTTCTGTGATATTGATCTTAATATTCTGTAGAAAATCCACTAAATCAGTTAAATTATTTACACTATAGAACATATCCAGACAAGCAAAGTGAAAAAATAATTTGGGATGCAGTAACTGTGTGTATTGCACCAATATTGACCTGGAATTATGGATTGATATCATGTCTGGTTCTATGCCACTATGAGGATGTTGACATCAGATCCTTATCAGGTACTGGTTGATTCTCAATTTATTAAATTTTATGAGTATATTCCAACAAATAATGCTAAGGCCTATACCAACGATACCGTCAATGACGGCGTAGCTCATTCCGGTCCCTTGCACAAGAAATGTTGCAAGCTATATACACTATATACAAGCTGTATATAGAAGATATATACACCCTAGGAATACTGACCTATTTGCCAGAAAGAATCCAAAATGGTGAGGAATTGACCGAGAAGAAGCTATTTTTATTGAATTGCTCATTAAGGTTTAATTAGTCCATAACCCTGCTCCAACTTTTGATCCTCCTATCTGCTCCAGAGAACAGTAATACTCTGGAAGTTTTACGTGATAACAACACTCCGTCTCTGGTAGGTTTTAGAAGAAAATTTTTCAATGTCACCATCCCGTACGGCCTAAATCGAGTTGCATGTTTCAACCCATGTGAAACTCGACTCGTCGGCATCCATCCCAATCCTGGACCTGGTCACTGGAGCGAGAGTCTCCGTGTTCTGTATTTGAACACGAGAAGCTTGAAAGCAATGGTAAACTCCGAAAGCGATTGTGCGAGTAAAATCTGCAAAATTATGATCCTACAGAGACTTGTTTATGGCGGGGGATTAGATGTTATTGCTCTCACTGAAACCTGGCTAAATGACTCTCTTTTCGATAGTGAAATTCTACCTGGCTTCAATATCTTTCACCAGGACAGAGTCGGCCGTGGTGGTGGTGTGCTGGTAGCGATTAAAAACGACATTCAAGTTTGCAGACGTAATGATTTGGAGGAGGAAGGAATCGAAGTTGTTGTTGTTGAGCTGAGGAACGGCCATGATAAACCAGTCTTGCTCTACTGTTTTTATCATCCTGACACGGAGCCTGAGCCTATTCTTACTTTGAACTCTTCCCTTCAGCAGAATGGCGAATCCACCTGCCTAATCCTTGTTGGAGACTTCAATCTTCCTGAATTAGATTGGTCTGGCGACCAAACAGCCCCGATTAATACTGGATACCGAAGGGATCATAATGTTTTTTGCGAATTAATGGGCGACAATTACTTCCAGCAATTTGTCCCGGGCCCGACGCATATATCTGGTAATAAGCTGGACCTGATTCTTACCAACTGGCCTGAAGTAATTGAGAACGTTTCTACACTCCACCCTCGTGAGAGTACTTTCCCCTCAGATCATTATGTCATTGAATTTTCTATCAAACTAAGATTCAAGAGAGCTAAGGGTACGGCGCGACAAGTTTTCGACTTTAAAAAGGCGGACTTTGATGCTTTGCGGGCCGCTCTGGCTCGGACACCCTTTGAAATAGCCGTATCTGATGATATTGATGAATATTGGTTGGGATGGAAAGACTTGTTCCTGATGGCTGTCAAGGATTATGTCCCGATGAAAACAGTGCGTGGTACTAATTCGCCTCCTTGGATTGATGCAGAAGTACGTCATCTTATCCGCAAGAAATACACTGTGCTGCGCAAATACCGCCTCAATAAAACAGCTGAGCGCAAGCAGAAACTCAGGACTTTAAGTCAAAACATAAAGACACTAGTACAAAGAAAACACCAAGAGTATCTGTCTAAAATTCAAGCGTCATTTACGGACAATCCAAAACAGTTTTGGAGTTATCATAAAGCCTTCCTAGGCGGGAGATCGGGAGCTAACTCTGTCATTTCTTACAATGGCAAATCGAGCGAAAAACCCCGACAAAAAGCGGAGCTACTTAATCAGTATTTTAGCTCAGTTTTTCGCTCTCCGTCAAATTCTGTAAACAACATTCCTATACAGACGGATATGGAAATTTCAGAAGTTGAAGTGTCGATCGATGAAGTCAAGGAATGCTTGAATGCACTCGACATCTCTAAAGCCCAAGGTCCAGATGGCATTCCAGCGCGCCTGTTAAAGGAGTGTAATGAGCAAATTGTGTCAAGTTTATGCACACTTTTTAACTATTCGCTGGCAAAGGGCAAGATTCCTCGTGAATGGAAATCAGCCGACATAACACCTATTCACAAAAAGGACTCAAAGGAACATGTTGAAACTTATCGGCCAATTTCACTTCTTTCAATTATTGGCAAAATCTTGGAACGCTGTGTTGGCTCACGGTTATACGATCACGTGAAGCTTTTAATAACCGCACTCCAACACGGTTTCTTGAAAAACCGCTCATGTGTAACGCAGTTGCTGGCTGTGCTGCATTCTATCGGGGAGACTCTGGATAAAAACATTCAAACGGACGTCATATATTTGGATTTTGCGAAAGCGTTCGACACTGTCGATCATTCTGTCCTTCTCACCAAGCTGAGGGTATACGGCGTTTCTGGTCATTTGTTTGCTTGGCTTACTGACTACCTGCAGGGTAGGGTACAAAGAGTCGTCATTGATGGGGCAGCATCGGAGTGGACACCTGTCACTTCCGGTGTGCCACAAGGAAGCCTTCTTGGCCCTTTATTGTTCACGATCTTCATCAATGACCTCCCTGAGGAGGCCCTTGACGGAGTTAAGGTGGCTCTCTACGCGGATGACACTAAAGTTTACAAGCTAGTGAAATCCACCGATGACTGTCTATCTTTACAGTCGACTCTAACGAACATGCAGGATTGGTCTAAACGCAATAACATCAGCTTTAATGCATCCAAATGCAAATCACTTAGTATTACGCGCAAGAAATCCCACCTGGTACATGAATACCGTCTGGGTATCTTTCAGCTAGAACAGGTGCGCAAAGAAAAGGATCTCGGAGTCACCATCTCTAGTGATCTAACATGGAATTCTCATATTCATTCCATCTGTGCAAAGGCAAATAAGCTGCTGGGCCTATTGATACGGACCTGCCCGCTGCTGACAGATAGGGCGATCAGGCGCATACTCTACTTGTCCCTTGTTAAATCTCAACTGAGCTATGCAACTCAAGTATGGTCACCAGATAAAGTCACCTTGAAAGGACAAGTGGAGCGCGTCCAGCGGCGCAACTAGGTGGATTCTCCAAGTTAAGATAGGTGAGATGTCATACAAGGACAGGCTGGTGGCTTTAAAGATCTTGCCACTAGCACTAGACCGTGAACTTAAAGATCTTGTATTTTTCTTTAAATGCTTGTACAAAGAGATTGATCTAGACGTAAGCAACTTTGTCACCTTTGTATCGCACGGGAGGACATGAGCCAGTAATTCCTTTAATCTAAAGCCGCCGCTATGTAAGACAAGTACCTACCAGGCATCTTTTTTTTAACCGTATTGTTAAATTATGGAACCGTGTCTGTAGCGCAGTGGATACTTCCATTGCCTTTTCTAGCTCTGCCTCTTTCACTTTAAGTGTCAAGAAATTAATGTTTAAGCACCTGGATACTTTCTTTGACCCGGACTGGCCATGTACATGGACGCTTGCGCCAACTTGTTCCTGTCACAGGTTGTAACTAGTTTTAGACATATTAATTGAATTTTTATATAATTTTACTGCTTTTGTAAGGCTAAGGGTTGCACCCAGCATGGGACTTGTTCCCATTCATGCTCACCCTTTTGGGCTAACTTTAATTTTAGTTTTTGTTTTTTTTCTTTATTATTGCTTATATTTTTGTAAATGTTAATTTCTTATTGATGTAATTTTTTGTAAGTAGCCCAATAAAGTTGTTAAAAAAAACTTCATTAATAATTGGAATTAAGCAAATCTGGGTAAAAGTTATATGCACCCTAGGTACCCCTACCTTCATGCTAGCTAGAATCAAAATCAGTGAAGAACTGAGGGAGAAGAAGCGATTTGTGTGGAAACTGCTTGTTAGGGCTTAATTACTCCATATTTTCATTATGAATTGCAATTATCCAAATTTGGGTAGAAGGTATATGCACCCCAGGCAGACCCACCTTCCTGCCAAAAAGAATAAAAATCGGTGAAGAATTGGAGAGAGAAGAAGTGATTTTCGTGAATTTAGACGACGCCTGACGGACAACGGACAAAACATGATGGCATAAGCTCACTGCCTGTCAGCTGGATGAGCTAATAATCAGTTAATAATGCACATATGTTTGTGCTCCAGTAGTAAAATACCTTTAACAGGACAAATAACTTCATCAATCCCAGATGGACAGTCCTTATGGCCATCACACACTTTCTGTGCAGGTACACACTGATCACCAGGGCACTGGAACTCTCCCGGAGCACAAACACACCCACGCTCATCGCTAAAGTCTCCACAGTCGTCATGACCATCACAACGATGCAGATAGAGAATGCAGCGTCCAGCTGAACAACGGAACTCCTCTTCAGCACATACCACTCCACAATCTGTTTTAGGTAGGTTAGATAGTTAGGGAGACAATGAGATGTCAACTCATGAATCTAGTATTAGCAACAGTGAAAATATATACAAGCTCATGCAAGTATTTAGCAGCTAATGGAGAAAAATTCAATTCAATTGAATATAATTGTATTTGTAGAGCACTTTTAACAATAGAATTTGTAAATCAGAATGTTCCAAGCAGAAGTACTACGATTGATTAAAGCATAGCCTTCCGTGTTAGATACTTCATGAGTTACCTCGCTCATCTGAGTCATCAGCAAACCCACAGTCCAGTCTTCCATCACACACTTTAGCGGCAGACAGACAGAGTCCATTAGTGCAACGGAACTCCCCAGAAACACACCCTGGGACTTCTGTAACCGGAGCACAGAACTCCTCATCAGATTGATCAGCACAGTCAGGATGGCCATCACAGCGCAGCTCCAGGGGTAAACAGGCTCCTCCAGAGCAGTGGAACTGCTCAGGAGGACAGGTGGTGGGACAAAGTTCATCTGATCCATCTCCACAGTCATCTTCATTATCACAGAGCCAGAGAGAGGGAATACAGCGACGAGAACCACCGCTACACTGGAACTCTGAATCCAGACAGGGAACAGTGGGAGGACATACAGGGCCAGTGCAGTGCCAGGTACTGTTCAAACATGAGCTGAAAATACAAACGTACATGTCTGAATGATGATGTGTTCTGAATCACTATAGGAGTTTTATTATTGCTGAAAGCCTAAGATCAGAAGTACACAATAGTGTGTTAGCAAAAAGGCCTCATGATCACTTAGCATCACTATAATATTATCAGTCTGACCAGTTCTGACAGTGTTGAGTTACAGCAGCTCCAGGAGGAAACAGTGAGCCATCCCACTCACATGGGCACTCGGAGGGGGAAATACAGCTGTCGCCTGCAGTGGGAAGAGCACCATTAGATGTTATTATCTCAAACAAACAACCCAACATGTACATACAGTATGTCATAGTTTCCAAACAATAAATTGCACAAGAATATAGGATTCACCTAAGTACAGTTCGTCTAGTGGTGGCTGGTGTACAGACTGTATCACGTTCATAACTATGTCTCACATTACATTGTCAAGTCAAGTCTTTTTGGCTACAGTTCAGGGATTTCTGTTTGTTATGTCAACTCTGCTTTTGGTTCCATACTAAATAATTTTTGAAACACTTTCAGTTTAATGTTTTAATATTTAATAGGACACTGGGTGAAATAAAAAAAAAAAAACCTGTCACATAGATATAGATTTGCTATATAAACCACAGCACCTGCAAAAGAGGCAATGAAAAATGGCCTATGGTTTTTAAAGTAAAATTGTCCCAAGTAAATCCAAGCAGATCACTACCTATCTTCTTTTCTTTCAGCTGCTCCCATTAGGGGTCGTCACAGGGGATCTGTTCCGTATATATGATTTGGCATAGGTTTTACATCGGATGCCCTTCCTGACACAACCCTCCCCAATCTATCCAGGCTTGGGACCAGCACTAAGTATGCACTAGCTTGTGCAACCCCAGTGGCTGGGTATTTTACCTAACCTGCATGTCTTTGAACTGTAGGGGAAGCCGGAGCACCACGCAGACACGGGGAGAACATGCAAACTCCACACAAAAAGGCCCCCGTCGACAACAAGGTTTAAACCCAGAACCTTCTTGCTGTGAGGCGACAGTGCTAACCACTGACCTACTGTACCACCCAAGCAGATCACAAATATTTATATATTCTGTCCACATTCACTGGATATGAGCAATCAATCGCATGCTCTGATTGGCTACTCTACTACTAGAATATCAGCTCATATAACGTGAGTAGAGAAAAACAAAATGGCGGCGCGCATCAAGTCAGTTATACCACATTGTTATCAAGTATTTAAAAGAAACAGAAATAGCAAAATAAAATAATATAGTTCCCCCCCAATATCTCCTGTTCCACACTCCAGCCCAGTTGGTGGGAGTAATGCACCTTTAAGTTGGTTTGCTGACCGCCAAAAAAAGAAGAAAAGAAAAGCGCGTGTTGCTGAACCAACCGAGGACGAAATAAAAACTCGACTTGAAAACAAAACCCCCCAAAATACAAAAAAAAAGCAACAAAATATGGAATAAAAGTATTTGATGGTAAGAATGTATCTTTTTTAATTTTTTAAGAATTATTATAGCATTTTTCACAAATTGCTCCTGTCATTTTGCTGGTTTGTTTACATTCTAAGCAGAAATTATTTTGTCAGACGTTTTGTATAAAGTTTTTATTTAGCAAATTTGTAAAAAAAAATAAATAAATAAAAATGCTCTGTTTCTCAAAATACAGTGAACATGGATAGAATAAAACAGTTATTCCACTCAATTTCATCATATATGGCTTATATCAGTGCATATATGACTCAGTTTCATGGAATAACTGTTAAATATATAGCTTTTGTCAACCACCTAGACCATCAAGGCATTCCCAAACCAAAAGCCCTGGATTTTACTGGCAAAGGGAGGTGAACTATATTAATCCATATTATGTCAAGAACCGCTCAACTAAGCAAATAGAAATGACATGCATCATTACTTTAAGAAATGAAGTGTATTTTAATTCATAAAAATAAAGAAAAAACATTAAATTAGAAGGTGTTTCCAAAGTTTTGACTGGTACTGTATATATGAATATCCTGTTCACATCATCTGAATTGGCAGCACGGTGGTGTAGTGGTTAGCACTGTTGCCTCACAGCAAGAAAGTTCTGGGTTTGTGCCCAGCGGCCGACGGGGGCCTTTCTGTGTGGAGTTTGCATGTTCTCCCCGTGTCTGTGATGGTTTTCTCCGGGTGCTCCGGTTTCCCCCACAGTCCAAAGACATGCAGGTTAGGTTAACTGGTGGCTCTAAATTGACCGTAGGTGTGAATGTGAGTGTGAATGGTTGTTTGTCTCTGTGTCAGCCCTGCGATGACCTGGCGACTTGTCCAGGGTGTACCCCGCCTCTCATCCATAGTCAGCTGGGATAGGCTCCAGCTTGCCTGTCGCCCTGCACAGGATAAGCGGTTACGGGTAATGGATGGATGGATGGATGGATGGATGGATGGATGGATGGATGGATGGACATCATCTGAATTGCTTTCCTGAATGCTCCGAAGACAGTGTTCGTGGCCTTAATGGCTAACATCTGGTTCTCTGTGTGTTATGAATTGTGGTCACTACTGTACTTCTCATCTCATCTCATTATCTGTAGCCGCTTTATCCTGTTCTACAGGGTCCGAGGCAAGCTGGAGCCTATCCCAGCTGACTACGGGCGAAAGGCGGGGTACACCCTGGACAAGTCGCCAGGTCATCACAGGGCTGACACATAGACACAGACAACCATTCATACTCACATTCACACCTACGGTCAATTTAAAGTCACCAGTTAACCTAACCTGCATGTCTTTGGACTGTGGGGGAAACCGGAGCACCCGGAGGAAACCCACGCGGACACGGGGAGAACATGCAAACTCCGCACAGAAAGGCCCTCGTCAGCCACGGGGCTCGAACCCGGACCTTCTTGCTGTGAGGCGACAGCGCTAACAACTACACCACCGTGCCGCCCGGTCACTACTTCCTTTAGATAATAAACTTTTTACTTTTACTAATGTGGAAGGAATATTGTTTCACAGACAATTATATTGGTTACCATTAGAAGAGTGATTTACAAACCAACATTAACACCCAAACAGTAGGTTAAAGTTGTATAATATAAGCCTTCTTGCTAAATTCCTTTTTCTTATTTTTTTTGCACAGAGGCAATCTTTCTGATTAAACACTTCCCACAGTGACCCATATTTATAATCGCTGTATACAGACCTCTGCATCAGAAATGAAAAATATAGTGTGCATGAATGACATATGCCATACATGAACATTATCCATCCATCCATTATCTGTAGCCGCTTATCCTGTTCTACAGGGTCGCAGGCAAGCTGGAGCCTATCCCAGCTGACTATGGGCGAGAGGCGGGATACACCCTGGACAAGTCGCCAGGTCATCGCAGAACTGACACAAAGACACAGACAACCATTCACACTCACATTCACACCTATGGTCAATTTAGAGCCACCAATTAACCTAACCTGCATGTCTTTGGACTGTGGGGGAAACCGGAGCACCCAGAGGAAACCCACGCAGACACGGGGAGAACATGCAAACTCCACACAGAAAGACTCATCAGCTGCTGGGCTCGAACCCAGAACCTTCTTGCTGTGAGGTGGCAGTGCTAACCACTACACCACCATGCCGCCTACATGAACATTATATTTGTTTGTAAATCTATGACAGTATTAGTAGAAGAATTTAAAAAAAAAAAACTATGTATGAAAAATGAAATAATGTCCTGACCATGGCGGATGGTGCCCTGAGGGCAAAAGCAGCCCTCCACACAGGATAGAGCGCTGCAGTGAGAGTCAGCATGAGGAGATGTGCCAGGACAGACTTCAGAACAAGCAGAACCACAGGCTTCATAAACCAAACCATCATCACACTGCAGGGCTAGAGGGAAAGCGGAGGCAGACAGAACAATCTCAAATTCATTCAAATACAGTGATTTTGAACAAAATGTAAGATGAAGCCTGAACACTGTATATCTGTATAAACCGGTTTGCATTTGTGTTTGTGTGTTTTTGGACTAGTGATAATGGTGCATTCATACTTACGGCAAAGCTCTTGAGATCTCCAGCGAATGTAAACTCCTCTACGGTTGCACTCCTCAGCGTAGGCAGCGATGGCTGTGCAAAGACACTCACAGTCTCCTCCTGAATCACAGCTACATCATATACACAGACATTTTGATCTGCAGAACCACACTCACCTTTATACAACCCCGATTCCAAAAAAGTTGGGACAAAGTACAAATTGCAAATAAAAACAGAATGCAATGATGTGGAAGTTTCAAAATTCCATATTTTATTCAGAATAGAACATAGATGACATATCAAATGTTTAAACTGAGAAAATGTATCATTTAAAGAGAAAAATTAGGTGATTTTAAATTTCATGACAACAACACATCTCAAAAAAGTTGGGACAAGGCCATGTTTACCACTGTGAGACATCCCCTTTTCTCTTTACAACAGTCTGTAAACGTCTGGAGACTGAGGAGACAAGTTGCTCAAGTTTAGGGATAGGAATGTTAACCCACTGTTGTCTAATGTAGGATTCTAGTTGCTCAACTGTCTTAGGTCTTTTTTGTCGTATCTTCCATTTTATGATGCGCCAAATGTTTTCTATGGGTGAAAGATCTGGACTGCAGGCTGGCCAGTTCAGTACCCGGACCCTTCTTCTACGCAGCCATGATGCTGTAATTGATGCAGTATGTGGTTTGGCATTGTCATGTTGGAAAATGCAAGGTCTTCCCTGAAAGAGATGTCGTCTGGATGGGAGCATATGTTGCTCTAGAACCTGGATATACCTTTCAGCATTGATGGTGTCTTTCCAGATGTGTAAGCTGCCCATGCCACATGCACTAATGCAACCCCATACCATCAGAGATGCAGGCTTCTGAACTGAGCGCTGATAACAACTTGGGTTGTCCTTCTCCTCTTTAGTCCGAATGACATGGTGTCCCTCATCTCATCTCATTATCTCTAGCCGCTTTATCCTTCTACAGGGTCGCAGGCAAGCTGGAGCCTATCCCAGCTGACTATGGGCGAAAGGCAGGGTACACCCTGGACAAGTCGCCAGGTCATCACAGGGCTGACACAGACAACCATTCACACTCACATTCACACCTACGGTCAATTTAGAGTCGACATGGCGTCCGTGATTTCCATAAAGAACTTCGAATTTTGATTCGTCTGACCACAGAACAGTTTTCCACTTTGCCACAGTCCATTTTAAATGAGCCTTGGCCCAGAGAAGACGTCTGCGCTTCTGGATCATGTTTAGATACGGCTTCTTCTTTGAACTATAGAGTTTTAGCTGGCAACGGTGGATGGCACGGTGAATTCTGTTCACAGATAATGTTCTCTGGAAATATTCCTGAGCCCATTTTGTGATTTCCAATACAGAAGCATGCCTGTATGTGATGCAGTGCCATCTAAGGGCCCGAAGATCACGGGCACCCAGTATGGTTTTCCGGCCTTGACCCTTATGCACAGAGATTCTTCCAGATTCTCTGAATCTTTTGATGATATTATGCACTGTAGATGATGATATGTTCAAACTCTTTGCAATTTTACACTGTTGAACTCCTTTCTGATATTGCTCCACTATTTGTCGGCGCAGAATTGGGGGGATTGGTGATCCTCTTCCCATCTTTACTTCTGAGAGCCGCTGCCACTCCAAGATGCTCTTTTTATACCCAGTCATGTTAATGACCTATTGCCAATTGACCTAATGAGTTGCAATTTGGTCCTCCAGCTGTTCCATTTTTGTACCTTTAACTTTTCCAGCCTCTTATTGCCCCGTCCCAACTTTTTTGAGATGTGTTGCTGTCATGAAATTTCAAATGAGCCAATATTTGGCATGAAATTTCAAAATGTCTCACTTTCCACATTTGATATGTTGTCCATGTTCTATTGTGAATACAATATCAGTTTTTGAGATTTGTAAATTATTGCATTCCATTTTTATTTACAATTTGTACTTTGTCCCAACTTTTTTGGAATCGGGGTTGTAATACGTTCATCTGCATTGCATACTGTACATCTTTTATCAAGCAATGATGGAGAATATCGCAAAGGCTTGTGTCAAAACCCATGATGTGTTAATTGAATTTGTTTTTGCATGAGAGAGACACTATTCTTCAGTTTTCCTTCAGACGACTGATCAAGTTTGATACTCCATCCATCCATTATCTGTAGCCGCTTATCCTGTCCTACAGGGTCACAAGCAAGCTGGAGCCTATCCCAGCTGACTATGGGTGAGAGGCGGAGTACACCCTGGACAGGTACATCCTGAACAAGTCGCCAAGTCATCACAGGGCTAACACAGAGACACAGACAACCATTCAGGCTCACATTCACACCTACGGTCAATTTAGAGCCACCAATTAGCCTAACCTGCATGTCTTTGGACTGTGGGGGAACAAGTTTGATACTGTAATTTTTTTTTGTATTTTTAATCATGAGTTGTTTTGTTTTTATGAACAGCACACTGGTGACATGTTGAAAAAGTTGCAGGAATGATGTATAGAATTTACACTGGCAGTCAATGAAAAAGTCCAGGTCAATAATTCAGCATATTATGCAATACGGAGTTGGGGAAATGTTTGTTTTGAGATGTTTCTATTGAATAGCGTGCACAGAATTCATTAATGAGTTCTCCTCAATCCAAACATTTTTCAATAGTCTTCAGGGAGTGGTCTTTAGGAATCAGCTCAAAGTGCTGTTTTGGAGAAAAACAAAAATTTGTACACGGTTGAAAGGATGGGTTGGATAGCCTTTATTAAGGCCATGAAAAAGCCGACTTTTGTATTCCTTATGTCCAAGATGCCACGGTTAAATCCAGATGACAGATGGCGGGCCCTCGGCATGGTGCAAGCCGGCCTAAGTTTTTCAGAAGTTGGGCGTCGATTGAATGTCCAAACCCTGCCATGGCCTGCGTATTCACCTGATCTCAATCCCATTGAGCATTTATGGGATCACCTTGGTGTTCAGATCCAGAACCGTGTTCCTCGTCCCATGAACAGAGGTCAACTGATCCAGGCTCTTCAAGAGGAGTGGCAGGCCATTCCACAAGACAGGATTCGCCGTTTGATACGCAGTATGCGTCGCAGACTGACGGCTTGTATTGCTGTTGGTGGGGACAATACTCGGTACTGAAGCTGCAACTTTCCAATTACAGGGTATCCATTTTGTTCGGACTGTACATTATCAAAGCTCACAACAATTGTGATTTTTTGTTTATTCATCTCGAGTTAAATGTCAGTATATTGATCTGTAAGCTTCTCGTACATGATTTCATAGCTTATGAATAAAATTATTTTCATAAATGTCACCTGGACATTTTCATTGACTGTCAGTGTATAATAACATTGTTATTCATGTGAAAGTTAATTAGCATTTTTGTTCGGGGAATTAAGACATATTTGTCTGGCATATAAACTTCATTAATATGTAAAGTTTTGAATACAAATGCAACACTGGCACTCCTCCTGAGGATCATGCAATTCCAAATCTTTTAAAAGTAAATATATCTAAGTACAGTAAATATACCTCCCAAAATGTAAATACATGGAAGATGGACACTACACAGAAGATTTTACAATACTTCCTCAATGTGATAAGGTTAAAAAAATACTGTATTACATTTAACAATTATTCGCCGAATGCGAAGTGAATATCGATATAGACAAAATCGAGGTTATTACTCACTGAGTCTGAGGCAGATAATTGTTTTAGTATCAATACACAGGTGATTATTTTTAAAAAAAACTGTATTAAAAATCTTTTATTTCAAACTTCAAAAGCGTTATCCAAATGTAATAAAGGCGTGGCGCAGGCTCATGTCACTTATCTATGCCAACTCACATAAAATACTTTGTTTTGAAATCGATAAAATAAATCACAATTACACCTCACCTTTGAATAGTTTTAGACCAAACTTTGTAGCATCTTTTGTGCTTTTAGGAACAGCATTTTCTTTCATCATTTGTAATGCTTCCAAATCAAATCAAAGTGTCTAGGAAACATTACAGTAGTGGTTTCCTGTTGCCTTCTACTGGATTATTAATAAAGGCTTTCTCCTCTCAACTATTCACACCTATGGACAATTTAGAGCCACCAATTAGCCTAACCTGCATGTCTTTGGGGGAAACTGGAGCACACCCAGGCAGAACATGCAAACTCCACACAGAAAGGCCCCTGTCGGCCACTGGGCTCGAACCCAGAATTTTCTTGCTGTGAGGCGATGGTGCTAACCACTACACCACCGTGCCACCCCAATCTCAGACAGTTGACTCTTAATAGTATCTGAGGGGTCTTCTTTATATGTACTGATTCACACAAAGACAAAGCAATATATTTCACACACACCGATATCCTCCATGCTCCATGTGCTATAAAATATTCATTAAATGCTGATTAAAGTGTCATGAAGATTGACTGTAGATGTTCTTCAAAGAAATACGTAAAAAGTTCCTATTTTCTCTATATTCAGCCCTGTCTCTCAGTACCTTTAGCTCAACCACATACATGTAAACCATTTCAGTTAGATTTGTAGACACTGAACATTGACTCCTAAAAATAGAATTGAATACCATAGTACATGTTTCATGGTTGATTCATGAGATACAATCTGAATTTAAGGAAATGAGTGTGTGGCACCCCTGGGAGGGAATGGCCACATTAATGTTATTTTATGCAAATTAATGGAACAATTTCATTAATGGATGTATTTCAATTTCAGTTTCAGTTTAAAAGTGAAGAACCAGTTAAAGGGGTAATATTAGTTTAAAAGCAGTGGGGCGGAACATTTGTTGTTGCTTCAGGTGTTCGGGGGGTACGGTAAGGGAGTCCCACCTCCCGCCGCTCCCTCAGACGCATCCTGTCTTCCTTATTCTGCTTTTCACCTGCTTTTACAGGTCGGTAAACGGTGTGTTAACTTAAAAAAATTTTTGTTTTATTTTACTGCTTTTTATCACCGCTAGCTAACATAAACAAGAGAGGTTCAGATGGTTCGCCGAAGTTATTGCCGGAGAAACGTAACAGTAAAGGGAGAAATTTCCCGCATGGCCGCCATTACGGGTCGAGCTCATCTTGGCTTAGCACTTGCTAACGTGAGCCTGTACACTTTACACACTTACAAACGGCGGGTTATTATTTGTATCTTTCCTTTAACGTATTTTTTGTTAAGATGTAAATAATTTATGTTATATTTAAAAGTGACTGAGTTGATTAGCTGATGTAGCACAAGCATTCGATTAGCAATTCTGTGTAGCTGAGAGACGCGCTTAAAGGGCCAATGTGTTCAACATGCTGGATTTTCATAAGGCACTATGAATAGTGATTTCTACCAGTAAATTACTGAAAAAGACAAACATATAATGTATTTACTTATTTTGGTTATTGAATATAACTGTAAAGAGAAATGTGAAGATTAGAGAAACTGAAGGAGTCTATAGAGAACAGATGTGGAATATTTAAATGTACATGATGTGAACAAAGAATTGGCTGAATTGTATGGCAAAGACTGATGTTTGTTGTTTACAAAGCTTTTATTTTGTGGAAAATAAATCAGACTCAGACACATTCTGGAGGAAAACGGAGACGCATCCTGTCTTCCTTATTCTGCTTTTCACCTGCTTTTACAGGTAATTTATTTGTCGCTGTGGTCCCTGTTCACTGGTTTTGACACAAAGTGCATATAAAAGCCACTTTCTATGTCTGATAAAACCATAATTTGGACAAAAAAAAAGTTTCTTGGTCATGACCTGCAGTCTGTTTGTGTGTTTTGGAAGTGATATATTCATGAATGTATATAGTATGTGTATATGAGCAGTTTCAATATTCAAATGAAAAAATGATTTTTTTTGGACCTAAAATAAATTTGACACCCCTCATCAAAAGCTTCTTGGCTTTTAATAAATCTCTAGGATAAATGATCAGTTGGTCAAATCATTCATTACCTCCGCCAAGGAGGTTATGTTTTCGGTAGCGTTGGTTTGTTTGTTTGTTTGTTTGTTGGTTGGTTGGTTTGTCTGTTAGCAACATTACGGAAAAAGTAATGAACGGATTGCTCTGAAATTTTTTCCAGTGGTGTGACTGGGCACAAGTAACAATCCATTAAATTTTGGCGGTGATCCGGATCACCTTCTGGATCCCGGATTTTTTTAAAGGATTCTTGGCGGAGGTCTGCGCTCTCCGAGTGCTTTTCTAGTTCATTCATTCATTCATTCATTCATTCATCACTTTATCCCTATCAGAGCAAGGTGTAGCATGTATAACATGTGTAACAAGCGTAAATGTTTTGGATGAAGCAGTTAAGGCGAATACTAATATCTACTGTATGTCCATAAAGGAATTGTTGAAAGGGTATGTGTTTGTTTGTTTGTTTGTTTGTTTGTTTTTGTGTGTGTGTGGGTGTTTCTTTTTTTTTGTCTGTGAATATTCTCAGTCATCCAGGTCATAGTAACTATGGGTGGTAAAAGAGAGCAACTGGACTTGCTTGAAGATTCTTGAAGACGTTTCACCTCTCATCCGAAAGGCTTCTTCAGTTCTGTCTGACTGGTAGGGAGTATCAGGTATTTATCCTCTCATGGATGAAAAGCTCATCTAAGGTGTCGTTGAGTCATCCTGTTGGTGTGGGTCACTGGGGGCTGAATGTGAATGGCCTTGAGAGTCGTTAGGGTGATCAATGGATTACCCGTTAAGGTGATCAATGGAATGCTGATTCTCTCTGTCCTCCTGTGAGCCACTGAAAACAGCTGGGTTTTGGTGTGCATTCAGTTGTCTGGGAAGTGTGCCAAGGACTGCATTGTAGGTGGCTGATAAATTATGTCTAAAGGCCTCTGCCTGCTTGTGCGACAAGGCTTTCGCAGATAGCTTTTCGCAGACAGTTGTAATTTACTGTTGAGCGGGGATAATAGGCGTGCGCGATGTTATTCACCGGCACAACGCAAGGGGGCGAGAAGTCGCTAGGAGTAGTTGGTGGGTGTGGTTAATGGAGTGTTTCCTCCGGTTACTTATAATGACTAGAACTTTTTTATAATGACTAGAACTGGAGTCGTATAGATGTCCGTACTTCTTCATTTCCTCAATCAACCGCTCTTCATGCTGCTCCATCTTCGCTCGTGTTTTTAAAAATGCCGGTCGTGAAAACAAAACAAACCGGGAAAGTAGGGAAGTGGAAGTGCATGTACAGCGGATGTAGAGTGGACCAATCAGAGCCCTCTTGTCTGCGAGGCTTCTGCGGTGGTCACAATTTTTGGGAGGTGCGTGCAGAGCGTCTGCGAAGGTGGGGGGGCTACGCAGACACTGTCTGCGACACCGTCTGCGAGGACTGGGTTGTCAGCATAAATTGGCCTTTAGACCCCCACCTCTGTTCAGTGATGGCCGTTCCAGGTTGACAAAAATGGCTTCTTTAACTCCTCGCTCATACCAACGATCCTCTCTGGCTAAAATGCGTACGTTGGAATCCTGAAATTAGTGTCCTTTGTTGTTAAGATGAAGGTAGACAGCAGAGTCCTGGCTTGAGGAACTGGCTCTCCTGTGTTGAGCCATACGCCTGTCAAGCAGTTGCTTGGTTTCACCAATATACGAGTCAGGATATTCACCAATCGTGGGCTGGAGCAGCTTGGCGTAAGGAAGGGCAGATCTCAGGCATGACGATAAACAGAATTGACTCCATCCTAAAATGGTGTTGTTAGTCCAGTTGACATGAGGGTTATGTAGAGTTAGCCAGGACAGACCAAGAACTATGGGCACATGGGAGATTACTCATGACAAAAAACTGGATGGATTCAGAGTGGTTGCCAGAAATTCTTAAGGTGACCGGGGCTGTTCTATGGGTGATGGTGGTCAGACCAGTACCATTAAGGGTTAGGACAGTGAGGGATGAGTTCAGAGCCAGTAGTGGAATCCCCAGGCACTTGGCGGTGGTTGAGCAGATCAGGTTTCTGTCAGCTCCTGAATCAATGAGTGCCTAGAGGTCGTGAGGCTGATTGCCATGGATAATGACCACTGGGAGTAGCGGTCGATCGGTAGGGGGCTGATTCTGAACATTGCCCACCAGGGCCCCTAAACTCACTGGTGGGCTCTTCCTTTTAAAGGGCAAGATCAGCAGAAATGCCCCAGCTGTCTGCAATAAAAACATGCCCTCATATCCTGACGGTGCTGTCATTCCTCAGGTGAGATGCGGACTCAGTCTACCTGCATTGGCTCAGTGGAAGGAATGGGAGGCTGAGGGGGAGCAAGACTAGTCTGAGTTCTCCCTTTCACCCGCTGTCTGATCTGGGAGTCAATACAACTGATGAGGTCCATGAGACCAGGGAGATCAGGTGGCAGTTCTTGTGAGACCAGCTCATCCTTGATGGAGTCTGACAACCCGTTCAAAAATGTGTCAAACAAGGCACTCATTCCAGCCACAAGATGCCGCCAAAGTGCAAAACTCAAATCACAGTCAAAAGCGGACTGGGCACCCTGCTGCAGCCCCATTCTCTTGCTGCCTCTCTGCCAGACAGAGAACGATCAAAGGTTCGCCTCATTTCCTCTGTGAAATCCTTGAAGCTGGCGCAGCATGGTGCATTGGCGTCCCACATAGCTGTTCCCCACTTCCTAACTTTGCCAGTGAGGAGAGTGATGGTGTAGGCCACTCGGGAACACTCTGTAGGGAAGACCAGTGGTTGAAGCTCAAGGGTTAGCGAGCATTGAGATAAAAATTATTTGCAGGTACCTGGTTCTCTGTCATATGGCTGTGGGGCAGGAAGTCTCGGCTCTCTGAAGAGGGCTGGAGCAGGAGGAGCGGTAGGTGGAGGGGTTGTGTAGGAGCAGACATTACTTGAAGCTGTTGTAGCTGAGTGGCAAGAAGATCGAGAGTGTCAGAGATGGCGACAAGGTTTTGATTCACCTGTTGGATGTCCTGTTGGTGGGTCCCAAGGAGAGCTACCCATTTCTGCACCGCTGCTCTTAGCTGGGCGAAATCTGCTGGGTCCATGTTGGCCAGACTGTGCTGTCACGAGTGGCGAGCTGAGGTGAAATGAGGACCCAAGAGCAGACTCAGAAAACAGGCAGTGTAAAGAGAAAACTTCTTTAATGAAGGAGATGGCAGAAAGGCAAAAGGTACAGTAGGGCTCAGGCAAAATTAGTAGTAAAAAAAAAACAGGCCGGGAGGTCAAAAACACAGGAGCAGGTAGACACGATCAGGGACAAAAAACAGGACAGAAAAATCTTCACAAAAACTGATGAACACAGGGACAAGGGAAATCCAGGCAGAGGTAGCAAAAGACACAATTCAAAAGAACAGGAAGGCAAAAACAGGGACAAAAACTGGACAGAAAAACTTGACAAAAAACAAGGACAATTTCAGGCAGGGGGGAATCAAGAAGACACAATACCAATGAGCTGTAGTGAGGCAAGGAAAGTCTACAAGAGACAGTCTGGCAAATGGAGTAGCTCCAAACAGTTCTTAAAAAGTCCTGACTGATGGGAGAGGAATGGTAGCAGGTGTGGGAGTGCCGCTTCAGGAAATGGCCTTCAGCAAGGCAAGACTGAATTCCTGTCCTGGATCCGGCCTGGAAGTCCCACAATCTAAGGCATGGATGGACTGGACCAGACTGTGACGCATAATATCACAGTACCACATACAATTTGTTGTTATTCTCAGTGATAAAATAGTGGCAAAGTAGCGACAAAGTAAACTTTATCAGTTGTGGTCAGAAGATAAAGGGAGCATGAATACAATGAGTAAACCCCAATTACAGAAGCATTTCAACACCATTTAACCTTGTACAAGTATATTCAAATATCAACGCTACATTAACTACCCATTTACAACAACTGTCACTTTCCACTTGCTTATACTTTATTCTTCAAGGCCATTGTGTCAGTAGCTTATAAATGCAGCACTGTACCCACATTAGGGCTTGAACTATATTTTACTTACAGTATTAGACATGTTGTTGAGAATACAAAAAAAAGAAAGCAACTGGACTTGCTTGAAGATTCTTGAAGACGTTTCACCTCTCATCCGAAAGGCTTCTTCAGTTCTGTCTGACTGGTAGGAAGTATCAGGTATTTATCCTCTCATGGATGAAAAGCTCATCTAAGGTGTCGTTGAGTCATCCTGTTGGTGTGGGTCACTGGGGGCTGAATGTGAATGGCCTCGAGAGTTGTTAGGGTGATCAATGGATTGCCCGTTAAGGTGATCAATGGAATGCCGATTCTCTCTGTCCTCCTGTGAGCCACTGAAAACGGCTGGGTTTTGGTGTGCATTCAGTTGTCTGGGAAGTGTGCCAAGGACTGCATTGTAGGTGGCTGATAAATTATGTCTTAGACCCCCACCTCTGTTCAGTGATGGCCGTTCCTGGTTGACAAAAATGGCTTCTTTAACTCCTCGCTCATACCAACGATCCTCTCTGGCTAAAATGCGTATGTTGGAATCCTGAAATTAGTGTCCTTTGTTGTTAAGATGAAGGTAGACAGCAGAGTCCTGGCCTGAGGAACTGGCTCTCCTGTGTTGAGCCATACGCCTGTAAAGCGGTTGCTTGGTTTCACCAATATACGAGTCTGTGCATTGCTCACTGCACTGAATTGCATACACCACGTTGTCCTGTTTGTGTCTGGGTATTCTGTCCTTAGGGTGGACCAATTTCTGCTTCAAGGTGTTACTGGGTCTGAAACGTACCGGAATGTTGTGTTTGTAGAAGATCCTCCTGAGTTTCTCAGATAGACCAGAAATGTAGGGAATGACAATGTTCTTGCGTTTGTTCCTGTTATCCTCCTTGTCCGTTATGTTCCTTTTCCTGCTCTTGAAGAAAGACCAGTTGGGATACCCACAGTTCTGAAGTGCTTTCCTGATGTGATTCTGCTCCTTCTCTTTTCCCTCTACCGTTGTAGGGATGTTCTGAGCCCTGTGTTGCAAGGTCCTAATGACCCCCAATTTGTGTTCCAGTGGGTGGTGAGAAACGTGGTGACATCATAAGAAACCATGGTTTCATCTAAGTCTAGTTTGAGGTCTGCAACTTTAGTAGACCTCAAACTAGACTTAGATGAAACCATGCTTTCTTATGATGTCACTTCTCTTTTCACCTGCATTCCCACCACAGAAGCAATTGAATCTGTTAGAAAACGACTCCTTCAAGACAACACCTTACTGGATAGAATGAACCTCACCACGGACCAGATTTGCACCCTGCTTGACCTCTGCCTGACTACCACTTATTTCCAGTTTAATGAAAGTTTCTACAGACAGAAGCATGGATGTGCCATGGGCTCACCGGTGTCCCCTATTGTGGCCAATCTTTACATGGAGGAAGTGGAACATAAAACTTTGACCACTTTTTCAGGAGTTGCTCCCAGCCACTGTTTCAGATACATGGATGACACCTGGGTTAAAATCAAAGCCCATGGAGTGGAAGCCTTCTCTAAACACATCAATGCAGTGGATATCAACATCAATTTCACTCGGGAGGACGTAAGTGGGAATAATCTAGCCTTCTTGGATTGTGATGTACACATTAGACAAGACAGAAGCCTTAGCATCGAGGTCTACCGGAAACCCACACACACGGACCAGTACCTACTCTTCGATTCTCACCACCCACTGGAACAGAAATTGGGGGTCATTAGGACCTTGCAACACAGGGCTCAGAACATCCCTACAACGGTAGAGGGAAAAGAGAAGGAGCAGAATCACATCAGGAAAGCACTTCAGAACTGTGGGTATCCCAACTGGTCTTTCTTCAAGAGCAGGAAAAGGAACATAACGGACAAGGAGGATAACAGGAACAAACGCAAGAACATTGTCATTCCCTACATTTCTGGTCTATCTGAGAAACTCAGGAGGATCTTCTACAAACACAACATTCCGGTACGTTTCAGACCCAGTAACACCTTGAAGCAGAAATTGGTCCACCCTAAGGACAGAATACCCAGACACAAACAGGACAACGTGGTGTATGCAATTCAGTGCAGTGAGCAATGCACAGACTCGTATATTGGTGAAACCAAGCAACCGCTTTACAGGCGTATGGCTCAACACAGGAGAGCCAGTTCCTCAGGCCAGGACTCTGCTGTCTACCTTCATCTTAACAACAAAGGACACTAATTTCAGGATTCCAACATACGCATTTTAGCCAGAGAGGATCGTTGGTATGAGCGAGGAGTTAAAGAAGCCATTTTTGTCAACCAGGAACGGCCATCACTGAACAGAGGTGGGGGTCTAAGACATAATTTATCAGCCACCTACAATGCAGTCCTTGGCACACTTCCCAGACAACTGAATGCACACCAAAACCCAGCCGTTTTCAGTGGCTCACAGGAGGACAGAGAGAATCGGCATTCCATTGATCACCTTAACGGGCAATCCATTAATCACCCTAACAACTCTCGAGGCCATTCACATTCAGCCCCCAGTGACCCACACCAACAGGATGACTCAACGACACCTTAGATGAGCTTTTCATCCATGAGAGGATAAATACCTGATACTTCCTACCAGTCAGACAGAACTGAAGAAGCCTTTCGGATGAGAGGTGAAACGTCTTCAAGAATCTTCAAGCAAGTCCAGTTGCTTTCTTTTTTTTGTATTCTCAACAACATGTCTAATACTGTAAGTAAAATATAGTTCAAGCCCTAATGTGGGTACAGTGCTGCATTTATAAGCTACTGACACAATGGCCTTGAAGAATAAAGTATAAGCAAGTGGAAAGTGACAGTTGTTGTAAATGGGTAGTTAATGTAGCGTTGATATTTGAATATACTTGTACAAGGTTAAATGGTGTTGAAATGCTTCTGTAATTGGGGTTTACTCATTGTATTCATGCTCCCTTTATCTTCTGACCACAACTGATAAAGTTTACTTTGTCGCTACTTTGCCACTATTTTATCACTGAGAATAACAACAAATTGTATGTGGTACTGTGATATTATGCGTCACAGTCTGGTCCAGTCCATCCATGCCTTAGATTGTGGGACTTCCAGGCCGGATCCAGGACAGGAATTCAGTCTTGCCTTGCTGAAGGCCATTTCCTGAAGCGGCACTCCCACACCTGCTACCATTCCTCTCCCATCAGTCAGGACTTTTTAAGAACTGTTTGGAGCTACTCCATTTGCCAGACTGTCTCTTGTAGACTTTCCTTGCCTCACTACAGCTCATTGGTATTGTGTCTTCTTGATTCCCCCCTGCCTGAAATTGTCCTTGTTTTTTGTCAAGTTTTTCTGTCCAGTTTTTGTCCCTGTTTTTGCCTTCCTGTTCTTTTGAATTGTGTCTTTTGCTACCTCTGCCTGGATTTCCCTTGTCCCTGTGTTCATCAGTTTTTGTGAAGATTTTTCTGTCCTGTTTTTTGTCCCTGATCGTGTCTACCTGCTCCTGTGTTTTTGACCTCCCGGCCTGTTTTTTTTTTACTACTAATTTTGCCTGAGCCCTACTGTACCTTTTGCCTTTCTGCCATCTCCTTCATTAAAGAAGTTTTCTCTTTACACTGCCTGTTTTCTGAGTCTGCTCTTGGGTCCTCATTTCACCTCAGCTCGCCACTCGTGACAGCACAGTCTGGCCAACATGGACCCAGCAGATTTCGCCCAGCTAAGAGCAGCGGTGCAGAAATGGGTAGCTCTCCTTGGGACCCACCAACAGGACATCCAACAGGTGAATCAAAACCTTGTCGCCATCTCTGACACTCTCGATCTTCTTGCCACTCAGCTACAACAGCTTCAAGTAATGTCTGCTCCTACACAACCCCTCCACCTACCGCTCCTCCTGCTCCAGCCCTCTTCAGAGAGCCGAGACTTCCTGCCCCACAGCCATATGACAGAGAACCAGGTACCTGCAAATAATTTTTATCTCAATGCTCGCTAACCCTTGAGCTTCAACCACTGGTCTTCCCTACAGAGTGTTCCCGAGTGGCCTACACCATCACTCTCCTCACTGGCAAAGTTAGGAAGTGGGGAACAGCTATGTGGGACGCCAATGCACCATGCTGCGCCAGCTTCAAGGATTTCACAGAGGAAATGAGGCGAACCTTTGATCGTTCTCTGTCTGGCAGAGAGGCAGCAAGAGAATGGGGCTGCAGCAGGGTGCCCAGTCCGCTTTTGACTGTGATTTGAGTTTTGCACTTTGGCGGCATCTTGTGGCTGGAATGAGTGCCTTGTTTGACACATTTTTGAACGGGTTGTCAGACTCCATCAAGGATGAGCTGGTCTCACAAGAACTGCCACCTGATCTCCCTGGTCTCATGGACCTCATCAGTTGTATTGACTCCCAGATCAGACAGCGGGTGAAAGGGAGAACTCAGACTAGTCTTGCTCCCCCTCAGCCTCCCATTCCTTCCACTGAGCCAATGCAGGTAGACTGAGTCCGCATCTCACCTGAGGAATGACAGCACCGTCAGGATATGAGGGCATGTTTTTATTGCAGACAGCTGGGGCATTTCTGCTGATCTTGCCCTTTAAAAGGAAGAGCCCACCAGTGAGTTTAGGGGCCCTGGTGGGCAATGTTCAGAATCAGCCCCCTACCGATCGACCGCTACTCCCAGTGGTCATTATCCATGGCAATCAGCCTCACGACCTCTAGGCACTCATTGATTCAGGAGCTGACAGAAACCTGATCTGCTCAACCACCGCCAAGTGCCTGGGGATTCCACTACTGGCTCTGGACTCATCCCTCACTGTCCTAACCCTTAATGGTACTGGTCTGACCACCATCACCCATAGAACAGCCCCGGTCACCTTAAGAATTTCTGGCAACCACTCTGAATCCATCCAGTTTTTTGTCATGAGTAATCTCCCATGTGCCCATAGTTCTTGGTCTGTCCTGGCTAACTCTACATAACCCTCATGTCAACTGGACTAACAACACCATTTTAGGATGGAGTCAATTCTGTTTATCGTCATGCCTGAGATCTGCCCTTCCTTACGCCAAGCTGCTCCAGCCCACGATTGGTGAATATCCTGACCTCTCTAATGTGCCTCCCGAGTATAATGACTTAAAACCTGTGTTCAGCAAGTCTCAAGCTGTTTCCCTTCCTCCCCATAGGCCCTATGACTGTGGAATTGACCTTCTCCCTGGGACTGCATCACCTAAGGGGCGACTTCACTCTATCTCTCTCTCTCTCTCTCTCTCTCTCTCTCCCCTTCTTAAAGGCAAGCCATGGATAAATACATTACCGAGTCCTTAGCAGCTGGAATTATTCGTCCCTCCTCTTCTCCTGCAGGGGCAGGATTCTTTTTTTTGTGTGTGGAGAAGGACAAATCCTTGCACCTTTGCATTGATTACAATGGGCTAAATGACATCGCCATCAAGAACCGTTACCCCCTACCTCTCATGTCTACGGCATTTGAGTTACTCCAGGGAGCCCAGATTTTCACCAAGCTAGACCTGCGTAATGCTTACCACCTCGTGAGGATCAGGGAAGGGGATGAATGGAAGATGGCGTTCAACACCCCCATGGGCCACTGCGAATATTTTGTGGTTCCGTTCAGCCTGACTAATGCTCCCGCGGTTTTCCAGGCCCTTGTTAATGATGTCCTGAGGGACTACCTTAATGTTTTTGTTTATCTGGACAATATATTGATTTTTTTTCCCACCCCATTGATGAACACCACATCCACGTCAGGCAGGTCCTTCAGCGACTCCTGGAAAATAAACTCTTTGTTAAGGCCGAGAAATGCAAGTTCCATAGAAGTTCTGTCTCCTTTCTGGGCTTCATTATCTCCCCCACACAGATTCAGATGGACCCCCTGAAACTCAAGGCAGTTGCTGACTGGCCCACCCCGTCCTCTCGGCAAGAACTCCAGCGGTTTCTTGAGTTTGCGAATTTCTACAGGCGATTCATCAGGAACTTTAGTATGGTGGCTGGGCCCCTCACAGCTCTAACTTCCACCAAGGTCCCTTTCAGCTGGGAGGAAAGGGCCGAGAAGGAGTTCTCCGAGCTCAAACAAAGGTTCACGTCAGCACCGATACTCACCATTCCAGAGCCGTCCCGGCAGTTTGTGGTTGAGGTTGATGCTTCGGAGTCAGGGATAGGGGCCATATTGTCCCAAAGATTGGCTAGTGACAACAAGCTTCATCCTTGCTCCTTCTTCTCTCATCGGCTTTCCCCTTCTGAGAGAAACTACAACGTTGGCAATAGGGAACTGTTGGCGTGAAACTGGCCTTGGAAGAATGGAGACATTGGTTGGAGGGGTCAGACCTTCCCTTCATCGTATGGACAGATCACAAGAACCTTGAATACCTCAGGACTGCCAAGTGCCTCAATTCTCATCAGGCCCGATGGTCTCTCTCTTCTGTTCTTGCTTCAAGTTCATGCTTTCCTTCCACCCAGGCTCTAAGAATGGTAAGCCTGATGCCTTGTCCAGAATGTTTTCTCCCCTCCAGGAGGAATTGGCCTCCCCTGAGACCATCCTTCCTCCATGGTGCCTGGTGGGGGCCGCTCTGTTAGAGGAAACCCTGGTCCAGAAGGCACATGAGCAGGACCCAGGGCCCAGTAATGCACCTCCTAACCATCTTTTTGTTCCTGTTTCTGTGTGGGCACAGGTGTTGCAGTGGGGTCATGGCTCCAGAATGGCATGCCATCCAGGAGCAGCCCGGACTCTGGCACTCATCTGACAACATTTTTGGTGGCCATCCATCAAGGAGGACATCCAGAGGTTTGTGGCAGCTTGCAACATCTGCACCAGGAACAAGACTGGCAACAGACCCCCTGCCGGCCTGCTGAGACCCCTTCCTGTTCCCCACCAGCTCTGGTCACAGGTAGCCCTGGATTTCGTCACAGGACTCCCTAATTCAGGTGGCAATACTTGTATCCTCACTGTTGTTGACTGTTTTTCTAAAGTTGTTCATTTTATCCCTCTGCCCAAGCTTCCCACTGCCAAGGAGACCACTGAATTGCTGATACTCCATGTTTTCCATTTACACGGACTCCCCTCAGACATCATATCAGACCATGGACCCCAGTTCTCTGCCCAATTCTGGAAGGCTTTCTGTAAACTCATTGGTGCTTCTCACAGTCTGTCTTCAGGTTTTCACCCTCAGACCAATGGACAGATGGAACAGGCCAACCAGGGGCTGGAAGTGGCTCTCAGGTGCATGGTGTCCAAAGATGCTGCCTCCTGGAGCAAGAACCTTCCTTGGATAGAGTATGCTCACAACTCCTTACCCACCGCTGCTACAGGTCTTTCCCCCTTCCAGTGCTCTCTGGGTTACCAGCCACCACTCTTCCCCATCCAAGAAGAAGTCGCCATGCCCTCTGCCCAGATGTTTGTGCGCCACTGCAGGAGAATGTGGGCATTGACCAGGAAGAAGCTCCTACGTTTTGTCAAGATGTTTAAAGAGCAAGCCGACAAACAGCGCTCGGCAGCTCCCATCTATCGGGTGGGGCAGTGGGTAATGCTCTCCACTTGCCCCTCAAGACAGTCTCCCACAAATTGGCTCCCAGGTTCGTAGGACCTTTCCCTGTCTCCAAGGTAATTAATCCCTGCCCTCTAAAGGGGTGTTCACACGGCACATATTTGCATCGATGCTGCACCGATGTATTTTGTTGCGATATATCTTACACCGGTGTAAATTTTGTGGAGCGTTCACACATCACAAACCTGCTTACTAGAGAGATGCATGTTAGCACCGGTGCAGCCCCACTGGCATTCACATGGCAGTTTTTGCGACCATGCTATATGATAGTAATAATGCGGAAATGAAATATGCGCATGTGAGAAAATGTTCTTCCTTTTCCTGGTTGTCATGGCATCACCAAGCACCGGGAAAACAATGTGGAGGAAGACACCAGTGTTGCCAGATACTGTTGACGTTTTCCAGCCCAAAATATGTTCAAATCTGCCAAAATGCACTTAAAACCGCCCAATCTGGTAACACTGGAAGACACGCAGTTCTGTTGTTGTTGATATTCGCCATTTTGGAAGCGCAAAATACCAGGATGCAAATTATGCAATGCCCGTATGTAATCAACTCTCTTCATGCGTAGCGAGTCTACCCCTGTAGCGTTCAGACATCCCATTTTATATTGGTGCTGCCCTGCAAACTAGCATTTACTCTGGAGTAAATTTCTTAAACCACCTCCCGAGCAGGGTTAGATTTGCACCGGTTTAAGCAGCTTTCAGGGGCTACACTGGTATAACTTTGTACCGTGTGAACACTCTACCGGGGCAGCCCCGGTGCTACACCGGAGTAAAAGTTGCTGTGTGAACACCCCTTAAGGCTATCTCTGCCCGTAGCCATGCACTGTATTCACCCAACTTTCCATGTCTCCCAAGTCAAACCCTTGTCTCCAGTTCCCTGTCTAGATTGTAACCAATAAGTTGGTTACAATCTAGAACTAGTTTTAATAATCTCAGAGTTGGTGTCTTGTATTCTTCTACACTGCAAAAATATCTTAACAAGTTAGAATATCTTGAATATAGTTTAAAAGATCTAGCGTTTCCTATTAGAAGAGTACAAGACACCAACTCTGAGATTATTAAAACTAGTTCTAGATTACAGTATAACCAACTTATTCCAAGATGTCAAGTAAAATTATCTGTCCATGCAGCAAGATAATTTCACTAGTATTAAGGAATTAAGTATTCAGTTTTTTGCAGCGTTTAAATCAAATACTAATAAACATTTGGGCGCTGTGGACTTTTATAACTTGCTAGCTGGATTAACCTCATGGCTCTGGTGCAAGATTAAGCAAAACATCTCATCTCATTATCTGTAGCCGCTTTATCCTGTTCTACAGGGTCGCAGGCAAGCTGGAGCCTATCCCAGCTGACTACAGGCAAAAGGCGGGGTACACCCTGGACAAGTCGCCAGGTCATCACAGGGCCGACACACAGACAACCATTCACATTCATGGTCAATTTAGAGTCACCAGTTAACCTAACCTGCATGTCTTTGGACTGTGGGGGAAACCGGAGCACCCGGAGGAAACCCACGCGGACAACATGCAAACTCCGCACAGAAAGGCCCACGGGGCTTGAACCCGGACCTTCTTACTGTGAGGCGACGGCGCTAACCACTACACCACCGTGCCGCCCCGCAAAACATCTCTTGGCTGAAAAATCTCAACTATATTAAGATAAGGGAAAGGTTGTGTGTATTCGAGGTTTTTTCCACTTTATCACCAAATTGCTCCTTCATCAAAGACTCAAACGAAATTCTTTCATCCCTTACCCACAGGCGTCAAAGACACACCAATCGTAGTACTGCTGGTGTGGCACTTCAGCATGACATGAGGCAAATAGCTCTTGGGTAATCACTGCACACTTCTTCTTTGCCCAGCTTACTCTGTGAGGATTAATCTAAAAAGATAGAAAGGATAGACATGATGTTCTAAACATTATATGGTTATTGTTAATTTGTGCTAGCAGTGGTAGCGCAAATTGTTACCCTCACTCAGGATCTTTCTATTTTATTATTATGTTTTTAGGATGCTATTTCTCCCTCAGTTTTCAACCAATCATCCCCAAATTTCACATTAAGAATACCTCTGGGCTGAATTAAGTTGCTGTGACTTTTGGTGGTAATCCAGATCATTGAACTGGAATGATCCATGAAAAACAGGCTTTTTTCCCCCCCAATCACTTATAACTCTGTCAATTTTCATGAATTTTTTAATCAGAGTTTATTTATTTATTTATGTCCAGGTCAGCTAGCACAAATCACTGTGACTTTAGTCACAGTATCTATGTAGTTTATATTGGCACTGAAGTGGCAGAAACAGCACAGAGAGGGTCAAGTTCACTCACGTTGCAGGGATCAAGCAGGTCTTGCTCAGAGACATCCGGGCAGGATGGGCTAACCTTCCAGGAGTTCCCAAACAGCTCCGGTGTGGACTCCACTATGCCTTGCCTTGTAGTGAAGTCATTCTCTGTGTCTCCATCAAAGTTCCCACACAAACCCCCAACCCGGCCTCGCAAGTGGGGTTCCAAGCGTACATACACACGCATCCCTTTTCATGGTACACCATTTAGAAAACAAGCATCAAAATCTGTTCATCCTTCTTTAATATTACTAATCAGTATGCACACTACATTCAAGACAAGATGCTACAGGTTACAGTCAGGTGGATATATCTCTTTTTTAAACAATAGATATCACAACTGATCTTCACAATTTGAGTGCTGATATTATTACAAGTATTTTTTTTTTGTATTTGACCTTTTTTTTTTTTTTTTAGAAACTGACAATTAATTGATGCAAATACCTCCATCCCAAAGAAGCGTAACACCATGTTGAGATGAGAGAGACACAAACAGACCAATGTTCTCTAGTACTAAGCCACTGCCTGAGTAAGACTTAGGAAGAGTCACAGGCCTGCCGTTTACTGTCACAGCCTTTCCTAAAGAAAGTAAACGCAAATCAGTAACAAGAACTACCTTACATTTTGTGTGAAAAATAGTTATGTCTCATCACATATCTGACCTGACATTTTAAAAAATAAGATGGTCAATTTAGTTAAATAATAATAGGCTCTATATGTGTTGGTGTCACCTAAAAGAGGATGAGTTCCGTTTTGATTCTGATTCCTTTTACGATTTCTTTTTTTCCTGCCACAGTCAGCTCTAGCTTGCTCATGAGGGATCTAGATCTGTATCCAGATTTCTTTAAAGCTGGTTTCTTATCCTGAGCATGGCATTGGTGTGTATTCTCTGTATTTTCATAACTGTTAGGTCAGTGGGGTTGGGTTAGAAAAAATATATTGTTTAAAAAATAGTGTGGTTTGGTGTACTGTTGCTGGTTTAGCAAATCAACTCATAAAATAGATTCCTGTCTAACATTTAAATTTTGTGTAGTGAGAAAATTATGGAGTGTTAGAGAGAGAGAGAGAGAGAGAGAGAGAGAGAGAGAGGGAGAGAGAGACTGACCCCTGAGCAGGTGAATGGCTGTGTTGCCAATGCTTAGCGTTACAGATTTGGTGCAGGTGACCCCAGTGCTGCCACAGGGTACATTCTCTGCAGTTACGCTGAACAGGCCTTCTTTCTCCTGCACCAGCATGTACTCACAGTCTCCCAGGAAGGAGAAACAGCGTCCATCAAAGGTCACATAATGTGGGTCACCTGTAGCTATACATATTCCAGCACATAAAGACTGGGTGCAGTGCCATCGACGCTGTTTACATACACTGTAGATAAAAGAAGAGTACAACATGGTGAAGTCAATAAAATTATTTATTTAAAAAAAAAAAACTACTCATGGATATTTAAAAGGAAAATATGGCAAATCTTGCACAATTTTATGTAGTTCTTTTGGGTTTGATATCTAATACATATGTAATTATGTCTTTGGTGTGTGTGTTTTATTTTCACATGATTTAGTTATTTCTACATGTTACTCTTTCACATGGAGGGTATTTACTTTTATGTTTTACATCATTTCTCACATGAACAATTCTTTTTTTTTTTTTACATGATTATACCGGTATATTCACGTGTTTACTTGAATTGACAGTGCAATTTCAGGGCATTACATGTTGAAATGCATCTTCCTATGTTTTTCACATCATATATTCATCATATATTTAAATAATATTGGCTGGCTTTTTTAGATGGTATATCAGATATATTCTATTCAGTTAGCATCATATTGAATTCGTCTTTGACTTGTTCAAAATCATGCTCACTGAATGGAATATATCTGATATACCACGAAAAAAGCCAGCCAATATTATTATTCATCTCATCTCATCATCTCTAGCCGCTTTATCCTTCTACAGGGTCGCAGGCAAGCTGGAGCCTATCCCAGCTGACTACGGGCGAAAGACGGGGTACACCCTGGACAAGTTGCCAGGTCATCACAGGGCTGACACATAGACACAGACAACCATTCACATTCACACCTACGGTCAATTTAGAGTCACCAGTTAACCTAACCTGCATGTCTTTGGACTGTGGGGGAAACCGGAGCACCCGGAGGAAACCCACGCGGACAACATGCAAACTCCACACAGAAAGGCCCTCGCCGGCCACGGGGCTTGAACCCAGGACGTTCTTGCTGTGAGGCGACAGCGCTAACCACTACACCACCGTGCCGCCCTTATTATTATTATACACATTCCTTTTGGGTGTTCAACACATCTTTCTTTTTCAAAATTCTCTCAAAATCTTCCGTATTTAGTGAAGCAAACCTGGCAGCCATGTTTGTTTACAAATTGTCACAGTCACTCGCTAGCACGGAAGTTTTAAGTCTCCGACATGTGAGATCATGTCGTCTTGACAACCATGCAATATTATAAACAATATTCAACGATCATTCTCCATTGGGTAGAGTGATGTAATACACGTAGGATGAGTGACATGCTAACAATATTGCACGTCAAACCAAATGAATGAAACCTGCTAGAAGGGAATAGAATACATGTTTTTATTCCATCAAAAAAGTGTCCTGTCTGAAAATAATACATATTATATCCCTCATCAAAAATTTCCTGTGCAGGGATTGGCCAAAGATGGCTCATGTGACATAAAATAGTTCCATCACTGATTAATCAATGTATCTTGTGACGTCAAAAATTTAAAAAAAATGGATATGGTGTGAGTCAGTCCATGGTATATCCTGGATATACCATGAACTGACATCACAATTTCAAGTTATACAGCTGACTTGAGTCACAGATGTGGCTCCACGAGCATTTCTGTGAGTGTAGATCTATGTATCATGATCATGCCTAGCAAGGCAGGTGATAGCATGGTACATTGCATATGCACAGGTCAAAGGTCACACCGACATAAACAACAAACATGGCTGTCTCCGGTGAGTTTATACCAAGATTCAATCTTAGCACTTCTAGTTTGGAATTTTTTGATGAGGGATATAAATCAAATATACCATGCACTGAGAGGTTCTGGTCATTATGGATTCTTTATGGTGACTGGCACAGTACTATTTTCTTCAGGACTGTGCCCCTCACAAAACAGTACTATGCCAGTCACCTCAGAGAATCCATCTTCTCTACTGGAGCCGCTCAGTGCATGGTATATTTGATTACTATTATTCATCATATATTATACAGATGTGAAATGTATGTACTTTTTCCAGAATGGGAATAAGAATTTAATTACTGTATTAATAGCGTCTCTAATCATATCATAGGATATATAAGTGAATGTGTCATTTCCCCAGTTTGCTGGGAATGTGACACAATACTATTGTTTGTATTTGAATCACTTAAGTCATCCTTAAAGCATAAACCATGGCCTCACTTTTGTTTATAAATGCCTTGAGACCTCAAGAATGGCATAGGAATAGTTTTAAGCATTAACAATAAATTTAATGTAGTAATTTTTATGATTAAAGTGATTCATATAGGTGGCGGTCTGAGTGAATGACCTTGACGTCTGTAACATCACAACAGGAAGTCTATCTGTCTCATCGCCATTTCGACTATACTAAAACACAGAACTGACTGCAACTCCTATCCTTCATTTTGAGCTAATTTATTGCCATGCCACATAGATGTGTTGCTGGCGGGTGCAGCAACATGACAGAAGGTGGATTTACGTTGCATTCATGGCCCAAGAATGTTCAAAGTGCAAAGATTTGGATGCAGTCTGCGAGAAGTTCACAGTCACATTGGGTGCCTATGAAGTGGTTTCTGCTCTGCACATTTTACTGAAGACTCGTATGAAACTTCTGATCTGTTGAGGAGCGTTGGCTATAAGCCCGTATTGAAAGAGGGTGCAGTATCAACAATTAAGTAAAACTACAAGAAAAGGAAAGTATTTATTTTATTTATTTTTAAAGAAAAGTGAGTTTAGTTGCACCAGTTTTCCCGGAGTGACCTGAGGGTTGTTGGTAAAACCCGGGACGGAACGGGACATGACATATCGCTCAGGCAATGACCTCCCCGCGGTTGTTGCTAAAACCAGTGACATCCCGTTCCGTCCCAGGTTTTAGTAATTGCCTGAGCCGAGCAGTAATGGCGGAGTACTCAGTAATGGAGAGAATGGAGAATGAGTGGAGCAGCCAGATTTCTAAACTGGATATCGCTGCCATCTTGCCCTTATGTGGAAGAAGTGAATGAATGGAGAACTGAATGAACAACTGAAAGTCAGATTGTTTCAAAACAATCGGCCACAAGCTCGGCCTTCAAGAAGCGAGAACACAGACGGGTAAGCTCCGACTCTCATTTGGATAAAAAAAAACAACAAAAACAACACTCATTTTTACCTGTATTTAGATTAATACGTGTAACTTGTATTGTGTGTTTAAGTTACCGGTATAAGATCATTTAATTTGCTTCAGAATGTGATTGTCTCAGTTCATCTGATTATTTAATTAGCCTTTTATGTTTTATCAGTGAAAATGCATGCATGTACATGTATGTTGCATAAGTTATAACACTGATCCTGTTTTAATGAGAGTCAACCCACAATTAATGAAGTCAAATCAGTCTTAGTTGAGCAAGTCGGTAACGATATTTCTTACTTTCACCATAAATTTTTATTGATATGACTTTGGTCTATAACTGTAAAAGGCCTTGGCCTTAAAACCAGTTACCGCAGCAACATCATGTACTCAGGGCTGGCTGGCTCAGCGGAGCAGCTCGAAAGACAACTTTGCAGTCGATTTTTAACTCTCAAAAATGTATATTTTTTAATTCCCATTTATGCAGCATACAAGAGTCAAGGATGGAGATACTATCCACTCAGAAATTTTTTAAAATAAAGCTTTCTGTGGCAGCATGGTGGTGTAGTGGTTAGCACTATCGCTTCACAGCAAGAAGGTCCGGGTTCGAGCCCCGTAGCCGGTGAGGGCCTTTCTGTGTGGAGTTTGCATGTTTTCCCCGTGTCCGTGTGGGTTTCCTCCGGGTGCTCTGGTTTCCCCCACAGTCCAAAGACATGCAGGTTAGGTTAACTGGCGACTCTAAATTGACCGTAGGTGTGAATGTGAGTGTGAATGGTTGTCTGTGTCTATGTGTCAGCCCTGTGATGACCTGGCGACTTCTCCAGGGTGTACCCCGCCTTTTGCCCGTAGTCAGTTGGGATAGGCTCCAGCTTGCCTGCAACCCTGTAGAACAGGATAAAGCGGCTAGAGATGATGAGATGAGATGAAGTTTTCTGCGTATATCCTTTAATGGCCAGTATACTCACCATGTGTTGCAGTCTTTAGAAATGGTATCATTTGTGAAGAAGAGCCTGCCATTGTGGTGACATGGACATTCATCAGGAGACACACACTGATCACCCTGTGGAGAAAAAAAAAGCTAGGATACATATGTGGAGGAGATTAAAAACAATGCCACCAACTGTATTTTTTTTTAGCTTATCATTTTTACACTAGAATGCTGCTCTACCAGTTATAGGATGGTGATGGGAAAGTACAGAACTTGGCTTGGCTTGCTTGGCACAACAGTGAAAATATTATTGTGACACCACATCATTACCATCGTCATTTCGGCAGGGATTGGAAAGTTTTTAACTTATCACAATGTTCTTGGTTTCCATGATGCATGTGCATGATTGTACAAGACTTTCAATGAAATGAAAAACATTGTGAAATATAAATACAGAAATGATACATCATCAGCACTTTCATAGCAGCAAAGTTGGATTAAACTCCTAGACCACAACACTTTTAATCCTTATCATTACTTTGACCCAGGACAGTGTCATTCTCTAATCTGTACAAATGATGCTCTGTACACTATGGGCCTGTTTTAGGTAGAATATTATTGTAGTTTCACTTAGATATCGTGTTTGAAATTTGCAGTTGCACACGTTATTGAAAGCAAAGCAACACTGAAACAGGAAATTCTCATCAGACAAAAGCAAATGCATGTCTGTTTCCCAATAGAACGTACTGCATATATCTTGCAATACACATCTCTCCACATTCACTGGATATGAACAATCGCACGCTCTGATTGGCTACTCTACTACTCGGCTATCAGCTCATATCCTGTGAGAGGGAAAAACAAAATGGCGGAACGTGTTGCTGAACCAACCGAGGATGAAATAAAAACTCTACTCGAAAACAAAACCCCAAAAATACACACCAAAAAGCACCAAAATATGGAATAAAATATTTGATGGTAAGAATGTATCTTTTTATTTTTCAAGAATTATTATTATAGCATTTTTTACAAATTCTTACTGTCATTTTGCCGGTTTGTTTACATTCTAAAGTGGAAATGATTTTGTCTGACTTTTTGTATAAATTTTTTATTTATCAAATTTGCTAAAAATAAAAATGCTCTGTTTCTCAAAATCCAGTGAATGTGGATAGAATAAAACAAAGAGTTATTCCACTCAATCTCATCATACATGGCTTATAGCCAACTCGGTGCAACACGCCTCATCGGCTATCAGCTCATGTATAACTCAATTTCGTGGAATAACTGTTAAATATTATCCTGTGGACAAAGTGAATTAAACAGTTTCAGCATTTAACTCTGCTATATTATGATTTCTTTGGAAGGGTTTACTTACAGATATTGTTCAGGGCTGCTGCTGCAGACACTAACATTGTAGCAGCTCAAAAAACAACTACAGTAACACTAGCAGGATGAAATGTATACTCATGAAACAGAAACAAAATATATTATGAATATATTAGATTTAAATCAGTGCACTTTATAATCTGACAGATTTAGGCCCTGAGAAATCATTCTTCCTGATGTGTAGATCATGTAGATGCCAGCCTGCATCACTGTATTATAGCCCTGGTAAAGTGGATATATCTGAAAAGATTAATGAAAGAGGAGACACACCAAGAGCACGGTTCCCTCAGGACAGACGCAGCCATAGATGGGCTCTGCACAGGACCCCTTGTCCAGACTAGAGCAGGTCCTTAGACAAGATTGAGGGAAGAAGACCAGAGAGCCTGGACACTCTTTAACCTCAGGGCAGGTATGATCAGTACAGTTCCACACACCATGTCCACACACACTATAGGGGGGGAAAAACACCCAGAAAGAGTAAAGTACCTATTAAGTGATGATCAGTGTACTGAAGCTTACATAATGGTGTTCTTTTTTACATCAACTCAAGGCCCCTGGGATGAATATGGCCCTCTATCCAAATTCATTTGGCCTGTGCAAAAAAAAAAAAAAAAACATTTAGAATAAGGGTGGCACGGTGGTGTAGTGGTTAGCGCTGTTGCCTCACAGCAGGAAGGTCCGGGTTCGAGCCCCGTGGCCGGCGAGGGCCTTTCTGTGTGGAGTTTGCATGTTCTCCCCATGTCCGCGTGGGTTTCCTCCGGGTGCTCTGGTTTCCCCCACAGTCCAAAGACATGCAGGTTAGGTTAACTGGTGACTCTAAATTGACCGTGAGTGTGAATGGTTGTCTGTGTCTATGTGTCAGCCCTGTGATGACCTGGCAACTTGTCCAGGGTGTACCCCGCCTTTCGCCCGTAGTCAGCTGGGATAGGCTCCAGCTTGCCTGCGACCCTGTAGAACAGGATAAATTTAATGTTAATGTTGCTGAGGCAGAAACTGAGTTTCACATGATTAGCCCATAGGGTTGAAAGAAAGAAAGAAAGAAAGAAAGAAAGAAAGAAAGAAAGAAAGAAAATGTATATTATTGGAACTTTTGTTTCAATATAGTCTAGGACTAAATGATGTGTATAGACATCAAATATAGATCAATCACTGAGATCATGTGTGTCTTATCAATGAAATATCTGCTGAAGAAAAGAAAAAACTGCTTATGCAATGTCAAACTCAAATGAGGATCATTATATTGCACAACTCTCTGGTATGAGCCAACATATTATGGCATTAGACAATAACCAATAAAATATAAATTTCTGACGTGTTCATACACGCATGCACACATTTGTCTTATTGTCCTTGTGAGGACTTTCCATTGACATAATGATTAATGCAATTAATTAATACTTCAAGGTAACCTCAGTAACCAATTAAAAAAAAAAGCTTTTGCTAAAAAGCTTGCAAGACCCCAACACACTTTCCCACACACAGGCATGTCTTTACGAACACTTAGGTCTTGCTATTGTGTTCCATGTAATGAGATAAAAAAGCTGCAATGAAATCAACCTATCCCAATGAGAAAAGCAGCGGGTTATAGAGTGACTTCATCAGAGCTCTCCTACCCCAGGAACTCTCAGGGGTCCACAACAATTTATTTTATTGCTGTATATTAGTGACTGATTTAATCCTCTTCATAAATAAATCAGTTTGTAAAGAAATGTGTTCCATTTTCTAACATCATGAGGCCAGACATGATAAGGACAACAGATAAGAGAGTCAGTTAAAAGTTTAACCCACAGCACACCAACCTTTTAATCATTCACCAAACAATGGAGGCAAAGAGGGCAAAACAAATTGCATAGGGATTCACATCTTTCAACTATTCACATAAAATCAATTTTTATACCAGACACTGGCTGTCATATATTTCATGTCTGTTATCATGTAATCAAAGGTTACGAAAGGATTTGTCTGTCTTCCAAGAATTTAAAATGGGGGCATGTATAATATTTCACAAGCATAAAAACAAGAAACGTGATAAAATATGGTGTATGCTGAGTCATTGTGTGTTATCAAGCATAAGATAAAGAGTTACCTTTAGATGGTAATAAAAACTTACCGTGAATGTTATCACAGAGAAACCGGGATAAGCCTCTTTGTGTCTCTACCTTTGTGAAATATATTCCAGCAAAGTGGTGAGACCCACCAGCCCTTTCCATTCCAACATCCATGCCTTAACACGTGTCCCAGAGCACTTGTCTTAGCTTTAGACTCCCGAGTTATCCTCCCCGTTATTGCACCCCAAAACGATGTTGCAGTAACATAATACAACACATAATACTACAGATGTGATTCTTGGCTGAACCCTACGATTAGTGATGGTGCATTAAAACAACACAATAACTAAATAATAATGATAAATTGAGGCAACTGGTAATAGTACAACATGGACTTTTCAAGCAATGTAACATCTCCCTGTGGTGTGTGGACATGGATGTGTGCATGCACGGCTAGACCATGCTTAAAAAAAATGATTCAGTAGATAGTTCATTTTCTTTTTTTAAACAATAGTTTTCCATCCATTATCTATAGCCGCTTATCCTGTGCAGGGTCGCAGGCAAGCTGAAGCCTCTCCCAGCTGACTATGGGCAAGAGGCAGGGTACACCCTGGACAAGTCACCAGATCATCACAGGGGTGACACATAGAGACAAACAACCATTCACACTCACATTCACACCTACGGTCAATTTAGAGTCACCAGCTAGCCTAACCTGCATGTCTTTGGACTGTGGGGGAAACCGGAGCACTCGGAGGAAACCCACGCAGACACGGGGAGAACATGCAAACACCACAAAGAAAGGCCCCCGTCGGCCACTGGGCACAAACCCAGAACCTTCTTGCTGTAAGGTGACAGTGCTAACCACTACATCACCGTGCCGCCCACAATAGTTTTTCAACTGTAAAAAAAAAAACCATAAAATGAATTGACAGTGTCTAAAGACATGCAGGTTAGGTTAACTGGTGACTCTAAATTGACCGTAGGTGTGAATGTGAATGTGAACGGTTGTCTGTGTCCATGTGTCAGCCCTGTGATGACCTGGCAACCTGTTCAGGGTGTACCCCGCCTTTCGCCTGTAGTTAGCTGCGATAGGCTCCAGCTTGCCTGCGACCCTGTAGAACAGGATAAAGCGGCTAGAGATAATGAGATGAGATACTATATATTTCAATAGTCTATCATAGGCTCCAGCTTGCCTGCGACTCTGTAGAACAGGATAAGTGGCTACAGATAATGGATGGATGGATAGTCTATCATTTAACTATTGCTCATGTTACAAAAATTATTTTCTTAAACTTGCACAGAGAATAATGTTGGCCCTGATTCATCTCAGGACATGTTTATTTGCCAGCTCTGAATCATGTTGAAACTGATGCATGAAGTAATTTTCATATTGGATCAGGATCAGTCTTTATATATATATTGTGCAACTGCAAACAATAGCCAACAAAACACTACAGTGGGTTTACACCCTGATCTTTACGAAAACTGCAGTGTATTCTTTAACATGCATTGGGTGTTGCTCTCCAATACACAGGACCTCCTTACGTCCTATCTTTTACGAACTTTTACGTCCTATCAAAGGGACAAAAATTGTTTTTCACATGGAACCAAAATTCATTGAGGAGGTAGCACACAAGACTGGAAACCCATGTGATCAGAAAAAAACTTAACCTTCCCAAAAAAAGACAGAACCAGATCTTACTGTACTGTTCTCCAGCAGTTTAAGGAGCAAGTCCAGCCAAGTTGAAGGAGCAAGTGCTCTTGTAAGCTTTACCAACAACACAACGGTCATCCGGGCAGCACGGTGGTGTAGTGGTTAGCGCTGTCGCCTCACAGCAAGAAGGTCCGGGTTTGAGCCCCGTGGCCAGCGAGGGCCTTTCTGTGCGGAGTTTGCATGTTCTCCCCGTGTCCGCGTGGGTTTCCTCCGGGTGCTCCGGTTTCCCCCACAGTCCAAAGACATGCAGGTTAGGTTAACTGGTGACTCTAAATTGACCATAGGTGTGAATGCGAGTGTGAATGGTTGTCTGTGTCTATGTGTCCGCCCTGTGATGACCTGGCAACTTGTCCAGGGTGTACCCCGCCTTTCGCCCGTAGTCAGCTGGGATAGGCTCCAGCTTGCCTGTGACCCTGTAGAACAGGGTAAAGCGGCTAGAGATAATGAGATGAGATAATTGTCATCCAGTCATGCATATTACACTTCTGGACTCCAAACATAGGATCAAGGACAACATGAATAGTTACACAAGTTGAAGTCTGTCCATCAATGGTGTAATCAAGTGTTTCCTCACTCGCTGGACATGGACACCCTTAATTTTTCCAACAACCATGTCTAGAAGGTTGTTCTATATGCTTATCACACTTACCATATGCTTATCATACATCAAACTTCTGTCAAGTGTTGATGTTTTTGCATTTGGTATAGCCAGGGCATTATCAGGCATAGATGTGCTGGTATGAGTAGTTCTGCGGGATGTGTACAAGTTTGGTAACATTGCCTGGAAGTATCTGGGACAGTCACTGATATACATTTTGCAGAGCACTGTGATAGCAGCAACGTCCCTTCAGTGTCAGAGTGTAGTGATGGCCAATTCCCTGCAAGCAGTGATTTGATCGACGTCAATGATTCAGAGAGCTTTCTGCTGAATTGAGTCAAGTTGGTTTAAAACAGTTGGTGAGGTACTAATCTATGACTGACAGGTGTATTCCATAATATTACTAGTTTGAGCTTTGTATACAGTTGCTGTTCCTGCAGTATCAAGTTTGTTGGCAATTTTCAGCAGTGCTCCAAGTCTCTGCCCAGCCCTCATCAAGATATCAGAGATGTGCCTGGTCCTGTCAGTTGTGACACTGAGGATATTAAGTTCCTTATCTACTACCAAGTTGATATTTCCAAACTGCAGACCAGAAGTTGTTGGCATCCTTTTCCTGGACAGTATCATGGTCTTACATTTTGCAGGCACAAAGGTAACTTTCTATTTGGCAACCCACACTCTCTCTTCTTCTCAAGGTCTCTATTTAGACTAGCTACTAGACTAGCTTGCCCCCTCATTTCCAGATCTTATTGGCGCACATAGCATAGCATAGAGGAGAAGAAGCCTTTGTCACATGTCTAATCAAGCACAGTGACATTCCTCCTCTGCATTTGACCCATCTGAAGCAGTGAACATATGTATGCACACACAAGTGAGCAATGAGCACACACACATACCCAGAGCAGTGGGCAGCTATGCTACAGCACCTGGAGAGCAGTTAGGGGTTAGGTGCCTTCCTCAAGCCATGATACAGAGGGAGGGAATCTGCATCATGGCACTTCAGCCATGATACAAAGGGAGGGAAAATGCTGCTCATTCACTCAACTCCCCTCATATTTTTCCTGCCGGTACCAGGAATCAAACCAGCAACCCTTTGGGCCCAAGGGTGCTTCTTTAACCTTTAGGCCATACATCAGCATACAGGTTATAGCTGGTTTTCACAAGCATCCATGAGGTTGTCTACAAAGACAGAGAATAGAAGCAGGCCAAGTACGGAGCCCTGAGGCACCAAGGCATTGATGGGTGAAGTGTCTGATGATTGGCCTGAGAGAACAACCTCAATGGACCTTCCATGAAGATAACTCTGCAACCATGGGAGAAGCATCCCTGTCACTCCCTTGGATCTCAACTTGGCACATAGACCATTGTGCCACACTTTGTCAAAGACTCCTTTGATGTCAAGCGCGATGATGCATACTTCTTCATTTCTGTCTCAGGAAGTATTCCATATCTGAGCAAGGATGGTAAGGTCAGTAGTGCTGTGATTTGGTCTGAAGTCGAATTGTTTGCTGGAGATCAATTTATTATTGAGCAGGTGGTTTTGAAGTTGCTTGTTGACCACAGATTCCTTCACCTTGCTGATGATGCTGAGAAAGTAAATGGGTTGGTACTTTGTTGGATCAGCTCTAAAATCTCTCTTGTTTACTGGAATAACAAAAGCAGTCTTCCATTGGTCTGGGAAAACACCTTTGGAGAAGCATAGTTGAAAGAGATGGCATAATGGACTTGCCAGTTCTTCACAGCATTCTTTCAAGACTCTACTTGGAACCTGGTCAGGACCAGTAGCTTTGTCAGGCTTGAGATGTCTCAGGATCTTTGTGATGTCTTTGGGCCTGAAGACTACTTTGTCCAGCATGACTTGAGGGTGCATTGCAGCCCCTTGTGGTTAATGGTGACCATTGTCTAGTCTGTGTTTTTCTGCAAAAGTCTGACAAAAAAATGTTGGCTTTGTCTTTTGCTGTTATGTGCACAGTGCCAGAATATTCAGGACTTTCAGAGTGGCCGGACCTTCCAGAAAGGGAGTTTATGACATTCCACCACTTTTTACTACTTAAACTTCTGTCAGCAAGGTTATTCTTGAGTTTTATGCTGTGGTTCCTTTTAGCATTTCTTTCTGTATGATTAAATGCTTTTCTTGTTTGAACAAACTTCTTGTTTTCAGATGTGCTGTTTTTTACCTTTATGGTACATGCTTCTTTTCCTTTTTGCAAGTCTTCTGCACCTATCATCAAATCAGGCTTTGTCACCTATCTTCCTGGTAACTGTTTTGCTTGGGATGTAAGCATCTATGGCTTCACAGATGACTTCAGTGATCTTTGTGCAGACTTTCTCAGGATCGTTGCCTTTGAAAACAGCAGGCCGGTTGACTGACAACAGATGCCCTCTCATATCCCAGAAGTTGGCCTTTACGTAGCATCAGACTTTCCTTTTATACGTCTCATCACAAAATGCTGATATTTTGAACTGTACAAGAACAGGGTTGTGGTCTGAGGTACCTATGTTGGCAATAGTTGTAGCTACAGCAGGTAGGTCTGTCATGACTAAGTTTTCCCCTCTAGTTGGAGCTTTCACAATAAACTTAAGCTGCCCATAAAAAGTGGAACACTGCATGAAGCACTGATGAGTCGTTTGTTCATCAGAAAGTTTCAAGAACACTGATCGATCGATCGATCGATCGATAGATCGATCGATCGATCGATCGATAGATAGATTTAACTGCAATTAAATCGCCTATGTTGTGGTTGAAAAAGAGATATAACTGAATGTGAATATATTATTTGAATACAGATACAAAACTGCATTATCCTTTTTTAAAAGCCTTGTTAGAAAGATTAAGAGGGCATTTGGTTGAGACCATATGTGTGCATCAGGACTGGGATCCCACAAGCCACAACAAAAACTAGCCATGCAAATGGTAAGTTTTTTGCCTCCACATGGTTGTGAGAGAAATTATAGATACACTGTATGTGAACACCTAATGCTGAATCATTACAGTTTCCCTTCACTGGAACTAAGAGGCCCAAACCTGTTCCAGATGGCAATGCCCCTGTCCACAAAGCAAGCTCCATGAAGATGTGGTTTGCCAAGTTTGGAGTGAAAGAACACATGTGGCCTGCAAAGACCCCTGAGATCAACCTCTCTGAACACATTTGGGTTTGTGTTTAAATGCAAATACAGATACATATTTGAATATTTGAAGTATATTTCCCTAGTTTTGAAGCTTGTGTGTTTTGTTCCCCACCCAAGTATGATTGCTACCTAAACAAAACTGACCAAAGAAAGTAAAAAAGTACTGCACTTATGAAGTTCTCCATTTTTTTTCCATACCAGGTATTGCAGTTGATCTGCACAGAACTTCCTGGTGGATGGACAATTCCAGCATGACTACATGGACACATGCTGACCGGGATACACTGGCCTTGGTCATCCTGTGCCAGACCTGCAGGACACTGGCAGCCTGGTACACAGCTCCGAGCACCTGCATTCACTTGGCAGCTCCAGTTCTGCTGTAAGTCAGTACATGAGCCTCCACATGGCTGGCCACACTCTTGATACACCTGTCCACCAGAACACTGCATTGCTGGGTGGAGAAAGAGACATAATTAAAAAAAAAAAAAGGGATTAAAAAAAGCAGTTACGTTAATTTAAGAATGGTGCTACTGTTTTTTTTTTTTTTTTTGCTTCCTATAATTGACCATTTTGATGCCATCTGAAGATTGCATTCAACATTTATACTCAAAATATCAAAGCTAGATGATGGTGGAATCTCTTACGGCAGAAGGTGTGGTTTCTCCAGCTCACTAGCACCCCCTCCTGTGCACAATGTTGAGCATAGGCAGTGAGGACAGTACACTGGCACTGCATGTGTGGGGTGCAGCTACACACCTCACTCAGACACTGCCGCATGTATGGCTCCCGCTCCACCACGTCATGACAGTTCTGAGAGAGGGACGGCAAACTTATAGTCAATGATTTTGGGTAAAGTTAGCTCTAAATTAACAGTTAACATGATGAGCAGGCAAATAGAGACACCCCCTTGCTCTGACTGGTTAAATGTTTGTGGTCCATTTTTATAAGCCATTAACACTGTTAGATTTTTTTTTTCAATAATTTCATCCTCTGCAATAATTTTGCTCAGTCTCTGGGAATCAATTACTCTGGGAACCATTGACAAACTGGTGACACATTTGCCCAGACTACTGAACTGAGTCATAAATCCATGCTAACCTGAAACACGGGACTGTTGATAACACCACAGACACTCTCTGCATACTCTCTGTGCTGGGTGTAGGTGTTACAGGGGTCTGAGTTCACTGCTGAGGGCAAATAGCATGATCCAAGACTGAACTTTGCAACAAAGGAGGTCACACTGTTCTCAATGTCACCCTCTGGAGTGGTGAAGTCATCGTGTTGATTCCAAGTCAGTGTTCCACACAGGCCTCTCACCTGTTATAGTGTACACACCCAAACAGAGTTGGAGATTAAGTCCAAATATGATAATAATATTTATGTGGGGAAAGTTAGTGAACATGCTGAAATCAGTTTTCTGAATGCTCTATTCCGATTAAGCAAAAGTCCTGCAGGTAGCATGTCACATATTTTTCTTTCTGTCAACAGGCAATTTAATAATCAATGAAAATGCAACATAGCTGCAATTATCAAATGAATCACTGCAAATGTGGCTTTGTCAGTCCTGCACGCTTTGGCATGTGCACGCCAAGCGAACTCTTGCACGCACACCATTAACGACGCACACCTGCTTATGATTAAGGAGCAATATGTGCACCTATATAAAGACTGTTTATATGCATGCTCAGTGCAAAGTATTGAGTTTGTTGCAACACTTTACCGAGCCTTGTTTCTATGATTGATTTCCTAGTTGTCTGAATTCCGATTCCTGTTCCTAGTTTACGTTTTCCTCTGTGCCTCTGACTTCCCATTTGTGCCTTGCCTGAACCTTCGCTTGTTTAACGGTTGTGATTTTGCCTGCTGATTTGGACTGTCTGTGTGTGTGTTTTCACCATTCAATTAAAACATAATTCTGCCCTTACATCCGCATCCTACCTCGACCCTGACAGGTTAAACAATATGGCTTCCACCCTCATTATTCACCAGCTAATAAAAGTGCACTTCATCCAGCACATCCTAATATTTTGCTTTATATATATATATATATATATATATATATATATATATATATATATATATATATATATATATATATATATACACACACACACAACCCCCGATTCCAAAAAAGTTGGGACAAAGTACAAATTGTAAATAAAAACGAAATGCAATAATTTACAAATCTCAAAAACTGATATTGTATTGGCTCATTTGAAATTTCATGACAGCAACACATCTCAAAAAAGTTGGAACAGGGGCAATAAGAGGCTGGAAAAGTTAAAGGCACAAAAAAGGAACAGCTGGAGGACCAAATTGCAACCCATTAGGTCAACTGGCAATAGGTCATTAACATGACTGGGTATAAAAAGAGCATCTTGGAGTGGCAGCGGCTCTCAGAAGTAAAGATGGGAAGAGGATCACCAATCCCCCTAATTCTGTGCCGACAAATAGTGGAGCAATATCAGAAAGGAGTTTGACAGTGTAAAATTGCACAGAGTTTGAACATATCATCATCTACAGTGCATAATATCATCAAAAGATTCAGAGAATCTGGAAGAATCTCTGTACGTAAGGGTCAAGGCCGGAAAATCATACTGGGTGCCCGTGATCTTTGGCCCTTAGACGGCACTGCATCACATACAGGCATGCTTCTGTACTGGAAATCACAAAATGGGCTCAGGAATATTTCCAGAGAACATTATCTGTGAACACAATTCACCGTGCCATCCGCCATTGCCAGCTAAAACTCTATAGTTCAAAGAAGCCGTATCTAAACGTGATCCAGAAGCACAGACGTCTTCTCTGGGCCAAGGCTCATTTAAAATGGACTGTGGCAAAGTGGAAAACTGTTCTGTGGTCAGACGAATCAAAATTTGAAGTTCTTTATGGAAATCAGGGACGCCGTGTCATTCGGACTAAAGAGGAGAAGGACGACCCAAGTTGTTATCAGCGCTCAGTTCAGAAGCCTGCATTTCTGATGGTATGGGGTTGCATTAGTGCATGTGGCATGGGGAGCTTACACATCTGGAAAGATACCATCAATGCTGAAAGGTATATCCAGGTTCTAGAGCAACATATGCTCTCATCCAGACAACGTCTCTTTCAGGGAAGACCTTGCATTTTCCAACATGACAATTCCAAACCACATACTGCATCAACTACAGCATCATGGCTGCATAGAAGAAGGGTCCGGGTACTGAACTGGCCAGCCTGCAGTCCAGATCTTTCACCCATAGAAAACATTTGGCGCATCATAAAACGGAAGATACGACAAAAAAGAACCAAGACAGTTGAGCAACTAGAATCCTACATTAGGCAAGAATGGGTTAACATTCCTATCCCTAAACTTGAGCAACTTGTCTCCTCAGTCCCCAGACATTTACAGACTGTTGTAAAGAGAAAAGGGGATGTCTCACAGTGGTAAACATAGCCTTGTCCCAACTTTTTTGAGATGTGTTGTTGTCATGAAATTTAAAATCACCTAATTTTTCTCTTTAAATGATACATTTTCTCAGTTTAAACATTTGATATGTCATCTATGTTCTATTCTGAATAAAATATGGAATTTTGAAACTTCCACATCATTGCATTCCATTTTTATTTACAAATTGTACTTTGTCCCAACTTTTTTGGAATCGGGGTTGTGTGTGTGTATATATATATATATATATATATATATATATATATATATATATATATATATATATATATATATATATATATACACACACACACACACACACACACACACACACACACACACACACTATACCCCTCCTTGAATCGCCACCTTAACGTGGTGAAGGGCAGTGTTGTTTTTGGCAGCCATTTTTGATTTAGTTTTAGTCTTAGTCTTTTGGACGAAATGCTTATTAGTTTTAGTCACATTTTAGTCAATTCCATCCTTGATAGTTTTGGTCTAGTTTTAGTCGACGAAAACTAAAAGGGTTTTAGTCCAGTTTTAGTCATTCATTTTAGTCAAAAAAATAATTACTTTAAAACATTAAATTAGGCCAATACAGAGATAGGAAATTGTAATCGAGGTTGACAGGTTGTGCATAACATGCTCTCTACATAAACGCTGTCTAGTGTGCCTGCTCTCTACATAAACGCTGTCTAGTGTGTATGCTCTCTACATAAACACTGTCTAGTGTGCATGCTCTCTACATAAACGCTGTCTAGTGTGCATTCTCTCTACATAAACGCTGTCTAGTGTGCATTCTCTCTACATAAACGCTGTCTAGTGTGCATTCTCTCTACATAAACGCTGTCTAGTGTGTATGCTCTCTACATAAACGTTGTCTAGTGTGTATGCTCTCTACATAAACGTTGTCTAGTGTGTATACTCTACATAAACGCTGTCTAGTGCGCATGCTCTCTACATAAACGCTGTCTAATGTGTATGCTCTCTACATAAATGCTGTCTAGTGCGCATGCTCTCTACATAAACGTTGTCTAGTGTGTATACTCTACATAAATGCTCTCTAGTGTGTATGCTCTCTACATAAACGCTCTCTAGTGTGTATGCTCTCTACATAAACGTTGTCTAGTGTGTATATTCTACATAAACGCTGTCTAGTGTGCATGCTGTCTACATAAATGCTGTCTAGTGCGCATGCTCTCTACATAAACGCTGTCTAGTGCAGACATCCCAAGTCTCCCGGAAGTTCCGGGAGTCTCCCACATATTGATAGTGGCTCCCTGATGCCCGCAAATTGGATAATATCTCCCAGAATCTAGAGCAAGCGAGTAAGAGCATGCACGTGAAACATTAATGTCTGCATTGCGCACATGACGGAGTGCGCGAGGGAGAGCGAGAGAGAGACTGTGCGTGTGCCTGTTCATGTAGCGCATGCTGGACAAAGAGCATCCTGATTGATTTACAGACATCCAAACTCATTTCAGGGAGGTGTCGTGACACCACCCCCCCAATGGGAAAAAAAGGCATGCGTCACGACACCTCCCTGAAATGAATTTCTGCAGGTTGGGATGTCTGCTAGTGTGTATACTCCATTGTTCACAGACTTGTGTTTCTGCCTCCGTTTAACATGTCGCAATGCGCTGATAGAGCACAAACATGTCATGATGAACACACAACTAGAAGGTGACCACGCTGTCCGTTAATGTAAATATGATGGCTAAACATGCTGCTAACGTTTGAGTAGCCAGGTGTGCTGCTGCTCATTTAGACATATTAAGGCACAGCAACAGGTCTGAAAAGCTACATTTCTCCCCGTACGTTTCACAGTAACTCAAATATGGGTAAATATATAACAAAGCATTCAGTTGCTGTCCCACCAATAATCCCTGCAGGACAAGTTTTACTCATGATATGTTAATTGAATTTAAGTTAGCTTAACCAAGCCAACTTTAGCATGAAGCTAGCAGTCCCATTCATTTTCGCCAGGTCACGGTGTTTTGGAAAACTTCATAGGAAATTAATCACAGCCCGATTATTGAGTGACATTAACCAAAGCTAGCAAACGTATGCATGATTTGTTAACAGGACTTCTTGTAACATTAACTTACCATCGCAGAAATAGCAGCATGGTGAGCCTTTAGATGCCTCTTGAGGTCGGTCGTATTCTTGCCACATAGTTTATAGCCACAGCCTCTGTCTCCGACTACAAGGCATTCCGTTTTATTTTCTGCTGGATTATGTGTAAAGTATGTCCATAAATCATCCCGTCTTTTCCACCCACCAAGCCCTTGTGCTGGCGTTGCCGCCGCCATGGTCCATGAACTGTGTGGCTGCCCCAGTGTGCACTGTGCCTGGTGGGCGTGACCAAACAAGGACCGGATGCAGGTGCATTGCTGATATTTTCAGCATTTGGCAGATAGATTGCATGCACCATTAGAGGAAACGCCATGCATTTTGAAAGTCCTATAGCCAACCCACTAACATTTCCGTCTCATCTCGTCAACGAAAACAAATATGTCTCGTCATATTTTCGTGATCAAAGAGTTATGTTTAGCTCGTCACTGTCTCGCTTTAGTCATGAAAAAAAGGTGCGTTAACGAAATCATTTCGTCATCGTCATCGTTAATGAAAACAACACTGGTGGAGGGATTTGAGTGCCTCCCAAGGCAAACAGGTCCTAGATGAGAGGTCAGATGAAGAGCGGCTCATAAAGGACCCTTATGGAAGAAAAAACAGGTATCCGAGTACCCTCACCCAGACCAGGGATATTGGGGCCCCACCCTGGAGCCAGGCCTGGGGGAGGGGCTCGTTGGCGAATGCCTGGTGGTCGGGCCTATATCCGTGGGGCACAGCTGGGCACAGCCTGAATAAGCAACACAGAACCACTCTCCTGTGGACCCACCACCCGCAGGAGGTGCTGTAAGGGTCCGGTGCACTGTGGATTGGGTGGCAGCCGAAGGCAGAGGCCCTGGTGTACTGATCCCCAGCTGACAAAACTGGCTTTTGGGACATGGAATGTCACCTCTCTGGTGGGAAAGGAGCCTGAGCTTGTGCATGAAGTTGAGCGGTACCAACTAGATATAGTTGGGCTCACCTCAATGCATAGCTTGGGCTCTGGAACCAATTTCCTGGAGAGAGGTTGGACTCTCTTCTATGCTGGAGTTGCCAAGGGTGAGCGGTGCTGGGCAAGGGTGGGGCTACTGGTAGCCCCCCAGTTTGGCACGCTAACATTGGAGTTCTCCCCAGTGAATGAGAGGGTTGTTTCCCTGTGCCTTCGGGTTGGGGAACAGTCTCTGACTATCATTTGCGCTTATGTGCCAAATGGTAGTTCGGAGTACCCGGCCTTCTTGGAGTCCTTGAGTGGGGTGCTAGACAGTACACCACAAGGGAACTCCATTGTTTTACTCGGGGACTTCAATGCTCACATGGGCAAAGACAGTGAGACCTGGAGGGGTGTGATTGGGAGGAACGGCCTGCCTGATCTGAACCCGAGTGGTGTTCAGTTGTTGGACTTTTGTGCCATGCATGGTTTGGCCATAACGAACACCATGTTTGAGCATAAGGGTGTCCATAAGTGCACGTGGCACAAGGACACCCTAGGCTGCAGATCGATGATTGACTTTGTAGTCGTTTCATCTGATCTACGACTGTATGTCTTGGACACTCAGGTGAAGAGAGGAGCAGAGCTGTCAACTGATCACTACCTGGTGGCGAGCTGGATCAGATGGTGGGGTAGGAGACTGGACAGACCAGGCAGGCCCAAACAAGTAGTGAGGGTATGCTGGGAACGTCTGGCGGAGGCTCCCGTCCATCGGATCTTCAACTGTCACATCCGGCAGAGCTTCAACTGCATACCGGGGGAGGATGGGGACATTGAGTCTGAGTGGACCGTGTTCCGCATCTCCATTGCTGAGGCGGCCGTGCAGAGCTGTGGCTGCAAGGTTGTTGGTGCTTGTCGTGGCGGTAATCCCTGAACCCCCTGGTGGACACCTGTGGTGAGGGGAGCCATCAAGCTGAAGTAGGAGTCTTATCGGGCTTGGTTAGCCTGTGGGTCTCCAGAGGCAGCTGACAGATACCGACGGGCCAAACAGAATGCGGCTCTGGCAGTCACTGAAGCAAAAACTCGGGTGTGGGAGGAGTTCGGAGAGGCCATGGAAAGTGACTTTTGGTCAGCCTCGAAGAGATTCTGGCAAACCATCCAGCGGCTCAGGAAAGGAAAACAGTGCTCTGTCCCTACTGTTTACAGCGAGGATGGAGTGCTGTCGACCTCAACTGGGGACATCATCCAATGGTGGAAGGAATACCTTGAGGATCTCCTCAATCCCACCTTCATGTTGTCCAAGGAGGACGCAGAGTCTGAGGGTGCTTGGGAGGACTCACCTATCAGAGGGGCTGAGGTTGTTGAGGTGGTTAAAAAGCTCCTTGGTGGCTGGGCTCCTGGGGTGGATAAGATTCGTCCTGAGTTCCTGAAGGCACTGGATGTTGTTGGACTGTCTTGGCTGACACGCCTCTTCAACATTGCATGGAGGTTGGGGACAGTGCCTCTGGATTGGCAGACTGGGGTGAGGGGGACTGGAGAGTGTGTTCCAACTATAGGGGGATCACACTTTTCAGCATCCCTGGGAAAGCCTATACTGGAGAGGAGAGTCCGGTCGATAGTTGAACCTCAGATTCAGGAGGAATAATGCGGTTTTTGTCTGGTCGTGGAACACTGGACCAGCTCTTTACCCTTGCAAGGGTACTGGAGGGTGCATGGGAGTTTGCCCAATTGGTCTACATGTGTTTTGTGGACCTGGAGAAGGCTTACAACTGTGTCCCTCATGGTGCCCTGTGGGGGGTGCTTCAGGAGTACGGGGTTCAGGGCCCACTACTGCAGGCCATTTGGTCCCTGTATGACCGGAGCAGGAGTTTGGTTCGCATTGCCGGCAGTAAGTTGGACTTGTTCTCGGTGCATGTTGGACTCCGCCAGGGCTGTCCTTTGTCACCGGTTCTGTTCATAACTTTTATGGACAGAATTTCTAGGCCCAGCCAAGGCGCAGAGGGTGTCTGATTTGGTGGCATCAGGATCACGTCTCTGCTTTTTGTGGATGATGTGGTCCTGTTGGCTTCATCAATCTGTGACTTACAGCATGCGCTGGGATGGTTTGCAGCCGAGTGCAAAGCGGCTGGGATGAGGATCAGCACCTCCAAGTCCGTGGCCATGGCGCTCAGCTAGAAACAGGTGGAGTGCCTACTCCAGGTCAGGGGGGAGTTGCTACCGAAAGTGGAGGAGTTTAAGTATCTCAGGGTTTTGTTCACTAGTGAGGGTAAGGGGGAGCGGGAGTTGGACAGAAGGATCGGGGCAGCGTCAGCAGTGATGCAGACACTAAACTGGTCTGTTGTGGTAAAGAGAGAGCTGAGCCAAAAGGCAAAGCTCTCAATTTACTGGTCCATCCACGTTCCCACAATCACCTATGGTCATGAGCTATGGGTAGTGACCGAAAGAATGAGATTGCGGATACAAGCAGTAGAAATGAGTTTTCTCCGCAAGGTGGTTGGGCTCTCCCTTAGAGACAAGAGAAGCTTGGTCATTCAGGAGAGACTCTGAGTAGAACCGCTGCTCCTCCACATTGAAAGGAGTCAGTTGAGGTGGTTTGGGCACCTTGTTAGGATGCCCCCTGGATGCCTCCCAAGGGAGGTTTTCTGGGCATGCTCCACTGGGATGAGACCCCGGGGCAGACCCAGGACATGCTGGAGAGATTACATCTCTCGGCTGGCCTAGGAACGCCTCGGTATTCCCCCGGAAGAGCTGGTGGAGGTGGCCAGGGAGAGGGAAATATGGGCTGCTCTGCTTAGGCTGCTACCCCTGCGACCCGGATCCAGATAAGCTGTAGAAGATCATCTCATCTCATTATCTCTAGCCGCTTTATCCTTCTACAGGGTCGCAGGCAAGCTGGAGCCCATCCCAGCTGACTACGGGCGAAAGGCGGGGTACACCCTGGACAAGTCGCCAGGTCATCACAGGGCTGACACATAGACACAGACAACCATTCACACTCACATTCACACCTACGGTCAATTTAGAGTCACCAGTTAACCTAACCTGCATGTCTTTGGACTGTGGGGGAAACCGGAGCACCCGGAGGAAACCCACGCGGACACGGGGAGAACATGCAAACTCCACACAGAAAGGCCCTCGCCGGCCCCGGGGCTCGAACCCAGGACCTTCTTGCTGTGAGGCGACAGCGCTAACCACTACACCACCGTGCCGCCCGCTGTAGAAGATGGATACATATATATATATATATATATATATATATATATATATATATATATATATATATATATATATATATATATATATATATATATGGAAAAAATTTAAGAGACCATTTCATTTTTTTCTTAAATCAGCATCTCTATATATGGCAGCCATTTCATTCCAGTGTCTGTACACAAGCTCACCTCATTTTACTTAATGAATTACTGATTAGGTGATTACCTGTATCAAATCTGATTTAATGAGGAAGGATATAAAAAACACTGCTGTGGTCATCACTATGCTCTTGCAATCAGACCAGTTTGGATGGCAAAAACAGTGCTAGTAATACCTTAAATTTAATTGGAATACATAATATCTATTCATCATGCCAAAAGAGTTGAAAATAAAAGTTTTCCCATTGTTATAGCTACCAACTCTATTGGATAAACTAACAGATTATTGTACAAACACATTTATGGCTTTCAAAGTAGTGCTGAACCATCCTTCTAGGACATTAGTTTCTTCTTAAAGAGATTGTTTTGCTTATTTGGACACCTGTTACAAAGTACTGCATTCATTCTAAAACTCAAGGAAAAGCCTTTCTTTTGGGAATCATAAACTTATTGGAGTAGGGACAGATGTTCGGTAGGTCATGAAAACAGGAACTGAAATATGCTGCGTGCTGTATTTTTTGGTAACATTTAACTCTCACATTGTAACAATAGCATTAGCCATAACAACGTTACTGAAAACAGTCTTGGATATTTATCCAAGAGTACCCTGCACAGGAAATGACCATGATCCTTACATCAAGTGTTACTGATTGGTGATTCACGTGCAGCATCACTAATGCTGCAATACAGCATCATGTCAAACTGACAAAGAAGATGGCTGAGGTTTTTTTTAATGGAAGTCAGAAAAAATACCATGCTGTACCTTATGCGCAAACCCTGGCTGCAGAGTGATGAGGATCAGAGGGCCTTCAGTGTGCCACAGCAGCTGAGCCCCAAACACATGGACCATGAGGAAACTTGAAGATGATCTCCGCACAACCAGATCGGCTGTTAACACTGGCAAAGACTCTGGCTGTCCATTTAGCATCACAGAACCTGAGAGAGAAGACAAAACAGAGTAAGGAGGAAAGAGAGAGGAGAACAGAATCATGCATAGCAAAAAGGATAAATCAGTGATTAAATGCACTACATTTGTTCAGTGACTTTAATTAATAGACAGACCAAAATATGAACAAAAAACATTGAGGTCAGTGTACACAGGTAAGGGCCAGAAATTTAATGAATAAATGAAAGGATGGATGGATAATTTGATAGATAAAGGGGTTGATATGGAAGCTGGATGTTTATGGAGGTACACTGAAGAATGAATGGGATAAACAGACAGAGTTTAATGGTGGATGGCTGGCTGGCTGGCAAATATTTAAACTGAAATATAGGCATACTGGAATATATGGATATAGGTTGAGATGTATGGATTAATAAATGGAATAATGAATGACAGATCAATAAATGGATGGATGGTGAATATTTAAACAGAAAGAAAGGCATACTGGAATATATGGATATAGGTTGAAATGTATGGATAAATAAATGGAATAATGAATGACATCAGTGGATGGATGGATGGATGGATGGATGGATGGATGGATGGATGGATGGATGGATGGATAATGAAGAACAGATCAAAGCAAAACATCCTAATGGACAGATAAGCTGCTCACCCATGTTAGTGAGGGTCACTGTGGTATGGAGGGCAGTGATGGTCGTATCCCATGGGCAGCGCATGCCACCTCCCTTTACACACTGCCCACCTCTGATGGTCACTGCAATTTTCTTATCCACAAAGTCCTATACAACCAGTAATACAGAGCAGGTGTTTTCTAGGAGCCAGTTATGCAAATCACATGTTTGCTAGTTTCAGAAGTTCAGATCTTTGATCTTTTTTTTTTATTAACCCAACCTCTGATATTGCATTTCAAAAGATAAACATGCAGTATACATTCCATAAAAAGTCAAAGAAGAAGCCATAAAGATGTGATAAGAGGGATTGTATCAGCAATGAATATTGCACTCACCTCAATGGCTGTGATCTGACAGTCACCGGCCTGGAAGTTATACCTCTTCTTATCAAAAGTAGTGATTTGCATTGTCCCTGTAATACTGCACTGAGCTGCACACCTTTCTGCAGAACACTGCCACTGGCCTGCCTGACACACACTATCAAAGATAGTGAAAGAAAGAAGGATGAACAGAATAGCTGAACTTATATTTAACACACAGGCTTCAATTACTCAACAGATTAACAATGCTATTAATAACTGCATGGTTCTTATTGTGTGATTCGCTTTGTGACCCTTTTTAGTCTTCAAATGTCTGAACAAGGTTTTGTCTCCAAGTGTAAATGGTGAACATTTTATCATGATGCAATAAAGATACAAGATGTTTGAAGCAGCCAGATCTAATAAGGTCATGTTTGTCTTTTACATTATATGTATGAACATTAACTGTTACAGTTTGCGATTTGTGATCCCTGTGCCCACTAAATGGTAAATGTCTTAGCTACTGAAACTGCTCATTTTTGAGCACAGTAATCATACTGATAAAATTAAACTTAGCACAGGGTTTACAGCATATCAGCAGTACTGCCAGTGCACGTACCAGGTGTTACACTTGTGTTTTATGGTGTCTCCTTCCTGGTAAGAGTGTCGCCTATGGAAGCAGGGGCAGTGTTCCCTCCGTAAGCATTGGCCATGATGCAGATAGAGCCCAGGAGGACACTCACAACCCCCAACACACTCCTCCCGACACTGGCCCGATGCTGGGGGAAGAGCCGAAGAGCAGCTGGGGGGACAGGAAGACACGCAGTCTGAGAAAAGCTGACCCCCAGGACACACTCGCTCTGTATGACAAATGAAAGGCAAAGAGAGAGCAAAAAAAAAAAGCAAGAGAAGAAAGCCAGAAGAAATAAATAGATAACAGGGAAATTTGTTGTTTAAAATAAACCTATGCTATCCTAGAGGGTGAGTCAGGATAGTTTTTGTGGCCTTTTAAAGTCATCAGCTACAGAGTAAAGTTTAATGGTGCTACAATGGTGTTTTATCAGTATTTTGTACAAAACCATGCTATTTCTATCTCTTGAAAGTATTAAATTTGCCTATAAAATCCTCATCACATTGTAAGTATTTACAGTGGTGCTTGAAAGTTTGTGAACCCTTTAGAATTTTCTATATTTCTGCATATGACCTAAAACATCATCAGATTTTCACACAAGTCCTAAAAGTAGATAAAGAGAACCCAGTTAAACAAATGAGACAAAAATATTATACTTGGTCATTTATTTATGGAGGAAAATGATCCAGTATTACATCTGTGAGTGGCAAAAGTATGTGAACCTTTGCTTTCAGTATCTGGTGTGAACCCCCCATGCAGCAATAACTGCAACTAAACATCTCCGGTAACTGTTGATCAGTCCTGCACACCAGCTTGGAGGAATTTTAGCCCATTCCTCCGTACAGAACAGCTTCAACTCTGGGATGTTGGTGGATTTCCTCACATGAACTGCTCGCATCAGGTCCTTCCACATTTCAATTGGATTAAGGTCAGGACTTTGACTTGGCCATTCCAAAACATTAACTTTATTCTTCTTTAACCATTCTTTGTTAGAATGACTTGTGTGTTAGGGTCGTTGTCTTGCTGCATGACCCACCTTCTCTTGAGATTCAGTTCATGGACAGATGTCCTGACATTTTCCTTTAGAATTTGCTGATATAATTCAGAATTCATTGTTCCATCAATGATGGCAAGCCGTCCTGGCCCAGATGCAGCAAAACAGGCCCAAACCGTGATACTACCACCACCATGTTTCACAGATGGGATAAGGTTTTTATGCTGGAATGCAATGTTTTCCTTTCTCCAAACATAACGCTTCTCATTTAAACCAAAAAGTTATATTTTGGTCTCATCCGTCCACAAAACATTTTTCAAATAGCCTTCTGGCTTGTCCACGTGATCTTTAGCAAACTGCAGATGAGCAGCAATGTTCTTTTTGGAGAGCAGTGGCTTTCTCCTTGCAACCCTGCCATGCACACCATTGTTGTTCAATTGTCTTGGCCAGGCCTAAGGGTCCCCTCTGCATCTCATCATTGCTGAGGAGTGTGCTCCCATCACCCAATCAAGCATCCAGCCAGAGCAGGTCATGATATATTTTTTACCATATTAACATGCCATTGTGTGTTATGCCTGATGTAAAGACTCTCGTCTCTGCGAGCCTACCACACAGATTTAATACTTGTCATTTTTAGGGCATACCTAACAACGTGTTTTTCTTTCTCTCTCTCTCTTCCCCCCCCCCCATCTGTCCCTCTGAGTTACATGTTGATCCTGGGATTGAGATGCTGGCCTCTTCTGCCCCTCGGACCTGCTTGATCCATCCTGGTGCCCTGTGTCTGGTCGGAGTTTTATCGCCCCACTCCTGTGAAGGACGGCCCCATGAGGACAGTTGAGGGTTATACCTGTTAAAACTGTTAATATTATAGTCAGGCTGTCTGTTGTTGCCCAAATGAGGATGGGTTCCCTTTTGAGTCTGGTTCCTCCCGAGGTTTCTTCCTCATGTCGTCTGAGGGAGTTTTTCCTTGCCACCGTCGCCACAGGCTTGCTCATGGGGGATAGATTAGGGATAAAATTAGCTCATGTTTTAAGTCGTTCAAATTCTGTAAAGCTGCTTTGCGACAATGTTTGTTAAAAGCGCTGTACAAATAAACTTGATTTTTTTTTTCTCCTGATGGTAGACTCATGAACATTAACCAATGTGAGAGAGGCCTTCAGTTGCTTAGAAATTACCCTGGGGTCCTTTGTGATATCGTCAACTATTACATGCCTTGCTCTTGGAGTGATCTTTGTTGGTCGACCACTCCTGGGGAGGGTAATAATGGTCTTGAATTTCCTCCATTTGTACACAATCTGTCTGACTGTGGATTGGTGGAGTCCAAACTCTTTAGAGATGGTTTCGTAACCTTTTCCAGCCTGATGAGCATCAATCAGAATCAGATTCAGAATTACTTTATTAATCCCTGGAGGGAAATTCAAATTTGCTACAAAGCTCCTGAATCAGAGAAGTAAACATGTCTGAAAATAGAAGATGAAATCATCTAAAAAAAGAATAAAAATAAAATAAGTTCAAATAAAAGCAGAATGAAGTGATTATATATACACATGATTCCTATATACATATAATGCACCTGAGTTAAGTATACACTGTATACATGGTAAGGCAGTGTTTCATTGTTATACAGTGGCATTGTACAGCTTGACTGCAACAGGTAGGAATGATTTCCTGTGTCTCTCAGTTGTGCAGCGTGGAAGAATCAGCCGTTTATTGAACGTGCTCCTGTGGCTGATCAGCTCCTCATGTAGAGGGTGGGAAGGACAGTCTAAGATTGTCTTTATTTTGGACAGTGTCCTCTTCTCCAACACCACTGTCAGAGAGTCCAATTCCTCACCTATAACATGGTCGGCCTTCCTGATGATCTTATCAGCAATGCGTTTTCTAAGGTCCTCACAAATCTCCTTTGTTTGTGTCATGATACACTTCCACAAACATGTGTTGTGAAGATCAGACTTTGATAGATCCCTGTTCTTTAAATAAAACAAGGTGCCCACTCACACCTGATTGTCATCCCATTGATTGAAAACACCTGACTCTAATTTCACCTTCAAATTAACTGCTAATCCTAGAGGTTCACATACTTTTGCCACTCACAGATATGTAATATTGGATCATTTTCCTCAATAAATAAATAAATGACCAAGTATAATATTTTTGTCTCATTTGTTTAACTGGGTTCTCTTTATCTACTTTTAGGACTTGTGTGAAAATCTGATGATGTTTTAGGTCATATTTATGCAGAAATATAGAAAATTCTAAAGGGTTCACAAACTTTCAAGCACCACTGTAACTCTATTCCTTCTGGAGATGGTGATTTGTCGGATCAAATGAGAATTGGTAACTACTTCTGCAAAAGAAATGAGACATACCACAGAGACCAGGGCCCCTCCAGCTGAGGATGATATGTTGTTGGGCACATTCACGGGCATAGCTAGCAAGTGTATCACACACAGCTGCCTCTCTCTCATTAGCCCCCAAACTGCAGTACACATATAGACAGGTATCTACATAGGGACCTGGATCCACCTGGAGCACAGTAAAAGGATTTAACATCACAAATTATTATTCTTCAACAGTACAAAATGCAGAATTTGAAAATGGAAGAGCCTGTGAAACATTCTGAAAGCTCTCTCACTTGATGATGGCACTGTGAAAAGGGATGCTCCTTGAGATGATGACATGCCAGTTCTGCTGCTCTACGCAAGTTGATGTCACCCATAACATCACAGCTGTGGCCCAACTCTGCTGCATCGCTACAGTCCTGGGGATGTTAACACCATTGGAAACTCAGAGCTTTGTCTTAGTTTTGGACTTATTCATATTCTCATTAAATAATTTAGTGCAGTCGTCATCAATCTTATCCAGCCTTGGACTGGTTTGGATGCTGATTTTCATCCCAAGTAAGTAAGATCCACTGCTTGTTTGAAGCCCAAAATAAACTGGAATCAGGTGTAGGTTATGTTTCATTGCAATGAAAATCTGCAGCCACACCATTCCTTTGCAGATAAGACAGGTGAGCCCCACTTTAGTACAAGAACTAAAAGCATATTGAAAGTATCCTGAAAGGCTTGGACAGGATACTCGAACCTCAGAGTGACCAGATAATTAGCAGTTATTCCACGAAATTGAGTCATATATGCACTGATAGTCAACGAGGCACGTAGCCCTGAGTTGGCTAAAAGCCATGTATGACGAGATTGAGGGGAATAATTGTTTTATTCTATTCAGTCACTGGATTTTGAGAAAACAGACCGTTTTTATTTTTTGCAAATTCGATAAATAAAATCTTTATACAAAACATCCAACAGAATCATTTCTGCTTAGAATGTAAACAAACCGGCGAAATGACAGTAGTAATTTGTGAAAAATGCTATAAAAATAATTTTTGAAAAAATAAAAAAAGATATTTTCTTACCATCAAATACTTTTATTCCATATTTTGTTATTTTTTTTCAATTTTGTGGGGTTTTTTTCCAAGTAAAGTTTTTATTTCGTCCTCAGTTGGTTCAGCAACACACTCCACCATTTTGTTTTTCTCTACTCACAGTATAAGAGCTGATATCCTCCGAGTAGAGTATCCAATCAGAGCGTGCGATTGCTCACCTCCAGTGAATGTGAATAGAATAATACTGAATATACATAGTTTACATTAGTTTTTCAATCTGTCTGCAAAGTCTGGTTGAAAATCCCCTTTGGAAAGAAATGACTGTCAACAAGTGAAAAAGAATGGAAGTTTGTTTCAGATTAATAACTACCTCTGGCTCTTGGTTTGGAACACGCCATGAATTTCCAAAGCTGGCAGCATAGTGCGATAGACTTCCAGTGCTACTGATGAAGTCATCTATACAAACACAATACCAAATAAAAAGAAAAGAGACTTCATGAAATATATTCCACACTTGTGTCTCAACAGTCTGAACAGGACTGAACCAAGCACATAGTCTTGGGGATCACCCAGTCAGAAAGTACAGGATCCAGGTTGTTTTCTCCCAAAAGAGACTAGCTTCTTGAAGTACTTCATGATGATTGAAGTGAGTGTTATGGGCCAATAATCATTGATACAAAATGCAGCTGACTTCTTTGACATGTGAAGAAATGGTATTTACAATGCTGGAATTACCACCTGTATAACGGAGATGCTACAGGTGTCTCTAAGGAGGCTTCCAAGTGACATAAGAGAAAAGCATTTCCAGGAGTCCAAAAGTGCATAATTGACCCCGTCCTCTGGGTGAATGTAGTGGCTGACTTCATAATTTTCACAGAAAATAAGTGCCCGCCCTTGAATTTGCTAGTGTGTGGAAATTCAAAAGAAATCTCTTACCATCAGCATTATTGTTGTATAATCCACAGAGGCCTCTAGTAGCAGCAAAGTGTTCTCCTGTAACTGTCAGATACACAGTGTTCCCCATGTCGAATTTCACTCTGATGCCAAATCCACTTTCAACAAACACAAAATCTCCCAGCCAGTGAATACTCACTCCTATGGGGGAAAAACATACTCTACGTAACTCAAAATGAACACTTTCTAATGATGATGATGATTATCATTATTATTATTATTATTATTGACCAACTGTTAAATTCTAAGAGGCAGAAACTTATTCAGGCAGCATGGTGGTGTAGTGGTTAGCGCTGTCGCCTCACAGCAAGAAGGTTCGGGTTCGAGCCCCATGGCCGATGAGGGCCTTTCTGTGCGGAGTTTGCATGTTCTCCTCGTGTCTGCATGGGTTTCCTCCGGGTGCTCCGGTTTCCCCCACGGTCCAAAGACATGCAGGTTAGGTTAACTGGTGACTCTAAATTGACCGTAGGTGTGAATGTGAGTGTGAATGGTTGTCTGTGTCTATGTGTCAGCCCTATGATGACCTGGCGACTTGTCCAGGGTGTACCCCGCCTTTCGCCCGTAGTCAGCTGGGATAGGCTCCAGCTTGCCGGTGACCCTCTAGAACAGGATAAAGCGGCTAGAGATAATGAGATGAACGAGATGAGAAACTTATTCAACAACAAAAAGTATAGCCTTGAAAAACTGAATTGTCATCAATGACAACTTGCTTTTTGTAGCTTCCATTACTGTAGTGGACTATTGGTGCAGCAGCACGGTGGTGTAGTGGTTAGCACTGTCACCTCACAGCAAGAAGGTTCTGGGTTTGAGCCCAGTGGCCAACAGGGGCCTTTCTGTGTGGAGTTTGAATGTTCTCCCCGTGTCTGCGTGGGTTTTCTCCAGGTGTTCCTGGAGGTTTCCCTCACAGTTCAAAGACATGCAGTTAGGTTAACATGGGGTGGCTTTGGGCTGAAGTACCCTTGAGCAAGGCGCCTAACCCCCAACTGCTCCCTGGGTGCTGTAGAATAGCTGCCCATTGCTCTGGGTATGTGTGTGTGCTCACTGCTCACTTATGCATGTGTTCACTGCTTCAGATGGGTTAAATGCAGAGGATGAATTTCACTGTGCTTGAGTGTGCATGTGACAAATAAAGGCTTCTTCTTCGATTGAAAGACATGCCTAACATCACGCAATTCCATCAATTTTTCTATTCTTTCTGTCCAAAGAAATGTATACAGTTTTGAATGTGCAGAAATCATGTGTTTCATAACTGTGTGCTATATATTTATGCCTAATGCTACTCATGTACACATTGCAAATGTTCTTCCCCTGTGCCCAGTATACAAAATATTTATCAAACATCTGTCAGTCATTTTAATACAGGTGTGTTTCAATTCCCAAAATCCATCCATCATCCATAACTGAACCGCTTGTCCTGTGCAGGGTCACGGGCAAGCTGGAGCCTATCCCAGCTGACTATGGGCGAGAGGCAGGGTACACCCTAAACAAGTCGCCAGATCATCGCAGGGCTGACACACAGAGACAAACAACAATTCACACTCACATTCACACCTATGGTCAATTTAGAGCCACCAATTAACCTCCAGTGGTGCTTGAAAGTTTGTGAACCCTTTAGAATTTTCTATATGTCTGCATAAATATGACCAAAAACAGCATCAGATTTTCACACAAGTCTTAAAAGTAGATAAAGAGAACCCAGTTAAACAAATGAGACAAAGTATTATCATTGGTCATTTATTTGTTGAGGAAAATTATCCAGTATTACATATATGTGAGTGGCAAAAGTATGTGAACCTTTGCTTTTAGTATCAGGTGTAACCCCCTTGTGCAGCAATAACTGCAAGTAAACATTTCCGGTAACTGTTGATCAGTCCTGCACAACGGCTTGGAGGAATTTTAGCCCATTCATCTGTACAGAACAGCTTCAACTCTGGGATGTTGGTGGGTTTCCTCACATGAACTGCTCGCTTCAGGTCCTTCCACATTTCGATTGGAATAAGGTCAGGACTTTGACTTGGCCATTCCAAAACATTAACTTTATTCTTCTTTAACCATTCTTTGGAAGAACGACTTGTGTGCTTAGGGTCGTTGTCGCGCTGCATGACCCACCTTCTCCTGAGATTCAGTTCATGGACAGATGTCCTGACATTTTCCTTTTGAATTTGCTGGTATAATTCAGAATTCATTGTTCCATCAATGATGGCAAGCTGTCCTGGCCCAGATGCAGCAAAACAGGCCCAAACTATGATACTACCACCACCACCATGTTTCACAGATGGGATAAGGTTCTTATGCTGGAATGCAGTGTTTTCCTTTCTCCAAACATAACACTTCTTATTTAAACCAAAATGTTCTATTTTGGTCTCATCCATCCACAAAACATTTTTCCAATAGCCTTCTGGCTTGTCCACGTGATCTTTAGCAAACTGCAGATGAGCAGCAATGTTCTTTTTGGAGAGCAGTGGCTTTCTCCTTGCAATCCTGCCATGCACACCATTGTTGTTCAGTGTTCTCCTGATGTTCATTAGAACATTAGCCAATGTGAGAGAGGCCTTCAGTTGCTTAGAAGTTACCCTGGGGTCTTTTGTGACCTCGCCGACTATTACACGCCTTGCTCTTGGAATGATCTTTGTTGGTCGACCACTCCTGGGGAGGGTAATAATGGTCTTGAATTTCCTCCATTTGTACATAATCTGTCTGACTGTGGATTGGTGGAGTCCAAACTCTTTCGAGATGGTTTTGTAACCTTTTCCAGCCTGATGAGCATCAACAATGCTTTTTCTGAGGTCCTCAGAAATCTCCTTTGTTCATGCCATGATACACTTCCACAAACATGTGTTGTGAAGATCAGACTTTGATAGATCCCTGTTCTTTAAATACAACAGGGTGCTCACTCACACCTGATTGTCATCCCATTGATTGAAAACACCTGGCTCTAATTTCACCTTCAAATGGATTGCTAATCCCAGAGGTTCAAATACTTTTGCCACTCACAGATATGTAATATTGGATCATTTTCCTCAATAAATAAATGACCAAGTATAATAATTTTGTCTCACTGGGTTCTCTTTATCTACTTTTAGGACTTGTGTGAAAATCTGATTATGTTTTAGGTCATATTTATGCAGAAATATAGAAAATTCTAAGTGGTTCACAAACTTTCAAGCACTACTGTAACCTGCATGTCTTTGGGGGAAATCGAAGCACCCAGAGGAAACCCACATAGACACAGGGAGAACATGCAAACTCCACACAGAAAGGCCCCCGTCAGCCACTGGGCTCAAACCCAGAACCTTTCTGCTGTGAGGCGACAATGCTAACCAGTACACCACCGTACCACCCCAATTCCCAACATGCAAGAGCAAATTCCTTTACCTAAAAAGTACTGGCAAATATGCACACTGATTCCCAAAATAGCAAAGGTTCATGGGATACAGTGCTCAGCGTAAATGAGTCTACCCCCTTTGAAAAGTAAGATTTTAAACAATATCTCAGTGAACACAAACAATTTCAACAAGACAAAGTTTAATATAACATCTGTTTAATTTATAATGTGAAAGTAAGGTTAATAATATAACTTAGATTAAACATTTTTCAGTTTTACTCAAATTAGGGTAGTGCAAAAATGAGTACACCCCACAACAAAAACGACTACATCTAGTACTTTGTATGGCCTCCATGATTTTTAATGACAGCACCAAGTCTTCTAGGCATGGAATGAACAAGTTGGTGACATTTTGCAACATCAATCTTTTTCCATTCTTCAACAATGACCTCTTTTAGTGACTGGATGCTGGATGGAGAGTGATGCTCAACTTGTCTCTTCAGAATTCCCCATAGGTGTTCGATTGGGTTCAGATCAGGAGACATACTTGGCCACTGAATCACTTTCACCCTGTTCTTCTTCAGAAATCCAACAGTGGCCTTAGATGTGTGTTTAGGATCATTGTCATGTTGGGAAAGTGCACGACGACCAAGGGCACGGAGTGATGGTAGCATCTTCTCTTTCAGTATACAGCAATACATCTGTGAATTCATGATGCCATCGATGAAATGCAGCTCCCCAACACCAGCAGCACTCATGCAGCCCCACATAAGGACATTGCCACCACCATGTTTCACTGTAGGCATCATGCATTTTTCTTTGTATTCCTCACCTTTGCGACGCCATACAGTTTTGAAGCCATAAGTTCCAAAAACATTTATCTTGGTCTCATCACTCCAGAGTATGGAGTCCCAATACTCTTCATCTTTGTCAGCATGGGCCCTGGCAAACTCTAGGCGGGCTTTTTTGTGCCTGGGCTTTAGAAGAGGCTTCTTTCATGGAGGTTATCCATGCATGCCATTCCTCTGCAGTGTACGCCATATTGTGTCACAGGAAATAGTCACCCCAGTTTGGCTTTCTACTTCTTTAGATAACTGCAGTGAACTTGCATGCCGATTTTCTTCAACCCTTCTCATCAGAAGACGTTCCTGTTGAGGTGTTAACTTCCGTGGACGATCTGGATGTCTCTGTGAGATGGTTGCAGTTCCATCTTTCTTAAATTTTTGTACCACTTTTGCTATAGTATTCTGACTGATAAGTAAAGCTTTGCTGATCTTCTTGTAGCCTTCACCTTTGTGGTCTAAAATACTTATTTTCTTTGGGGAATTCTGAAGAGACAAGTTGAGCATCACTCTCCATCCAACATCCAGTCACTAAAAGAGGTCATTGTTGAAGAATGAAAAAGATTGATGTTGCAAAATGTTACCAACTTGTTCATTCCATGCCTAGAAGACTTGGTGCTGTCATTAAAAATCATGGAGGCCATACAAAGTACTAGATGTAGTCGTTTTTGTTGTGGGGTGTACTCATTTTTGCACCACCCTAATTTGAAGTAAAACTGAAAAATGTGTAATCTAAGTTATATTATTAACCTTACTTTCATGTTATAAGTTAAACAGGTGTTATATTAAACTTTGTCTTGTCAACATTTTGGAAATTGTGTTAATTGAGATATTGTTTAAAATCTTACTTTTCAAAGGGGGTGGTGTACTCATTTACGCTGAGCACTGTAATTCTTATCTACGCCCAGTACATTTATCAGATGTATCTGTCAGTAATTTCAATGCAGGTGTGTTTCAATTCCCAATATGCAAGAGCAAATTCCTTTACCTAACATGCAGTACTGGCAAATATGTGTATTGATTCCCAAAATGGCAAAAGGGTAATGGAATAATTATAACTTATCACCTGACTACTTGAAATAATAACTTCACTTCATTCTTCATAACTGATAATGAATTTTGACAAACATAAATCATTGCATTGCATGCAGTGATGGAGGGCTCATATTCTCTTTCAGTTATGCAGGGCACAATAAATGCATTAGCAAAAGTCTAATTAACAGGGTTCAGAATATAATTAAAAAGTTATATGGAAGGTGGTATTAATACCATTTTGAAAGAAAGGTTCACCCTGCTGTAACAGGACACTGTTGAGTGATAGGTTGCCCTTATGAACAGACACAAGGTCAAGTCCCAACATCATCTTCAATGCCTAAAGAACACAAAATGGTTTAGTGTAAACAGCAGTCAATAGCAACATGGCTCTTGAAGACAGGATAAACCTAAAAGCTCATTTACATCCTTACTTAAGTATAAGTCATTGCTTTTAACTTATACATTGTCAAAACCATCATGTAATCTGTAATCATAAACATTGACACTATGGGGCCAAATGTTTGTGGATACCTGACCATCACACTTTGCATGGCTTAGCATTAAGTATTCCCCTTTACTAATATTAAGAGGCCTCGTCCAAACCTGTTCCAGCATGGCAATGCTCCTTTGCAGAAAGAGGGGTCCATAAAGACATGGTTTGCCAAGGTTGATGTGGAAGAACATGAGTGGCCCTGACCACAACCACACTGAACACTTTTGGGATGGATTGGAACACTTATCTGAATGGTCCAGGCTTAAGTCCTTAAATCACTGAAACAAGAACCTGCGTCTCTTAGTGCCTGTCAAAGTTGTAACACTAGAACACACTGGTGGACATCTGGTGAGGGAAGCTGCCAAGTGCTAACTTCTGAATAATGCTCAAGGAAGGATCTCCTAGTTAGTTTGAGAATAAGAGGCCAGAAGGACTGGAGCCAAAACAGTTGTTGAAGCAAAAGTTTTAGAATTGGAGGAGTTTGGGGATGCCATGGAAAAAAAGTCTTCAGGTAGCCTCAAAGATGTTCTGGTAAATCAGCACCTCAGCAGAGGGAGAGGAGTCCATGCATAAGCTGTGCAAAGTAAACATTAGAGAACTTTGACCATTACTAGGGATACTGTTGAACAATGGAAGAACATTGAGCAACTTCTTAACCTGGTGGACATGTCCTCCCTTCAGGTTCTGTGAAGGTCATGAAACACTTTGTGGGTGGTCACAAGAGCATACTAATCAAGTACTGTACATATGTCAAGTGTATTTGGAGAAGGACTATGATTGTGTACCTCAACAGCTGTTGCGGAGGCACTCTAGCAGTCGCATGTATATGAGACACTAATTTGGGGAATCCTGTCTCTTTATGGGCACAGTGGTGTGCCTGCATTCTTGGAGTGAAGTCAAACGTGTTAAAGGTGAGTACCGGACTCCATCAAGGGTGTGTCTTATCTCCACCCCTATTTGTGGAGGCAATTACAGCCATGTTTGAAGAGGTATTCAGTCTGGAGGGCTTGCTGTAACACCCCACCAACATTGCCTTAAACATTTTGTATCTGAGTATGAAGCAGCTGGGAGGAGAAGAAGGATCTCTAACTCTAAGGCCATTGTTCTCTTTTAGAAAAAGTGAAATACACTCTTCAAGCATAAGCAGAGCTTTGCACTGAGTGAAGAACTTTCAATACCATACAACCATTTTCATGAGTAAAAAGACAGTATAAGCCTGACAAATGGATTGGGTGTGGCAGTCACTGCAGCAGCTTTGTTTGTTTGTTTATAAAATCACTCTATTTACCAGGCCTTCTCCATCGTCTCTCCTCACCTGCTGCCATGAACCTGGGGTAATAACTGAAAGAATAAAGTCCCAGGGAAAGGTTGTTCTTCTGTGGGATTTCTAGGCTTACTCTTTATGATAGGTCAAGAAGCTAGGCAATCCTTGATTGCCTGGCTTTATATTAGACCCACTGCTCCTTCAAATGGAGAAGAGCCAGCTGAGGGGGTTGAGTGGGTTCAGGTATCATGGTTATTTTGTCTGTAACCGCTTATCCCATGTGGGGTTGCAGGGCAAACTGGAGCCTCTCCCAGCTGACCATGGGCAAGAGGCAGGGTACACTCTGGACAAGTCACCAGCTCATTGCAAGGCTGACACACACATAGAGACACAAACAACCATTCACACTCACGGTCAATTTAGAACCACCAATTAACCTAACCTGCATATCTTTGGACTGTGGGAGGAAACCCATGCAGACACAGGGAGAACATGCAAACTCCACACAGAAAGGCCCTCGTTGGCTGCTGGGTTTGAACCCAGAACCTTCTTGCTGTGAGGCGACAGTGTTAACCACTACACCACCATGCCCATGGTGATTTTGATGTATAATTATGAGATTTCCAACAGTTATTTACAGTAATGTGCACTTGGTATCTACCTCAAGGTTTTGCTTCATGCCAAAGAAAATAATTCATCTGTTGAAACATTTTTGAAACCATTTCTTCAATCATTTTTGGAATCCTTATGCAGTCATCTCTGCTGTATTTTCCCTGATCACCAACATATCAGATACAAAAGAACTGAAAAACATAGCATAGTCTAATGTGAATGCTAGTGGGTGGTATACCTTGCTACAGTGTCCTCTGCCATCACACACGGTGCTAATGTAGACAGCCCAGGTCCCATCAGTGGATGAGGCCAGCACATAGGTGCAACCACCATGGAAATGGAAGTGCTTTCTGTCGAAGGAACGATAATGTGCCCCACCCCAGCTCATGCAAGTGGCAGAGGCCTTGGGATCTCGAATGCTTCTAAGAAGACCCCTGTGAAAAAGGGGTGATGGCTGAGCATCTGAAGGCATAGAACAATGAGAAGGTAGTCACGAATACAGTTTGACATTGAGACAACAATCTCACTGAGGCTTACTGAGGTATTTTCATGATTTTGATTATTGTTTTTTTAATCGTGTAAAATGTCCATATTTAGCCTACTTTCTTTAACTGATTTTGGTGATGCATAATTCAGTTGAATATTGAATACATTTTAGATTGCCTATGCATGAGAAGTTTGAAGGAACTCTACCAGTGATAATTCAGCCAAAAGGTTTTAAAGAATGAAGTAGTGAATTAAAACAGTAATAATGTCACCTGGCAAAAGGGTGTAGGAACAGGACAAGCAGGTCTGGTCAGAAATATTTTTCCAGCTAAGTCCCCACAGGCTGCCACAGCATTGCTCAAAAGGCATCAGAGAGGAGTTCTGAATCCCGGGAAATTCCTCACAGCTCCACGTAGAGAAACACAGACCACGGATACTCACACCTATAAAAAGCAATTTTGTATATATACAGTATATACAGTATACATACATATATATATATATATATTCATTCTATCTACATTTACTGGATATGCACAATCATGTGCTCTGATTGGCTCCTCTACTCCTAGGATATCAGCTCATATACTGTGAGTAGAGAAAAACAAAATGGCAGAGCACATCAAGTCAGATATATCACTTTATCAAATATTTAAAAGAAACAGAAATAGCTAAAAGAATATAGTCCCCCCCCAATCCCCTGTTCCACACTCCAGCCTAGTTGGTGGTGGCAAACCAACTTAAAGGTGCATTACCAAGTGTCAAAAAAAACAAAAGAAGAAGAAAATGGCAGACCATGTTACTGAACCAACCGAGGATGAAATAAAAACTCTACTATAAAACAAAACCTCACAAAATACAAAAAAGCAGTAAAATATGGAATAAAAGTATTTGATGGTAAGAATGTATTTTTTTTCAAGAATTATTATTATAACATTTTTCACAAACCGCTACAGTCATTTCCATGGTTTCTTTACATTCTAAGCGGAAATTATTTTGTCGGACATTTTGTATGAATTTTTATTTATCGAATTTGCAAAAAATAAAAATGCTCTGTTTCTCAAAATCCAGTGAATGTGGATAGAATAAAACAGTTATTCCACTCAATCTCGTCATACATGGCTTATAGCCAACTCGGCACTCCGCATGTCATCAGCTATCAGCTCATACACAACTCAATTTCGTGGAATAACTATTAAATATATTTCTGGCTACATTTGTTATCTTACCCTCTGAGCAGTGAGGACCAGACCAGCCTTCACAGCAGGCCCTTACTGTTCTGTTCACCCGTTCAGTCACAATGTTTGCAGGTCTACATCAGAAAATACATTGCTCAAACATTGTTCTTGCACAAAGATGTAAACCATGACAGTGGGGTCCAAAGTTTGAGACCACACTGAAAATCTAGAATGTTTTCTCCCTTAAAAGAATTTAGAATAAACAAAGTTTTTTTTATAGAAAAAATAGAAAGAACATGAATATACACAATTTGAGGTCACAGTTGAAATTTAAGCAAATTTGTGATGTCAAGAATTCTCCTGAGTGTATCCTTTTACTGAAACACATGTTCAGATGACTCTACAGTGAACAACTAACACAGATCATCAGGTTTAGCTTGTGGAGTCCATGGTAGCTTGAGTGCATGCTGTCAATAAAGCCAAAGCAGGATGAACAAAATACTAATTCTGAAATGCATGTCAATATTTCTGAGATTCTACTCCTTAAGCACAGTGTCACTGATAATATCATCTGTAATGAAAAATGTATAATTAAATTTGAAAAGAATGCAAAACTGAACCATTTTCAAGATTGGGCTCGAACTTTTGGATGCCAGTGTATATGAACATATAAGCTAATGCTGCTACAATAATCTTTCTTACTTGAACAGGTAGCAGGAAGCATTGGGTCCTTGTCTTTTATAATATAGAGCAATGCCATTATCACCCCCATGTGTGTGGCGCATCCTGTCTACATCCAGCCTCCAGCCTTGAGTGTTGGACTGGTACACCTCTGAGCATGCCACTTCAAGCTGCAGGCGAGGGGAGATGATCTTCTCCAGTTTATCTTCCACTCTGTGTTCACACCAGTGACTAAAATTGAAGAATATGATGTGAGAATTTTCTTCTCATTTCAGTGCATGAAACAGAAGATGGAAACAACTGAGGAAGAGTTACAGATTTACAAGAAAATAACATTTTTAAATACCCATTTTGTTTTTTCCTTGAGTTTAGATAATTTTATGTCACATGGAAACACAAACGAAAACACACACACAGTTAGGTCCATATATATTTGGACACTGACACAAATTTTGTTTTTTTACCTGTTTACTGAAACATATTCAAGTTATAGTTATATAATGGACATGGACATAAAGTCCAGACTTTCAGCTTTCATTTGAGGGTATCCACATTAAAATTGGATGAAGGGTTTAGGAGTTTCAGAAAACCAACACGTTCACACAAAACATTATTATTAAATGAAACCTAGCACTACTATTATCTCATCTCATTATCTCCAGCCGCTTTATCCCTCTACAGGGTCGCAGGCAAGCTGGAGCCTATCCCAGCTGACTACGGGCGAAAGGCGGGGTACACCCTGGACAAGTCACCAGGTCATCACAGGGCTGACACATAGACACAGGCAACCATTCACACTCACATTCACACCTACAGTCAATTTAGAGCCACCAGTTAACCTAACCTGCATGTCTTTGGACTGTGGGGGAAACCGGCGTACCCGGAGGAAACCCACGTGGACACGGGGAGAACATGCAAACTCCGCACAGAAAGGCCCTCGCTGGCCATGGGGCTCGAACCCAGACCTTCTTGTTGTGAGGCGATATATATATATATATATATATATATATATATAATTTTTAGCACACTACATGGCGATGTGACCCTTTTATAATTCAGTTCAATGTACTCTTTGTTAAGTGTAAGTGCTAAAATGACTGCTAGTAGTTTGACATCCAACCACCTTTCAAATTGGTTTTGAATTATAATGTAATCAGTTTTGACAAAAAAACATTTGCAAATTGGGCTGTAGAGAGACATTGTTTTGTTGGGGGTTAAAAAAAGGGAGGAGAAAAATATACACAAGGCATACGTTCATTAAACGCATTTTGTGTCAAAACAAAAAAAATGTAGTGACAATTTGGTCCACATTCAGCGCTGTTGTGCTCACTGTGTGAAGATTGTTGACGTGTTTCTGCGTCAAACTGGTAGTACCTAAAACTATAAATGAATACTCAATATTATACTGAGAATAATATTTTCAACAGACATAAATAAGCAACTGAACCTTCAGAGAATACCTTTTCAACTTCACTGTTTGGAATCGGTTATTTTTAACCATTTGGAATCACATCATTCAGTTACACTAATATACTAGAGTCAGATATTAATGAAATAAAATTAACGCATACATTTAAAGTTTGTATTTCTATATTTAAAGTTTGCTATTTTTACCAGTGAGTTTGGGTTAACAGAATGTTTCTTTCCCCTAAATTATTCAAAACTCGGGGGCATTGTGGCTCAAGTGGATAAAGCGCTATACCATAAATCTGGGGACCCGCGTTCGATTCCGGCCCGAGGTCATTTCCCGATCTCTCCCCCGCTCGTTTCCTGTCTCTACACTGTCCTATCCAATAATAAAGGTGAAAAAAAGCCCAAAAAAGTATCTTTAAATTATTCAAAACTCTTATTAAAATATATATATATATATATATATATATATATATATATATATATATGAGAAATCAACAAAGTAAGAAGAAATGTAGCCATAACGCAAGTGTGGGAAAAGCCACAGATTTTGAGTTGTAATCCATGTAAATGGAGCAAGTATTACGATTACATGGATTACTATGATTGATAACCAACATGTTTAAGATGTCACCTAAATTGTCAGTGCCACTATTTACAATTCATCAGGCAAATTTAAAAATAAATGTATTAAGAATCCATTCAAAAGTCAAGAAAAATAAGTAATTCTCTGGTTGCTTCAAACACAAGTTGACTACCCACAAACCAAAACATAGCATTTTTGGGGACAGTTAATGTCGACAAATATTTTAGAAATGGTTACCCTATTCCCATGACCAGATGAAGACTCAACAAAGATACAAGCAGAGCCTTCATAATGTTTTTGAAGACTGTAGTTCCTTGATAATGTGACCTACTGGAAAACAAACAAGAGTGTATTACATTCCTATATTCATTTAAAAGTGTGTACTGTATGATCAGGTCTAATATTTCTGAAATAAAAATAAATATCAAGTATAATCACATCCAGACTCATTCTACTCAGAACTGAAGATTCTTGTTGCTTAATTCTTTTATCATTCCTTTATAAAATAATTTATTTGTCATTTACAGCACATTGACACACCTCTCTCTTTAAAAGAATCTCTGTTATGCAGGGTCAAAATTCAGAAAATAGCTACTCAAGCTTGAAATAAATTACCTGTGTTGTCAGATTCAATGTCTTTTCAGTTCCAGTGGAGCTTCTTTATCTTCGGAAAATTGTGTTTTCTAAAATCTTGTCTTTATTAAATCTCTAGTCATGTTGCTTTTCCCCTGTTTTTTATTTTCCTTTATTTCCAACTCTCTGAAGACCTCCTTGCATGTCATTCCTTTTTCAGTTTTGCTCACAGATATAACACAATTCCGTCGTAAGGATAATGAAGGTACTTTTCACACTGATGAGTATTTTTTCTTTAATGTAGGGAGAGCTGTAAACTTGTGGTAGCATCTGAAAGCCATGCAATTGGAGGACAAACCAATGGGCCACAGCTGCAATGTCAGCCATTAGCTGTTCATTTGTTATTGACTGCTCAGTACCCACCCACTGTCTTACATGCCATTGTAGAGAGGATGGGGGAGCACAGGGGTTAAATTCAGTTCCTTTTGCAAGAGGACTGTTTGTGTAAGTGTAATCCTATAAAGAAATTCTTCTGAGGAAGGATTTCATGGGTATTTATTTCATCAAATGTGTCAAAAGGGAAGGGTCGGGGCCATGTGGCCTAACCACTTTTATTTGCTAAAACATTTAACTTCAGATGAAGACCCAAACACAGCTGCCTCCATCCTTAGCACTTCCTGTAGTCTACAGCGTCTTCTTCATTCTGTATCACACACAGCCAAGGATGAGTCATGCAAAGTCAACCCAGCAATATAGTTCTCACAGTAAACTAACCTTTTTTTTTTGTACTGAGATTTTAGCTAGTTCTGTCATGCCATGGTGTGGTGATCTGGGAAAATCCTTGATATGGTGAAATTCTGACATTTCCTACTCAATAGTTTTGAAAAAAAGCATGGTTTCCTGAACTGAAGTGAGTTAACCTTTTGCATGGTTCTCAATCATGTGTAAAGTTCAAGCATTTTAAAGCATATACGCAGACCCATGGCCTCACTTTCGTTTATAAATGCCTTGAGACTTCAAGAATGGCACAGGAATAGTTTTAAGCATTAACAATAAATCTAATATAGTATTTTTTATGATTAAAGTGATTTATATACATAGCGGTCTGAGTGAATGACCTTGACGTCTGTAACGTCACAGCAGGAAGTCTATCGGTCTCATCGCCATTTCTGCTATACTAAAACACAGAGCTGACTGCAACTCCGGTCCTCCATTTTGAACTATTTTATTGCCATGCCACGTAGATGGCATGGCAATAAAACACTTTTAAGCACAATTAAACACTTCTTGATGAATGTATTTTTATTTATGTATCTGTTTTTATGGTTTTTTTATATCTCAATTGTGACTGTATTTATTGTGGGTGCGTGTTTTTTTTCTGCTGGCTGCAAAATGAATTGCCCTCAGGGGATATTAAAGATACCTTGAACCCTAGATGTGTTGCTGGTGGGTGCAGCAACACGACAAAAGGTGGATTTATGTTGCATTCATGGCCCAAGAATGTTCAAACTGCAAAGATTTGGACGTGTTTTGTGAGAAGTTCACAGGCACATTGGGCGCCTACAAAGTGGTCTCTCCTCTGCTCTGCACATTTTACTGAAGACTCAGACGAGACCTCTGATCTGTTGAGGAGCGTTGGCTAAAAGCCTGTACTGAAAGAGGGTGCAGTACCAACAATTAAATAAAACTACAAGAAAAGGAAAGTATTTATTTTATTTTTATTTTTTTAAAAAGGAAAGTAAGTTCAGTTGCACCAGTTCTCCCAGAGTGTGAGCCGAGGGTTGTTGGTAAAACGCAGGATGGAATGGGACGTGACATATTATCGCTCGGACAGTGACCTCCCCGGGATTGTTGCTAAAACCGGTGATGTCCCATCCTGGGTTTTAGTAATTGCCTGAGCCGAGCAATAATGGCAGAGTACTCAGTATGGAGAAAATGAAGAATGAGTGGACCAGCCATCTGATTTTTGCGCTGGATATCGCTGCCATCTCACCCCTACGTGGAAGAAGCAAATGAACGGAAAACTGAACGAACAACTGAAAGTCAGATTGTTTCAAAATGATCAGCCACAAGCTCTCCTTTCAAGAAATGAGAACACAGACGGGTAAGCTCCGACTCTCATTTGGATACAAACAACAAAAACAACACGTTGTTTACCTGCATTTAGATGAATACATGTAACTTCTATTGTGTATTTAAGTTACTGGTATAAGATTATTTAATTTGCTTCAGAATGTGATTATCTCAGTTCATCTGATTATTTAATTAGCCTTTTACATTTTATCAGTGAAAATGCATGCATGTACATGTACAGTATATTGCATAAGTTATAACACCTATCCTGTTTTAATGAGAGTCAACCCACAATCAATGAAGTCAAATCAGTCTTAGTTGAGCGAGTCGGTAACGGTATTTCTTACTTTCACCATAAATTTTTATTTATATGACTTTGGTCTATGGCTGTAAAAGGCTTCGGCCTTAAAACCTGCTGTGACGTCACACACTCAGGGCTGGCTGGCTCAGCGGGGCAGCTCGAATGCCAACTTTGAGGTCAGTTTTAACTCTCAAATTATATATTTTTTATTCCCATGTATGCAGCATACAAGAGTCAAGGATGGAGATACTATCCACTCAGAAATGTATTTAAAAATAAAGGTTCTGCGTATCTTCTTTAAAATCTTGCTACTTCCAAAATTACAAATCACATTTCAAGATGTTATTCCAGCTCCAGTGAAAGACATTTCCAGAAAAGTTGGGATATTTTCCAAAATGCAATAAAAACAAAAATCTGTGATTTGTTAATTTACATGAACCTTTATTTAACTGACAAAAGTACAAGGAAAATATTTTCAATAATTTTACTGACCAACTTAATTGTATTTTGTAAATATAAATGAAGTTGGAATTTGGATATTTCACCCTCAATTGCGCATAATATCATTAAATGATCCTGGGAACACTGGGCGTGAGGCAGGCACATTCACACCTAAGTTAGAAAATTATCTCCACATTACACAGGCCTGGAGATGGCTCTGAGACACAAATTTCTCAGTATTCTTATGAACACTCATGTATGGCAATCATTTCTTTTCAGTGTCTGTGCTGGAGTTCTAACACAAGCACACCTAATTTTATTTAATGAGGTACTGATTAGGTGATCTCCTGAACCAAATCTTATTTAACGAGGAAAAGTATAAAAACCACTGCTGTGGTCGTCACTATCCTCTTGCAATAGGGCCAGTTTGGATGGTTAAAAACAATGCTAGTATTGACTTAAATTTAATTGGAATGCGAACGTGTCTATTCATCATGCCAAAAGAGTTAAAAAGAAAAGTTTTCAATGAGAAAGGATTCAATTCTGGCTTTACTTGCAGAGGGGTACAGTGAGTATCAGGTTGCTTTCTATCCTCAAATTTTCACAGATGGCAGTTCATAAGAACAAGGTCAAACAGCAGGCATTGAGGACAATAAAGTTTTAGACTGGCAGAGGGCAAAAAGGGCTCTCCACTGATCAGGATGATTGCCAACTCCTTCGAATATCACTCAACAACCATAGGATGACATCAAGTGACCTCCAAAAAGAATGGCAAATGGCAGCTGGGGCTCAGTGCACTGCAAGGACCGTTCGAAACCGGCTCCTCCAAAAAGCCCTTCATCAATGAGAAGCAAAGAAGAGCCAGGCTAAAGTTCGCTAAAGACCATAAGGATTGGACCGTAGAGGATTGAAGTTGCGTCATCTTCTCTGATGAATCCAATTTTCAGTGTTTCCCATCACCTGGTCATCAAATGGTTAGATGGAGACCTGCTGAGGCCGACAAGACACAGTGTCTTGCACCCACTGTGAAATTTGGTGGAGGATCGTTGATGATCTGGGGGTGCTTCAGCAAGGCTGGAATGGGACAGATTTGTGTTTGTGAAGGACACATGAATCAAGACATGTACAAGGTTATCCTGGAAGAAAATCTGCCTCCCTCTGCTTTGACAATGTTGCCTAATTCTGAGGATTGGGTTTTCCAGTAGGACAATGCTCCATGCCACACCTAAGTCAATCAATGTGTAGGTGGAGGACCACAAGATCAAGACCCTGTCATGACCAGCCCAATCTCCAGACCTAAACCCCACTGAAACCCTCTGAAATGTGATCAAGAGGAAGATGGATGATCACAAACCATCAAACAAAGCTGAGCTGATTGAATTTTTGCCCCAGGAGTGGCATAAAGCCACCCAAGAGCAATGTGAAAGACTGGTGGAGAACATGCCACAACGCATGAAAGTTGTGATTTAAATGTCAGGATTATTCCACGAAATATTGATTTCTGAACTTATCCTAAGTTCATACATTTGTATTGTGTTTAAAATTAATATGATCTTGATTTCTATGCATTTTTGAAGGTCTTAAAACTCCTCTTTATTCTGACCAGTTATCATTTTCTGCAATTAATTGCTCGAAGTGACAATATTTGTGGAATTTGGGGGAAATGGTGTCAGTAGTTTATGGAATAAACCAAATTTTCATGTTATATTTTACATATCTATAAATAATAAAGCCAGGGAAACTGATAATTTTGCAGTGTTCCATATATGCAATTTTAAGTGTGAATGACTGATTGGGATAGATTGGTGATCTGCCCGGGGTTTACCCCAGTTCTCACCTTAAGTCAACTGGGCTTGGCTCCAGCTTCCCCTGCAACACTGATAGTATAGATAATGGTATAGATAATGGGTTGCCAACTTAACTTTTTTATCAAAACATAGTTTAATAAACATGGTGTCAACAATAAAAAAATTAATTTAATGATTAAATGATGTAACTACAAAATCTCTGTAACATTAAAAAAGAAAACTATCCCACAATGCTGGCCAATCATAATATACTGTCTAAACAGTTGATTGTAATTATGTGATTTAATTAAATCTTATACACTGTCAAACCCAATAAGTTAATTTAACTTAAAACAATAGTATATATAATATAGTATAGTATATATAATAGTGTGTGTGTGTGTGTGTGTGTGTGTGTGTGTATATATATATATATATATATATATATACACACACACAGTTAGGTCCATATATATTTGGACACTGACACAAATTTTGTTTTTTTACCTGTTTACTGAAACATATTCAAGTTATAGTTATATAATGGACATGGACATAAAGTCCAGACTTTCAGCTTTCATTTGAGGGTATCCACATTAAAATTGGATGAAGTGTTTAGGAGTTTCAGCTCCTTAACATGTGCCACCCTGTTTTTAAAGGGACCAAAAGTAATTGGACAATTGACTCATAAGCTATTTCATGGGCAGGTGTGGGAAATTCCTTCGTTATGTCATTCTCAATTAAGCAGATAAAAGGCCTAGAGTTGATTTGAGGTGTGGTGCTTGCATTTGGAAGATTTTGCTGTGAAGAAAATATGCAGTCAAAGGAGCTCTCCATGCAGGTGAAACAAGCCATCCTTAAGCTGCGAAAACAGAAAAAACCCATCCGAGAAATTGCTACAATATTAGGAGTGGCAAAATCTACAGTTTGGTACATCCTGAGAAAGAAAGAAAGCACTGGTGAACTCATCAATGCAAAAAGACCTGGACACTCACAGAAGACAACAGTGGTGGATGTTCGCAGAATAATTTCCATGGTAAAGAGAAACCCCTTCACAACAGCCAACCAAGTGAACAACACTCTCCAGGAGGGAGGCGTATCAATATCCAAATCTACCATAAAGAAAAGACTGTATGAAAATAAATACAGAGGGTTCACTGCACGGTGAAAGCTACTCATAAGCCTCAAGAATAAAAAGGCTAGATTGGACTTTGCTAAAAAAACATCTAAAAAAGCCAGCACAGTTCTGGAAGAACATTCTTTGGACAGATGAAACCAAGATCAACCTCTATCAGAATGATGGAAAGAAAAAAATATGGCGAAGGCGTGGTACAGCTCATGATTCAAAGCATACGACATCATCTGTAAAACACGGCAGAGGCAGTGTGATGGTTTGGGCATGCATGGCTGCCAGTGGCACTGGGTCACTAGTGCTTATTGATGAATTGACACAGGACAGAAGCAGCCGGATGAATTCTGAGGTATTCAGAGACATACTGTGTGCTCAAATCCAGCCAAATGCAGTCAAACTGATTGGTCAGCGTTTCATAATACAGATGGACAATGACCCAAAACATAAAGCCAAAGTAACCCAGGAGTTTATAAAAGCAAAGAAGTGGAATATTCTTGAATGGCCAAGTCAGTCACCTGATCTCAACCCAATTGAGCATGCATTTCACTTGTTAAAGACTAAACTTCAGACAGAAAGGCCCACAAACAAACAGCAACTGAAAACCCCTGCAGTAAAGGCCTGGCAGAGCATTAAAAAGGAGGAAACACAGCGTCTGGTGATGTCCATGAGTTCAAGACTTCAGGCAGTCATTGCCAACAAAGGGTTTTCAACCAAGTATTAGAAATGAACATTTTATTTACAGTTATTTAATTTGACCAATTACTTTTGAGCCCCTGAAATGAAGGGATTGTGTTTAAAAAATGCTTTAGTTCCTCACATTTTTATGCAATCATTTTGTTCAACCCACTGAATTAAAGCTGAAAGTCTGAACTTCAACTGCATCTGAATTGTTTTGTTCAAAATTCATTGTGGTAATGTACAGAACCAAAATTAGAAAAATGTTGTCTCTGTCCAAATATTTATGGGCCTAACTGTGTATATATATATATATATATATATATATATATATATATATATATATATATATATACCTGTGAGTGTTTACCCTTAGTAAAAAGAAGTTTAATCAAGTGTGCTACAAGTATACTTATTTTATACTAAAATCGAGGAAGTGTACTTGAAGGTTACTTCTTATGAACTAATTCTTGATACACTTACAACATAGTACAGGGAAGTATACTTGGTTTATACTGAACCAAGTATAAAAAAGTATAAGTAGACCTATATCAATACTAAAACTTATACTTGGACCTAAGTATACTTTGTAAATCTTTCTGCCACAAAATAGGAATGCTTAGCATATATCTTGCTTCAAGAGCACAATAAGGTCAACTCATTAATTGACTCAACATTTAATTTATATATTTATACTATATGTATATATTATATTTATAATTTATTACATTATATTTTATATATATATATTATATTTATAATTTATATTACATTAGCTGAGCTATACAGCTGGTAAGTGATTAGGGAATCCAACCTGATCAGAGGGCCCCTCTCACCCCCTCCATCACTCCTTCCAACTGCTCCCATCAGGCTGGTGCTACAATGTACCACTATAAACAAAAAGTCCTTCATCCCCTCTGCAGCAGCCTTACTCAACAGCACATGATGAACATTACCAGCCAACCCAACCGTCAACATGCATGTCTTGTTTAATGTCTTATTATAATTCTGGAGATTAACACTTAGTCATTATGTGTACTGAATTGCATTATCTTCATGTACCTTACACTTCATCATACACAAAAACAGGAAAACAGAAAAAAGTTTGGCTTGACTTTATTTATTTAACTAGTCCCTTTCAAAAGGGTTTGGCAATGGTGTTATGTACAGTGTGTCAGCTGTTTCAGCAAGGACACATTTTGTTTTGATCATGTCAGGCGAGACAGCATGAACAGTTTCAGTTTTTTGAACATCATATACAAAATGACTTTGTACATTTATTTGCGAATCTTTACATACAGGCCTGCCTGATTTACTAAGTACGTCAACTAAAACACAACATAGTTTGCGACATGGACAAAAAGCAGAGATTTCATGTGAACATATTTGTTTGAAAACAACCAATTCTATAATACAACAAAATGTACCATCTTTCAAGTATGCAGCACTGTTGAATCTCTTCTTTAGTCTGTCATAGGTTTTACTGTGGTACGTAACTCCATCAACCAAAAAACGGTTGTAAGACCAAAAGCAGTTACTTAGTTTCCCACACAACTTTTCAATGACAAGCCTATATGACATTTTTATACTGGTTTCCCTTAGCAAAAAGTAGTATACTTAAAGTTCATTTTGTAAAGTATTCTGAAGTGTACGTATAAGTATATCAAGTGTACTACAGGCCATGTACTTCAAGTGTACTAGAAAGCATACTAATTTAATACTTCTTCGGACTAAATTGGAACATTTTAAGTTTATAAAAGTATACTTCAAAGTTACTTTTAAGTTAGCAAAAGTACTCTTTAAGTACTCTCATCTATACTATATGTATACTGTAAATGTACTTGGTATATCCCTCTTGTATACTTACAGTATATAACTAGTACAATGGCAGTACATAAATAAGTGTACTTATGATATACTTCAAGTACACAATAAGGATATACCAAGTACATTGATAGTATATAAATGAATATACTTACAGTGTATAACTAGTACAATGGCAGTACATAAATAAGTGTACTTATGATATACTTCAAGTACACAATAGGGATATACCAAGTGCATTGATAGTATATAAATGCGTATACTTGAAAGTGTACTTTTGTAAACTTAAAACGGACTTGAAAGTATACTTTTATAAACTTAAAATGTTCCAATTTAGTCCGAAGAAGTATTAAATTAGTATGCTTTCTAGTACACTTGAAGTACATGGCCTGTAGTACACTTGATATACTTATACTTACACTTCAGAATACTTTACAAAATGAACTTTAAGTATACTACTTTTTGCTAAGGGTAGTCTATGTCTATTTCTTATCTAGAGTTTTATATTGTTTATTTCAGTTATTCTATTTTTATTTATTGCATTGCCTGTTTGCACCGTGGGTCAGAGAGGACTGAAATTTAATCTGTGCTGTATGTCGAGCATGTATCGCATATTTGACAATAAAGTTAACTTGACTTGACTAGTTGAAACTGCAGAGTTTGCATGTTCTCCCCGTGTCCGCGTGGGTTTCCTCTGGGTGCTCCGGTTTCCCCCACAGTCCAAAGACATGCAGGTTAGGTTAACTGGTGACTCTAAATTGACCGTAGGTGTGAATGTGAGTGTGAATGGCTGTCTGTGTCTATGCATCAGCCCTGCGATGACCTGGGGACTTGTCCAGGGTGTACCCCGCCTTTCGCCCGTAGTCAGCTGGGATAGGCTCCAGCTTGCCTGCGACCCTGTAGAACAGGATAAAGCGGCTACAGATAACGAGATGAGGATTCTTGATTTAGTAACTTTTACGAGTAATTTTAAGTGACACTAACTTAACTTTGTAAGTTAGAAAAACAGTCCTGTTTAAGTACATTTTACTAGGTATTTTGTTTTCACAGTACAAATAAAAATCAAGGATAGGTAACAAATTTTCATTATCTTTAAAATAAAATATTTAACTCTTCAGTTAGAGAATTTTTTTCTTTGTTGTTTGTTTTGTTTTGTTTTAAACGGGGTAAAGCCTTTACAAAAAACAAACAACAAAGAAAAAAACTCTCATATATACTAACCCTGATTAGCCTGTATACCCTGTATGCCCCCACATTTTGTATGCTGCTGAATCTGTCCTTTTTTCAGTAGCTTTGTATAAACAATAACCGCTAAATGTAATGCAATGTTATGTAAGGTGATCGCCTAGGCATTCTCATTGTGAAAAGTAAGTCACGTACATGGACTGGCATTTAATGTTGTATTTGTTCCTTTCTATTTGTTTTTTGTCTGTTCATATTCTTTTTGGGGGAGTAAAGTCAGTTTAAAAATGCCGTTAAATGCATAGGCCTATAGGCCAAGTTTAATGACCTTGAGGTTATCAGAGGGCGGCACGGTGGTGTAGTGGTTAGCGCTGTCGCCTCACAGCAAGAAGGTCCGGGTTCGAGCCCCGTGGCTGGCGAGGGCCTTTCTGTGCGGAGTTTGCATGTTCTCCCCGTGTCCGTGTGGGTTTCCTCCGGGTGCTCCGGTTTCCCCCACAGTCCGAAGACATGCAGGTGAGGTTAACTGGTGACTCTAAATTGACCGTAGGTGTGAATGTGAGTGTGAATGGTTGTCTGTGTCTATGTGTCAGCCCTGTGATGACCTGGCGACTTGTCCAGGGTGTACCCCGCCTTTTGCCCGTAGTCAGCTGGGATAGGCTCCAGCTTGCCTGCGACCCTGTAGAACAGGATAAAGCGGCTAGAGATAATGAGATGAGATGAGATGAGGTTATCAGAGGTCATATATCGTTTTACAAATGAAAAATGAATTCAGCACCCAAACATTTAACAAACAAGGCCATTTGCTAACTTCATTAATCATTTTAGTACATTTCATTCCTTAGAAAGCTGAGAAACTGGGTTCAGCTGAGACGTTTACAGGCCCAAAGTTCAATGACCTCTAGAGGTCAACAGAGGTCAGATAGAGCTCGGCATATTGCAGATTTGAATTCGGCACACCCAAATTGACAAAATAAGACTGTTTGCCGACTTTGTCTCAAAAATGCCTTTGGGTGTCACAATTCTGGATTTTGGTACCAGTCTATTATATTAGTGAGAGTAGGGGTCTTCGCATAGCACAATACAATTTAACAGTACCAAATACTGCAGCCTCCAAAATGACCACAAGGTTAACTCAACACCTCTAAAACAAAAAAATCAAAAATTGAACATTATAACCTTCATGAGGGAAGGAAGTACACTGTAAGAAATGATTCTGTGGTCATACACACTGTAAGAAGTCGTTCAGTGGTATTGTCCATTTTACTTTATTTTTAAAAGTATATTTATTCCAATAAATCAATTTATTTTTCTTTTTTTAGTTTTTTGAGTTATCTATAAGTAAAAAAGTGTGAATATTTTCGTAACTTACTTTTTATGTGATAAAATTAATTTTATTGGACATCAACATAAATTGATTTAACAAAACTCAGTTTAAACATTTATATCAGACGTAAAACGTCACGACCCGCCCACCTGCAGCACTTTAAAAAGTTGAGGTCATGCATTCTATGCACGAAATATGCATGTTAACTGTTCATACTGTCCAGCTCATTGCCACTGTTTTGATATGGTAATGATTTAATAAAGGTTGGAATTTGATGTCTTGATTTTTTAATTATTATGCTAACTAATTATTTTAAGCAGTTTCTATTTTCGGGCGGCATGGTGGTGTAGTGGTTAGCACTGTCGCCTCACAGCAAGAAGGTCCGGGTTCGAGCCCCGTGGCTGGCGAGGGCCTTTCTGTGTGGAGTTTGCATGTTCTCCCCGTGTCCGCGTGGGTTTCCTCCGGGTGCTCCGGTTTCCCCCACAGCCCAAAGACATGCAGGTTAGGTTAACTGGTGCTCTAAATTGACCGTAGGTGTGAATGTGAGTGTGAATGGTTGTCTGTGTCTATGTGTCAGCCCTGTGATGACCTGGCAACTTGTCCAGGGTGTACCCCACCTTTCGCCCATAGTCAGCTGGGATAGGCTCCAGCTTGCCTGCGACCCTGTAGAACAGGGTAAAGCGGCTAGAGATAATGAGATGAGATGATTGTCATCCAGTCATGCATATTACACTTCTGGACTCCAAACATAGGATCAAGGACAACATGAATAGTTACACAAGTTGAAGTCTGTCCATCAATGGTGTAATCAAGTGTTTCCTCACTCGCTGGACATGGACACCCTTAATTTTTCTTGGCTTTTTCATCTTAAACATCTGAGGCGGTGGCTTGGAATACCTCCCAGCTTCACAGCAGTGGGGCTCTACATTCGAACGGGACAGCTCCAACTTCCATTTTCCTCTGTGGTAGAAGAGTTCAAGGTGGCTAAGTGCAGGGTGGCAATGATGCTCAGAGACTCAAAAGATGAGTGAGTCAGCAATGCGGGGGTCGCAACAAGAACAGGCCGTAAGTGGGCAGCAGACACTGTAGTCAGGCAAGCCGAAAGCTCCTTGGAGTTGAGGGATATCATTGGCAATGTCTGTACTGGCCGGCAAGGACTGGGAACATCTCACGTCACCCAGTGGAGGAAGGCAAGCGTCCAGCAGAGGAGGGAGATGGTGCAAGCGGAAGTGCGTCACCAAGGGGAAGAAACATGGAAGGCAAAGGCTGTTGAACTAGCAACCCAGGGAACATGGACTAGATGAGACCTCCAAAACATGAGGGTCACATGGACTGAACTCTGGAGGCTGGAACCTTTCCATGTGAGCTTCCTCTTGAGGTCCGTATATGACACACTCCCATCGCCAGCGAACCTAGCCAGGTGGGGCCTGAGGGAGGATCCACTCTTCAAGTTGTGTGGGAAGAAGGGTACACTGTCCCACATTTTAGCAGGGTGCCAAACTGCTCTGGCCCAGGGGAGATACAGGTGGCGGCATGATCAAGTGCTCAGTGTGATTGCTGATATCTTCGAGCAGGCCAGGAGAAGACCACAATCACTCAAGCCACAAGTACCATCATTGCAGTTTGTCAGGGCAGGAGAGAAGACATCCTCTGTAAAAAGAGCCAGGACCAACACTGGGCTCACGCTAGCCGCTCGCACGTCCGCAAATTGCGAAGTTTTATTCCAATTTGCGAAAAGAAAATCATCTGTATTCGCATTTTATGTGAAAGTCATTTAAAGTTTAAGCAAAATCCATCAAACAATTGCGATTTCTCAAGATAAACAGTACCTTTCAGGGCCTGAATTTGGGCGCGGGATTGCGGGTATCGCGCATATATATTTTTTTTAATTCCCACACCTTTAACGATTCTAATGCGAGAGATTCCCGCACACATTACTGCATTGCCCAACAACGTCAATCTAATAATGGATCAGTGTGAATGCACGACTACCTTCTGTTCTCAAGGTTACTTGAATTGAACCCTCCTTTTACTGACTGACCCCCCTCTCCCCCCGTAGCCTACTCAGAAAAAAAAAACAGCAGACACAGACAGTTCACACACACACACACGGATCCCAATTATACACACACACACACACACACACACACACACACACACATACCCACACAGGCCAGTCAGCGTACTACAGAGGGTGACTAAGGGCTAAAAGGTGCATAGATAGCAAAGAATGCAAAGCACATCACACCAGATGTTAGATATAATTATAATTAAAAATATGGACTCCGTAAACCAGATTAAGCGGGTTAAATTAAACACACAATTTCATTACATATATACAGTTGATGAAATGATCAAAATAAGAGGATTCAAGAATAAATAAGCATGCTATGAACATAAATCAAGAACATGGAAAGACAAAGGCAGGAAACAAGCTTGCAAACACTATTGAAACACCAACAAACTACAATAACAATTCATTTTTCAATATTATGTCAGTGCAAGAAACATTTAGAAGTATAACATATCTTGCTAAAAAAATTACTTTGCTAAAAAGAAAATTGTTCTTTTAGCATTTCTTGCTAAGTGAAATTGCAAATTGCTAAAGAAAAATTTGAGTCTTTAGCACTTTTCGCTAAAACAATTTGGGTCCTAGAGTGAGCACAGCAACATCCTCCAGGGGGCACAAGGATGGGAGATGTTAGTCGACCTGGGGAAGAAACTTATTTTTTCCCCCATCGTCCAGACCACCTTGAGGCCTGACATTGTCATCTGGGCAGAGCAGGCAAAGAAAATCATCCTGGTAGAACTGACTGTACCTTGGGAAGAAGGCTGTGATGAGGCCCATGAGAGGAAGAGGCTAAAATACCAGGACCTCATCATGGAGTGCAGGGAGAAAGGCTGGCAAGTATGGCTGTTTCCAGTGGAGGTGGGGTGTAGAGGGTTCCCGGCACAGTCTGTATGGTCGGTGCTCACTACACTCGGCATATCTGGCAAGGAGAGGAAGACGGCTGTGTGCAGGATTTGGGAGGCAGCAGAGAGAGCCTCATGCTGGTTGTGGTTTAAGAGGGAGGAGGGGGGCTGGAGGCCTGGAGCTGATGGGCAGTGACCTGGCCACCACTGCTGACCCGCCAGCTGGAGGGTGTAGCGGTTAAGGGTCGAAACACCCCGTGAAGGTTGGGCACCGTCTGATGACATCGGCTCCAGGCCAAATTCACTCAATATTCTCTCTATTTGGGATTAGGTAAACATAATGTTTAAGTTTTATTTAACTACAATGGGTGGATTTTATTCCAAACATTTTTATTTGAAATAAAATCCACCCATTGTAGTTAAATAAAACTTAAGCATTATGTTTACCTAATCCCAAATAGAGAGAATATTGAGTGAATTCAAATTAATGTAATCAGGCAAATTTTAATTGAAAAGCACTTCCTGTCAAAGTGCGCCTTTTTTTTTTTGAATGCAGCAGGCTATCAACTAGCCACAGTACATTTGGAGAGAGTACAGGCAGTGAATGTTCGTCTTCTTCGACATTGCTCATCTTGCAAAACTTAACTGGTTGACTAAGGTAAGAAAACTTCTTTTGTTATCACTGGGCTAGTAAGAAGAACGGCCATTTAACATGGAGATGACTGGTGATGCATGGCTGGTTAACAGTGGCGTGCACAGATAGACACGAGGTGGTCCTCAAGCACCTGCCCCTCTGCCCTCTGTCCAAAAAAGTGCCCTTTTGATTTTTTTTTTTTTACAGTTTACTGAGGCCAATGTCTACATGATCTTTTAGAAAAGCCGCGGCATTAAAAGCGTGTGTGAAAATAATGTCCCGATGTGTGCCCCCTCCGCACACACACCGGACCTCTGTCTCTCTTGCTCTGTCACGTGAACAAGCGTGCAGTGCATTCAATGTGAGGTTGCAGCAGCATAGCGTCCTGGAAGCCACGGCCTTGTCATAGCGCAGACAACACATCGGGCAGTCAGTCAGCTCTTCCCCTGCCCCACCAGCCAGGTAACACATGAATCGAGTGAAAATGTATTGTTTGCCCTCTAAGCCCAATCTGTAATTATTTTGTCGTGAAGTAGCCCATCGCATACAGAAACAACTGCACATGGCAGCCTTTGCCAGCTTACTTGCTCCCTTTCCATATGGAGAAACAAACTGAACAACATTTTAAATGTAGCCTAAACCACTGAGGCAACCCCACTCTCCATCAATTCCGACCTGTTTTTATAACATGATTAAGAATATCACGTTATGCTAGTATGCACGCCGTTATGCAAATAAAGGAGAGCTCTGTTGAGCCCAATGAGTGTGTATATTTCGTTACAAATTTTAAGATGATCTCACGGAAATCTGTGAATAAACACAGTCTTGAGACTCAAGTCAGTGACGGGAAGATCAAACTTTCAGACTTTATCAGACTTTTTAAAGATGGAACTACAGAAAAATACCCAAAACTTTGATATGATTATGAACACGAGGAGGGTTAAATCTCAGACTTTTATAATAAGGTGTTCCACATGTACAAAAAAGTGCCCTTTTTTCCCCCAGAGCACTTGCCCCCCAAAATGTCTGTGCATGCCACTGCTGGTTAACTAGTCATTTAAGTAATATTTTTACCGAAGTGAATGGTTGTCTGTGTCTATGTGTCAGCCCTGTGATGACCTGGCGACTTGTCCAGGGTGTACCCTGCCTTTCGCCCGTAGTCAGCTGGGATAGGCTCCAGCTTGCCTGCGACCCTGTAGAACAGGATAAAGCGGCTACAGATAATGAGATGAGATGAGATGAAGTCCACATTTACCCACAAAATAGTTGCCGAATAAAACAGCAATTCCTACCGTTACTTCCTACCGTTCTTTCCTGAAGGCTTATTTCAATGTGTGTATTTTTATTGGGGAATTCTGCATGAATTTATTTATTAAAAATATATTATGTTGGTGTTTATATTGGTGTTGGTGAAAAATTTTCAATTATCTCATTAAAATGCTTGAAATTACATCTACTCCATCTCCCTCATTAAAAATCCTAGGATCTATAAATATGCATATATTTTCATTCATTCATTTCATCAACAACAGGGATGATTTTCATTTGTAAATAAGTAATGTGAAGCTGAAAGGTGGATCTCAAATCTAAAACTTTGTTTTTTCCTTAGGTGCCTCCAAGTGAGATGGCAGTGTAAAATCTGTGGATTCAAAGTGACATCAAGGGATGATCTTCACAGCATCACACAGGACATTTGAGATTGGAAATTAGGTACCTTTTCTCAATTATGATTTGAGTTGTAATTCCTGTTAAGAGATAAGAAATGAAAATGTGACAATGACCCTGCAATTGATTGCTTCCTGAATTTTGTCTTTCTTAACTTGATCAAAGATCCCTCCGGACATGACCGTAGGTGTGAATGTGAGTGTGAATGGTTGTCTGTGTCTATCTGTCAGCCCTGTGATGACCTGGCGACTTGTCCAGGGTGTACCCTGCCTTTTGCCCGTAGTCAGCTGGGATAGGCTCCAGCTTGCCTGCAACCCTGTAGAACAGGATAAAGCGGCTAGAGATAATGAGAATGTTTTACAATGTTTTATAAAAAAGACTACTTATAATTATAATTAGTTTAATATGGTTTTTCCACAAAAAAAGTTAAATAATATCATTAAAATCCTTAAAATGTCATAAACTCCTTTTCACTCATTAAAAAATCCAGGATCTATAAATTGTAAATATTATGCATGAATTCATTTCATTTTTCACACGGATGATTTTCATCTACAGAAATGTGAAGCTGAAAAGCACTTCTCATATCTAAAACTTTGTGTTTTCCTTAGGTGCCGCCAAATGAGATGGCAGTGTAAAGTCTGTGGATTCAGAGCGACAACAAGGGGTGATCTTCTGCAACATTACAGACTACAGCACAGGACATTTGAGATTGGAAATTCAGTACCTTGTCTTGATTATGATTGTCCATGCTCCTTTAAAACATTAAGTGCCCTCTGCACACATTTGTCAAGATATCATGCAGAGGATGAAGCTTAGGGGCCAGGAGTAGTCCTCTCTTTCACATGTGTTATTTGCTCAGCTAAATATCCAACTGAAAAAGAATACTCCTAGCATCTTGGCAATCACCTAAGGAGTCATGAAACCATAGAGTGTGTTTTTGTTGGATGTACATTTAAGACAAATATATATGGAACGTTTTTTGTGCACAAAAGCAGAAAGCACAATCCTCATTCACTTGAAGTCCTGAAGCCAGATGTCATTGGTCAACACCAAACTTTACCAAATGAAACTGATCTTTTAGTCCCAGGTGATAGTGATCATCATGACACCAGTATAAATCCTCCTGTGGATATAGCAAATGAAATTTACCAAAGAATTGGCTCACTTCTCTTAAAGTTGGAAAGTGTGCACAACATTTCTGGTAAATATATTGATGATTTGGTGGAGGAGCTTCATTTTATATACACTGCTTCTGCTCTAGTAATTCATCAGCTTGTTGATGCAAGTTTGAAGAAGTATAATTGTGCTGTGGAGGAGGGCACTGTTAACGAATTGGTGGAGGAACTATGCAAGTCACACCCTACAAGCAAGACACTGGGAGAAGATGGGCCCTTTGGTTCTGTTTATAAGAGAAGACAGTATTTCAAGACCAAGTTTGAATTTGTCCAGCCAGTAGAGTACATCCTTGATTCCCAGGAGAATCTCAGCTTTCAATATGTGCCCCTTCTTCAGACCTTGGAGCATATATTGACCAATAAGGATATTGCACATGAGGTTTTGAAAAAAACAAACTCATCTACCGAGTATAAATCATTTCAAGACAGAAAAAATTTCAAACAAAATACATTTTTTTGCTGTAGATGAACCAAGAATAGCGTTAATTCTCTATGTCGATGATTTTGAGGTTTGCAACCCGTTAGGGACCTCACGTAAGAAACACAAGATCACCGCTGTTTATTGGATCCTGGCAAATGTACCACCTGGACTGTGCTCTACTCTTTCTGCAATAAACTTGGCCATTCTCTGCAAAGCCATTGATGTTAAAAGATTTGGCTATGATATTGTTTTAGAGCCTCTCTTGAAAGATCTGTCTGTCTTGGAACAAGAAGGAGTTTTTGTTGCCTGTGCTGGAAAGAACATAAAAGGGACAGTATATTGTGTGGCAGCAGACAATCTTGGTGCACACTCCCTCGGTGGACTTGTTGAAAACTTCACTGGTCCTTACATTTGCAGGTTCTGCTTAGGATCTCACTCTGAATACTCTCAAAAGGAGGTATGCTGTGGGGAATTTCCACCTCGAACAGAGGAAACCCATAACCTGCATCTCAAAACCGTAGAAGACAACCCCACCTTGCCTCATTGCTATGGAGTCAAGAAAGCCTGCCCACTGACTAAGAAGCTGAGTCACTTCAGTTTTGTTAGGGGTTACCCTCCTGACATACTCCACGACCTGTTTGAAGGCATTGTCCCTTCAGAATTAGCACACTGTCTGAATACTTTCATTAAGAACAAATACAGTACTTAACATTATCAGAACTTAATGACTCAATAAAGCAGTTTCCGTTTAAGTTTACAGACAATCTTGACTGCCCTCAGTCCATCCCAGTAAATTTTGGTAGTCGTGGTACTATAGGAGGAAATACTCATGAGAACTGGGCACTCATCAGGTCACTGCCACTTATCATTGGCCCAAGGACACCCTCTGATGATCCAGCATGGCAAATTCTTATGACCCTTAAGGACATTGTACAATGAGAGTTTTGTACAAGCCTGATAGTAGAGTATAACCATGGCACTGCTGTACAAGTATTAGAGCCTCTTTTGCCTTATACTCACCAGTTTCCAGACCATCCTGATGCCACCTGCCATGTTTGAGCCCTGGCCAGTATCTACGCACAACAGGTAGGGGGTGATGTCACACGAACTTACCTTGACAAGCTCAAAGGAGTAGCCAAGCTCAGTGGAAAGGACTTTGAGGAGGTGCTAAAGGAGGTAATGTCCCAAATAGAGGAGTCTATCGAGGGTGCTGGATCCAGTGAGCAGGCTGCTTCCCCCCAACACTTACAGGAAGTTGAGCAGGCTGCACAGCCCAGCCAACATGATGCTCCATCACATCGGCTGGTTGATGTTCCACCTTTCATTGGGCTTGGTCTCTTGGATACTAATCAGAGAACCACTGCTCCCTCCTTTAACTCAAAGACACTCACAACTCTGAGCCCCAGTGAACTAAATCTCCCTGACGTGCAAAAGATAGTGGTGGAGCACATTGTGAGGAGTGAAGACAAACCCTCACACTCTCATCCTACTCTGAGATTGAGGGCTTTTTCTGGGAAGATCCCTAGACCATACAGTGAAGTCGATTATGACACTTGGAGGTCCCATGTTGATTTTATGATGAAAAATGTTTCTGTTTCTGATCTTGAGAAAACAAGGAAAATCCTTGAGTCTTCTTGTCCCAGCTTCTGATATGGTCAAACATCTTGGTCCTGAAGCGTCCCCTACGGCTTATTTGCAAATACTAGAATCTGCATTTGCTACCATTGAAGATGGAGAGGAACTGTTTGTATGGTTCATGAACACGTTCCAGGACTCTGGAGAAAAAACGTCTTCCTACTTGCAGCGTCTTCAAGTTGCCCTGGGTAACACTGTGTGCAGAGGAGGCGTCCCAGCACAGGATGTAGGCAACCACCTGCTCCGACAGTTCTGCAGGGGCTGTTGGGACAACGTTCTGCTTGCTGACCTCCACCTAGAACACAAAAAACAGAACCCCCCATCATTCGCTGAACTCTTGGTGCTTTCACATACTGAGGATGATAGGCAAGAAGCCAAAGCCATGAGAATGAAACAACACTTGGGCACCACAAAGCAGAAAGCTGTGTCCCATGTGCAAACTGTGTGTAACTGTTTTGAGGCCCAAGCTGAGCCTGACACTAGTTGCATAAATGAACTAAGGAAACAAGTGGCAGACTTGAAAAGTCAGCTAATATCCCTCATGAAAAAGAAAAAGACAGCATCTCCCAAAGGAGAAACTTCAAAAATGGCAAATACGCAAAAAACTGACCGTGCGACCATAGAAACCAACTTACCTCCTCACAAGGGTGCGACTTCCAAGCCAAAGCCTTGGTACTGCTTTTGCTGTGGGGAGGATGGGCACATCGTTGCCACCTGTGAGTCTGATCCAAACCCTGCCCTGGTAGTGGCAAAACGAAAAGAACTGAGACAACGACAGCAGTTGTGGGAAGCACAGAACATCCCCACCTCTCCTTTAAACTGAATCCAGTTCCTGTCGAGGGACAGACAAGAACTGATATTAATCAACCATGTCCCACTAAATCCAAGCGACGTGCCACGCTAAAACAGTCTTGCATAAGAGGTTGTCCCTTTAAGTTGCTGAAAGGCTTAGTAGGCACAAAGAGCACAGCATGAGTGGAGGGGAGCCCCACAACCTCTTTACTGGACACAGGCTCCCAAGTTACAATGGTCCCTCAGTCCTTCTATCAGCAACACCTTTCTAAACATGAAATCAAGCCACTGTTTGACTTACTTGAAGTTCAAGGAGCCAGTGGTCGGTGTGTACCTTACCTTGGATACATTGACCTGAGTGTCACTTTCCCCGAAGAGTTCTTGGGAGTGGAGATTGAGGTGCCAGCACTCGCTTTGGTGGTTCCAGATGTTTGTGCTGATTCCGACTCCCTCATGCTGATAGGTACAAACACGCTTGATGTACTGTATGAAATATACTGTGAAACTGCACCTGGGGCACCTCAGCCAGCAGCACATGGTTACAAGGCGGTGCTCAGAGTCCTTGAGCTCAGGCAGCAACAGAGTAAGGATGGTAACCTTGGGTTGGTGAAGATGCATGGAAAAGACCCTCAGTTGGTCCCCGCTGGCCAAACCGTGGTCTTGGAAGGTTGGGTAGCAGTCAGTGTGTTCACTACTGAAAAATCCGTAGTTCTGGAGCACCCTTCCTCATCATCATTGCCAGGTGGACTGTTAGTGAAAACCTGCCTCGTTGATTTGCCCACTAAATGGCCATGCAAGGTCCCAGTAGTACTAACCCATGAGTCAGACCATGATGTTATTGTCCCCCAAAGGTGTATCATTGGTGAGATCTATGCCTTTCAGAAAGTTCTCTCACAAGAGCATAGTGTACTTACCTCAAAATCAGAGTCTCTCCAAAAGTCAGAAATCACACTCAACTTCAGTGATTCTCCAGTTCCTGCTGAATGGAAAGAGTGTATCACACAGAAACTGAACAGCATGCCTGAGGTTTGCGCACAGAATGATCTTGACTTTGGCAGAACCAATCAGGTTAAGCACCAGATCAAACTTTCGGATGAGACGCCGTTCAAGCACAGAGCCCGTCCCATACATTCCCATGATTTGGAGGCTGTCCGTAAGCATTTACAAGAACTACTACAAGCTGGAGTGATCAGAGAATCTGAGTCTCCATTCTCGTCACCTATAGTCGTAGTGAGGAAGAAGAACGGGGAAGTCTGCCTCTGTATCGACTACAGAAGACTCAATCTTCGAACTGTGAAAGATGCTTATGCACTCCCAAACTTGGAAGAGGTGTTCTCACTCACTGGGTCAAAATGGTTTTCAGTCCTTGGGATGGAGTCACAACTGACCCTGGAAAGGTGAAGGCCTTGAAAACGTGGCCAAGGCCCAAAGACCTGAAACAGCTGCGGTCCTTCCTTGGATTTGCAGGCTACTACAGACGCTTCATAAAGGACTATTCCACCATCATCAAGCCCCTCACAGAATTGACATTGGGTTATCCCCCACTGCATAAGAACACCAAATACAAGACACAGACATACCACTACCATGATCCAAAGAGGCCCTTCGGTGATCGCTGGACTGACAGGTGTGAGCTAGCCTTCAATACCATCATTGAAAAGCTCACCACAGCTCCGGTTCTTGGGTTTGCCGATCCCAAGTTGCCCTACGTCCTCCACACTGACGCCAGTACCCTGGGCCTTGGGGCAGCCCTATACCAAGAGCAGGATGGTTACATGCATGTGATTGCATATGCCAGCAGGGGCCTATCACGCAGTGAATCCCGGTACCCTGCCCACAAGTTAGAGTTTCTAGCTTTGAAGTGGGCTGTTGTTGAAAATTTTAATGACTACCTGTATGGAAACCAGTTCACTGTCATGAAAGACAGTAACCCTTTGACATACATTCTGACCAGTGCCAAACTGGATGCCACCAGTTACAGATGGCTAGCAGCCCTGTCAACGTTTACCTTCAAGCTTCAATACAGACCTGGCAAACTGAACTCTGATGCAGACAGTCTTTCTAGAAGACCACACGGCAAGCTTTCAAATGACCTAAAGTCTCAGAAAGAACAGGAGCGCATCAGACAGTTCACACAAACACATTTGGCCGATCTTGAGGGTGTTGTGAGCCAAGACATTGCGCATGCCATCTGTGAGAGGCACCTTGTTTGTGGTGTATTGGATGAATGTGGAGACAGAAATGGAGGCATGATGCTGGTGCAATCTCTAACAATCTCTCCTGAGGCCCTACCAGATGACTTTATAAATGAACAGCAGCATGGTGGTTTGCCTGGTCTTCCCCATCTGTCTGAGAGAGAAATCAAAGACAAACAGCGAGCAGACCCCTGTCTCCGGGAGGTGATAGCTCAAATTGAGAGTGGGGAAAAGCTGCCTCCAACAGTCAGAAAAGAACTCCCAGATATTCCCTTCCTCCTAATCTCAGAATGCATAATGAGGTGCTGTACAGGAAATGTCAAGACAATTGCAGAGTCACATATCAACTTGTCTTGCCTGAAGAGCTGCGGACTGTTGTTCTGCAGAGCCTTCACAATGATATGGGTCACCTAGGCATCGAACGTACCTTGGATTTGGTATGGACCAGATTCTTCTGGCCAAAGATGGCGGCCGATGTGCAAAGTAAAGTTAAGACCTGCGAATGGTGCATCCGTAGAAAAGCACAGCCAGAAAAAGCAGCACCATTGGTGAACATAAAATCCACCAGGCCTCTGGAACATGTATGTATGGACTTCTTGTCTTTAGAGGCTGACAGAAGTAATACAAAAGACATCTTGGTGATCACCAATCATTTCACAAAGTATGCCCTTGCCATCCCAACGCCAAATCAGAAAGCTCTGACAATCGCCAGGTGCCTTTGGGACAACTTCATGGTTCACTACGGAATCCCTGAGCACTTGCATAGTGACCAAGGACCTGACTTCAAGTCATGGACAATCAAAGAGCCATGCAAAATTGCTGGAATCCACAAAATTTATATGACTCCTTATCATCCCAGGGGGAATCCAGTTGAACGTTTCAATAGAACATTGCTGAATATGCTGGGAACACTTGACAATCATGACAAATCACAGTGGTGAAATTTTGTAAAACCCTTAGTACACGCGTACAACTGTACGAAGAACGATGTAACAGGGTTCACATCCTATGAACTCATGTTTGGTCGCCAACCAAGGCTGCCCATTGATCTGGCACTTGGGTTACCATTGAGAGATGGTGAGCAGAAATCTCACTCACAATATGTGCAAAAGCTCAAGTCCAATCTAGAAGAGAGCTACAAGATAGCCACCCAAAACGGCACAAAGATAGCAGCAAAGAACAAGGCAAGATTCGACAAGCATGTCACTGCCTCCAAGTTAGAGGCTGGTGACAGAGTGTTGGTGAGAGCTGTTCGCCTGCGCGGCAAACATAAGTTTGCCGACAAGTGGGAGTCAAATGTTTATGTGGTGGTGAAGCAAGCTGGAGATCTTCCAATCTACACCCTCAGGGCAGACAGCAGGGAAGGCCCTTTGTGGACCCTTCACAGAGACCTCCTACTTCCCTGTGGTTCTCTCCCACTAAGTGTTGAAAAGCCAGATTTGCCAAAAGCATGCAGGCCACAAACACGTAAGTCAGTTGAACAGTCTGCTGATGTAATTGATCAGTGTGATTATGAGGATGACTTTCCATATGAGTGGTTCAGAGAACAACCAGACCAAGAGATTGGAAGATTTACAATGGTCTATGAAACTCCCAGATCAAACATCAACCCTAAGTCCACCCTCTTTGAGAGCGAGGGGAGAAACATAACCAAACAATCCCAACCTGTTGATGCTCCAGTGGGTGAAGATCACTTGCCTGTTAGTCCATCTGGTGACTCAGGCAGCGTTGAAGCAGGAGACCTACCTGATGCTCTGCCAGCTGCTGCCGGGAGTGGATGTTCTCCTGCTACTTCTCGTGCATCACTTGAAAATGAAATAAAGATAAAGAATCGACAAGTCCGAACTTACCTTTCAATGTCCCTGGATCCACTGAAGGTGACCTTCTTATGGAAAGAACTAAACAAACTCCTGGAAAGGATGTCCCAGTTGAAAGAAAAGAAGGAGAGATTGATAAAGGTGCAGAAGTCACCAGTGATGCAGTGCCTTCTGAAAGTATTGCAACTGATGCACAAAGCAGCCCTGTATGACATTCGACCAGAAGCAGTGCAAGACCTGAACGACTTCAGTATTCACACTTTGGAAGCCCACTGGCATCCATTGTCCAGTCTCTGTTTCAAGGCCTGAGTACGGCTTTTACCGATGCTTTGTTGGAAGTTGAGGATTCAAAGAAACCTGAACCCATCCTTCAGTCCTCTTACCAAACAGCCGCTCTCATGCACAGAGGCGTGCATGGATTCAAGGGGGGAGGGTGTAACCCAGGTTAAAAATGTATATTAAAAAGAACAGTTGTATACATGTAAAAAAAAAAACTAAAACATCTGTATAAGGGGTTAAATTCATATTCTCATCTCATTATCTCTAGCCGCTTTATCCTTCTACAGTGTCGCAGGCAAGCTGGAGCCTATCCCAGCTGACTACGGGCGAAAGGCAGGGTACACCCTGGACAAGTTGCCAGGTCATCACAGGACTGACACATAGACACAGACAACCATTCACACTCACACCTACGGTCAATTTAGAGTCACCAGTTAACCTAACCTGCATGTCTTTGGACTGTGGGGGAAACCAGAGCACCCGGAGGAAACCCACGCGGACATGGGGAAAACATGCAAACTCCGCACAGAAAGGCCCTCGTCAGCCACGGGGCTCGAACCCGGACCTTCTTGCTGTGAGGCAACAGCGCTAACCACTACACCACCGTGCTGCCTAAATTCATATTAAAAACCCAATTCATGATATATTCATATATTATTAATGTTAAAGATTTAAAACTGATATTTGTCTAAAAAGCAATTGAATTGCGAAAAGAGATAAATAAATAAATAGGAAGTTTATTTTGAAGGAGATAGGTTAGAGACATGCTTTCAGCCAATTGGGAAGAAGCTCAGTTTGTTGACCTGCTCGGAGCAGAGTTCATGTCCCCCTCGAGCTTCTGGGAGAAAGAGAGCAACCCTCATGTCGAGCACGATACCTACCTCCGTGGAGATATTAAAAATAAAAGTTGTTAAAACTGACTGGAAACTCATTGAAAGCATTCCGTGTGGAGCCCTGGACCTGTGAGAGTGCAGTTGAAGAGACTTGACGTCTCCCACACCAAGGAAAATGCATCAGTCAGGGGTTTTTTTTTGTTGTTGTTGGACCTCATTGAACCTTTCACCTGCTTGGATGTTGGAGCTTGGATCAAGACGTTGATGGTGAGCTACAGCCCAGAGGAGAACTAGAGATACGGCGCCTACAGAGAACTGAGAGCCCGAACTTCAACACTTCATTACACACACATACACCACCAACTGTGCGATAGGACAAACTCTCTCCACGTCCTCAGTGGACTGAATAGAACTGAAATTAAAATGTGTGAAGTGACTGAAAACAAGGGAGAACTTTTTACTTTAAAATCACAGCTATGAATCTTCTTTTTTTTTTTTACATTTTTTATTTTTCCTACTTACCCGAGTAAGATTCATGTCAAAGTGTACATGTATATGTGTCGACTCATCCTTCCCATCTTTTAATTAAAAGGGAAGTGTTTGTTTTCTCAGAGAGAGTACAACTGTGTCTGAGTCATTCCTGGTGTATTGTTTGGTTAATCCTTGGCTCCGTAGTCAGACATAGAACTTCTGATTCCCCTGGTTATTAGTAATCATTACATACAGTAATCTATTCCCGTTTCCCATCTCTAAAGGGTTACAAATGCTCTGAAACAAACTCCCTGCTGACAGGAAGTCTGCAAAAAACGTGAAAAAAGCAAAAAGAGCAGAGGGCAATTATCTGCCACCCTACTCAGCTGGTGAAAATGAGCAGAGCTTGGAGAAAGTAAGGGAAGAGCTGGTCACCGAGTCAAAAAAGAACAATGAAAAGATAGTCAAAGACAAAATGAGCAAAACATTTGCCCTCAGATGACATGAAATCATCAATCGGTGTCGAACTGTTCAAGCCATAAAGGACCGCTGGCCTGCCCTGTTTGACCCTTCTCAAGTAAGTTGGAATTTGTAATTCCTGTTAAGCAGTGCTGTTAAGAGATAATGAAAATGTGAAAATGACAACCCTGTAAGGGATTGCTTCCAAATAATTTTGTCAAATTGACTTCAAGATGTATAAAAATACTCTTACTGTCTCTTTTGTCTCTTTTGTTGCCTTTGTGTTTCAGATCAATGCAGAATTTCAAAGAACAACTACTTTACATCTGGAGCTGAAATTTATGTCTGCGTTAGACCGTCACACTCCCAAACTACTGACACTGTTTCGTGCCAAAGGAGGAGCACTTGGAAGAATACTGGAGATCATAATGGAACTGCTGGAGGTACAATACTTTTTAAAATTAGAAGTAGGTTTATTCCACAAGATTTCCAAATGATATGAATAAGGACATCAAACTGAATGATAGACAGTTGTCCTCCAGAAAGTAGCCGTTTACAACATGGAATATGGGAAAACATGCAAATGGTTAATGAAGGCAGCTTCTGGTGGGAGGGAAAGCAGGGAGAGCAGGCCAGCTTAATGGGAGTAGTGGATGGCAGACTGGGTCATGGACAGGGAGTGCAGGCCGGTTTAACAGCAGGGGAAAGGGGATGATGCAGGCGGCGGTTGGTGCAGAGGGATGGAGCTCTGGAGAGATCTGTGGAAACACAGAGTGAGACACCAAGGCGCACAAGGTGCAACAACATGACAATGGGCTTTATGCACAGCTCCACTATTTCCTGAATTTAAGCCAGTTCCTTTATTTCCTGTCCTACATTATTGGACAAACTGATTTATCCAGGTGTGTCTGACCATTGTTGTGACTAGTACTGAAGTCAGACACACCTAGATTAATCAGTTTGTCCAATAATGTAAGACAGGAAATAAAGGAACTGGCTTAAATTCAGGAAGTAGTGGAGCTAGGCATAAAGCCTATTCAAAATCTGCTAGATGAGAGGAAATGAAAGGAGAGGGTGGAGAGGAGAGGAAAAGAGAGGAAGTCCTCTCCCATTGGCGCTAGCTTCAGAGCATTCAGTTCTAGTCAAAACAATGCAGCTTAGCTGCCCTGCTGTGTTTTTCTTATCCATCATCCCTCACTGTGAATCCTCCGGAGAATTCACTGTTGTATTCACACATGGGGTCATTCAGACATGACATTGACTTTGTGCTGTAGAGCTGTCACGGTTAAATCCATTTAATGTCAGATTGAAACATTTGTGCTCACATTCAGCTCCTCCAGTTCATGCCTTTATAATTTCAGGTGTGCAGTGCATGTGTGAAAGGGGGTAATGGATAATCACAAAGTCATATACAGTACATTGTCTACTTTGAAGCCATTATGAAGCTGTGCCTTTTGGTCTGACGAAGCTTTATACATGAGGTAAAGCAGGCATGTAAAGTACGATCAGAATTGATAGGCATGATGACCAAAACCACAAAAATAGGATCCAGGTTGTACAAAAACTGTTTTTCCCCATAAGTGTTTACATTTCTAAATTACAGAAACATCCAGTGATTTTTTTTTTTTTGTGATTGACATCAGTTGTTGCATTCCTTCCCAGGACTCGGTGCACTCTTCGGTTGAGAGGACCAGAGAGGTTGTCCTTCAGTGTCTTATAGAATACCTTGGAGAACGAGGGGGACATCTCATCAAAGAATTCAACGTAGGTGAACTTAATTTGCATTAACTTATTTCAAGGACCATATTTCCTTAATTCCTCAAATAGGTGCTGTTGTCAAGTAAATTGACACAGATCTGTGACCTTTGTTTTTGTTTTTTTGCTTCAGTGCTCCTTGTCATAGATTCTCCAAATGTCTGAACTCAACTAGACAGATGAACACTATTCTTCCACAAGATACTGTATAATAGTAGAACAGCATAAAGCCCTCATTACAATAGAAGAACAATTGTAAACTATAAAAACATCAAAGTAGAGAAGAAAACAAAGAACAATTTGAGACCAAGGCCTGCGAGAAAGTAAAATGTCATAAAATAGATTTATAAGCTATGAAAACAATAATGAATGTATTGTCTAGTAATGTGATATGCTTGCAATATATTTCTGACAGTTTTATACTAAGACACTTACAATTTCATGTTGCAGGACACTGACAACTTGGAGGAACTTGAACAGCTCATAATGGCAATTATTGTGACCCCAAAGCCCGGAGCTTCTACAAGCAACAGCCCAAAAAACATTGCAATCGTCATAGAGGGCGTGGAAGTCATCACAGGACTTGGAGATATCGCAAGGGCTTGCTCTATCCTCCTTGGCTTGACCTATGCACGGAATCTCGATTATCCCAGACAGCTGAAGTACACCTTTGAGGTATTCCAAAAACTTTTCTTGGAACTGGATGATTCAAAGCTGTCAAACAAAGTCCAGTCCCTCAAGAGCAAACTTCTGGCTTGAAATGAGACTGAAGTTGCACTGCAGACTTTTGTGCTACACAATGTCCAGCTTCTACATAGCTTGAGAATTGTACATTTGAAAGTGCTATGTTTGTAAGTTAGCACTGATTTGGATGGTCCCACAAATGTCATTGACATTTCAATTGTTGTTAGTTCAAAGTACAAATGTTTTATACTCTGTACAAATTGCACTTTTATGATTTATGTTTTGGCACATGCACTTATGGAGGATTTTTCTTTAAGATCTTTATCAATCTAATTTAGTGGCTCAGTGACGTGAGAAAGGATGGAAACACATGTTTATGGACATATCACCATTCTGTAATATGACATTTTCTTTGTATTTTTTTTTTTAAATAGTTAAAGTCGGCATTTTGTCCTTTTCAAAGATCTGGTTTGAAATGCGTGAGCAAACTTCTGGCTTGAAAACGAGACTGTAGTTGCAGTGTACATGTTGTGCTACATAATGTTCAGCTTCTACAGAGCTAGGGAATTGCACATTTGAAAGTGCTGATACCGTATGTTTGTAAGTTAGCACTGATTTGGACTTTTATCCCTCAAATGTCAGTGACATTCCTACTGTGATTAGTTCAAAGTACTAAATGTTTTTTACTCCATACAAATTGTTTTGGTACAACTACGTGCACTTCTGAATGATTTTTCTTTAAGATCATTATTGATCCAATTTAGTGGCTAAGTGAAGTGAGAAAGCATGGAAACACATGTTTATGGACACTGTGTAAAATGGAATTTCTTTTTTACAAAATAGTTTGGTAGTCAGCATTCTGTCCTATTCAAGTTTCTGGTTTGAAATGCAAGATCTAGCTTCTAGCTTGAAATGAGACTGTGGTTGCAGTGTACACTGATGTGTTACAATGTGTCAAAAGCACAAAAATGAATTGTTAATAAAAGTGTTATTTGAGTATTTAAGTTCTGTACTTTCTGGGCTATAGACTAGTTATTCCTAAGAAAGAATAATATTTAGATTGAATTAATTGCATTGAATAAATTCAAATTAATGCACAGATAAATGTAGATGATTATTACTCAATTTTATATAATTGATATGTAGAATTAAATTATTTTTTATTAGTACTATTTACACATGAGGGAGTCTATCTTTTTCAAATGAACTCTATTTTTGCTTAGATTATAATTAATTCTGTACTGTTTTCTATTTGGATCTAGTCATTAAATGGATAACTATTGAGGGTTTCATTTAATTAATATTTACTCAATACCAAACATTGTGAAATTTAATAATATTGCTTGTAATCTGTTGCCTCATTTTTATTGAGTAGATATGGTGTATCTTTTCTTACAGTGTATTGCAGGACTGTATTAGGCTGTTTGTTAGTTTTAGCTAGCTGTACCCAAGCTGGCAACAGAATACATTTTAACAGTAATCTCCTTTTACGATGCTGAAAATACATATAGGTACACTAAAGGTCATTTTCTATTGATCATTGATACTGCATGAAAGAAAGCTCTCCCTTAAGTGTGAATTTCAAAACCCCAGAGGAGCCCATTTTTACTCTGAAACCTTAGCTTAATTTTAAAGACACCCATAAGTGGAAATCCAATCAAACACTTGTTGAATGAAGTAAGGGGAGATGATTAAATATGCTGCTTGTTTTCTGATTTGCATCTATTCTATACCCTACAATAACTACAATACTTATGGTACTGTTCAAAACTTGCAACGAAAATCTGAATGAGATGAGCAAAAGAAGAGACAAAGTTTGATGAATTATTCCTTGCTGACACAATCAACCTTTGATGACACCAGGACAGTTCATACTTTTCCAGACTCAATATTGATTTTATAAAAAAAATTAAAGATTTTCTTCCTGGGTGTCAGAGAATGTGTTTTGTGACATATCACCAATCTGTCTCATCTCATCTCATTATCTCTAGCCGCTTTATCCTGTTCTACAGGGTCACAGGCAAGCTGGAGCCTATCCCAGCTGACTACGGGCGAAAGGCGGGGTACACCCTGGACAAGTCGCCAGGTCATCACAGGGCTTCACCAATCTGTAATATGACATTTTCTTTTTATTTTTTTTAAATAGTTAATGTCGGCATTTTGTCCTTTTCAAAGATCTGGTTTGAAATGCGTGAGCAAACTGAAAATGATAGATGTGTTATGACAGTTAGAGTCGTACGAGACACGGGGGATTTTACGGCAGTCTAAGTTATGGCTGGAACGTGTGTTAAAGGAGAAGGCAACTTTTGTACAAAACCAGGTGTGTAATAGGAGAAAAACATATACGTAATCAATTCCGTTAATTATTTCCATTATATATCTAACATGAAAAATATTTTTAACTTTGAAATCATGAATTGACACAGAGGAGTCGAAGTTGGAGGAGTCAGACATTTTGAGATTGTGGGCAACTATAAACCAATCAGAATCTTCCGTTAATGCGCCTCCCTCTGATCTGTGACGTCACTGGGCCCATGAAAACAGGGTTTACAAGCAGATCACTGTGATTAGGAGTCCCGGTGGGTGGCTTGTATTCGATTCGTTTATATCCCGACCTTGTCAGCTGTCAGATTTATGTTCATGGACCCGGTAAGCTGGTAAATAATTTTTTTTTCTTTACCAAATTCTAACAGAAAACGAGAGCGCCCGAAAGGGAAAACCGAGCCGAGTCGCTTCACGCATGCGCAGTAGGCTTGGTAGGACAAATCCAAATAGGAGTCATTCAGGATTCAGCCATGTTTTTGCTCCATGTTTTTACTCAAAGTTATACAGTATTATGAGCTTTAAGTTGCATAAATAAAACCATTTGGTGAAACTTTGAAGAAGCGATTGTACTGGTTTTTTACCTTATTACCATGAAGCACTGAAGAGTTCTTTTCAGTGGTGGGCCGCATGACGTCACGCAGTAGATCAATATGGCGGAACGCATCTTCGCTGAGCTCAGCGCAAGCCCATATTATTAAAAGTTAAAAGATACTGTTATGCGGTCTGTTCTTTCTCTATAAATTCCATGATCGATTACTTTATATATTTATCTATCTATTTGTGGTGATTTTGTACAAAAGTTGCCTTTTCCTTTAAGAGAGCACTCTGTCGATAAAAGACAGAAGTTGAAACAACAAAGAACTCTCATCATTTTAGGATAAACTAACAAGTTTATTACACTGGGTAACTCTGACAAAAAGAAAAAAAGATTAATTATATTCCAGAATAAACAATTAATATGCTGCCTTACATCCCAGACTTTCAGAAACCTGGAGTCATCCTCATGCAGATATGCAGGGAGCACACCTCCAGGAGTCACTGAAGTTTTGGGTCACCTCTTCAGCGCTTATGACCTCCAGGAGGTCATGAGTTGGTTCTGCTTTGTTAGAGCTCTCATCTCTGCAGTCATGGGAGGGTTTTTTCTTGTGATGTATAGTATTGTTTGGCTATGCTTTTGAAATGAAGCAAGAATATGTTCTCACACTCAACGAACAAGTTGACGTCCATGTCAACGTCCATTGGAGAGCGGACCGAGAGGTTGCGCGGGAGCGAAGCTGCGCGAGAGCGGGCCGAGAGGTTGCGCGAGAGCGAGGCTGCGCGAGAGCGTACCGAGAGGTTGCACGGGAGCGAAGCTGCGTGAGAGCGGGCCGAGAGGTTGCGCGGGAGCGAAGCTGCGCGGGAACGAAGCTGCGCGGGAACGAAGCTGCGCGGGAGCAGGCCGAGAGGTAGCGCGGGAACGGGCCGCGTAATAACAACAAACGCAATGACCCCGAAGAAAGCTCCTACGGTCGAGGAGATAGATGATATTAAAAAATCCCTCGACTTTCTGGGGGAAGAAATCTCTGCTGTCAGGATGCAGCAGAAGACCATCCTGGACCTGGTAGAAGAGGTCAAAGCTCTGAGGCTGCAGAATTCAGAGAAGGCAAAGAGGATCGCCATTCTCGAGAACCGAGTGGAGGAGCTGGAGCAGTACACCCGGATGAATGACATCATTGTGACCGGACTGCAAATTCAACCCTGCTCATATGCTGGAGCAGTGGCAAGAAGAGATGGAGAGGAACTGAACGAGGAGGATGCTAACTCTGTGGAGAAACAGGTGTTAGCATTCCTGCACTCCAAGGGGATTGAGGTAAAAAGCAATAACATTGAAGCATGTCACCCTCTCCCACGGAGAAGCAACACAGGCAAACCAGCTGTAATAATGAGATTTGCCAGCAGAAAGCATAAGATGCAATTGTTAAAACAAGGGAAGAAACTGAAAGGCTCAGATGTGTTTTTAAATGAGCACTTAACAAAAAAAATGCAGACATTGCAAAAAAGGCGAGACTACTAAGGAAACAGGGGAAAATCCAAAACACTTGGACACAAAACTGCAAGCTTTTCATCAAGCTGAAGGGATCTCCAGAAGAGGCCAAGATCTTGGTCATCCGAGATATTGGGGAACTGGACAAATTCTGAGGGAGCCAAATAAAGCAATTTACAATCATGACACAAGGACTGGACACTGGACACAAGAACTGGACACTTTCCTTTATACTGAGCACAAAATACAAGATATGGAAAATAATATTGATCCGGAATGATGTGCTTGAATGATCCTAGGAGCTATGTTGTCGGGGGCATTATGCCCCTGGTAGGGTTTCCCAAGGCAGACAGGTCCTAGGTGACAGGCCAGACCAAGAGCAGTTCACCAAAAACCCCCTATGGAGAAAAAATCCAGGACCATGATGTCGCCCGGTAGGACGCAGCCGGGGCCCCACCCTGGAGCCAGGCCCGGGGTTGGGGCTCGTATGCGAGCGCTTGGTGGCCGGGCCTTTGCCCATGGGGCCCGGCCGGGCTCAGCCCGAAGAGGTGACGTGGGCCTGACCTCCTGTGGGTTCACCACCCACAGAGGTAGCAGTAGGGGTTTGGTGCAGTGTGGATTGGGTGGCAGTCGAAGGCAGGGGCCTCGACGACCTGATCCCCGGACACAGCGGCTGGCTGTTGGGACATGGAATGTTACTTCGCTGGGGGGGAAGGAGCCTGAGCTTGTGCGGGAGGTTGAGAGGTACCGGCTAGAGATAGTCGGGCTCACCTCCACGCATAGCTTGGGCTCTGGAACCCAGCTCCTCGAGAGGGGCTGGACTTTCCACTTCTCTGGAGTCACCCGTGGTGAGCGGCGGCGGGCTGGTGTGGGCTTGCTTATAGCTCCTCAGCTCAGCCGCCATGTGTTGGAGTTTACCCCAGTGAACGAGAGGGTCGCCTCTCTGCGCCTTCGGATTGGGGAGAGGGCTCTTGCTGTTGTTTGTGCCTACGGGCCAAATAGCAGTATAGGGTATCCGGCCTTCTTGGAGTCCCTGGGAGAGGTACTGAGGGGTGCTCAGACTGGGGACTCCATTGTGCTACTGGGGGACTTCAATGCTCACGTGGGCGACGACAGTGACACCTGGAGGGGCGTGGTTGGGAGGAACGGCCTCCCCGATCTGAACCCGAGTGGTGTTTTGTTATTGGACTTCTGTGCTAGTCACGGTTTGTCCATAACGAACACCATGTTCGAGCATAGGGGTGTCCATAAGTGCACGTGGCACCAGGACACCTTAGGTCGGAGGTCGATGATCGACTTTGTAGTCGTTTCATCTGATCTCTGGCCCTATGTCTTGGACACTCGGGTGAAGAGAGGGGCTGAGCTGTCAACTGATCACCACCTGGTGGTGAGTTGGATACGCTGGCGGAGGAGGAAGCTGGACAGACCTGGCAGGCCCAAACGTATGGTGAGGGTCTGCTGGGAACGTCTGGCCGAGCACTCTGTTGAGGAGGTCTTTAACTCCCACCTCCGGGAGAGCTTTTCCCAGCTTCCGAGGGAGGCAGGGGACATTGAGTCTGAGTGGACCATGTTCTCTACCTCCATTGTGGACGCAGCTGTTCGGAGCTGTGGCTGCAAGGTCTCCGGTGCCTGTCGTGGCAGCAATCCCCGAACCCGGTGGTGGACACCAGAAGTAAGGGATGCCGTCAAGCTGAAGAAGGAGTCCTATCGGGCCATGTTGACCTCCGGGACTCCTGAGGCAGCCGACGGGTATCGGCAGGCCAGGCGTGCTGCAGCTCGGGCAGTTGCGGAGGCAAAAACTCGGAACTGGGAGGAGTTCGGGGAGGCCATGGAGAAGGACTATCGGTCGGCCTCGAAGAAATTCTGGCAAACCGTCCGGCGCCTCAGGAGGGGGAAGCAGTACTCTGCCAACACTGTTTACAGTGCGGGTGGGGAGCTGTTGACCTCGACTGGGGACATTGTCGGGCGGTGGAAGGAATACTTTGAGGATCTCCTCAATCCCACCGTCATGTCTTCCACTGAGGAGACTGAGGCTGATGACTCAGAGGTGGACTTGTCCATTACCCAAGCCGAAGTCACTGAGGTGGTTTGCAAGCTCCTCGGTGGCAAGGCACCGGGGGTGGATGAGATCCGCCCTGAGTATCTCAAGTCTCTGGATGTTGTGGGGCTGTCTTGGTTGACACGCCTCTGCAACATCGCGTGGTGGTCGGGGACAGTGCCTCTGGAGTGGCAGACTGGGGTGGTGGTCCCTCTTTTTAAGAAAGGGGACCGGAGAGTGTGCTCCAATTATAGGGGGATCACACTTCTCAGCCTCCCAGGGAAAGTTTACTCCAGGGTACTGGAGAGGAGAATTCGACCAATAGTCAAACCTCGGATCCAGGAGGAACAATGCGGTTTTCGTCCTGGTCGCGGAACACTGGACCAGCTCTATACCCTTCATAGGGTGCTCGAGGGTTCATGGGAGTTTGCCCAACCAGTCCACATGTGCTTTGTGGATCTGGAGAAGGCATTCGACTGTGTCCCCCGTGGTGTTCTGTGGGGGGTGCTTCAGGAGTATGGGGTTCGGGGCTCTTTGCTAAGGGCTGTCCGGTCCCTGTACGAACGGAGCAGGAGTCTGGTTCGCATTGCCGGCAGTAAGTCAGACCTGTTCCCAGTGCATGTTGGACTCCGGCAGGGTTGCCCTTTGTCACCGGTTCTGTTCATAATTTTTATGGACGGAATTTCTAGGCGCAGCCAGGGGCCGGAAGGAATCCTGTTTGGGAACCACAGGATTTCATCTCTGCTTTTTGCGGATGATGTTGTCCTGTTGGCTTCTTCAAACCAGGACCTTCAGCATGCACTGGGGCGGTTTGCAGTCGAGTGTGAAGCGGCTGGGATGAGAATCAGCACCTCCAAGTCCGAGGCCATGGTTCTCGACCGGAAAAGGGTGGCTTGCCCTCTCCAGGTTGGTGGAGAAGTCCTGCCTCAAGTGGAGGAGTTTAAGTATCTCGGGATCTTGTTCACGAGTGAGGGAAGGATGGAGCATGAGATCGACAGGCGGATCGGTGCAGCCTCCGCAGTGATGCGGTCGCTTTACCGGTACATCGTGGTGAAGAAGGAGCTGAGCCAAAAGGCGAAGCTCTCAATTTACCGGTCGATCTACGTTCCGACTCTCACCTATGGTCATGAGCTTTGGGTAATGACAGAAAGAACAAGATCGCGGATACAAGCGGCTGAAATGAGTTTCCTTTGCAGGGTGGCTGGGCGCTCCCTTAGAGATAGGCTGAGAAGCACAGTCACTCGGGAGGAGCTCGGAGTAGAGCCGCTGCTCCTCCACATCGAGAGGAACCAGCTGAGGTGGCTCGGGCATCTTTTTCAGATGCCTCCTGGACACCTCCCTGGGGAGGTGTTCCAGGCATGTCCCCCCGGGAGGAGGCCCCGGGGAAGACCCAGGACACGCTGGAGGGACTATGTCTCTCGGCTGGCCTGGGAACACCTCGGTGTTCTTCCCGAGGAGCTGGCCGAGGTGTCTGGGGAAAGGGAAGTTTGGGCTTCCATGCTTAGACTGCTGCCTCCGCGACCCGGTCCCGGATAAGCGGAAGAAGACGAGAAGAGACGAGACAGAAAATAATCTTTTCAGCAACATCAATATCAGCTGCCGATATTACACTGAATATCAATACAATGCAAAGATCAGAGACGGAAATAAAATATCAATTATTCATTTCAATATCAGAAGTATGTATGCCAATTTCCATAAAATGAAGGAATATCTCAGTCAGTTCAATACTCCATTCAATATAATAGCCATATCAGAAACTTGGATCAATGATGAGATGGGAGTAGATTTTGAGCTGAACGGGTATGAATTAAATTATATCAATAGAAAGAACAAAAGAGGACGGGGAGTGGCAATATATGTTGATAATAGTTTGGAATATAAAATTAATAATAAAATGATGGTAGGTGTTGATGATTGGATGGAGTGTATTACAATAGAAATATGCTGTGAAAAAATGAAAAATATAATGGTGAGCTGTATATACAGATGTCCTGGATCAAGCATAGAAGTTTTTATAGATTGGATGGAAAGTATGCTTATAAAATCAACTCAGAAGGTCATGTACATCTGTGGTGATTTTAACATCGACCTCTTAAATCATAAGAAACACAAAATGACAGAAGAGTTCATTAATTCAATGTTCAGTATGGGACTGTACCCAACTATTACCAGACCAAGCAGGATCACTTCTCACAGCACCACTTTAATAGATAATATATTTACTAATATCCTGGAAAATAATATAGAGAGCGGTCTACTATTAACAGACATCAGTGACCACCTACCTATTTTTAATGTATATTACTGTAATTATAGCAAGAAAAAGGATACTAAAAATTATCAATATATAAGAATGAAAACTGAAGAAACCATGATTGCACTAAAAAATGACTTAATAATACAGGACTGGAATGTAGTTTATAAAGAAAAATATGTTGATAAAGCATATGAGGAATTTTTAATAATATTCAATGAACTATATAATAAAAATTGTCCTATAAAGAAATACAGTAATATACATAAATATACAAATAGTCCGTGGGTCACCAAGGGGCTACAAAATGCCTGCAAAAAGAAAAATATATTATACAGACAATTCTTAAAGCATCGAACTATAGAGGCAGAGGAAAAATATAAAAAATATAAAAATAAATTAACTAATATTATGAGGATATGTAAGAAAGACTATTATAATAAATTAGTGGAGAAAAATAAAAACAATATTAAAGGTATATGGACTGTATTAAATGGTATTGTGAGAAATGGATCCAAAACTACAAATTACCCGGAGTACTACACTGAAAATGATAAGACCATAAATAATATGGAGGATGTGGTGAATGGTTTTAATCAATTCTTTGTAAATGTGGGACCAGATTTAGCGGCAAAAATAAAGGAACCTGAGACAACACAATGTGGGAACATAGAAGATATGGGGGACAGAAATCCAAGTACAATTTTTCTAACTGCAACTGATGAGGAAGAAATTATCCAAATTGTAAGAAAATGTAAAAACAAAACTTCTGCAGACTGGAATGATATAGACATGTTAACAGTAAAGACAGTTATTGAGGGAATTGTGAAACCACTCACCCACATCTGCAATTTATCTTTTCAATCAGGTACATTTCCAGACAAAATGAAAATTGCAAAAGTGATACCATTGTTTAAAACTGGAGATAGACACCATTTCACAAACTACAGGCCTGTTTCTTTACTCCCCCAATTTTCCAAAATACTCGAAAAACTTTTTTCAGATAGATTGGACAAATTCATTGAAAAACACAACCTCCTTACAGTCAGTCAATATGGATTCAGAACGGACAGATCAACATCGATGGCACTAATGGAACTAATAGAGGAAATCACAAAATGTATAGACAATAAAAAAATAGCAATTGGAGTATTTGTGGACCTAAAAAAAGCATTCAATACTATTGATCATAGTATATTATTAAGTAAACTAGAAAAGTGTGGTGTTAGGGGAGTTGGGTGGAGTTGGCTGTCGAGCTATCTAAGAAACAGGCAACAGTTTGTGCAGATAGGTGACCATAAATCTGATTTCATGAACATTACATGCAGGGTACCACAGGGGTCAATATTAGGTCCGAAATTATTCATAATATACATCAATGACATATGTACAATTTCACAAGAACTGAAATTTGTTTTGTTTGCAGATGACACCAATATTTTTTGTTCCGGTGAGAATTTGCAGCAGACTTTAGAGATAATCACAACTGAAATAAATAAACTAAAACTATGGTTTGACAAAAATAAATTATCATTAAATCTAAGCAAAACAAAGATTATGTTGTTTGGGAGACATAAAATAGATTGTAATGTAGAATTGATAATAGACAATACTAAGATAGAAATGGTACAGGAAATTAAATTTCTTGGTGTGATTTTGGATCCTAAAGTCTGCTGGAAACCTCATGTAGGATACGTACGAGCAAAACTGGCAAAGTGCTTGGCAATTCTGTGGAAAACAAAATATATTCTTGATTGTAAATCTTTGCATACTCTATATTACTCATTATTTTTGCCATATCTGACTTATTGTGTCGAAGTCTGGGGAAACACCTACAAAACCACTCTGCAGCCGATATGTACAATACAGAAAAGAGCAATAAGGACAATAAACAAAACAGGATACAGAGATCACACAAACCCACTATTCATAAAATCACACATGTTGAAATTTATGGATCTGGTCAAATTCAGAACAGCACAAATAATGTACAAAGCAAGAAATAATCTATTGCCAAAAAATATACAAGGAATGTTTAGTGAGAGAGAGGGGGGATATAATCTAAGGGGAGACCTAAATTTAAAAAAACCAAAGGTTCGAACAAATATGAAAAGCATGTGCGTATCGAGCTGTGGGGTGACTTTATGGAACAGACTGGAGACAGAAATAAAACAAAGTGCAAATATAAATCTGTTTAAAAAAAGGTACAAAAAATATTTTTAAACAAGTATATTGCAGAGGAAGTATGTTAATGGAGGATGATGAGGGATAAATAGAATAGGGTTGATTGTTATATTAGAACTAGCTTAGTATATGGTATATATTTATTTATGGGGATAGATATCTTCATATTTACAGTATGTAGTAGATATTTTTTTTTGTAATTATATATTTATATAGATATTTATGAAGTGTATGTGTTTGTATGTATATATATGTATGTGTATATCTGTGTATATATATATATATATATATATATATATATATATATCAGCTGGATAGTACAGTGGTAATGCTCACTGACTACGATGCAGGAGATCGGGGTTCGAATCCCGGTCGGGGCAAAACATCATCCAGTAAGGGTCCTTAGGCAAAACCCCTCAAAAGCCTACCTCAGGAATGAGTGAAGACATAACTGATAGAGTCATACCGGCTCAGACGTCGCCCGGGTCAACAAGGTCTGCATCAGTTGCTAGGGAACCAGGGCAAACTGATGAGAAATGGGCTACTGGAACAAGACATCGATGGACGAGGACAGAAAATACGGATTTGCTGGCATGCTACTATACAAGCAATCCCAGAGAGAGGGGATCAATCAAGGCTAACAAAGAAACAGCTATTAGCCCAGTGTTCCAACATCCGTAATCGAAATCTACTATCACATAAATCTACTATGGAAGTACAACTACTATGGAAGTACAACTCACTCTCCATACCAGAGGCACTCGAAACTGCCAAACAGCGATTTGGCCACCTGGTTGAAGAGATACACCAAGGAGGGAGAGGCCAGGAGAATAAACAAGCTGGCTGGACAGCACCAGCTTGTTTATTCGATATGATCCATACATACCGATATGATCCATACATACATACCGATCCATACATACCGATATGATCCATACATACTGGCTGAAGAAGCTAACTGCACTCCATGAATGCCTAGCAGCACAGATGAACCAGCTGCTGAGGGATGGAACCCACCCAGAATGGCTAACCCAAGGCAGGACAGTCCTAATCATGAAGGACCCCCAGAAGGGACCCATCCCATCCAACTACCGGCCAATTACCTGTCTCTGCACAACATGGAAGGCCCTGTCAGCATCATTGCGGCAAAAATGAGTAAGCATGTGGCTCAATACATGAGCGAGGCACAGAAAGGAATTGGCAGTAACACCAGAGGAGCCAAGCACCAGCTACTGGTTGATAGAACAGTTGCCCGAGACTGTAAGAAGAGACAGACCAACCTGTGCACTGCCTGGATTGACTACAAGAAAGCCTACGACTCAATGCCACACACATTCATTGCCACACTCAATGGAAATGTGGAAGACAACCCTAGAGGCCAACTCAAAACCCATTGCCCAAGTCAACATCAAGTGCGGCATATACCAAGGAGATGCACTATCACCACTGCTGTTCTGCATAGGCCTGAACCCCCTCAGTCGGATCATCACGAAGAGCGGCTACGGGTACCGATTCCGTAGTGGGGCAACATGGATGACATCAAGCTGTATGCCAGGAACGAGCGAGAAATAGACTCGCTGATCCACACCACCCGGATCTACAGCGATGACATACGGATGTCATTCGGATTGGACAAGTGTGGCCGGATGGTCTCAAAGAGAGGCAAGATGATCCGGACTGAGGGGATTGACCTACCAGAGGGCAACATAGGTGATATCCAAGACAGCTACATGTACCTTGGCATCCCACAGGCTAATGGAAACCATGAAGAGGCCACAAGGAAGTCAACCACAGCCAAATACCTCCAGAGAGTAAGGCAGGTCCTGAAAAGTCAGCTGAATGGTAAGAACAAGGTCCGAGCCATCAACATGTATGCACTACCAGTCATCAGATACCCCGCTGGTATCATAAACTGGCCAAAGGAGGAGATAGAAGCCACAGATATCAAGACTAGAAAGCTCCTCACCATGCATGGAGGGTTCCACCCCAAGTCCAGCACCCTGAGACTATACACTAAGCGGAAAGAGGGAGGCCGAGGGCTAGTGAACATCAAGACCATGGTCCAGGATGAAACATCGAAAATCCGAGAATACATCAGAAAGATGGCCCCAAAGGATGAACTGCTAAGTGAATGTCTCAGGCAGCAGAACCCTGATGAGAGTGCAGAGGAGGAGGAGGAACAGACAACCTGGAGAGACAAACCCCTACATGGCATGTACCACCGTCAGATAGAGGAAGTGGCTGATATCAAGAAATCCTACCAGTGGCTGGATAATGCAGGACTGACAGACAGCACAGAGGCACTAATCATGGCAGCACAAGAACAGGCCATAAGCACAAGAGCCATAGAGGCCAGGATCTACCAGAGTAGATCAGACCCAAGATGCAGACTGTGCAAAGAAGCCCCTGAAACAGTCCAGCACATAGTAGCAGGGTGTAAGATGCTAGCTGGATCAGCATACATGGAGAGGCACAACCAAGTGGCTGGGATAGTATACAGGAACATCTGCAACCAGTATGGAATAGAAGTACCCAAGTCCCAATGGGCCATACCACAGAAGGTGGCTGAGAACAACAGGGCCAAGGTTCTGTGGGACTTCAGCTTCCAGACTGACAAACAGATCCTGGCTAACCAACCGGACATAGTGGTGGTGGACAAAGAGCAGAAGAGGGTGGTGGTGATAGATGTGGCGATCCCAGCTGACGCCAACATCAGGAAGAAGGAACATGAGAAACTTGAGAAGTATCAAGGGTTGAAAGAGCAGCTGGAACGGATGTGGAAGGTCAAGGGTTGCATGGTCCCCGTGGTAGTGGGGGCACTTGGGGCAGTAACCCCCAAACTGGGAGAGTGGCTCCAGCAAATCCCAGGAACAACATCTGAAGCCTCAGTCCAGAAGAGCGCAGTCCTAGGAACATCGAAGATACTGCGCAGAACCCTCAAACTCCCAGGCCTCTGGTAGAGGACCCGAGCTTGAGGATGACATGGATACCACCCCCCCCGCCGGGGGTGAGAAGGAGAAGAAGTATATATATATATATATATATATATATAATGTGTGTATATGTATGTATATGTGTATGTATGTGTGTATGAATGTGTATGTATATATGTGTGTATATATATGTATGTGTATATATGTATGTGTGTGTGTATGTATATATGTGTATATATATATATATATATATATATATATATATATATATGTGTATGTATATGTGTATATGTATATATATGGATATGGAATGTAGTATATATTTATTTTTGTAATTATATATTTATATGGATAATCATGAAGTGTATATATGGTATATATTTTTATAGGTGTATTAATGTAGTTTGGATTTCGGGGTAGTTAAAAAGGGGTGGGAAATTAAAAAAAGTATTGTACTTCTTCCCACTCCTTTTTCGAACAATGTGCGGTGTATTGTAATGTATTAGCTCTTTATGTTATTTTATTTATTCTTTTTTTTGTCACTTTTTTCATTTTCTTTCTTTTGTATGTACAAATAGTTACATACGTTTTTATACATGTTTGAAATAAATTCATTCATTCATTCATGTCAGACATGCTGCTGTCCTCCATGTGATTAGATCAATAAAGTTCTATCTAATCTAATCACACGGAGGACAGCAGCATGTCTGACATGGACGTCAACTTGTTCATTGAGTGTGAGAACATATTCTTGCTTCATTTCAACAGCATAGCCAAACAATACTATACATCACAAGAAAAAGCCCTCCCATGACTGCAGAGATGAGAGCTCGAACAAAGCAGAACCAACTCATGACCTCCTGGAGGTCATAAGTGCTGAAGAGGTGACCCAAAACTTCAGCGACTTTCCCTGTGCGAGCAGCTTTCTTCCTGAACGAGCTCTGAAGACAGGGGGCATGTCGATCCAACATGGCATAGAAGTGGTTCTTCAGTTTGATGTTTGTAATCCTGTGAAAATCTGCAAAAATATAAAATGACTTTTTAAGTCAGAGTATAGGGTATATGTGCCCTGTAGAAAATTAAAAGCAAGATAAACAGCAAAGAACCAGGCTACACTACGGAACCGTAATGACAAAACATTGACACGGTACTAAAAATGCTTGTCAAATTTGGGGAAAAACATGCAGATCCTTACACTACAAAAGCATATGTCACATTTTATGTAAATCTGAGTAAACCTGTCCAAGTTATCACTGACACAGCCAGACAAAGGTGTATTACAGAAAATCTTTTTTCACCTGTGACTCGATTTTAAGGGCAGGCCAGCGTTCCAGGATCTCTCCAACAGGCACGTCATCGTTAATTACTTCTTTGTGCCTCAGGGCAAAGGTAGTCTCCATTAACTTTCCAATCAGGGGAAGGTTTCTGTCAGTCTTCTTAGCTTCGTCTACAGTTTGAAGTCTAAGTCGCTCAAGGCTTACACCATCTTCACCTTTTCGGAAATTAGGCAAGAAATTAACTTCTGCCCTCTTTGGTCTTTTGATGTTAGTGTGGGGAGCTCGTTTGTCTGGGTTGTTTTTATAGGTGTTAAAAATTTCTTTATCCCAGAATTTACAGCTACCTCATGAAATCCTGCACGATTCAACTTAGTGCAGTAGTTCCCCATCTTAAACTTCAAACTATTTTTCCAACCATACCATCCTGTCCGAGATCCTGGCTCTTTCAGACAAGGATGCTTTGTGATAAGTGCCTCTGCTACCACTGAAACTTCCTTATCATTGGGATATGCTTGGAAACTATGCATTTTGGCTGTAAGGGTCTCAAGGATATCATGCCTTTGGCCCTTAGATAACTTTAGAGGTTTCCCTGTTCTCTCATACTTGGCCTTCACCAAGTAGGAGTTCTACCTCATAAGAAAAAGTGGGCACTGGAAAAACATCAGGCCATCTCTCAGCTCTATCTGGAGTCATGGCATGGGGCAATATTATTGTGTCATCTGATGCTACTGAACTGGTATCAATCTCAGACCTTATAACTTTTAGTACAGCTTTCTGTGGAAGCTCCTCAATGTCTACAAGGGAGTATAACTGCCCATCAAAGTCTGGATCTTGGTATGATAAGCTGAAGTCAAAGTCCAGCAGAAACTTTTCCTTTATCATGGTTTTTAACTCATTCACAGATTCTGGATGTGAAGACAGTCATCTTCCTGACAATGTCTGTGGAGGTACGGACATGAAGTAGTAAGCTGTGAGCTGCCATTTCCTATTATTAAAAGAGAAAGAATGGATTGAGGAAAATTTGGTTTGGTGACGCAGCACATTTTCACAATTTTGAAAGCAAAACATGATAGGTTTGGATTAAGTATTATCAATCTTAAATCTTAAATGTAAAAAAAATGCCTGTTTGGAAAAAAAACAACAATTAGTCTTTCTAGGTTTGTCATGGTGGGCACTGAGCAGTGTTGCTGATTGCACACTGACTGTGAGGTTACACCAGTGTTCATTTTCTTCACACTGCTACATGACCAAGTTCCCACTTCTAAAAACATTTTAATCCTGCAAGTCTCTGATCAAAATAAATATTTTTTGTGTCAACGTTAAATGCCCATCAATATTGTACGCTGTGAGACTTACTGTGTCATTTAGTTCTGACGGCTGATGCACAGAGAAGCTGTCTGAGGATGTCAGCTCAAACAATCTTAAATCATCACTGAACCAGCATTCGTAGTTTCTGCAAAGAAAGGAAACAGAGTTATTCACAAGCAGTATCTGCTCAATCCTGCTGAATTTTGGAAGTCCTCCAATCTGGCCTGCAGAAACAAACATTCAATTTGCATACTCCGTGCCATTTACGGAGACTTTTGATGTACTATATGTGTGTTTTGGCTATCTGTCTTTGTCTTTATGAAGTCTTTTGCCACTTGATGCAGTGTGGCAACTTGGACAGAAGTGACCCTTGAAGCTTGTGTGTGGGGTCTCAAAAATGATGCTGCACTGAACTGATACACCATCATGTGCTGATGCCTGGCAGCAAGAGTTTTTAAGACAGTCTTGAAATTGTGTGTGTCATGTACCACCCTTTTGAAAAAGTGATGTTTTCCCTCGAACCTCATGGTCTATAGGTGAACAAGAGGCCCAAAACACTTTGTGAGTTCTGGGTAGTGCTCAACATAATGATGCTTGGGGTGGAGCTTAAAGTCTGGAAAGATCGCTTGAAGACCCTGTCTGTGATCAGTTATTTTAGTCTGCATGTACTGGATGGATTCCTCTGTGAAAGATGGAGACAACGCCAGTTGCACAATGTCTTTGAGGTCCATCAATATGGCCCATGCTTCATCTCTTTCGGGGACTTTACTTCCTACCATCAGTGGTAATAACCTCAACAATGTGGAATTTTCATGGCCATTTCCACCAGTGCTTAGTTTGGCTGCAAAATTCTTTGGGATGACTTGTGATTTATCAAGCTTATCATAGTGCTGATATGGAAATGTCTGAATTTGCTTGTTTAGATATTCAAGAGTGAAATACTTAAGACGAATAATCTCACTGATGCACAATGCCAACTCAACTGGCACAATACCCTCAAATAGGTCATGAAGTATATCAGGTGGGAAACAAGTAATGGGATGAAAATGCTGCAATGCCTTTATGACAGCACATTCACCTGTAACACCAAAGTGAGTTGCAGTTTCTCCTTGCACAATATTCTGCACATGAAGATCATGGCAGGCCTTCATTCTCATGTTAAATTCTGCTTCAGAAACTTCACCGGGCTGTATCTGGTCTGCAGTACAGTAACAGAATCAGCAGAATAGTTAGCTCTAAAACCCTGCACAAAGCCTGCAAGACCATGGACAGCCAAATTATCAGCCGCCACACACAACACAGTACCCCTGATGCACTGACTAACAGTTTCAATGAAAATGCCATCCTGCTCAAGGGTCTGCAAGTCTTTCAACAAAGGTGAAAGAACACTCTAATAACCACACCTCTGCAGATCAGGTACTTTGCATAGGAGAGCTAGCTGAATGACATTTTTTTTTTCTTGGCTTGGCTTCACGAATGAAGATTCAGGGTCAGGTCTGTCCATGACAGCTGCAGACACACTGATGGCTAATGAGGCCTATCCGGGACAGGCAGGCTCCGCTGCAGCGGCTGCAGATGAATGACTGATCGGTGTTTGGAGCGGGGGGCACTTTGTTTTTCCTCCTGCTTCTCTTCTCTTCCAAGCTGGTTCTACATGTGCACTCAAAGGCTGCGACTGCCCCATGGGTGATACTGCGCCACCCAGTCAGCAGCAAGAGAGGACCAGGTGTGAATGTCAATGTGGCACATGGTCAGAGAGGCCTTGAGGAGGTCCTTGTACCTCTTCTGTTGGGCTCCTCTGTTGCATCGCCCAGTGGACAGTTTGCCATAAAGTGATATCTTGGGCAGGTGGTGGTCTTCCATCCTGGACACGTGCCCAGCCCAACACAGCCAAGCTTTGAGGAGCATGGCCTCGATACTAGAGATCTCTGCCTGCTGGAGGACCTCCAAATTCGTAACGAACTCACTCCAGTGGATGTTGAGGATGGAGTGGAGACAGCACTGATGGAAGCACTCGAGGAGTCATAGATGCCATCGATAGGTCACCCATGTCTCAGAGCCATACAGGAGTGTCGTCAGTACAGCTGCTCTGTACACTCATATCTTTGTCTCTTTTTTCAGGTCTTTGTTGGACCAGACTCTCTTGTCGAGCCTGTCAAAGGCACTGTTTGCTTTTGCCAACCTGTTGTCAATCTCTTTGTCAATTTTGGCATCTGATGTGATGGTGCACCCAAGATAGGTGACTTGATTGACAGCTTTCAGCTCAGTTTGGTTGATGCTGATGTGTGGTGGTTGGTACAGTTCGTTGGGTGCAGGCTGATGGAGAAAAATGGCATGTAAGCTGGACCTATACTCACTGGGTAAACTGGCAAGCAACCAGTATACTGCACACAGCTTGTGGATCCTTCTAGCTGTGCCTAAAGGATTAGCTAGTTCAATGTCATTCACATACAAAATCAGACAATGTCAGCTCTCCTGCTTCTGCCAATAACTGATTTTCTTTTAAATATGTTCCATCTTCATGAGACATGTACATTCCAGGTGGTGATGGTTTGGCTTCTTTCAGCTTGTCAAGAAGATCAGTATTTTTAAACATTGTTTGAAGCATCTGTAGTATTGGAACATACATGGCTGTGTGTCCAGTGGAATCTACATTATACAGCACTGGCATTACCAGAGGGTATTTGCTCCTAACAGATGTTTTCCTCCGCTTAGTAGTGAACACCTCTGCATCTTCTGAGGAAGCACTGACAAAAACATTACTTTCCATGATAGCTTCCACTAATTCATGAAGGAGGGCATCATTGATGGACTGACCATGCTTTTGAAAAAGTCTGACAACAGAGTCTCTCACACGAGGTTTGGACAATGAGAATATTTGTGCCAAGTTTTCAACAATGTCCTGCATAGCCATCTCTGATACATGAAGAACACTGTGCATTTTCAAGAAAATAAGCCAAATTGCTTTTCAACTGAGCTTGCAATTCATCAGTGTTATCTCTAGATTCAGGAGAATTACACTCAGGATCAACCAGCTCTGGAGCATTCTGAGAGGAACCACATTCATCAGATTCAACTTGACTCTGCAATGGGTGGCTGTCAGTTTCTGTCAAGATAATCTCATTCTTAAAATTAGACACATCACAGTCTGGATGATTCCTACTTTTGTGGGCAATGAAGGAGGAATACACATTAGTACAGTAGTGGCAATCTTTGAATGGACAATCCACCATCTCGTGTTGTTTTAAAATGTGTCCTTAAATGACTGAGAAGATTTTTATCATTGAACAGTTGCTTGAATCCACAGATGAATGACACACATTCCACCTGATTTTCGCAAGGCACAACTGTCTCAGAATGTATCCATGTTAAATGAATTTTCAGTGCATGTACTGACTGAAATATGTAGATACAGTCATCATAGAGACAAGGCAGTGGACTTACTGAGGAAAAATTGCTATGATGGAAATGATGGTGTCCAAGCAACCGTACCCTTTTATCAAAGGCAGCAGCACAAAGTTTGCACTTCTGAGCCATTGGAAAATTAAACAATATTCCCTCAAAATCTCATCCACAGGTCTATCATACAGCATGAAAAACCATGATTCATATTTTAGATTGATTTCAGCGTGTGCACTAAATATTCACATAGTGTGCACCAAAAATGTCTATGAAGCTTATTGTTCAACATTAAACATACCAGGTTGAAGACTGTATATCAGCCAGTTGCTTCACTTTCAGCCTTAAGACAAAGAAGTCAAGAAACGTTAGTTGGAGTGCAATGTATTCACTAAAGTATTATGTGTGAGAAGCATTTAACAATAATTAGTTAAACATTACATATACAGAAATATGCTGTTTCTGACCCCATAATACAAAACCCGGATCACCCTAAAGTTTATTTTTATGCTAAAAAGTTAACAGGTGAGGAGCAAGACTGAAACGTGACAGATTAAACATGTCCTGCCGAAGCCTCAGCTGCATTAACTTTACAAGCTTTGCTGAATTCTGAACAGGCAAAGTAATACAGACACTTAACCTCTGAGGCAGAACAAGTTCCTTACTGGTCAATAGGAAAAAAGAAAAAATATTTGCAACAGTCCTTATATCACTCAACAAGAAATATAAACATTAGGCTACTAGCACACACTCAGGCTTAGAAGGTAACTTCTGAAAAGGAATTTGTCTTTTGGACTTTTCAATGATGTTAACCCTTCAGCTCTGTGTGGAACCCAGGTTAATTAACGTCACAATGTGCAGACCTGAGACACTGGACACGGTTCTTTCCCACACTAATTGAGTCAGGAGCCTGAATATTTAGTTATCTTGACATGCCCAGACTTGCACGCTGATGATTCACGAAGATTGTTTTGCTGTTGATGTGTCCAATGTCTCCGATCTGGCCGAATTCCAGTTTGATGGCATCACGTGAAAACACGATACTGACTTCCACTTTTCAATCACTTCAAGAGACAGATGCAGGCTATATACTGTATAAACTAACGCTTGCTCAGATCACATTTACTTTTCAAATGCGTAAAATACCTGCTGACGCACTTAATGCATTCGATGCATAAAATAAAATAAAAAGACAACGTTAAAATGTGCACTAACTCACCAGAGTAGTGCGCTCAAAGAGAGGATTAATGTAATGGTGGTCAGTACAGTAATGACAGTAGAGAAAGTTAGCTGAGCAGGTTGAGAAAATTGCTGCATTCCACAGCACTTTTCGCCTCAATATTCACTAACGTTAGCAGTCCAATGATGAAAAAATATCTCTGTTACTGCTTCAACTTCTTCACAAGCTGCAAACTTATCTCTGCACCTCTCGTCCACAGCGAGCAGCCGCCGACAAAGCAGACTTTCCAGAGGCTGAAAGTTAGCCGAGCAGGTTGAGAAAATTGCTGAATGCCAAAGCACGTTTTGCCTCCCATATACTCACTAGCAGTCCCATGGTGTATTTTCCAGAGGGGGAAAAAATCACTAACTGCTTCAACATCGAAATATCAAAGTTATTCACAAGCTGCAAACTTTTCTCTGCGTTTCCCATCAACAGCGAGCAACCAACATGGCGGACTTCTCTCACTGGCTGGTGAAGAAGCATGTATGCACGTACGTGATGTCACAAATTATTGCTATTTGAGTAAGATCATAAAAATGAATCAAAGTGGTTGAGTACTGTGTACTTTAAAACAAAAATCCATTCAAATAACTTAGAACATTAGTGGTGAAATAGCTTTTTAAAAAATTTCAGTTAATACAGCCCATTTTCTTCAACAGACTTTTACTGTTCAGTCTTACAGTGTATTATAAATGTCCTGCTCAATCAAATGACATAATTTCTTTGTTATTTCATCAAGGGTTTTTTGCCATGAAAATGGCCACTATCCAAAGTCAAGTGCACCTCGAATGCACCTCGAATCCGCCTCTTCGAATGCACCTCGAATCCGCCTGTAATCTGTAATCATTAATAGGGTAGTCACACTAGAGGCGGAATGAGCCAGAATGCCGTCGGAATGAAAATTCTTCGTATATTCCGGGATATTTGAAGTGCATTCTAAAAATTCTGACTGCATTCTGAATGCATTCCAAATATTCGGGCCCATTCTTGTGGCCGGCCCGAATGTTTTGCTCATGCTCAAAACATTCGAGGTGCATTCGAAGAGGAGAAATATTGAACAGCATTCAAAGTGTATTCTAACTGCATTCTGACTGCATTCTAAATATTCTTACGGCATTCGAAACATTCTGATCACATTCGAGGGAAAAATCAAAATGGCAAGCCACTTCAAATCCTGCCAGAATGTCCCGAATGTGCCGGAATGCACCTCGAGTGCATCTCGATTGCTGCCAGAATCTATTTCGATATTAAAATAGTTCAGCTGGAATGCACTTTGAATGCCATCTGAATATTTCGATTGCTGCTCGAATACATCTCGAATGCAGTCGGAACATCCCGATTGGCCCTCGAATGAGTGCGGATGTGATTCAGAACACCACCGAATCGCATTAAAACGCGGCTAGCTGCCGCTGGAACTTCAGTCTGCATTGAGGAGTCGCCTGCTCAACATCAGCCTTTTGTCTATTGTTTTAAAAAGTTTAAAAAGTTTCCCAAGTTTCTCACGTCATGCCACCAAGGAAAAAGGGAGCCAAGGTCAAGAACTCCACCACTGGCCACAGCCATGGTCGGGTCTGAGACCTTCTGGGTTTTCTCCTCCTAATGTTTCTTCTCCTAGCCTCCTCCACATCTCTTTCAAGCAGGTCTTGCTGGAGGACAGCAATCTGGAGCAAAGCAACATGGTCCAGGGGGTCCATACTCTATGGTGTCTGGGCTGAGACTGATGAAAATGCTAGATTCAGCAGCGTTTTATACCCTATCGGGGACCGTTCTTGGTACACTCGGGACATTCGTGTTACATCCTAAGCACATTCGAAGTACATTCTAAGTATTCAAGCTGCATTTTCTTTGAATTCTTAGACGTTCAAAACATATCTGGCGGCTATTCTGGGAGCATTCTGACTGCATTTGAAGTGAATTCATACAGCATTCGAGGCACCTTCCAACCCGACTTCAGGTGGTATTCGGGCACCAATCGAACCGCACTCGTATGGCATTCGAAGTGTATTATTAATGTTCTTACTGCATTCAAACAGCATTCTAGGTATTCCTACTGTGTTCCAACTACATTTGAACTGCATTCGAAAGCTAATACACCTGGAATGTGCAAGAATCATTCGAGGCAGGTTCGAAGTGCATTCTAAGTATTCGAACGGCATTCTTACAAAGCTGTAAGAATGTCGGTCAGTTTGAAATTCCCGCGCAAATGTAGCACGAATTTTGAAAAAAAAATTCATTCCAGCTGGTTCTGCTTGATTCTTGCCAATTCCGAATAAGTGTGACACAGGTTTTTGGCTTGTCCTGACTGTTTTATGACCTGAAATTGCGCAATGCTTTCCCAAGCTTGAGACTTGAGTCACTCATAAAAGGACCAATGATACACTAGAGGAGTTAATTTTATATCCCACTCGTAATCAAATAGGACTGTCGGGGAAAGATTATATCTGCTCAGGCTGGACTGAATAAATACATTTGCGCTCCGGAGGTCACACATTGAGAGAACAAATCTCACAAGAATTGGAAATAAGAGCAATAGGTAAGTCCATTCAACATTTTTCTTCTTTGAAACTGCATTGCTAAGTTTGACTTTTTTTTTCCTTTTACAAAAATTAAGTTACTGCAAAAGCCCTATTATAAAAGGGGATTACATCATGATGTTATAAATTTCAGGCAATAAATATGATATATTTACCTGTTTATGTGACTTTTTATGCATGGTAGCCTGGTGTACTTGTGATTGCAATGGTCAATTTATGAGCAAAGCAGTAGTTTTGTTTTGTTTGTTTCTTTTTTAATTTTTTCCATAAAATCCTTTCTGAAAAGAATCCATAGATTCATTGACTTACTGTATCACTGAACAGATAACAGTGTGATAAAGGAAGGGTTTGACTTTCTCCTACCAGTTAAAGAAGAGAGCTAAAGAATAAAAATAAAAAATAAATAAAAAAACACTGAAGTTAATTTTTTTGTATATTTGGCACCGTTCCAAGGTTATGCAAGGTGTTACAAACCCTACTTCCAGAAAAATTGGGATATTTTCCAAAATGCGATAAAAACAAAACTTTGTAATTTTTTAATTCACATGAACCTTTATTTAACTGAGAAAAGTACAATGGAAATATTTTCAAGAGTTTTACTGACCAACTTAATTGGATTTTGTAAATATAAACAATGAATATGATGCCTGCAACACACTCAAAAGAAAAAAAGTTGGGACAAAGACAAAATAAGACTGAAAAGTTTATAGGATATTCAAGTAACACCATTTTGGAAGATTCCACAATAAGCAGGTTAACTGGTAACAGATGAAGGGATCATGACTGGGTATACACCAAATAACATGCACCAAAGGCTCAGTTTTTGCAAGAAAGGATAGGTTGTGGCTCATGCAAATGTAGCACCCCTCTACTCTACTAGGAAAAATATAAGTACATTTAAGAAAGGTGCTATCTAACTAATATCAGGCAGTTCGTTTAGTTTAGGCCAGTTCTAGGTACGGCATTACAGGAGGAGTGAATTGACAAAAGGTAACCATTTAAAAGGTAGAAAAAACAGTATAATATTTATTAAATGATACAGATTAAATTTGACCCTTTCTCTTAATAGAGAATAAACAGGGGTCTATTTTGGGGCCGTTGCTGTTTAGTATTTACATTAACGACCTCCCACTTGTATGTGACCGAGTTAATATTGTAATGTATGCAGATGATACTGTATTGTATGTGCATGGTAATAATGCATCTGAGGTTGCAACTATACTTTCAAATGAAATGAAAAGGGTTGTAGAATGGCTGCATAGTTCCTGTCTTGTCTTAAACACTGATAAAACGGTATCCATGTTCTTTACAAGCAAAACCAAAATCAGAAACTATCCTGAAATCACAATCAACGGGCAAGCCATAAAGAATGTAACTGAGTTTAAATACCTAGGCATCACTCTTGACCCGACTCTTAGTTTTAAATCTCATGTAAAAAAACTCAGTAACACACTGAAGTTCAGTCTATCAAATTTCAGATACATACGCAAATCTCTTACTACTGATGCATCTAGCTTATACTTAAATGCAATGATTATGTCTCATTTTCTATACTGCATCACAAGTTGGTCACAAGCCTGCAAAACGGTATTAAGACCCCTCAGCTCAATTTACAAAAGTGCCATAAAGATCCATGCCAGGAGAAAACGTTCTTACCACCACTGTCTTGTGCTTCGTAAATATAACATATTGAGCCTTGAAAATCTAATTAGGCATGCAAATCTCTGCCTGCTTTTTAAAATTATACGTAATGATGCACCACCACCTTTGAAACAATTTATTTTTTTGTGCTCAGAGTTATCAACACGTACCACTAGATCAGTGTCGAGGGGGGAATGTAGTGTCCCACTACGAAAGACTACATTTGGTAAATCATCTTTTTCTTTTGTAGCCACAAATCAGTGGAATAACCTCCCAACAGAATTAATATCCTGTACAAATTTTAAGTCTTTTTCACATTTGACAAAGAAATGGATATTATTAACTCAATTATGTACACATGGATAAAAAAGGATAGTTAGGGCATTTTATTGAATGGTACGTGTGTGTGTGTGTGTGTGTGTGTGTGTGGTGGGGGGTGGGGGTATACAGATCTTGCACTTTTTAGTGTGTTTGTGGGTGTGTGGGGATTGTGAGGGATGGGAGAGTCCTGTGTGTGGGGGGGGGGGGAATTTTCTTATTCTTATTTTATCTTATTATGCTTGTGTATGACCATTAGGTGTGGGAGGGTATAACCTACTGAAATGTGAAGTGGTGGTTTGGAGAGCATGTCTTGCGCTCTCTCTCTCTCGAGGTTGGAGAGGTAAAACTTATACTCTATGTAAAGAGGGGGTAGTGGGATGGGATAATCCATATTTGCACTGGCTTGCACATTCCTTTGTACATTTCGCTCAACTTATGGTGTGTGTGTGATTGTGAAAAATGATGCTGCTATGTATGCTTTATGAGGCTATCCACTTCTACTGGTCTAAATCACTACAAATTGCTCTAATGATAGATTTGGTGACATTTCCTGTACATTTTATTTATCTTTTTTATTACATCCACCTGCCAAGGGACTACAGGCGGAAACTAGCATGTACTGCTATAACCTGGTACAGACATCTGTCCTTACCACAAGGATAATGTTTAATTTGTACACTCATCTCATCTCATTATCTCTAGCCGCTTTATCCTGTTCTACAGGGTCGCAGGCAAGCTGGAGCCTATCCCAGCTGACTACGGGCGAAAGGCGGGGTACACCCTGGACAAGTCGCCAGGTCATCACAGGGCTGACACATAGACACAGACAACCATTCACACTCACATTCACACCTACGGTCAATTTGGAGTCACCAGTTAACCTAACCTGCATGTCTTTGGACTGTGGGGGAAACCGGAGCACCCGGAGGAAACCCACGCGGACACGGGGAGAACATGCAAACTCTGCACAGAAAGGCCCTCGCCGGCCACGGGGCTCGAACCCGGACCTTCTTGCTGTGAGGCGACAGCGCTAACCACTACACCACCGTGCCGCCTAATTTGTACACTGTCCCTTTTAAAAATAAAATAAACTTTAAAAATAGTAACAAAGATTCAAATAATAAATACCCCAAAAAAATAAATAAAAGAGAGCTCTTCAAATTCAAAGTATCAAATCAAACAAAATGTCCAAAAGAGAAGAAAAGTGTGGGTGTAAAATATCAGTGCGTATGTGTTTAGCATAGTGCTGATCTTCCAGATGGTCCAGAGGAGGTTCCAGGATCCAGGGACTGACTCGCCATCCAATTTCAGTTCACATCAAAAACCAATCGCAGAGATCCAGAAGGAAATTAAACAAGGGAAAGATGAATGTTCGGGCAGTATAAAGAGTGAAGTAATTTGAGAGTGTAAGTGATCTGGGAAGTAAATGTTGAAAGATAATTTAAGGTTCAAGAGAGATCAAGTTATCCACTATTAAAGCTATCGAAGGAATCAAGCATCAAGAGCGGGAAAAATAATACAATGCCCGTTCTAGGCAACAAGAACAACCTTGCCAAAATAAAAGCCCTGCTTCCTGTTAACAGCAAACAATATTCATAAACTTCTAAGTAGTTCTATTAATCTATTTATCCATAGATATTAGGGTTGCCACCTGTGTCTGACAAAAATCCTGGACATTTCGACCATCCAATCGACCTTTTTGCTTGTAAGCAAGGGCGCCCTTCGCACATCTAACCCAAGACAAAAATCGCCCTTCTACGCTGAAATTGTATTGCTCTAATTAGTAAAAATGACGCTTTTGCTAGTTATTTGTTTAGTTAATTGCTTTACATAATATAGCAGGTCTTCATTATTTTGGTTTATTTCCAACAGTTTTTGGTTGTGGATATTGGGGGCAGTAGTGGGCACAGGTAAAAGGGGAATACATAATTAAGTTCTGTTTGTTTGCTTATGTGGAATAAAAATAATCTAATTTTTCATTGTATCTAAGAATACCTGAATGTAACAATGTAAGGTGTAGTGTCAAACAGCTTACCTGATTGCTTAGAGTGTGGTGTGTGCTTTGCTTGTGCTTGCCTGTGCCTCTGCTGCTTGCTGCTCTTGGCTAAACAAATACATAGGAGGACATGTAACTGATATAACTGGGCACATACAGTACATACAGGAGTATGTACTACACTACACTATTTCATTTAATTCACCAAAACCTTACCTAATCTTCCATTTATATTTGGTGTTTTTCTTTGCTGCTGCTATGAGTCCTGGCTGATTTTCAATGAATGTCTTGAACTCAGTACAGGACAACTGAAAGTTTAGCCTGACTTGAAGCTCAGCCTGACTTGAAGCTCAGCCTTCACCATTGCAACAGAGAGTCTGTTTCTTTTATCAGTCCAAGCATCCTCCATTGCCCCTTTTCCACCAAAGTAGTTCCAGGGCTGGTTCGGGGCCAGTGCTTAGTTTGGAACCGGGTTTTCTGTTTCCACTGACAAAGAACTGGCTCTGGGGCCAGAAAAAACGGTTCCAGGCTAGCACCAACTCTCTGCTGGGCCAGAGGAAAGAACCGCTTACGTCAGCGGGGGGGCGGAGTTGTTAAGACCAACAACAATAACAAGACCGCGAAAGATCGCCATTTTTAAGCGGCGAGAAGCAGCAGCTGTACAAACGCGAAGTCATCCATTATTATTATTAATGCTGTTGTTGTTGCTGCTGCTGCTTCTTCTTCCGTGTTGTTTTTGCTTCGATATTCGCACCAAGGTTTATGTAAACGTAGTGCCGTAACTGACGTATACAGCGACGTAATGACGTGGCTCCACTTAGCACGGCGAGCTATGGAAAAGCAAACTGGTTCTCAGCTGGCTAACAAGTTGAAATACACATTTTGCCCATCATGTACAAAAAACCGGGACATTCAGTGTCCCGGATTTTTATTTTTTTTCTGGGACAGACCATGAAAATCCGGGACAATCAGGAAAAACCAGAACAGGTGGCAACACTAATATATATATATATATATATATATATATATATATATATATATATATATATATACGTATATTTATCATATTTATTCAATATATTTAGGTTTAGTAACCCAAATCTTTAGGTGGGTTACACAAATAAAGATTGAAGTAAATTAACAAATCACAGATTTTTTTTTTTTTGGGGGGGGGGTTGATTTGCATTCTGAAAAATATCCCAACTTTTCTGGAAATGGGGTTTGTAGAAAAATAGTTCACCACTTCATGATTAGGTTATTTTTACTGATGTCTACCTTTCTGTTTATGCAGGTTTGGATATGTGGTTGCCTTTGCTGTTGTTTGCTTCAGTAGTCACTCAGGGTGCTACATCTAGAGTTCGAGAATGGGCTCATCATGGATCCTCCATGTTTGCTGATCTCTCCCCTCATGAAATGATAGCTGTGAGAACCTATCTCCATTCCTGCAGTGAGCTGGGCCTTACTTCAACACAAAGCAAGTCCCTCAAAAAGAACAGCATCCTTCTTATAGAGCTACATGTTCCTCGAAAGCATGAGGCCCTCCGGGCACTGGATAGGGGACAAGCAAAACCACTACGTCAGGCTCGTGTGGTGGTACAATTTGCCAACCAGGCTCAGCCTAATATAACTGAATACATTGTTGGTCCTTTGCCTTTCCCAAATTCTCATCGGGTCAAGACCTTCAAAGGTGGCCGACCCATCAACTTTGAGTCCCGACCAATCACATCTGTAGAATATGAGCATGTAAATGCCATCTTAAACAAAGTCGCAAAGAAAGTGAACAAAATTCTGTTTGAGAGCACAGGGTTTACATTTGGAAACTACACCGATCGATGCCTAACCTTCACAGACATAGCTCCACGCGGACTGGAATCAGGAGAGAGACGAACATGGATCATGCTACAGAAATTTGTAGAGGGGTACTTCCTTCATCCTGTGGGTTTTGAGATTCTTATCAACCACAAAGACTTGGATCCAGAGAAATGGACTGTGGAAAAAGTATGGTACAATGAACAATACTTTGACAGTGTAGAGGAGCTGGTGGAGAAGTATGAGATGGGAATGATCTCTAAAATCAAGCTGCCTGAGCATGATGAAAATGATCTGTTTTCCACCTACATTCCTCGAGGTCATAGCAATACAAACACAAATATCTATGGGCCAAAGCTCGTGGAGCCTCAAGGCACCAGATACCGGGTAGATCAAAACTTTGTGGAGTATGCTGGATGGTCTTTTGCTTACCGTGTCCGCTCATCCGCTAGTCTTCAGATCTTTGACTTGCGCTTCAATGGTGAGAGAGTTGCCTATGAGGTCAGCGTGCAAGAAGCCATTGCCTTATACGCTGGAGACACACCAGCTGCAATGCAAACAAAATTCATTGATTCTGGCTGGGCCATGGGAACCTCTGATTTTGAGCTTGCACCAGGTATTGACTGTCCTGAAATTGCCACTTTTGTGGACTTGTACCATTTTTATGATACAGACAAACCTGTGAGGTATAAGAATGCACTATGTATTTTTGAGATGACAACAGGCCTGCCTCTTCGGAGGCACTTCAATAATGACTTCCAAGGAGGCTACAATTTCTTTGGGGGTCTTGAAAACCATGTTCTCGTGTTAAGAACCACATCCACTGTTTACAACTACGACTACATCTGGGACTTTCTGTTCTATCAGAATGGAGTAATGGAGTCTCGAGTTAGTGCCACAGGCTACATTCATGCTACATACTTCACAGAAAATGGCTTGAATTACGGAACCAAGGTTTACAACTATGTTCTTGGAAATATACACACACATCTTGTTCATTACAAAGTGGATCTGGATATTGCAGGTGAGCTGAAGTAGATGCAAAGATGCAACCTCAGATTTGGTAATACATTTAAAATTATTGTCTGAGTTTATCACTAATTCACACAGAACAGAAATGTTGTATTGAAAAGGGTGTAAATACATAGAGCTAGTTTTCCTGACATAACCTACTCCTACACTTTAGGAATTAGGACAAATTAAAATAATTATGGAGGAAACGAAACCTTAGCCTAAATCTTGTGATGTTGCAAAGAAAAATTAGTTGTTCTCTTTCTCTTGGTTAGGACGTGACAACAGCTTTGAGTCCATAGATCTGCAATATGTCAACTTCACCAACCCCTGGAGTTCCCAACACACAATCAAACAATCCATCCTCTCCAGGACACAACATGAAACCGAACGCAGTGCTGCCTTCCGCTTTGGGAAAAAGTTTCCTCGCTATTTACACTTCTACAACCCAAACCAGAAGAACAAGTGGGGGCATCAGAGGGGTTATCGTATTCAGTTTAACTCCCATGCCCACAGTGTATTGCCCCAGGGCTGGAAAGAGGAGAATGGTATTCCATGGTCAAGGTATCATTACTACACAAATGTCACTCAATGATCTATCTGCATGCAAGATGAACAAATTCCCAACCTGAAAATAAAGTGATGTATACAGATGCAGAACAATTACACTAGCACACATCTGGTGCAGTCATGATGACCTGAATGTATATAATTGAGTAATGAAAAAGAAGCTTCCATCTTTTTCAAGGAAAATTATACTAGCATACCAGGATGCACTTATCGCAGGGATGTGATTTTTCCGCGAATTCGCGGAATTCCGCTTTTTTCACCTCAAAATTTGAAAAAAAATTTTTTTCCGATTTTTCACTCAAATATCCGCATTCATATCCTATTCGTTCCGACTTTCAGTAATTCCGTCATTGAGATGAAACGAGGTATGTGATTGGCCCATCGCTCTGTAACAACCAATGAACGCGCTTGTTAGATAGCTGTACGTAAGCTCGCTTCAAACAGAGTTGAAAGATGGCAGCCTCCGTGATCGAGCGTAAAGATACAAATCGAGTTAAAGAAATCGGCAGAATAGTGAAAAACAAGTTCCGCTGGGAATGGTTGGAGAAAGAGGTTGCTACAGACGTTGGACATAAGACTGTGAGACATTTGTTCAGGTCGGGGCGGATCGTCTCTTGCTCAGGGGCAGAGAGAGATGGCGTGCTTGCTGGAGGCCCCTCAGCATGTTATCTGTGAGTGTGTGTCGTTTGGTCACGAACAAACTCAGCTTTTTATGTGTGCGTTTTGTCCGACGTGGCAGAGCCGAGTGTGTTTGACAGGACATGGTTGTCTGGGTCGAGCTAGTGGGCTTTGTGTGTGTGTTTAGGGAGGCGAGAGGTTGGCTGACGGTCACCCGGAATGAGTTCACGTACCGGCGCGCTGAGAGGAGAGGAGAGGAAAGAGAGGAGGAGATGCTGTTCGTCATTTAGTCCGCAGAAATATTTCCACTTTGGGTGTAAAATGACTGGAACATTTGCTCAGAGAACAGACCCGACACCAGAGTTAGCTCCTGAGTTAGCACGGCTTGCTAGTAGCAGTGAAGTTCTGTTACTTTACACTCAGGCTTGTTGCTACTTAGCCATGTAGCTAGCAAGAGCTTTAACGCACCGCTTAAACACAAGTCTGTCAAGGCCATTTATTTATAATTTAATCCTATTTTGGAGCATGTATAGCTTCTTCTGGCTACATAGAAAGTCAAAATATGTGTTGCAGCTGCCTGCTCTGGCTAACAGGCTAAGTGAAAGTGAGCGCTGCGCAGCTGGAAATGCCCCCTGTCCTGTTGCTCCACCGCGCTGATGAAGAGGAAATCTGTTGCACTGAAGACCAAACCGCTCCATAAGGCATATAGAGTGCACTAGAGAGACGACAGGGGCCCCCTGTGTAGGGCACTTGTATAAGAAGGAGGAAGTGATTTGGGATTGAGCCTTCAGTGTGTGTATATGGAGGCTACTATATAAAGTTAGTTTCATTTTAGAGAAGTGTCAACATCATCTTGACCAGTGTTATCAGCCAGGTTGTTAAATTTTATTTATTTATTTATTTATTTATTTATTTTTAAATTGTTTTTTAAAAAAGTATGATAATTATGAATGAATGAAATGAACTTAATTAAATTTACAACCAATGTAGATACATTACATTATTTACACATTGCTGTGATATCTAAGGCATAATTAACAAAATTTACAGCAATAAAAAAAAATTAAGGGTGGCACGGTGGTGTAGCAGTCAGCACTGTCGCCTCACAGCAAGAAGGTCCGGATTCGAGCCCCGTGGCCGGCGAGGGCCTTTCTGTGTGGAGTTTGCATGTTCTCCCCGTGTCTGCGTGGGTTTCCTCCGGGTGCTCCGGTTTCCCCCACAGTCCAAAGACATGCAGGTTAGGTTAACTGGTGACTCTAAATTGACCGTAGGTGTGAGTGTGAATGGTTGTCTGTGTCAGCCCTGTGATGACCTGGTGACTTGTCCAGGGTGTACCCCGCATGTCTGTGTCAGCCCTGTGATGACCTGGCGACTTGTCCAGGGTGTACCCCGCCTTTCAGAAATATGAATAGAAATATTAGAGATATTGGCTTCTTCACAGACTTCTGATTGGATTGAATGGATTCAGCAAACACATTTTTTGTGAATGTTGTTTAGTGAAAAAGTGATTTTTATTCTTGCATATGAAAATCCTCAAGTGAGTGAACACTGTACAGTTCTGTATATGAGTCAATTTCACAGAAAACTTTTTTTTTTTGTCCGGACGTGTTTTGTTTACATTTTGAGATTTCTAAAACCTTTTTATCGTCTCATATGATAAAACATTATCAGTTCTACCTTGCATTTCAAAATTTGACTACTTTGGTTCATTGACTACTTTGTCCCCCCACCAGGGCGCTGCCCTGGACCAGCTGGGGGCCTGTGGCCCCCAGACCCCCGGCTAAAATTTTCAGATAATTTCACCAGCCCCAAATCACATCCCTGTTATTGATAAGTGTCAGATGTCCGATGCATGCTTACAAGTAATTGTTGGACAGTGAATTATCTAAAAATGATTGAAGACTATGGCTCATCTTTGATTTTTCTGATATTATAGATATCCTTTGGCTGTAACTAGACATAAGGACAGTGAGCTCACTAGCAGTTGCCTCTATACCCAGAATGACCCATGGCAACCTGTCGTTTCATTTGAGGACTATATCCGCAACAATGAAACCATTGTGAATAAGGTATTGCATTGTCCTCACTGTAATAACCATACATTTTTATGCTCAGAAAAGTATGCTGAGAAGGACGTGTCATATCACTTGTATGTTCTCTTTTGCAGGATTTGGTTGCCTGGGTTACTGTGGGTTTCTTACACATTCCTCATTCTGAAGACATTCCCAACACAGCAACTCCAGGAAACTCTGTAGGCTTCTTCCTTCGACCGTTCAACTTTTTCAACGAGGACCCCTCGCTATCCTCCCTCAACACAATCATTGTGCGACCAGATAAAGAGGGTAAACCAAAAGTGCAGAGATGGACTCCAGAGACTGTAGGTCACTGTGTCTCAGACAAGCCTTTCCTCTACAATGGTACATATCATGGAGTCTAGAATGGTGGTGTATGAAAGATTCTAGAAGTGTTATTCATAAAGCTTAAGCTAAATTACATGAGGGACTGTACACCATTTTCCAACATGCATGCAAATATCCAACACGCTTAAATATACAAACTTCTAAACTATATACGTAAATATATGGATACAGGTTTGACAAAATCTTAATCTCACGAACTATAAATGTGTGTACTGCAAACATGTTTTTGTTTTGAGAATTGCTTATATTAAACTATATACAGATGATTCTTGTCTCCATTTCTGGTGTCTTTTTTATTATCGAAGACATAAAAATAAAACTGCTGGGACATCAGCATGTAAATCAGTTTTTTTTAAGTGGCTATTTTGTTCATTTTGGATGTTCTGCCAAGGCAGAGATCTTTAGAGGTATCTTATTAAACTGACAAAAGGGTGCGTCTCCATGGTTTGGATTTATCTACCAAGAACATCCAGGAAGAAGGATGTTCCATCCGCCAGCTTATGCATCTCAGCAATCCTGAGTAGCTGGAGTTCAGTCAATAAAAAGGTTTCTTAGGCAAATGATCCTGATCCCTCCTAGTAAACACACTTGCACTACAGAACTCACCTGCAGGGTCACCCAGGGTAACTTGTAAGTGGAAAAGAAGAAAGAGAGGCTTCTTATTTCACAAGAACAACACAAAACAATTCAGTACAATAAAAACACAAACTACCTCGCTGGTGTTTTTTTTTGTACCACCCTGTATAAACTGCAAGTCCCAGGAGATCAGCAGTTTCTAAAATCTCAAACCAGCCCATCTGGCACCAACAACCATGCCACAGTCAAAGTCACTGAGATCAGATTTCTTCTCCATTGTGATGTTTGACTCGCTGAAGTTCTTGAGTTGGATCACCCCCCATGATTGTGCGGGTGAACAGGCGTTCCTTTGTTTTAGATTAGCATATAAAAAACTGTTTTTAAAGTTATTGTTCTCTAAAACATTATTCCAGAGTTGATGGGTGATGTCAGAAAAACATTTTCCCCTTGCTGAGCTGCCATGATTTACAAGGGGCCTGTCTTAACTGAACTACCGTATGTGTTTCAGATTGTAGGAGCAAAACCATTCAGAGCTCTAAACCAGACAAGGACTTTTAATTCAACATGGAACCGAATAGGCAACCAGTAGCTTGTGGATGGCTGATATAATGTGCTCTGACTTTCTTTTCCGAGTAAGGATGCAAGCTGCTACATTTTGAACAAATGAAGGCTTCCTAAAAAGAACAACTGAGCAGCCAGCCATGGTAGAAAATGGCAGTAAAGGAAAGTACCAACCATATTATGGAGAGCTGACATTCCTAAACTTTGCTATAACAAGGACCCATGCATCACTATGTCAGACTTCACAAAACATTTGATACATACAGTATCTCTCTCTCTCTCTCTCTCTCTCTCTCTCTCTCCACACACAAATACACACACATACAATTGGAGCTGTAGAAACTCAACCCAGTTTGCACAATTTCTTGTAACTTTAGTTTGCAAAATGTCCTGTTGACTGCTTAACTGTGTCCATTTAATGTAGTTTTGGAGTAAGAGCTTATTGAAGGTGGCTTTTACATCTGCTATTGGAGTTGCCTACTCCTTTCCTGTTTTACCTGCCAGAGCAAAACTTCTCTGTGCCCATCTTTTCAGATGGATTATTGAATGGAGAAAGATCAGTGCAAAAGATAATATCTTACTACATAGAAATATCTTGTATATAGAACAATTCAACCCATATTTCTCGGCATTAAGTCAAGTTTATTTGCGCTTTTAACAATAAACATTGTCGCAAAGCAGCTTTACAGAATTTAAACGACTTAAAATATGAGCTAATTTTATCCCTAATCTATCCACAACGAGCAAGCCTGTGGCAACGGTGGCAAGAAAAAACTCCCTCAGACGAACCTTGAGAGGAACCAGACTCAAAAGGGAACCAATCCCCATCTGGGCAACAACAGACAACATGACTATAACATTAACAGTCCTAACATAAAGTCAGCTTCGTTGATGCTATAAGCCCCCCACCGACGGAAACCCTAGTGCAAAACCGTTCATGACAACCATAGTCTCAAAGTCAGCAAGTCAACTGCAGTCCTAAGGTCAGCAAGTCAACTACAGTCCTAATGGTCTTTGTTATATACAACCCCGATTCCAAAAAAGTTGGGACAAAGTACAAATTGTAAATAAAAACGGAATGCAATCATTTACAAATCTCAAAAACTGATATTGTATTCACAATAGAACATAGACAACATATCAAATGTCGAAAGTGAGACATTTTGAAATTTCATGCCAAATATTGGCTCATTTGAAATTTCATGACAGCAACACATCTCAAAAAAGTTGGGACAGGGGCAATAAGAGGCTGGAAAAGTTAAAAGGTACAAAAAAGGAACAGCTGGAGGACCAAATTGCAACTCATTAGGTCAATTGGCAATAGGCCATTAACATGACTGGGTATAAAAAGAGCATCTTGGAGTGGCAGCGGCTCTCAGAAGTAAAGATGGGAAGAGGATCACCAATCCCCCTAATTCTGCACTGACAAATAGTGGAGCAATATCAGAAAGGAGTTTGACAGTGTAAAATTGCAAAGAGTTTGAACATATCATCATCTACAGTGCATAATATCATCAAAAGATTCAGAGAATCTGGAAGAATCTCTGTGCATAAGGGTCAAGGCCAGAAAACCATACTGGGTACCAGCGATCTTCGGCCCTTAGATGGCACTGCATCACATACAGGCATGCTTCTGTATTGGAAATCACAAAATGGGCTCAGGAATATTTCCAGAGAACATTATCTGTGAACACAATTCACCGTGCCATCCGCTGTTGCCAGCTAAAACTCTATAGTTCAAAGAAGAAGCCGTATCTAAACATGATCCAGAAGCGCAGATGTCTTCTCTGGGCCAAGGCTCATTTAAAATGGACTGTGGCGAAGTGGAAAACTATTCTGTGGTCAGCCGAATCAAAATTTGAAGTTCTTTATGGAAATCAGGGACACCATGTCATTCGGGCTAAAGAGGGGAAGGACGACCCAAGTTGTTATCAGTGCTCAGTTCAGAAGCCTGCATCTCTGATGGTATGGGGTTGCATTAGTGAGTGTGGCATGGGCAGCTTACACATCTGGAAAGACACCATCAATGCTGAAAGGTATATCCAGGTTCTAGAGCAACATATGCTCCCATCCAGACGACATCTCTTTCAGGGAAGACCTTGCATTTTCCAACATGACAATGCCAAACCACATACTGCATCAATTACAGCATCATGGCTGTGTAGAAGAAGGGTCCAGGTACTGAACTGGCCAGCCTGCAGTCCAGATCTTTCACCCATACACTGTAAAAAATGTCCGTAGAATTAACAGTGAATTTATGTAAAATCATGACATAAAAAAACTGTAAATACAAAAACAATGAAGCAATGTGTAATTTACATCAATATACTGTAAAACTCCTAACCAAATACCAGTGTTAATTTAACAGTAAGAATATGTTGAATTGATCATTTTTTTGTAGAATTTACAAATTGTTGTAGTTTAAACAGAGACAAACTGTAATACTAAAACAGAATGTGATCGTTAAAATTACATCATTGCCCTGTTAAAAAAATAAAAAATGTCAGTAGAGGCTCTCCGGCACATTCCGTAAAACTCTAAATCAAATAAAATATCTGTCTAGTAGATCATTGCTTGTAACCATCATTTTGGAGCCACAAAAAACAATAATCGAGAACACTCGCAATTCATTCCTAGATGCTTTTTTATTGTACAATGAATATCTGTAAAATTAACAGTTATGTATTGATTATTGTACATTGAATACCTGTAAAATTTACATTTAGTTATCATTAATTGTACATGGAATCCCAGTGAAATGTACAAGTTATTCTGTAATGTTGTTTACATTTCACTGTATTTTTAACAGGATTATTCTGGCAACCACAGCTGCCAGTATTTTTCCGTAAAAACAACGGATTTTTTTTACAGTGTAGAAAACATTTGGCGCATCATAAAACGGAAGATACGACAAAAAAGACCTAAGACAGTTGAGCAACTAAAATCCTACATTACAGTAGACAAGAATGGGTTAACATTCCTATCCCTAAACTTGAGCAACTTGTCTCCTCAGTCCCCAGACGTTTACAGACTGTTGTAAAGAGAAAAGGGGATGTCTCACAGTGGTAAACATGGCCTTGTCCCAACTTTGAGATGTGTTGTTGTCATGAAATTTAAAATCACCTAATTTTTCTCTTTAAATGATACATTTTCTCAGTTTAAACATTTGATATGTCATCTATGTTCTATTCTGAATAAAATATGGAATTTTGAAACTTCCACATCATTGCATTCCGTTTTTATTTACAATTTGTACTTTGTCCCAATTTTTTTGGAATCGGGGTTGTATTTGTCAGATAATAATCTCATCATTTTAGATAATTTTTTCCTTCCTCAGGATATATTCCCCTGCCAGGGCCGTAACTACCATTGAGGACACCGAGGTCATGTCCTCGGCATTTTTTTCCCACGGTATTTTTTTTTTTCACTCAATGTGAAATTAATATATGATGAAAATCGTTCTGACTTTGATCGGTGGAAAATTCTAAATTCAGCTTGCATCCCCCTGTTCTCATTTGTTTGTCTAAAAATAAAGTCCACATAATCATTTTTAAACGAAGCTGAAATATCCGACATTGGAAACATTTCATATTCGGCAGCCTCGCGATAGTCAGCTAAGCACCACGGGATATACAAGAGCTGAGAAGTCAGTTTGTCAATTAGTCGTGGAATCTGAAAATTGACATAAGATGAAGAAGTCTACTACATTAAAACAAACCAAACTCAGCTTTGGAAAGTCAGCAAGTGAAAGAAAAAGAAAGAGGGAAGAAGGGGAGTTAATTTTGCCAGTCACTGACAGTTATGTGCCGGAATGCTTATGATCATTAACAATTTTAATTAGCATTTCAGGCAACAACAGTCGAAGCCACTTAGCTAGATAGGATTTTCGTTTTCCAGGCGGCACAAACTCTTTTATTCTCTCTCGTCTCGATTTGATTTGGCGCATTTCAGATCAGAAAAGGCTGGACAGTCGTGACCTGTTGTTTATGAAGTTATTGGGTACTGACGAGACTTGAGCTATTTTGCTAACTTACCAGACTATAGGCTTTTTTTTAATTGAACTTTTATTTCATTTTATTATTTTATTTCTACTATTGTTTAATTCTTATTATTTTTCTTCCCCATTTATTTTATGTAATTTTATTTTCTATTGCTTACTGTTTTGCTTTTACTTCTGTAAAGCACATTGAACTGCCACTGTGTATGAAATCTGCTATATAAATAAACTTGCCTTGCCTAACGTGAACACAAGACACTATTGTTTTGATCATTGGTTGTATTTTCGAACGGAAATGAAAACGGGTAGCAAACTTATGTTCACATTTTATTTACAACATGATGTACCACCTCTGACTGCTTTCTGTCAATCATGAGCAGCCCAGCCGCGTTCACAGCTCCTCCTCCAATCACCAGCTGGAGATGAGCCTCCTCTCGGGAAGTCTTGTCCCGCCCCTCTTATTGACTCCCATCTCCAGTGAGGCTCAGTCTCCGAATGGAGCGTTTTAGTCGGTTTTGTCCAATAACCGTCTAGTATTTTGCTATTGTCCTAAAGTCAGCAAGTCAACTGCAGTCCCCAGCCATAAAAGCACCACTGCAAGAGTCCAGAGCGGAGCGACCCCCAACTGTCCACATGGGCTGCCCTCCACAGGAGCGATGCGATGAGACTCCAACCAGACACAGGGCACCAGGATGGATCAGGCAGATTCGAGGAGCAGAAGAGGTCAGCATCTTGATCCCAGGACCGACATGTAACTCAGAGGGACAGATTGGGGGGGGGGGGGAACACAGATTGTTAGGTATGCCCAATGTCACCTGAATAAGTAGGAACAGTATCCATATTGCACTGAGTACAAGCAGGGACTCCGGCAACTAAGTATGACAGCATAACTAAAAGGGGAGAGCCAGAAGGTAACACAGGCATGAGGGAGCCCCGGGACATAAAGCAGCAGCCACTACACCATCAACGAACTCGAGTGAGCAAGCGAGTGGGGACTGACAGCATCCATACATCCCAGTTTACCAAAACACTCTACATCTGAGGACCCTCCAGATCTACACCTTTACCTCATAAACACCATTAACAAAAGGCTTGACTAAACAGATATGTTTTCAGCCTAGACTTAAACGCTGAGACAGTGTCTGATTCCTGAACACTACTTGGAAGGCTGTTCCATAACTGTGGGGCTTTGTAAGAAAAGGCTCTGCCCCCTGATGTAGCCTTCACTATATGAGGTACCAGCAGATAGCCTGCACCTTTTGATTTAAGTAGGCATGGCAGGTCATAGAGGAGCAGAAGTTCTATAACATTATCAGGTACTATGGTGCGAGAACATTCAGTGCTTTAAAGGTCAATAGTAGCACTTTATAATCAATACGAAATTTGATTGGGAGCCAATGCAGTGTGGATAAGACAGGGGTGATGTGGTCATATTTTCTAGTTCTAGTAAGGACTCTTGCTGCTGCATTTTGAACTAACTGGAGCTTGTTTATGCACTTATTGGAACATCCAGACAGTAAGGCATTACAATAATCCAACCTGGAGGTAACGAAAGCATGAACTAGTTTTTCCGCATCATGTAGTAACATTAAATTTCTTATTTTAGCAATATTTCTGAGATGAAAGAAAGCTATCCAGGTAATGTTATCAGTGTGAGTTTTGAATGAAAGACTGGGGTCAATAATCACTCCAAGGTCTTTTACTGCTGCACGTGAAGAAACAGAAAGGCCATCCAGAGTTACTGTGTAATCAGAAAACTTACTTAGAGCTGCATGTGGTCCTAGTACAAGTACTTCAGTCTTGTCAGAGTTAAGCAGAAGGAAGTTAATAAGCATCCAGTGTCTAATGTCCTTTACACATTTTTCAATTCTATTAAGCTGGTGTCTCTCATCAGGTTTTGCAGAAACATACAACTGTGTGTCATCAACCATAACAGTGGAAACTAATACAATGTTTACAAATAATATCACCCAGAGGTAACATATATAAAGAAAAAAGCAGTGGACCCAAGACAGAACCTTGTGGAACACCAAACTTTACCTCAGTACATTTAGAAATCTCAACATTTATATCAACATACTGATAGTGATCAGTTAAGTAAGACCTGAGCCAGGAGAGGGCCGTTCCCTTAACTCCCACAACATTTTCTAGTCTATTCAGAAGAATGGAATGATCAGTGGTATCAAATGCTGCACTAAGGTCAAGCAACACAAGCAGTGAGACAGCCCTGATCAGACGCCAACAGTAGGTCATTTACTACTTTAACCAGTGCTGTCTCTGTGCTATGATGAGGTCTGAATCCTGACTGATACATTTCATGGATGTTATTCCGATGTAAATATGAGCATAACTGCTGTGCCACAGCTTTTTCAAGGATCTTGGAGATAAAGGGGAGGTTTGATATCGGCCGATAATTGGACAGCTGACAGGGCTCAAGGTCAGGTTTTTTAATCAGGGGTTTGATAACTGCTAGTTTAAAGGATTTGGGTACATAGCCAATCGTAAGAAAATAATTTATTATTTTTAGAAGCAGTTCAATTACTTCAGGTATTATCTGTTTGAATAGACGTGTAGGTAAGGGACTACATGTCCACACAGTAAGTAAGTAACATCAAGTTGAGGCTTTTGATGCCGAGATTAATGAAAGTAATTCAGTTTCTCTAAGGGGAGTAAAACATTCTAATTGATGATCTGATACAGTTATATTGTTAACTACAGGGTCACTTACATTGTCTGATCTTAAATTAGTAGTTTGAATTTTTTGTCGGATATTCTCAATTTTGTCATTTAAAAAATTCATGAAATCATTGCTACTACATACTGCAGGTATGCATGTGTCTATAGTGGACTTATTCCTGGTTAATTTTGCGACAGTATTAAATAGGAATCTATGATTATTTTTGTTATCTTCTATTAGGGAGGAGAGATATGTTGATCTCACAGCACTAAGAGCTTTTCTATACTTCAGGAAGCCCTCCTTCCATGTTAATTTGAACACTACCAGTTTTGTTTGACACCATTTACATTCCAATTTTCAAGTGGTCTGTTTTAATGTGCAAGTGTCATCATTATACCAGGGTGCTAAGTTTTTGTCTCTGACCATTTTCCTTTTAAGAGGAGCTACATTATCTAAAGTATGGCGGAACGTTGGCTCTAAGCATTCAGTTGCCTGATGAAGTTCTGCAGGGGCTCACAGTGACCCAGTCAAAGTTGATAACTCTGAGAGATCATTTATAAAGCTCTGTGCAGTAGTTGATGTAAATGTACGTTTAATACAGTAGCATGGTGAGGTGCATATATTATTACTCAGACATAGTTTGAATGAGATGAGATAATGATCTGAGATAACTTCAGACTGTAGAAGTGTGACTATATTTTCTATGTTTAACCTGAATGTTAGTATTAAATTGAGGGTGTGACCACCATTATGGGTCAGTCCTATGACATTCTGATTAATCCCTACTGAATCTAAAATGGACACAAACACTGTTTTCAAAGGGTCTTCTGGGTTATTGAAGTGAATATTAAAATCTCCGACAACTAAAGCTTTGTCTAAGGAAATAACCAGATCTGAGATAAGATCTGCAAATTCAGAAAGAAACTCAGAATATGGCCCTGGGGGCCTGTAAATAATAAGTAATGGAATTAACTGGGTAGACTTATTTTTTGAGGCTACATACATTATATGAGTATGAAGAACTTCAAATGTATTAAATTTATAACCAGGTTTTTGTGTTACACCTAGATAATCATTATAAATAACCGCAACACCTCCTCCTCTGCCAGTTAGACGAGGCTGGTGTATATAACTGTATCCAGGAGGACTCGCTTCATTTAATGCTATATATTCATTTGGCTTAATCCATGTTTCAGTTAAACAAAGTACATTAAACATAAACAAAGTACATTAAACTCCTGATCAGTACTGGCCAGGAGCAGTTCTCAACAAAGATGTTCTGAAGAGAGCTGAAAAGATTCCCACTGATTCTCAAAGGAAACCAAATGTCCAAATGTGAGGGTCACGTGATGCATTCGGACTGAGAGGATCACTTTTGCCGACCTCCCGCTTCCTCAGCCGATAAATTGTATTTTTGACGGACTAAACCTCAATTGTTTTGGCTATTTTTGCTGGGAACATGTCCGGCACTAAAGGGAATACTAATCCTCGAGAGAGAACGCGTAGAGCTCGTCCCGAACCAAAAAAGCTGCTCACGGCTAACACAGTGGCTAGTATGGATGACGATGACAGCATGTCGTTTGAGGAGAGTGTGGCTAACACGGTTTCCAAAACTGTTACTGATAAGATTGGCGCTCTCATGGAGCAAAAGTTCACCGAGCTGCGCTCTACCCTGGACAAACTAAGCAGCTGCGTCGAAGACAACACAAAGCGAATTACTGAGACTGAGAACCGCACCTCTGATGGCAAGGACTGCACAACGACTCTGGAAAACAAGCTAGCTGAACTTGAACAGAGAGTGAAGATCTTAACCGACCGGGCTGAGGACAGCGAGAACAGGAGCCGCAGAGATAACATACGAATCATCGGCCTCAAGGAAGGTGCAGAGGGGAATCAGGCCGTCAGGTTTTTTGGGACTTGGCTTCCAGACATGCTGGGTCTGGAGACCAAGTGAGGCTCGATTAAAATTGACCGGGCACACAGAGCCTTGGGCCCGCCGAAGAAAAATTATAATCGACCTGTTATTATCAAGCTGCACAATTTCAGTGACAAACAACGGATCCTTGCCGCTGTCCAAGAGAAACGCGACGTCACCTACCAAGGCGACAAGATCTATGTCCGACAGGATCCATCAGCCCAGGTGAGGGACGCCCGGCGTCAGTTCAACGGGGTATGTGAATGCATCATCCAGAGAGGACTACAGTTCCAGACGCGCTACCTGGCCAGCTTATGCTTCACCTTCAACGGGGGGGGGAACGCTCCTTCAAAAGCCCACAAGAAGCGGAGGACTTTCTGAGCAAGAACGGTTAATTCTGAGCGCGGAATAAGGATAACTTTAATTTGTTTTTTGTTTGTTTGTTTTTTACACGCTTTACACAGCAGACAGCGACTGAACTTTTGCTGAATGGAGGATGGGGAATAGAGGACTGCAGTCTGCATCTGACATGGGGTCATCATCACGGGAGATGAGTACCGGATGATTATTTTTCATAATGTAACTGGATTGATACTCTGCCCACTTATATGGTCCACTTGGTGTATGGACCTCATCTCTGTGAGAGTTTACTTTCAGAGCTACAAGATGTGAGTGAGGCCCTCTCTTGATTTGGTACAGGTACCTGTCGTTAGTTATTGACGCTTACATTTTCGATTTTCCCCTAATCTTATTTTTATTTAGATGTTTATTTATATTTTGGCTTTGATCTGCACCTACAGTGGCTACCAGTGTTTATGTATACATTATTGTGGCAGCGGGGGCGTGGTCAAGCGCCGGTCTGTGACAGGAGGGCGGAGCCAGGGAAGGTGAGTGGCAGAATCACTACACCTGACGGTAATTAACCTGTGTTTGTGTGTCTTCCCAGTAACCGCGCCCTATTTAAGGAGGCAGAGGGAGAGCAGAGGAGAGCTCCTCCCGGGACAAGAACACAGTGTGTGTGTGTGTGTCTAACAGAATAAAACTAGGCTGTTATACTGAAAAGTCTGGCAATAAAAAGCCTATTAGTACCTGAAGCTTTGTCCTGCCGTCCTCTGTGCTCCACCCACACTTCAGAGAGCTCTACAATTATTTACTTGCTCACTCTTTTCTGTCTCAGATAGTAAGCTGGCGTTTTGTTTTCTCGATGATACTTAGAATCTATGGTTTGATAATATCGGTTGCTTGGCTGGGGGCGGGAGGGCTGCGGAGAACGGGCATCAGCAGAGGGATGCAGGTGGTTACTCCTGCGGCTGGTGTGGTTTTTTTCTCTTGCAGGCGGGAGGATACCTCTCTGCCTCACCTACCCTAAGACTTTTAACGACTTTGTAAGGCTGTTCTTTGTTCTTGTTTTTTTCGTTTGGGGGGCTCTATTTCGTTCAGGGTTTTGAGCCACCGTTTGGGGAGGGGTTTTCACAGACAGCCTTAATTATTGTGTTATCTTCTTTTTTACAGTGTATGTTTTGCTCCAGTCCTTTATTGATTACCAGATCGGTTACTGCCTTTTCTCTTCAGTGTTTCATTAGTGACTGCATAGAATACCTCCAGCTATATAAAGGGCCTAGTTTTGCATGAGTGACCTTAAGGTTGTTTCACTTAATGTGAAGGGCATTAACCATGTCATCAAACGCCAGAAAATCTTGTCCTTCCTTAAAAAAAGAGAGATGCCAAATTGCCTTTCTCCAAGAAACCCACCTTACAGACCTGGAACATATAAAATTGAGGAGAAGGTGGGTGGGCCAGGTATTTTACTCTTCTTATAACTCGAAAAGTAGAGGGGTTGCAATTCTCCTACATCGCTCCCTGCCTTTTACCTTTGATAAAACAATATCGGATAAGGAGGGACATTATGTGCTTCTGCCAGGCTATCTTTATGGAGAACATGTCGTTTTTGGTTGTATATATGCCCCAACAATATATGAAGCCTCTTTTATCCCACAGCTTATTTCAGATTTGGCAGCATTTGCGTCTCTATACTTACTTCTAGGAGGTGACTTTAATTGTATATCTGACCCGAATATTGATATAAACCCCTTTCGATCTACTCTCTCCAAGAAAAGGACAAATATGGGCAAACTTTGTAAAGACTTAGATTTATATGATGCTTGGAGGGTGCTACACCCCCTAGATAAAGACTACACATTCTTCTTAATCCCCCACCAGGTTTTTTTCCAGAATAGATTACTTTTTGTCTTCAAGGACAGTTTTGGGCAGAATACTGAATTGTACAATTGGCACCAAGTTTCTTTCTGACCACTCCCCTATCAGTGTAACTGTCTCTCCCCCTTACAGAGATCCAGACTGCAAGCACTGGAGGCTTAACCCTACCCTATTAAGTAACCATTCTTTTACTGAGTATATCACATCTGAGTGGCAGCAGTTCATTTCTATAAATAAAACTCCAGATATCAGTCCTTCTATACTGTGGGAAGCTGGCAAAGCATATATATGTGGAGCTTCATCTGATATAAATGAAGTAATGAAACTGTTTTATAAAGACCTCTATAGCTCTGAAGGCACAGCCTCTTCCGAGACCAGAGCAAAATTTCTTAACAAGATAAAGCTACCGGCTCTTTCAGATGTACAGAAAGCAGATGTATGCAAACCAATTAGCAAAGAAGAAGTCTTACATGCCGTACACACTCTTAAGGGAGGCAAGGCTCCAGGACCGGACGGTTTCGGACCTGAATTTTACAAAACTTTCAGTCAGGAATTAGTCGGTCCCCTTACAAATATGTATTTAGACTCCTTTAATAGGGGTTCTCTCCCCCCTACACTAAGCACTGCTAATATCTCGGTTATTCTGAAGAGGGACAAACCTCCTGATATGTGTGGTTCCTATAGACCGATCAGTCTGATTTCTGTGGACAGCAAACTACTATCAAAACTTCTGGCCAGGCGCCTGGAGAAATTACTCCTCACACTTATAAATCCGGATCAGACAGGCTTTGTTTATGGATGCTATTCAACCAGTAATGTGAGAAGGCTTTTGAATATTATACAATTTACTTCACAATGCAAACAGAAGGCAGCCCAGCCGCGTTCACAGCTCCTCCTCCAATCACCAGCTGGAGATGAGCCTCCTCTCGGGAAGTCTTGTCCCGCCCCTCTTATTGACTCCCATCTCCAGTGAGGCTCAGTCTCCGAATGGAGCGTTTTAGTCGGTTTTGTCCAATAACCGTCTAGTATTTTGCTATTGTCCTAAAGTCAGCAAGTCAACTGCAGTCCCCAGCCATAAAAGCACCACTGCAAGAGTCCAGAGCGGAGCGACCCCCAACTGTCCACATGGGCTGCCCTCCACAGGAGCGATGCGATGAGACTCCAACCAGACACAGGGCACCAGGATGGATCAGGCAGATTCGAGGAGCAGAAGAGGTCAGCATCTTGATCCCAGGACCGACATGTAACTCAGAGGGACAGATTGGGGGGGGGGGGGAACACAGATTGTTAGGTATGCCCAATGTCACCTGAATAAGTAGGAACAGTATCCATATTGCACTGAGTACAAGCAGGGACTCCGGCAACTAAGTATGACAGCATAACTAAAAGGGGAGAGCCAGAAGGTAACACAGGCATGAGGGAGCCCCGGGACATAAAGCAGCAGCCACTACACCATCAACGAACTCGAGTGAGCAAGCGAGTGGGGACTGACAGCATCCATACATCCCAGTTTACCAAAACACTCTACATCTGAGGACCCTCCAGATCTACACCTTTACCTCATAAACACCATTAACAAAAGGCTTGACTAAACAGATATGTTTTCAGCCTAGACTTAAACGCTGAGACAGTGTCTGATTCCTGAACACTACTTGGAAGGCTGTTCCATAACTGTGGGGCTTTGTAAGAAAAGGCTCTGCCCCCTGATGTAGCCTTCACTATATGAGGTACCAGCAGATAGCCTGCACCTTTTGATTTAAGTAGGCATGGCAGGTCATAGAGGAGCAGAAGTTCTATAACATTATCAGGTACTATGGTGCGAGAACATTCAGTGCTTTAAAGGTCAATAGTAGCACTTTATAATCAATACGAAATTTGATTGGGAGCCAATGCAGTGTGGATAAGACAGGGGTGATGTGGTCATATTTTCTAGTTCTAGTAAGGACTCTTGCTGCTGCATTTTGAACTAACTGGAGCTTGTTTATGCACTTATTGGAACATCCAGACAGTAAGGCATTACAATAATCCAACCTGGAGGTAACGAAAGCATGAACTAGTTTTTCCGCATCATGTAGTAACATTAAATTTCTTATTTTAGCAATATTTCTGAGATGAAAGAAAGCTATCCAGGTAATGTTATCAGTGTGAGTTTTGAATGAAAGACTGGGGTCAATAATCACTCCAAGGTCTTTTACTGCTGCACGTGAAGAAACAGAAAGGCCATCCAGAGTTACTGTGTAATCAGAAAACTTACTTAGAGCTGCATGTGGTCCTAGTACAAGTACTTCAGTCTTGTCAGAGTTAAGCAGAAGGAAGTTAATAAGCATCCAGTGTCTAATGTCCTTTACACATTTTTCAATTCTATTAAGCTGGTGTCTCTCATCAGGTTTTGCAGAAACATACAACTGTGTGTCATCAACCATAACAGTGGAAACTAATACAATGTTTACAAATAATATCACCCAGAGGTAACATATATAAAGAAAAAAGCAGTGGACCCAAGACAGAACCTTGTGGAACACCAAACTTTACCTCAGTACATTTAGAAATCTCAACATTTATATCAACATACTGATAGTGATCAGTTAAGTAAGACCTGAGCCAGGAGAGGGCCGTTCCCTTAACTCCCACAACATTTTCTAGTCTATTCAGAAGAATGGAATGATCAGTGGTATCAAATGCTGCACTAAGGTCAAGCAACACAAGCAGTGAGACAGCCCTGATCAGACGCCAACAGTAGGTCATTTACTACTTTAACCAGTGCTGTCTCTGTGCTATGATGAGGTCTGAATCCTGACTGATACATTTCATGGATGTTATTCCGATGTAAATATGAGCATAACTGCTGTGCCACAGCTTTTTCAAGGATCTTGGAGATAAAGGGGAGGTTTGATATCGGCCGATAATTGGACAGCTGACAGGGCTCAAGGTCAGGTTTTTTAATCAGGGGTTTGATAACTGCTAGTTTAAAGGATTTGGGTACATAGCCAATCGTAAGAAAATAATTTATTATTTTTAGAAGCAGTTCAATTACTTCAGGTATTATCTGTTTGAATAGACGTGTAGGTAAGGGACTACATGTCCACACAGTAAGTAAGTAACATCAAGTTGAGGCTTTTGATGCCGAGATTAATGAAAGTAATTCAGTTTCTCTAAGGGGAGTAAAACATTCTAATTGATGATCTGATACAGTTATATTGTTAACTACAGGGTCACTTACATTGTCTGATCTTAAATTAGTAGTTTGAATTTTTTGTCGGATATTCTCAATTTTGTCATTTAAAAAATTCATGAAATCATTGCTACTACATACTGCAGGTATGCATGTGTCTATAGTGGACTTATTCCTGGTTAATTTTGCGACAGTATTAAATAGGAATCTATGATTATTTTTGTTATCTTCTATTAGGGAGGAGAGATATGTTGATCTCACAGCACTAAGAGCTTTTCTATACTTCAGGAAGCCCTCCTTCCATGTTAATTTGAACACTACCAGTTTTGTTTGACACCATTTACATTCCAATTTTCAAGTGGTCTGTTTTAATGTGCAAGTGTCATCATTATACCAGGGTGCTAAGTTTTTGTCTCTGACCATTTTCCTTTTAAGAGGAGCTACATTATCTAAAGTATGGCGGAACGTTGGCTCTAAGCATTCAGTTGCCTGATGAAGTTCTGCAGGGGCTCACAGTGACCCAGTCAAAGTTGATAACTCTGAGAGATCATTTATAAAGCTCTGTGCAGTAGTTGATGTAAATGTACGTTTAATACAGTAGCATGGTGAGGTGCATATATTATTACTCAGACATAGTTTGAATGAGATGAGATAATGATCTGAGATAACTTCAGACTGTAGAAGTGTGACTATATTTTCTATGTTTAACCTGAATGTTAGTATTAAATTGAGGGTGTGACCACCATTATGGGTCAGTCCTATGACATTCTGATTAATCCCTACTGAATCTAAAATGGACACAAACACTGTTTTCAAAGGGTCTTCTGGGTTATTGAAGTGAATATTAAAATCTCCGACAACTAAAGCTTTGTCTAAGGAAATAACCAGATCTGAGATAAGATCTGCAAATTCAGAAAGAAACTCAGAATATGGCCCTGGGGGCCTGTAAATAATAAGTAATGGAATTAACTGGGTAGACTTATTTTTTGAGGCTACATACATTATATGAGTATGAAGAACTTCAAATGTATTAAATTTATAACCAGGTTTTTGTGTTACACCTAGATAATCATTATAAATAACCGCAACACCTCCTCCTCTGCCAGTTAGACGAGGCTGGTGTATATAACTGTATCCAGGAGGACTCGCTTCATTTAATGCTATATATTCATTTGGCTTAATCCATGTTTCAGTTAAACAAAGTACATTAAACATAAACAAAGTACATTAAACTCCTGATCAGTACTGGCCAGGAGCAGTTCTCAACAAAGATGTTCTGAAGAGAGCTGAAAAGATTCCCACTGATTCTCAAAGGAAACCAAATGTCCAAATGTGAGGGTCACGTGATGCATTCGGACTGAGAGGATCACTTTTGCCGACCTCCCGCTTCCTCAGCCGATAAATTGTATTTTTGACGGACTAAACCTCAATTGTTTTGGCTATTTTTGCTGGGAACATGTCCGGCACTAAAGGGAATACTAATCCTCGAGAGAGAACGCGTAGAGCTCGTCCCGAACCAAAAAAGCTGCTCACGGCTAACACAGTGGCTAGTATGGATGACGATGACAGCATGTCGTTTGAGGAGAGTGTGGCTAACACGGTTTCCAAAACTGTTACTGATAAGATTGGCGCTCTCATGGAGCAAAAGTTCACCGAGCTGCGCTCTACCCTGGACAAACTAAGCAGCTGCGTCGAAGACAACACAAAGCGAATTACTGAGACTGAGAACCGCACCTCTGATGGCAAGGACTGCACAACGACTCTGGAAAACAAGCTAGCTGAACTTGAACAGAGAGTGAAGATCTTAACCGACCGGGCTGAGGACAGCGAGAACAGGAGCCGCAGAGATAACATACGAATCATCGGCCTCAAGGAAGGTGCAGAGGGGAATCAGGCCGTCAGGTTTTTTGGGACTTGGCTTCCAGACATGCTGGGTCTGGAGACCAAGTGAGGCTCGATTAAAATTGACCGGGCACACAGAGCCTTGGGCCCGCCGAAGAAAAATTATAATCGACCTGTTATTATCAAGCTGCACAATTTCAGTGACAAACAACGGATCCTTGCCGCTGTCCAAGAGAAACGCGACGTCACCTACCAAGGCGACAAGATCTATGTCCGACAGGATCCATCAGCCCAGGTGAGGGACGCCCGGCGTCAGTTCAACGGGGTATGTGAATGCATCATCCAGAGAGGACTACAGTTCCAGACGCGCTACCTGGCCAGCTTATGCTTCACCTTCAACGGGGGGGGGAACGCTCCTTCAAAAGCCCACAAGAAGCGGAGGACTTTCTGAGCAAGAACGGTTAATTCTGAGCGCGGAATAAGGATAACTTTAATTTGTTTTTTGTTTGTTTGTTTTTTACACGCTTTACACAGCAGACAGCGACTGAACTTTTGCTGAATGGAGGATGGGGAATAGAGGACTGCAGTCTGCATCTGACATGGGGTCATCATCACGGGAGATGAGTACCGGATGATTATTTTTCATAATGTAACTGGATTGATACTCTGCCCACTTATATGGTCCACTTGGTGTATGGACCTCATCTCTGTGAGAGTTTACTTTCAGAGCTACAAGATGTGAGTGAGGCCCTCTCTTGATTTGGTACAGGTACCTGTCGTTAGTTATTGACGCTTACATTTTCGATTTTCCCCTAATCTTATTTTTATTTAGATGTTTATTTATATTTTGGCTTTGATCTGCACCTACAGTGGCTACCAGTGTTTATGTATACATTATTGTGGCAGCGGGGGCGTGGTCAAGCGCCGGTCTGTGACAGGAGGGCGGAGCCAGGGAAGGTGAGTGGCAGAATCACTACACCTGACGGTAATTAACCTGTGTTTGTGTGTCTTCCCAGTAACCGCGCCCTATTTAAGGAGGCAGAGGGAGAGCAGAGGAGAGCTCCTCCCGGGACAAGAACACAGTGTGTGTGTGTGTGTCTAACAGAATAAAACTAGGCTGTTATACTGAAAAGTCTGGCAATAAAAAGCCTATTAGTACCTGAAGCTTTGTCCTGCCGTCCTCTGTGCTCCACCCACACTTCAGAGAGCTCTACAATTATTTACTTGCTCACTCTTTTCTGTCTCAGATAGTAAGCTGGCGTTTTGTTTTCTCGATGATACTTAGAATCTATGGTTTGATAATATCGGTTGCTTGGCTGGGGGCGGGAGGGCTGCGGAGAACGGGCATCAGCAGAGGGATGCAGGTGGTTACTCCTGCGGCTGGTGTGGTTTTTTTCTCTTGCAGGCGGGAGGATACCTCTCTGCCTCACCTACCCTAAGACTTTTAACGACTTTGTAAGGCTGTTCTTTGTTCTTGTTTTTTTCGTTTGGGGGGCTCTATTTCGTTCAGGGTTTTGAGCCACCGTTTGGGGAGGGGTTTTCACAGACAGCCTTAATTATTGTGTTATCTTCTTTTTTACAGTGTATGTTTTGCTCCAGTCCTTTATTGATTACCAGATCGGTTACTGCCTTTTCTCTTCAGTGTTTCATTAGTGACTGCATAGAATACCTCCAGCTATATAAAGGGCCTAGTTTTGCATGAGTGACCTTAAGGTTGTTTCACTTAATGTGAAGGGCATTAACCATGTCATCAAACGCCAGAAAATCTTGTCCTTCCTTAAAAAAAGAGAGATGCCAAATTGCCTTTCTCCAAGAAACCCACCTTACAGACCTGGAACATATAAAATTGAGGAGAAGGTGGGTGGGCCAGGTATTTTACTCTTCTTATAACTCGAAAAGTAGAGGGGTTGCAATTCTCCTACATCGCTCCCTGCCTTTTACCTTTGATAAAACAATATCGGATAAGGAGGGACATTATGTGCTTCTGCCAGGCTATCTTTATGGAGAACATGTCGTTTTTGGTTGTATATATGCCCCAACAATATATGAAGCCTCTTTTATCCCACAGCTTATTTCAGATTTGGCAGCATTTGCGTCTCTATACTTACTTCTAGGAGGTGACTTTAATTGTATATCTGACCCGAATATTGATATAAACCCCTTTCGATCTACTCTCTCCAAGAAAAGGACAAATATGGGCAAACTTTGTAAAGACTTAGATTTATATGATGCTTGGAGGGTGCTACACCCCCTAGATAAAGACTACACATTCTTCTTAATCCCCCACCAGGTTTTTTTCCAGAATAGATTACTTTTTGTCTTCAAGGACAGTTTTGGGCAGAATACTGAATTGTACAATTGGCACCAAGTTTCTTTCTGACCACTCCCCTATCAGTGTAACTGTCTCTCCCCCTTACAGAGATCCAGACTGCAAGCACTGGAGGCTTAACCCTACCCTATTAAGTAACCATTCTTTTACTGAGTATATCACATCTGAGTGGCAGCAGTTCATTTCTATAAATAAAACTCCAGATATCAGTCCTTCTATACTGTGGGAAGCTGGCAAAGCATATATATGTGGAGCTTCATCTGATATAAATGAAGTAATGAAACTGTTTTATAAAGACCTCTATAGCTCTGAAGGCACAGCCTCTTCCGAGACCAGAGCAAAATTTCTTAACAAGATAAAGCTACCGGCTCTTTCAGATGTACAGAAAGCAGATGTATGCAAACCAATTAGCAAAGAAGAAGTCTTACATGCCGTACACACTCTTAAGGGAGGCAAGGCTCCAGGACCGGACGGTTTCGGACCTGAATTTTACAAAACTTTCAGTCAGGAATTAGTCGGTCCCCTTACAAATATGTATTTAGACTCCTTTAATAGGGGTTCTCTCCCCCCTACACTAAGCACTGCTAATATCTCGGTTATTCTGAAGAGGGACAAACCTCCTGATATGTGTGGTTCCTATAGACCGATCAGTCTGATTTCTGTGGACAGCAAACTACTATCAAAACTTCTGGCCAGGCGCCTGGAGAAATTACTCCTCACACTTATAAATCCGGATCAGACAGGCTTTGTTTATGGATGCTATTCAACCAGTAATGTGAGAAGGCTTTTGAATATTATACAATTTACTTCACAATGCAAACAGAAGGCACTGGCCGTCTCTCTAGATGCAGAAAAGGCCTTCGATAGGGTTGAGTGGGGCTTTCTGTTTGATGTTCTGGGGAGGTTTGGTCTAGGGGGGGACTTCCTTAAATGGATTCAAACCATATATCACTCACCTACAGCTGCTGTCATAACTAATGGACGACGTTCTGAACCCTTCCCAATAGCAAGGGGTGTCTGCCAGGGGTGCCCTCTCAATCCGCTCCTCTTTGCCTTAGCATTGGAACCGTTAGCCGAAACTATCCGATTGCATACCGATGTAAAGGGAATAACAATAGGACATGAGGAACATAAAATTGCCTCGTACGCGGATGATATCCTTGTGTTTCTGTCCTCCCCTCAGTTATCAATTTCTGCAATTATGGATATTTTTAATAAGTTTAGTAACATATCGGGCTATAAAATAAATTTTAATAAATCGGAAGCTATGCCACTGGGAACCCTAAATACTACGGATGTTCAGGAGAGTTTTCCTTTTAGATGGTCGAGATCTGGCTTTACTTATTTGGGGGTAAAAGTGTCCTCAGACCTGAGGGATCTGCGAAAATTAAATTTTGCCCCAGTCTGTGCTTCAGTCAAAAGAGACCTGGAGCGATGGCAGAACCTACCTCTCTCCCTGTTTGGTCGAATCAGTCTAATTAAGATGAATGTGCTCCCTTGACTTTTATACCCTTTTCAAATGCTCCCTTTATATCTATCAAAGAAAATCAACCAAGACTTAAGGCCTCTGCATGCTCTTGCGACAAGGCTTTCGCAGACAGTTGTAATTTATCGTTGAGCGGGGAGTTAAGGCCTCTGCATGCTCTTGCGACAAGGCTTTCGCAGATAGCTTTTAGCAGACAGTTGTAATTTATCGTTGAGCGGGGAGTAATAGGCGTGCGCGATGTTATTCACCGGCACAACGCAAGGGGGCGCGAAGTCGCTAGGAGTAGTTGGTGGGTGTGGTTAGTGGAGTGTTTATCCTCCAGTTACTTATAATGACTAGAACTTTTTTTTTTAATATAATGACTAGAACTGGAGTCGCATAGATGTACATACTTCCTCAATCAACCGCTCTTCATGCTGCTCCATCTTCGCTCGTGTTTTTAAAAATGCCGGTCGTGAAAACAAACCAAACCGGAAAAGTAGGGAAGCGGAAGTGCATGTACAGCGGATGTAGAGTGGACCAATCAGAGCCCGCTTGTCTGCGGCGCTGTCTGCGAGGCTTCTGCGGTGGTCACAATTTTTGGGAGGTGCGCGCAGAGCGTCTGCGAAGGTGGGGGGGGCTACGCAGACACTGTCTGCGACGCTATCTGCGAGGACTGCGTTGTCAGCATAAATTAGCCTTAATAGGCGTGCGCGATGTTATTCACCGGCACAACGCAAGGGGGCGCGAAGTCGCTAGGAGTAGTTGGTGGGTGTGGTTAGTGGAGTGTTTATCCTCCGGTTACTTATAATGACTAGAACTTTTTTTTTTTAATATAATGACTAGAACTGGAGTCGTATAGATGTACGTACTTCCTCAATCAACCGCTCTTCATGCTGCTCCATCTTCGCTCGTGTTTTTAAAAATGCCGGTCGTGAAAACAAACCAAACTGGGAAAGTAGGGAAGCAGAAGTGCGTGTACAGCGGATGTAGAGTGGACCAATCAGAGCCCTCTTGTCTGCGGCGCTGTCTGCGAGGCTTCTGCGGTGGTCACAATTTTTGGGAGGTGCGTGCAGAGCGTCTGCGAAGGTGGGGGGGCTACGCAGACACTGTCTGCGACGCTATCTGCGAGGACTGGGTTGTCAGCATAAATTGGCCTTTAGAGAAGGCATTTTCCAAATTTATTTGGCAAGGCAGAAAACTTAGGCAGAGGCTTAAGATATTACAGTTACCTACAGACATGGGTGGTTTTTCTATGCCTAAAATGTTGTTTTATAACTGGGCCTGTCATGCACGCCACTTCTGCCTTTGGTTACATTCATATGTTAACAGAGAGACCTGTATTGATTCCTGGGCCTGTCACCCTCATTCCCCATGGAGCTTAATCACCATACCTGTCAACTTTGAGGTTTGAAAAAAAGGGATATTTCCCAGATTTTTAACTCAAAATAAGGGAAAATTTCGGAAAGTCATACCCTTCACCAGAAGTGGGTGTGTAGTTGAATGAGGGCAATTTTCGATCTAGTATTTGTGATTTCCTGTACTCTGGTGCATGTTGGTGATAGCCAAGACCCAAACTCAATATGCTTATGGTTTATAGAGTGCATTTGTGAATAAACTATACATTTATTTTTATTTGCTTTCAGTGGTACCAGTTATTTCCCAAATTAAGGGCCAAAATACGTATTTTATGTTAAAATAAGAAAGGTCATTATATAACCAGTCAATAAATTCAATTCCATTGCAATTTATTATGGTTTTACCATAGTCATGGCCTCGGAACACTAGATAGATAGATAGATAGATAGATAGATAGATAGATAGATAGATAGATAGATAGAGTAATAAAGAGACAAAGAGTAATATAAGATATTAAACCAAGAGTGATTCAGGCATGCAAACTGGTCAGGGGTGAAAAAGGTGAGAAGGGTGCACGGACACATGGCACGCGCGCAAAAGTACATTTCGTAGTCTACGTTACAAAAAAAATTGCAACCAGTGACATCTTGAATTTAATACAATACAAAATAACTTTCCGGGCGGCACGGTGGTGTAGTGGTTAGCGCCATCGCCTCACAGCAAGAAGGTCCGGGTTCGAGCCCCGTGGCCGGCGAGGGCCTTTCTGTGTGGAGTTTGCATGTTCTCCCCGTGTCCGTGTGGGTTTCCTCCGGGTGCTCTGGTTTCCCCCACAGTCCAAAGACATGCAGGTTAGGTTAACTGGTGACTCTAAATTGACTGTAGGTGTGAATGAGAGTGTGAATGGTTGTCTGTGTCTATGTGTCGGCCCTGTGATGACCTGGTGACTTGTCCAGGGTGTACCCCACCTTTCGCCCGTAGTCAGCTGGGATAGGCTCCAGCTTGCCTGCAACCCTGTAGAAGGATAAAGCGGCTAGAGATAATGAGATGAGATAACTTTCCATAAACATGTCTTAATAAGTTACTGCTGAGTGGCTGGTAAATTGTACTATTTATTTGTCAGTGGCCGGTAAATTGTACCATTTATTTGTCAGTGGCCGGTAAAGTTTGATATTTTGTGAAGTTAATTTTCACCCCTGTGTACAACACAGTGGGCTATTTACAAAAAGGTATATATTGCTGCCTGTGCTATCTAACAGACCTACCCCAGAGGACACACCTGGCCAATCCCTGTCTGTCAATTTTCTTAAAGACATCACCTATGTGAAATCAGGGGCGGATCTAGAAAAATATTTATGGGGTGGCAAGAGGGGGGCAGGAATTTTTGAGGGGTGGCAACGTATTACAGACGTGTATATATACTGAATTTAATCACAGTTATCACAGTTTGATGACAAATAGTATGTACACACTACAAAAGGGCACGGGCTGCCATTTACAAACTCATACAGACAAACTTAATCTCATGCTTTTATTGTTCATGAAGAACACACATTCTCAGATGAGGTCTATACCGTTTCTGGACAGTTTTATACTGTATATGCAAAAGAACAGACACTAAAAAACAACATGATTACCCAGCAAGTCTAATATAGAAAGAAAAACACCCTTTTTTCCAGAGTCAAGAGACTCCCTGTGACCCCGCTGTTATAGGTTTTCTGTGGCTGTTAGAACTAAAATTTCAGTTAATGTTTTAACGTAGTATTGATTTTAAAAGTTATCACGTTTTTACAATACATCTATCATGTAATATAACATCATGTAATTTCATGATACAAAATTATTACGTTTTTCATGATATTTTCATGTAATAATGTGAAAACACCTCATCAAGAAATAACGTGAAAATATGGTTTAACGTCCTAGGCTAGGCTACTTCCATTAAAAGCAGCCGGCCTAGCCTACTGTAGAACTTGGATCGAGCAAAAACACCGAGCAAAAACATGGCTGAATCCTGAATGACTCCTATTTGTATAAATAGGGGACTACATAGGCAGCAAAACATAGTGTTTTTCCTGCCATGGAAGTGCACTTATATACTGAAGAGGAAGCAATTTGCATTACAGCCTTGAATGAGGATTCAAAATGGCGCCTCGGCTCAGTTTTCCCTTCCTCCTTCAGTATAAAAGTGCGCTTCCATGTTTATGCAGGAGGGCTGATAGAAGTGGCGAAACATTTTGCTTTTTATCGTTTCTTTCACAACTTGAATGCGTTGAAACAAAAAATTATGACTAACGCCGCTTACACTAAAATATCGAGGGAAAATTTGTAATAAAAACTTTACGCTCGGCAATTTCGACGCGGAAATTCTCGATCGGTCGGGTTACCGGAAACACACTTTTTTTTGCCTTACATGTATAGTTAGCTAAATAACCTTCTCCAACCTGATTTTTATTCTCTCAAAATCAGCATCGCAACTATGCTAGCACTGTTCATTCATTATAATTTCATTTCTTGATAGATAGTTAATCAGCTTTTACCTCTGTCCTCCCGTGTCTCCTTTCCTCGCGACTCCTGGCTCCCTCGCTTCGCGCCTCTCAATTTTCCAAAACAACCAATCTCTGGCGTTATCTCGTGCTGCATTCGCCGCAGTCGGACATTGGAAATTCGTGCACGTAAATGTCAAATTGGCCGTAATTTTTCTTTGAATTCGTCGCTGCCAACTGGGGTGGCAAGGCTTTCTTTTAGAGTGGCATTTGCCACCCTATGCCACCCCGGTAGATCCGCCCATGGTTATTCACCCCCGAGCGCGCTGGAAACTGTTCCATTGGTATGTTCAGATCCAGTCGCGAGATGAGGTTGCCAGATCTCTCTATAAAAAGGTGACTTTGCGGTCTGAATCTGTGGAATATTCGTAAGCGAGGACTGGCAACCAGCAGTGGGTTGTGCACCAGCTGATCAGAACTCCAATGGAAAAGAAGCGCGTGTTACTGTTTATCTCGATTGGCTGTAACCTTGTAAGTGAAATGTTTGGCAACAATAGCGTTGTAGCCTGCCTACCCCCCCCCCAAAAAAAAAAACTCTTCGGATCTACACGATTCACACAAGTGACCTATTTTGGGACCAAAACGGCGAATTTCGCCAAAAGGTGAGGAGTTTGCATGTGTGGTGATTTAAAATGGGTAAGTTTCAGATAGAAAATAAAATAGACAATGAGTGGATAAAACAGTTAATACACCAATTAGTTTACACTAGGCTTTTTATGAGGTCTTAGCCAGGACATACTTAATGTGAACATGTGTAGCTTACCTTTGATTATTTGAGAGGTTTTTGTTTTCCCCATGGAAAATTTCTTTGCGATGGAAGAGTCTGGGAACATTCCAGCCACGCACTTGTTGAAATCATCAAAGAAAGAGAGGCTAATGTTTTTCTTAGCTATTAGCATCGCCATCTTCACCTCAGACCTAATCAGTGTTGCCAGATACTGCTGACGTTTTCCAGCCCAAAATATGTTCAACACCCGCCAAAATGCACTTGAAACCGCCCAACTTGGGCGGGAAACCTCCCAATCTGGCAATACTGGACCTAATCACTTGTTCAGCCTCACCTCCGGATGGAGTTCTGTAATTACTGATGCCTGAGAGGGCAGGGACGTGAATTCATGGCCCGACTTCCTGCTGTAAACTCCTGTCAGAGGCGCGTCATGAATTCTGGACCTACCGACTTTTTTATATTGTGAAAATACGGGATATTTTCGGGAAAATAAAAAAACGGGAAGACAGCGGGAAATAAGTCAAAATAAGGGATTTCCCGGGAAAAACGGGAGGGTTGACAGGTATGTTAATCACATGTGAGGCAAAGAAGATAAATCCAGAAGTAAAACGCAATCGTATCATTTACAACAGCATCAGGATATGGCATGATATATCCAAATACCTGGGAAGAAAGAATGTGAAGTCTCTACTATCCCCCATAACCCAAAATCCTGACTTTCCTGCAGGTGTCAGCTCACACACGTTCCTCTCCTGGAGGGAGGTGGGAATTCATGTATTCGGCGAATTTGTTAGAGAAAATACCTTACTGTCCTTCCAGCAGTTACAGGAGGCATTTAATATTCCCAAGCCTCATTTTGGGGGGTATTTACAGATTAGGCATTTTGTGTCTTCACAGACCTCCTCTTTCTTTACTAACAACTCTTACAGTGAGGTTGAAAGTTTTCTTCTAAAGCGCAAACACAGAAAACATTTTATAGCAGCATTTTATTCACTTCTGGGTTCTTCTGTCACACACCACTTACCAGACATCTCTCATAGATGGGAAAAAGATTTGAATAATGAATATATTGAGGATGATTGGCAGGCAACTATACGCCTGATCAGATCTACATCTACCTGTAACCGACTGAGAGAAACTCAGTACAAGATACTTCATAGACTGCATATTACTCCCGTTATTTTAAACAAAATTATCACTCCATTTCTCCTCTGTGTACCAAGTGCAACTTAGAAAGGGGGACATATTATCAGACATGTGGACTCGAGTCATGTGACTTGGACTCGAGTCAGACTCGAGTCACCATTTTGATGACTTGAGACTTGAAATCCCTAGATGAGGAATGACTTGCAACTCGACTCGGACTTGCACGCTGTTGACTCGAGACTTGACTTGGACTTGACAGTTTTAGCTTGCAATGACTTGGCGTCAAGGGCGTAACCATGGTATAAATATTGGGGGGGTCCAAATTTGAGCCCTTCCCAAAATATTTTTAAGTGCATTTCGCGCAATTTTCATATGGGCCTATTGATAAAGATGTGCTTATCTAGAACATTGTTTTGATGAATACAATTACCAATGAACATGTTAACATTTATATCTTGTTTTTTTTTATTGTGTATCAGGCAAAAAACTAAACAGAATGTGCAACTGCAAAACATGTAATGCAATACAACATACAAAAAACATGTAAAACATTGCATGAAAATCTGTCACACCAGAGCTAGTCACACACACACACAAACGCACACACACATTTCAAACAAATGCAGAAATGCCAAATTGCTACAAAAAAATGGCTACCAAAGCAATAGAAAGGAGCATTACCCTGGTTAATAGGTCAAAACAACATAGAACTTTGTAGAAAATATATTGACTTTATCTAAATAAATGGCCCAAAAATATGGAGGCGTTCAAGAATAGAGGGCTACTGCATGACGTCACCGTACCGCGAGATTTTGTTAGGGCGCCATATTGGAAGACCTCAAGTATATACATACAAAACAAACTACGAGCGAGAGTGAAGTGACATGATGGCTGATAAGTCTGGTTATGTGAGTACATTACCAGCTGCAGAAAGGGCACGGTATGTAGAGAAACTGGCTGTGATTGATGGGTTTGACCCATATGATAAGACTCGGGGCAAGGGAGAATGGAAACATAAGGAGGACCTGACACCAATTCTGCCATCTGTTTGCTACCCAGACATTGTAAACTATTTGTTGTTTACACCCAGTGCCTACACTGCTGATGACTTGAAGGCCTACAAAGGGCTACAGGCTTACAATTATGTTGTTAGTGGCTTGGTTCATGATATTACAGCTGTTGTTAAGAATAACCTACATATAGTTATGGCCAAGGTAATCTTGTTGATATTTATCTTTTAATAATATATCTTTTCAGTTGAAAAATTAATACTTTTTGCTACTATTAAGGTATCCATAATTTAGGTTAATTTATCCAAATCATACATATGTATTTATGATATATGCCTACACAACAACTATGCTTTATTTATATAATAGGAGGGAGAGCAAGCCCCAAACCATCCTAAATTATTATTATTATTATTATTATTAAATTGTAGAAGTCTGGGAGGCTTGCTCCTCATACAGTTATCAACTTGGGGCCAGTTTAGCATGTTTTAAATCTGAATTTCTTGCGTTTGCTTACCTCAAAGTGTCCGCAGATCATGCACAGACTTATTCATTATATCCACAGTTTTTTGCCAAGTCTCACACAGGTTTCTTTCAAGTCTACTGTTGGGCCAATAAATCATGAATAAAACAGCTCAGATTTGTTTGTTTAAGTCGTTTGCCACTCCACTTTATTCTCGTGGGTTCACATACCGCTGCCGTTATTTCCCCCTAATCACGAGTTTGTTGGTCTTCCAATATGGCGCAGGGTCTGTTTACTTCCGGTTTCGGGTGACGTCAGTGAAATCCCTCTATAATGACTGACCAAAATCTCATCTCATCTCATTATCTCTAGCCGCTTTATCCTTCTACTGGGTCGCAGGCAAGCTGGAGCCTATCCCAGCTGACTACGGGCGAAAGGCGGGGTACACCCTGGACAAGTTGCCAGGTTATCACAGGGCTGACACATAGACACAGACAACCATTCACACTCACATTCACACCTACGGTCAATTTAGAGTCACCAGTTAACCTAACCTGCATGTCTTTGGACTGTGGGGGAAACCGGAGCACCCGGAGGAAACCCACGCGGACACGGGGAGAACATGCAAACTCCGCACAGAAAGGCCCTCGCCGGCCCCGGGGCTCGAACCCAGGACCTTCTTGCTGTGAGGCGACAGCGCTAACCACTACACCACCGTGCCGCCCCGACTGACCAAAATGATAATTTTATTTAATTTATTTACATTTAATTAAAGGACAGTATTCTCTTATTACTAGCCTACTGATGACATGCAGCCTATGATGAGGTTAAAAATAAAGTTGTTTTAAGGACTCGTAATACAATGCTCTTTACCAGTTCATCTTCAGAGCAGGTCTCTGTCTGTTCCCTTCCTCCATCATGCCTGTGACTCTCTGTGACAGACTCATCATGTCTGTGACTCGTCTGGAAAAAAAGGCGAATGTCAGCCCGTTGGTCCTTCCAAGGGCGTAAAAACGGTGTTGATATTGGTGGGGACATAATTTGGCCAAGCGCCCCAGTGCGCCATGGTTGTTGCACGAAATGTGGCCTACACTGTACAAATGATTGGTTGTCCATTCCTTCGTGTTATTTTGATTTTTAGCACCAGGTACACTCAGTCTTAGGCTAACATCTGCATGTATACGGGCAATACATTATCACACAGAGAAAGCGGACATTGAAGTTGCTGTGAATTTCGCTGTAGTGGATGACCTACCCAAAATACAACAACACAATCAATCAAAATTATGTGCTGCTGCTTCATTTTCACACAACTTTTACTATTTTCACACATTTGAAACATCATGTGCTTCCTTTTGAGTTACTGCAATTTCAGAATCTGGAAGTAATGTAGGTATGGGTGGTAGAAGTGTGAAGAGTTTTGGTAGTTGTAGTGCATTTTGCAAAAATGTTTATTCATTAAGTTGAAAGGGTTAAGTGACAATTGTTTCACATTTTTATATTTTATTGCAGAGGTTACATACATATGCATATACACATGCATATATACATATGCATATACATGCAAACAATGAGCAAGAAAAAAGTAAATATAAGTAAACATTTAGCATTACCTACAAGCATTTATTAGTGTGTGTGTGTGTGTGTGTGTGTGTGTGTGTGTGTGTGTGAGTGAGAGATTGCAAATAGAAACTCCTTGCTGTTACAGTAAATATAAGTAAACATTCAGCATTACCTACAAGCATTTGTGTGTGTGTGTGTGTGTGTGTGTGTGTGTGTGTGTGTGTGTGAGAGAGAGAGAGAGAGAGAGAGAGAGAGATTGCAAACAGAAACTCCTTGCTGTTACAGTAAATATAAGTAAACATTTAGCATTACCGGGCGGCACGGTGGTGTAGTGGTTAGCGCTGTCGCCTCACAGCAAGAAGGTCCGGGTTCGAGCCCCGTGGCCAGCGAGGGTCTTTCTGTGCGGAGTTTGCATGTTCTCCCCGTGTCCGCATGGGTTTCCTCCGGGTGCTCCGGTTTCCCCCACAGTCCAAAGACATGCAGGTTAGGTTAACTGGTGACTCTAAATTGACCGTAGGTGTGAATGTGAGTGTGAATGGTTGTCTGTGTCTATGTGTCAGCCCTGTGATGACCTGGCGACTTGTCCAGGGTGTACCCCGCCTTTCGCCCGTAGTCAGCTGGGATAGGCTCCAGCTTGCCTGCGACCCTGTAGAACAGGATAAAGCGGCTACAGATAATGAGATGAGATTTAGCATTACCTACAAGCATTTATTAGTGTGTGTGTGAGAGAGAGAGAGAGAGAGAGAGAGAGACATAGAGAGAGAGATTGCAAACAGAAACTCCTTGCTGTTACAGGATCATATGACAAAAATGTCATATTATGTCCTCCTTACGTTTTCTTTTATTGCCCGACATCACTGCCTGTGTGCTGTTTTGCTGTAGCAGCAAGCTGGATGCTGATTTTACCGCTTGCTACTGCTTACAGCCAATGACAACAAAAAACCATAGCAACGTCAAGGTAACGGGAGGTGGGCCAATCAAAAACCATAGCAACGTCAGGGCAACGGGAGGTGGGCCAATCAAAAACCATAGCAACGTCAGGGCAACGGGAGGTGGGCCAATCAAAAACCATAGCAACGTCAAGGCAACGGGAGGTGGGCCAATCAAAAACCATAGCAACGTCAAGGCAACGGGAGGTAGGCCAATCAAAAACCATAGCAACGTCAAGGCAACGGGAGGTGAGCCAATCAAAGCTTCATAAAGCTTTTTTACCTGCTGTCCCCACCAATAGTCAGCCGTCTTTGAGAGGTCTGTTCACAACTGAAAATCAGCTGGAAGCGATACCGCGTTTCCCGCATCGCGGCTTCTCCATTCAAAAATGGTATGGACATTTTAAACTCAGCTGAATATTGGTATGGACGCGTCCATACGCATTTTTACGCCCATGGGTCCTTCCTTTTCTTTGCGGCTACCGCCATTTGAATGTGTCCACCAGCAGCCTACCTGACAGTCTGACTGAGTGGATTTTCAAACCAACGAACCACATGGGCTGACCCAAGTGCACAATCATAGGGGGTGGTCGCAAAGGTTTTTTATTGTTGTTGTTTCTCTGTGCTTCCTAAATTGAAAGTAAATCGGACATAACAAGTGAAGGATTCATTATATAGCCATGGTTCAGGATGGCATATTATTTGTCTCATATTGATTTAATACGCCAAATATTGGGGGGGACAGATTGGTACTTTCCCAATATTGGGGGGGACATGTCCCCCCCCCCCACCCCCACCCCACCCCACCCCACCCCACCCCAGTGCCTATGGTGGTTACGCCCATGCTTGGTGTATCAGGTATAAATATTCTTCCCCCCCCCCTCGATTTTGAATCCAAGTACACTCGTTATTATTTGAATAACGGTGTAGCTCCTTGTCCTAGGCTACTAGCAAGAATCTGTACAGGCTAGTTGGTGGCTAGAAGTGGAATGTGTTAATGTATTAACGCTGTCAAGGATTTGTTTTGCTTTGCTGAATATAAAATAGTGAAGTAGATTTTTTTTATTGGATTGCTTTTGTGTTCAGTCTAGTGTTAGATTATGTGGGCTAGGCTACCAGTTAACACACATTGGGAAGGCATAGCCAGAAGGTGGTAGTTTGGTCAGAGCAGAGAACGTTTACAAGATTGTTATAAAGGCTCTGGTCAGAACGACACAGACTTATGATAAGAACCGGACAGCAAAGGATAAAACGTGAATCAAATAAACAGTTACCCAGGCTGCAAACTAAGTATGTAAAAGAAGTTCGCTCTTTGCAATGGGAAAGTCAGTGCTTGTCATGAAAGGCATTTAAACCACTGAGACGAGATGACTGCTACGTACTGCACCAAGTCGTGGACGCTGTGCGATGTGTGTTATTAGTGCTGGGGTTACGTGTCATCAGAGATATTCAATTCTATTCTCTTCCTCTCTCTGGTGTCGTGTAGGCAATGTGAATAATGGGCCATTTGGGCTATGTAAAATGTAAGCTCAGCTAGGGCTGTGCGATGTCCCCTTAATTGGCATCGACGATGTTTACAGTGCAAACATCGTGATGGACGATGATATCGTGGGCGGGGGGATTTTAATACCACGTTATTAAATATATTATTATTATTATTATTATTATTATTAAAAGTATTAGATACTCATCCGAGGCTTTGGCACGTAAAGGAAAAAAAAAGCGCTAGGTGATGTGGAATATTTGGCCTTGACAACGGATATGTGGTCCAGCTGCAACATGATGCCCTATATGTCAGCTACCGTACATTATGTGGACCGAGAGTATGCAGTCCAAATGCCTGCAGACGAGTTTCATGCCAGAGACACATTCAGCGGACAATTTAGAAGACGCATTGCGCGAGACACTTGCTGAATGGAAAATGGAGGAGAAAAAGATCGCCTGCATAACAACAGGACGAATATTGTCACAGCCATAAGGCAATTGAAATGGCCGTGGTTAAGTTGTTTTGGGCACAATTTGAACCTGGCCATAACCAACTCTCTTGCGCAACAGAGGGCCAGTACAGACCGAGCGTTTGGAGTTTGCCGAGCAGTCAACACTGCGTTTGCGCACAGCTGGCTTCGGAGAAATGAGCTGCGCAAAGCGCAGGTGGAAATGAACCTCCCTGAGCACTCACTGATCACGGCAAGATATTAATCTGCTCTAACAATGAAAGACTAGTATTCAAACTATGAGAAGAAACTACACTTAAGCTATTACTCATTGTTTATTTACACCATATCAATTGAAGATGCGTTTCGGCCTTTAGTGCGCACTTGAACGCGCTAATTTTTCCAATTTATTAGTGTTTGAATTATTGCACCAGCTTTTAAAATCATGATTTAATATTGTTTTTTTTTTTTTACTGTCTTTACATTTATCAGAATCACCTTCATTCTTCCATTTGGTTTGACATTATGGCTTAGAGTGGACCATTTTGTGTCTGAAAGTATAGGCCTATTTACCAGATTAAAGTTATTTGACTTCTGCCGAAGTCTGCGCTTCACTGCCGTTTGATAAGGCGCAGTATTTCCCGACTGAAGTCGTTAATAGTGGCTATTTGTTTGAACAACATGACAAATTTTACATTAAAAGTATAGTGTAGGCTAAAAAATGAAGTCGAAATTTATTATTAGTAGCATACTGTATTTGTGTAATTCCATGTTATGTTCACTAGCACGTCCCTGCACCATAGCCTACGTGAACAAGCGGTAATAGGATATTACTTTATAATGATTTTTATAATTATGTATTTATTTATTTATATATATATATATGTATATATGTATATGTATGTGTTATATAATATATTTATATATTAAACAAAACTAACTAACTAAACTAACAAAAAACTAACTTTTTAGGTTAAATAGGCCCAGATGATACCGTATATGCATGTTTATGACAGGAGGGGGCGTGGTATCACGATGGTGGCTCTCCATCGTGATGGATGACCACCATCGTCGATGGACGATGGCATCGTCTATCGGCACAGCCCTAAGCTCAGCTGACGTTTTATAGCGCAGTACATCCCGACAGATTGGAGTGTAGCCTACTCCGACGCGAAGCATTATCCCACAGTCTTACCCAAACGACAGGGCACACAATGCCTCTAAATAGCGTGGCTTTACCAGTGCATTTATTAGTCTCTGGCGAGAAACCAAATTCGCCAAAAGCACGCAACTTGGATCTGGAGGATTCCGCTGAACATTCTGAAATTCACAACAACTGTTTATTCTACTTTATTATACGGCTCTCTAGAATGTTGCCAGGGCTTCATTCTCACATTCTGGCCAGAGCCCTAGAGGACTCTGATTCTGGCTACATCGTCACAACGTTCTGTGTTTACTGAGGCTACCGGTATTTTAGCGAGTGTTTAGTGAATGCATTGTGGTCTAGCTAAACTGCTTAAGGGAACATCCTGGCTGGCTTGTATTAAACATTATACTGTGTATAAACAAATATGTTCAGATTAAATGAACTCAGACTTTGATATTGAAAATGATAAAAACATGTTAATGTCTACATGATTAAAAACAGAAAACAAGTAGGCCTACTAATTTTAAATTTTTTTTTTCTTGTTTAGATTTGCAGAATATCTGAAGAACAAGATCATCCCAAGTGAGACAGAGCAGCCGTCCATTTCTGGATTCCTTACTGCAAAAGATAGACAGTACAATGCTACCCACCCACAACAAAAAGCCATCACAAATTCAATACTAACAGATTTGGTCATTGGATGCAACATCCCTCTCTCAGTAGTGGAGAACAGATATTTCCGGAATTTTTTGTCAGTTAGTTGGTCTCTCTCACACACATAAACGTACTCAAGTCACGTTGTATTGTGTTAAAGGCATGTCATGTTGTATGTTGGGACAGTGCCTAACTTCAGAAGGAAAACCATTCTTTGATTCTAAAAGTACACAGATCATCTGTTAGCTTGGACTTTGAGTTTCATGTCTTAAAATGCACATGAAAAGCAATTTTATGTGAAAAATGACATGAATGAAATGAAAAGAAAATGATTTTTGTTACACAGTACCAGTACTAGTTTTGTTTAGAATTTTGTTTTAATTTCTCACTAATTTTCCAATAAAAAATTTAAGGAAATGGTCATACTTTCACTCATTCTCACACCCTTAGCCTCAGATGTACACTGACTCACTCAAACTAAACTCACTGAAAATTTAGGATGCTTTACTAACTTTAACTAACTAATCATTGTCTCCTCTGAGATTCTTTGATTGTCTTGGGGCACAAGCTCTAAAACATTTTAAAATGGAAAAGAATGGGTGTACTGTAGTTACTTATGCTGACTCTATGAATCATTGACATTACATTAAGCAGACATTTTTATCCAAGGTGACTGGCAAAGGAGGACATACACTGCAGTGTGGAGAGGTAATACATTTGTGATCAAAAATGTGTTGATTGCCTGTAGAATAAATGGTGACTTGTTAGGGACTTGGAAAAAAATGAGACTTGGACTCGACTTGGCTTGGGTAGGACTTGGACTTGACTTGGTCAAAAGTGCCTTGACTTGTGACTTGACTCGGACTTGAGTGGTAGGACTTGAGACTTACTTGTGACTTGCACATTAGTGACTTTGTCCCACCTCTGCATATTATCATTATTTTTGGGAATGTAAGCTTATCTCCAGATTTTGGACACTTATTTCAAAGGAGGTCAGTGGGATATTTAAAATAAAAATTAAGAAAAACCGTGGGGTTTTCCTCCTGGGCCTCCCCTCTAGAGCCTTGCATCTCACTGCATTACATTATAAGCTGCTTGAGAAACTCCTTCTAGTTGCTCGAAAGTGCATACTGCAAAACTGGATCAAAACTCTTCCACCTAGTGTTACCCTTTGGTACAGGGAGATCTTTAATATCCTCCCTCATGAAAGGATACAAGCTGGTGTAAAGGGTAGGGATGAATTATTTCTAAAAGTTTGGACTCCCTTCTTAGATTATATACCTGCAGATCTGAAAAATCTATTACTGATGGGCAGACAGTTTTCTGAATGGAAGAAGGCTTCCCCTTGTAACTCTCAAATTGTGAGACACTGAATATAATGGACTGTGGATGACTAGTGTGGTGTTGTTGTTTTTTTTTTTATTATTATTTCCTTTTAATATTTATTCATGGATTTTTATCAATGTATGTCATTATTACTATATTGGCCACTATGCCTTTTTTTTTGTCTATATAAGTTTGGAACTCTGTATGGCATGTGCTGTCTGATGGGTCGGGGTGGGGGGGTTGTTTCTGTATTTCATATGGTTAAAAACAATAAAATGTGTTAAAAAAAAATGTCCAAATGTCTCTTGAGAAAGAGGAAATGCCTTTTGCAGTGAGTCCCAAATACAACTTGAACTGCTTTTCCCAGAAAGAGGATGTTTCTGAGCAACAAGATGAGCTGAAAATGACATGCACTCAGCAAAATGGCATCCAATATTAATTATGTGATATTAATTATATTGCAAGACTTTGGGATGGGGCGGCACGGTGGTGTAGTGGTTAGCGCCGTCGCCTCACAGCAAGAAGGTCCAGGTTCAAGCCCCGTGGCTGACGAGGGCCTTTCTGTGCGGAGTTTGCATGTTCTCCCCGTGTCCGCGTGGGTTTCCTCCGGGTGCTCCGGTTTCCCCCACAGTCCAAAGACATGCAGGTTAGGTTAACTGGTGACTCTAAATTGACCGTAGGTGTGAATGTGAGTGTGAATGGTTGTCTGTGTCTATGTGTCAGCCCTGTGATGACCTGGCAACTTGTCCAGGGTGTACCCCACCTTTCGCCCATAGTCAGCTGGGATAGGCTCCAACTTGCCTGCGACCCTGTAGAACAGGATAAAGTGGCTAGAGATAATGAGATGAGATGAGACTTTGGGATGATACTGTAAGCATCTATCTGCTTATTCATTCAATTGTTTAATAAGCGAATCATGTGGCAGTAACACAATGCATACAATTATAAACATACAGGTCAAGAGTCTGAGTTAATGTTCACAGCAAACATCAGGTTGGGAACAGATGTGATCTCAGGGAGTTTGAGTGTGGTATGCAGGGCTGTAGCCAGCATTTTAAAATAACTGAGGTTCATGATGCGCGCGCAAAGCGCGCACTGAAAAATTTTCAACATATTTAAATGAGAAGCGTGAATTACACATCACACAAGAGATATATTCCTGAAATTACTTTTAATGGTGTTTGAACTGAATATCATCAGTTTTGAAAAAAAATAATTTATGTGGCAAGAGTAAGAATAATTTAAGCTTGTTTAATGGTTTGATCTGGCCCAAGCAATGAGGACAAAAGATACCCTAACCATGTAGCTTATGTAACTAAGATACATTAACAATCTGGCAGCCGTTACACCTACACAAAAAAAAAAAATTCTGGGGAAAAAAATCAGTATACACCACCATGTTTGAATAAAGAGTAGGAGTAACTTTAAACTTGAACAGTTTGCCTTATCAACTGTGTACATGTGTGTCAGCACACTCTCATAGCCTGCCCTATCTTGTTTTTTTTCTGTTCTTGCTCTCCCACGCATGCAAGATACAGATGCAGAGGACCCACCAAGATCCTCTTGCCCTCTCTAATATCACAAGGCAAAGTTATCCAAAGCAAACATAAGTTGAAACTTTCCACTCTATTGCTTTGGCTTATCGAATGATTTATTTTTAAAATCACAAACAAGGTAGGCTACAACTGCGCTGCTTCGAAAATGTAAATTTAACAGCTTCATGAAAGTGCGCTGATGGTTACCATGAAAAAAACGTGCCTACTGCACTGCGTTCCTCCCCCAAGTCGTGCACTCATTCGTATTTGTGTTCTTGGTCTCAGAGCCGCACGCACGAAACAGACACAGAAGACAGAATCAACGTTTAACATAATTAACAATGCACTTTTTACGGAGACGTTTTAATGTTATTCTTTATTTTTTTATCCAGTTGAATATTTAGCATACAAATGTATTTTCAGCTCTTAAAAATGACCGAGGTCCGGACCTCGGTGGCCTCATAGCTGGCTACAGCCATGGTGGTATGGTTGTTGGTAACCAGACAGGCTGGTTTGAATAGTTGAGCAAGTACTCCAATGATCTCCTGGGATTTTCATTCACAACAGTCTCTCAAACTCATCAATACTCCTCATAATAATATTCTGCCAAGGCACATCTCAAGCCGAACATTTGTAATGTTAGTTACCAAGAATGACTACTAATGACAAATCTACTTGTGCTATTGGCATGAGTATCTTGACATGGTGTTCTTCTACAAAATAATTACTGGTCTGACAAATATTGATCCTGAAGTTTTACCAAGTGTCATCAAACAGACAAGATCAACAAGAAGTACAAACTCACCCAGAGTTACCTTTAAACAACAATTTTGCCACACTTTAACATACCAACAATCATACCTTATAAGATCTACAAGGATATGGAATATTCTACTGAAAGAACTCTGTGAACTGAAGATGACTCTGTTAAAATTCAAATCTTCACTCTTGCAATGCTATATCCAAGCATTGCAGTCGAATTACCATCCTGAAGATCCATGCACATGGAAATCAATATGCTTAAGATGTAATACGGTATGCAACATAATGTAGCGGGCAGACTTGAAGTGTTGAGTAGGAGGTGCCATTTGTACCTCTGGGGCGTGAACCAATTGTGTGCCGAGCGTAATTGGGTGGTACAGGTGATATCCCTTTTTAAATGGTGGTGCGGTGTAGTTGAGAGGGTGTGTGTTTTCGGTGCGGGCCGTGTAATCAGGACACTTTGTCAGCATTGCGAGAATGCGAGGTGATTTGTGGCTTATTGATCATTAAGCCACATACTACGTGCTTATATTGTCTTATGGGAGTTTTTAAGACGTGTCTACATTGTCTTACCGGAGTTTCTCCGGAATAGTACAGAAAGTGTCTGGATCGCAGTTGATGTAAGTGTGACTTTTCTCTCGTCATGGTTTAATATACTGGATGGTTGCTGCATCATTGACCCGTTCCTCTGCTCTTGTGTGTTGGCAGACACTGCATAGAGTCACGGACGCTCGCGTTAACCCTTCCTGCACTACACTGTTTAAACATCGTTGGAATATTCCACCAGTTATTAATTACGCCGGTCTTAATGTAAGTTTTATGGCTCAGTCTTGTCCCTGCCGCTTTATCAATTCATTAGATGACTTGTTTGACTGTTGGTGGCTATTGTGTTTGTATTATAGCCAAAGAAGGAAGTGTCAGCAGCTGACGGAAAGGAAGCCGGTGTGCGCACGTTTCTGTAGTTTTGAGGTGCGCATGACAGTATTGTGTTTTTAGTTATTTTAAATGTTTGTATTGGTTTAACAAGCATTACATCATAGTGTGATTTTTTTTTTTTTTTTTTAATTTCAGGCGGACTATTTTAGGAGCCACAGTCACTGTTTTTCCTTGGAGTTTTTTTATTTTTGTTTGTTATTTTCTTGTTTTTTTGTCAAGTAGTAGCCGGTTTTTCAGTGTCTCATACATGGGGTTGTCTGGTTAGCTTGTGGGCCTGTAGTTAATAGGTGAGCCACAAAGTGGCCCAACACGCCCAGCTCCAGCAGCTTGCCTGTGTTTGTTTGGTGTTTGTGTCTGTTTACTTGTTAGTCTACCTGTTTGTCGATCTGTTTGTCTGTGTTTGTCTATTTATTGGCTCAGGGTCATGTGCAATATATTTATTTGAGGCTAGTGTGTGTTTGCAGTGCTAGATCTGTGCATGAGTATCAGTAGGCCAATATTTGTTTGTTTATTGTTATTGTATGTATTGTGGCTACTGTATGTCAATAAACATCTGTTACAGTTTGCATCAGTCCCAATTGTTCCTTCATGTGAACAGCCTGCATTAAGGCAGTTAGTAGGTGAAATTGTTTCATGCTTAGTAGCACCTTATGGTTACATTTGGCGTAGTCGGCAGGATCTATTGGGGCTGAGGTAAAGTTTTTTTCTCTTAATTTTTGTTTCTATATTGTGAAGTTGAATGAAGGAAAAACAGTGGCTGTAGAAGGAGGCTGATTAACGGTACACGATAAGTATTTGATTTTTTTGTTTGATTTAACCAATAACTTTTTTTGTGTATTTTGGTTCACTATGTCACAGGAGCTGGAAGAGCAGGTTAGGCACCTAACAGAGCAGTTACGACAGGCACACGCCGATAATGAACAGCTTCGTCAGGGAAATGTAGGGGCGGTAGAACAAGGAGAGACATCAGGCCAGGGACAACAGATAAGGCAACCCCAATCAGCCAGCCAGCAGGAGGCAAGTTCATCTGGTGTGAGGTATGTTTATGTGCCAAGGGAACGTAAATATCCTAGATTTTCAGGCAGTTTAGGCCCAGAGGGCCTCCCTGTGGAGGAATGGGTTGAAGAAGCACGTAAATGCCTACAATTGCGACATATGTCCCCCAGTGAACAAGCATATTTTCTTTATGATCTTCTTGATGGGGAGGCTAAGATGGAGATAAAGCTCCGTCCAGCCGGTGATAGGGCTGACCCCGAGAGAATTTTCACAATATTGCTTGAGACCTTCGGCTGTTCCCACTCTTATATTGAGGCCCAACAAAAGTTTTTTCAGTGTCGTCAGCGGGAAGGGGAATCTCTACGTGAGTTTTCTCATTCTTTAATGGCCCTCATGGAAATAGTGCAGCGAAAGAATGTAAATGCCATTTCTAACTCGAATGTTGTCTTGCGTGATCAATTTGTAGAATACGTGAGAGACAAAATGTTGCGCAGGGAGCTTAAACAGTTTCTCAGGCTGAAGCCTGATGCTACTTTCTTTGAAGTGCGGAAAGAGGCATTTAGGTGGGCTGAAGAGGGGGATGGAGCCCGTCCAGTACGCGCAAGAGTTTTTTCTTGTGATGCGAGTTCAGGGGCAGCAGGTGAGTGGGGTGCTATGACCCAGGCAGTGGTAGCTAAATCAAATGATGAACTTGCTGAGGTCAAGGAATGTTTGCGTAAACAACAACTTCAGTTAGATAGCATTCTGAAGCACTTATCCTCTGGATCTGGACCCTCTGCCTCAAATAATAGGCCAAATTTTCAATCTCGCCGGTATCGTTTTACACCCACTGGGCAGCCTGTTTGCCTACATTGTGAACAGGCTGGCCACATGGTAAGGGAGTGTCCAGTGGGAGGAGGTGGGCGGCAACCAGCGCAGGGGGTACACAGAGACTCTGGGCCAGGGGCGCGAAATAACATCAGTGCTCCTCCAAGTGGGCAACAGGGAAACTAGCACCCTCTAGTGCTTGGAGCCTAGCACTAGATGGGGGTTTGTCAGGCTCAGGTCCTTCTTTGAGTAAATCAACCTCTCATCGTGGACTGATTGGCCAATGTCCTGTGGCGGATGTTAAAATGGGGGGAGTAATGGTGACCTGCTTGGTTGACACAGGTTCAATGGTCTCTACCATCACCGAGACATTTTTTAAGGAACATTTTCAGGTTCTGGGACAGGAACAGCTGCGATCATGCGGATGGCTGCAATTAAAGGCAGCCAATGGTCTTGATATTCCTTATCAGGGTTATCTAGAACTGGACGTGGAGGTTTTGGGAAAGGTACTTCCCTCAATGGGCATTCTTGTGGTGCAAGACACCCCAGACATGGCAACCCGGGAGAAGAGGAGCACGGTCCCAGGGTTGGTTGGGATGAACATTCTCCGGTGCTGCTTGCAAGAAATGTTCTGCCAAGAGGGCTCTGGCTTATTGGCTTCTCCTTCTATGTCCTCAGTCCCTTCTGTGTGGAAACATGTCTTATTAGCATGTCAAAGCTATGAAGATCTGTCTGGCTCTGGACATTTAGGCAAGGTATCCATTCCCCCGGGGCCATCAGTTTATGTTCCTGCAGGGTCCTTGAAATTTGTGTCTGTGACATGCAGACAGGGGCTCTACCCCCTTGTGGCCTCGGCATTTTTTGAGCCCAGCGAGCAAGAATGGCAATTGCCACCTGACTTGATTATCCCAAGCTCTTTGGTGGCCATGGGTGATGGCACTGTTCAGGTTCCAGTTGTCAATGTGGGCCATCAAGACCGATGGATAAGACCACGCACCACCCTAGGGCAATTACACATGGTTGATGTGTGTTCAGCGACATCATCTGTTTGCTTCCAGGAGGAGGAGGGCACCTCTGTCTTAATACAATCAATGGAAGTTACTTCCCCTCAGATACCTGGTCTTGCTGACCTTTCTTGGCCTAACTTGACAGACTTACAAGAGCAGCAGGCCAAGTCCCTGCTTCAGAAATATAGCACAGCGTTTAGTTCTGGGGATGGGGACTTGGGCTGTACGTCTCTAATTGAACACGAGATCAATCTAGTGGATGATGCACCAGTACGGCAACGATATCGCCGGCTTCCACCGTCACAGTATGAGGTCGTTAAGGCACACATTCAGGGATTACTAGATCAAGGCGTAGTGAGGCCAAGTTGTAGCCCCTATTCTTCACCTGTCGTAGTTGTGCAGAAGAAGGATGGGTCTATACGTCTTTGTGTTGACTACAGACAATTAAATGCGAAGACACGAAAAGATGCCTTTCCCTTGCCTCGAATAGAGGAATCTTTGGACGCCCTTACAGGTGCCTGTTTGTTTTCTACCCTTGACTTGGCAAGCGGGTATAATCAGGTGTCTGTGTTGGAGAGGGACCGGGCAAAGACGGCATTTTGCACCCCATTTGGTCTTTTTGAATTCCAGCGTATGCCATTTGGGTTGTGCAATGCTCCCGGAACCTTCCAATGACTTATGGAAAGAATTTTCGGCGATCAACGTTTTTATTCTCTTCTCCTCTATTTAGATGATGTCGTGGTGTTCTCCTGTACTTTTGAGCAGCATTTAGAACGTCTTGAATTAGTGCTAGGGAGGTTGGCTCAGCAGGGTCTGAAGTTAAAACTGGAGAAGTGTCACTTCTTTCAACCAAAGGTGAAATTCTTGGGACATGTCATTTCTGCATCCGGTGTGGTGACAGATCCCGATAAGATTAGTGTGGTAAGGGATTGGAAAACCCCGGCGACAGTAACAGAACTCCGATCCTTTCTTGGGTTTGCGTCATACTATCGACGCTTTGTAGAGGGATTTGCTAGGTATGCAGCCCCTCTGCACAAGCTTGTGGCAAAGCTGCAGCCAGGCCCAAAGAAGAAAAGGGTGGGGCCGGGTATTTCCCTGCGAAATCATTGGGACTGGGGTTGTGAGCAGGCTTTTACCACCTTGAAGATGTTGATTGGCGCACCGGTTCTTGGTTATGCTGATTTCAGCAAGCCTTTCGTACTTGAGATAGATGCAAGTGGGTTGGGGCTGGGAGCCGTTCTATCCCAAGAGCAGGAGGGGGGTCTTCGGCGGCCTATTGCTTACGCAAGTAGGGGACTGCGGCCACCAGAATGTAATATGACCAACTACTCGGCAATGAAACTCGAGTTGTTAGCCTTGAAATGGGCCGTTACCGAGAAGTATAGGGATTACCTTCTGGGTGCAAAATTTACCATCTTGACTGACAACAATCCTCTTTGCTATCTGCAGACGGCCAAACTGGGCGCTGTGGAGCAGCGTTGGGCTGCCCAGTTGGCCCGCCCAGTTGGCCCTGTTTGATTTTAAAATCAAGTACCGTCCAGGTGCGTGTAATCGGAATGCCGATGTTCTTTCTCGCTTGCCTGCACCTCCAGTTCCTGATCAGGTGTCATCTGTTGTTCCAGGGTTTGAGGTTCCAACAGAAATGAGAGCGATGACCATGGATGCTCAGCCTACTCCTGTAGCAAACATCCATGCCATAGATGCTTCCCCGGTACGCACTCGGGCAGATCTTAAAGTACTCCAGTCCAATGACCCAGTTCTTGGGGCTTTTCTTGTGTACTGGAGGCGGGGTAGGCCTCCCACTGCACCTGAGAGGGCCAAGGAGTCATCTGCAGTTGCTGAATTGGTGCGTCAGTGGTCTAGTGTGCAGGAACAAGAGGGTGTGTTATATCGTAAGAGCCATGTGCCGGGTAGTCGGGAAGTAGTGTTGCAGGTATTGTTGCCGCAGCAACTGCAAACAGAGGTTCTTACTGCCTTGCATGATAACCATGGCCATCAAGGGGTGGAACGAACTACCACTCTTGTCCGCCAACGCTGTTACTGGCCGTTTATGCGGAAGGATATTGAGCGGTGGTGCCATAAATGCACACGGTGTTTGGAGGCGAAGGCTGTGCAACCTAAGCTCCGGACATTTATGGGCAGTCTGTTGGCCTTCAGGCCCCTTGAAATTTTGGCCATTGATTTTACCTTGCTGGACAAGTCCAGTGATGGGAAGGAAAATCTTCTGGTTATAACCGATGTGTTTTCTAAGTTCTCTCAGGCGTACCCTACAGTAGACCAAAAAGCAGCTACTGTTGCTCGAATTCTTACAGAGCAATGGTTTTATATTTACGGGGTTCCACAACGCATTCATACCGATCAAGGCCGGAATTTTGAAGGAGAGCTTTTTCAGCGTCTGTGTCAGCTGTATGGTATACAGAAATCCCGCACAAGCCCGTATCATCCGGAGGGAAACGGGCAGTGCGAGAGATTTAATCGGACATTACACGATTTACTTCGCACTTTGCCTCCAGAGAAGAAAAGGAGGTGGCCGTTCCATCTGCCACAGGTGTTGTTTGCCTATAACACCACAGTACATCAGTCCACGGGGTTTTCGCCATATGAATTGATGTTCGGCCGTAAGCCTACCCTTCCAGTTGACCTATTGCTGGGTAACATAGATCCATCACATGAACTGACAACTGAGCAATGGGTTGCTGAGCATCGCGAACAACTCTCTGAAGTGTATCGGCAGGCCCGGGCTCGTTTGGAGGCAGCGGCAGCCGATAGAGCCAGACACCGAACAATTCCCTTGCCCATATTACCTCCAGGTACTTTAGTGTACCGACGGTCACACTTACCTGGACGTCATAAGATCCAAGACCATTGGGACGGCACGTTCTACGAAGTCGTAAGGTGCTTAGATGAGGTGGGCACATTGTATAAAATCAGGCCAAGGGATCAATTGGGGCTGGAACGGAATATTCATCGTCAGGAGTTGCGCCCACTTCCGATGGAGCCATCGTCAAATATAGCTACAGCAGGGGATCTGCCCCCTACATCTGAAGTGCTTGACCTTGGAGTCGAAGCTCCACAGGGCAGTGTGGAAGAGGACGGTGACCTTGTATTGCTGGTCGCAGTCAATCCACCCTATGTAGACACGCAGCCTGTATCTGGGATTACTTCTGCTGACCCCCAGTCCCCTGTTTTAAGACAAACAGGCGTGATTGATCCTGCCATCAAAGAGGATACTGAAATTGCACGGCGGGAAGATGAGACCACCATGATGCCTGACAATATGCCAGTGCTTAGGAGGACTACTAGGGCAACGGCAGGCTATCACCCCAATCCCCATAACCTCCCATGTACTACCATCAGGCAGGGTGATCGTGATGAGGGGCCGGCAGCACATTCAATAGCTAGTACTATCACTGCTGCGTTCAGGCCGTGGACATAGTGGGTTGTGCTGTCACCGGGACGGTGATGGTTAAAGCGGGGGGTGAATGTAGCGGGCAGACTTGAAGTGTTGAGTAGGAGGTGCCATTTGTACCTCTGGGGCATGAACCAATTGTGTGCCGAGCGTAATTGGGTGGTACAGGTGATATCCCTTTTTAAATGGTGGTGCGGTGTAGTTGAGAGGGTGTGTGTTTTCGGTGCGGGCCGTGTAATCAGGACACTTTGTCAGCATTGCGAGAATGCGAGGTGATTTGTGGCTTATTGATCATTAAGCCACATACTACGTGCTTATATTGTCTTATGGGAGTTTTTAAGACGTGTCTACATTGTCTTACCGGAGTTTCTCCGGAATAGTACAGAAAGTGTCTGGATCGCAGTTGATGTAAGTGTGACTTTTCTCTCGTCATGGTTTAATATACTGGATGGTTGCTGCATCATTGACCCGTTCCTCTGCTCTTGTGTGTTGGCAGACACTGCATAGAGTCACGGACGCTCGCGTTAACCCTTCCTGCACTACACTGTTTAAACATCGTTGGAATATTCCACCAGTTATTAATTACGCCGGTCTTAATGTAAGTTTTATGGCTCAGTCTTGTCCCTGCCGCTTTATCAATTCATTAGATGACTTGTTTGACTGTTGGTGGCTATTGTGTTTGTATTATAGCCAAAGAAGGAAGTGTCAGCAGCTGACGGAAAGGAAGCCGGTGTGCGCACATTTCTGTAGTTTTGAGGTGCGCATGACAGTATTGTGTTTTTAGTTATTTTAAATGTTTGTATTGGTTTAACAAGCATTACATCATAGTGTGATTTTTTTTTTAATTTCAGGCAGACTATTTTAGGAGCCACAGTCACTGTTTTTCCTTGGAGTTTTTTTATTTTTGTTTGTTATTTTCTTGTTTTTTTGTTAAGTAGTAGCCGGTTTTTCAGTGTCTCATACGTGGGGTTGTCTGGTTAGCTTGTGGGCCTGTAGTTAATAGGTAGTGTTGCCACCTGTCCCGGTTTTTCCTGATTGTCCCGGATTTTCATGGTCTGTCCCGGAAAAAAAAAATAAAAATCCGGGACACTGAATGTCCCGGTTTTTTGTACATAATGGGCAAAATGTGTATTTCAACTTGCGAGCCAGCTGAGAACCAGTTTGCTTTTCCGAGCTCGCCGTGCTAGGCGGAGCCACGTCATTACCTCGCTGAATACGTCATTACGTCGCTACGTTTGCATAAACCTTGGCGCGAATATCAAAGCAAAAACACGGAAGAAGCAGCAACAACAACAATAATAATGATGATGGCTGACTTCGCGTTTGTACAGCTGCTGCTTCTCGTCGCTTAAAAATGGCGATCTTTCGCGGTCTTGTTATTGTTGTTGGTCTTAACAACTCCGCCCCCCGCTGACGTAAGCGGTTCTTTCCTCTGGCCCAGCAGAGAGTTGGTGCTAGCCTGGAACCGGTTTTTCTGGCCCCAGAGCCAGTTCTTTGTCAGTGGAAACAGAAAACCCGGTTCCAAACTAAGCACTGGCCCCGAACCAGCCCTGGAACTGCTTTGGTGGAAAAGGGGCAATGGAGGATGCTTGGACTGATAAAAGAAACAGACTCTCTGTTGCAATGGTGAAGGCTGAGCTTCAAGTCAGGCTAAACTTTCAGTTGTCCTGTACTGAGTTCAAGACATTCATTGAAAATCAGCCAGGACTCATAGCAGCAGCAAAGAAAAACACCAAATATAAATGGAAGATTAGGTAAGGTTTTGGTGAATTAAATGAAATCCAAATAGTCTTATCTGCCTACTCCTGTATGTACTGTATGTGCCCAGTTACATGTCCTCCTATGTATTTGTTTAGCCAAGAGCAGCAGAGGCACAGGCAAGCACAAGCAAAGCACACACACCACACTCTAAGCAATCAGGTAAACTGTTTGACACTACACCTTACATTCAGGTATTCTCAGATACAATAAAAAATTAGATTATTTATTTTTATTCCACATAAGCAAACAAACAATTTAATTATGTATTCCCCTTTTACCTGTGCCCACTACTGCCCCCAGGTGTCCACAACCAAAAACTGTTGGAAATAAACCAAAATAATGAAGACCTGCTATATTATGTAAAGCAATTAATTAACTAAACAAATAACTAGCAAAAGCGTCATTTTTACTAATTAGAGCAATACAATTTCAGCGTAGAAGAGCGATTTTTGTCTTGGATTAGATGTGTGAAGGGCGCCGTTGCTTACAAGCAAAAAGGTCGATTGGATGGTCGAAATGTCCAGGATTTTTGTCAGGCACAGGTGGCAACCCTATTAATAGGTGAGCCACAAAGTGGCCCAACACGCCCAGCTCCAGCAGCTTGCCTGTGTTTGTTTGGTGTTTGTGTCTGTTTACTTGTTAGTCTACCTGTTTGTCGATCTGTTTGTCTGTGTTTGTCTATTTATTGGCTCAGGGTCATGTGCAATATATTTATTTGAGGCTAGTGTGTGTTTGCAGTGCTAGATCTGTGCATGAGTATCAGTAGGCCAATATTTGTTTGTTTATTGTTATTGTATGTATTGTGGCTACTGTATGTCAATAAACATCTGTTACAGTTTGCATCAGTCCCAATTGTTCCTTCATGTGAACAGCCTGCATTAAGGCAGTTAGTAGGTGAAATTGTTTCATGCTTAGTAGCACCTTATGGTTACAATAACAAAGAAAATTATCTGCTGCTTTTAAAAACTTGAAACATTTATCTGATATTTTAAGTTAATATTTGTAAACGGTTTTTTGAGGGGCCCGCAGTAATTGGCTTCAACTGTTGCGGCTTCCCCGTCTTAGTTTTATCTTAGTTATTTTTTTGTAAATACTAAGACAAAGTAAATAAATAAAATAAAAAGATCCATATGCCTTTAAGAAGCTTCATAACAACCCAGTCCTGAATCATGGGGAAATTTTCAATAGGACCCTCATTGTCTGAGTGGGAACATCAACTCCAGATATAAAACTACATTATTGAACAACAGCGCAGCCTCATGTTCACAGTAAAGCATTACACAATTCTAAAAGCCTTTGATGTCACCTAAATTTGTCAGACCGTATTACGTCTGATAGATTTATTTTGTCAATGTGTGAAATTATAAATCAAGTACTTACTGGAGAAATGTCAGAACATTTTCTGAACTGAACAGCTGATAAAAACAATTTAAGAAAGTACAACCCCGATTCCAAAAAAGTTGGGACAAAGTACAAATTGTAAATAAAAACAGAATTCAATAATTTACAAATCTCAAAAACTGATATTGTATTCACAGTAGAACATAGACGACATATCAAATGTCAAAAGTGAGACATTTTGAAATTTCATGCCAAATATTGGCTCATTTTAAATTTCATGACAGCAACACATCTCAAAAAAGTTGGGACAGGGGCAATAAGAGGCTGGAAAAGTTAAAGGTACAAAAAAGGAACAGCTGGAGGACCAAATTGCAACTCATTAGGTCAATTGGCAATAGGTCATTAACATGACTGGGTATAAAAAGAGCATCTTGGAGTGGCAGCGGCTCTCAGAAGTAAAGATGGGAAGAGGATCACCAATCCCCCTAATTCTGCGCCGACAAATATCAGAAAGGAGTTTGACAGTGTAAAACTGCAAAGAGTTTGAACATATCATCATCTACAGTGCATAATATCATCAAAAGATTCAGAGAATCTGGAAGAATCTGTGTGTGTAAGGGTCAAGGCCGGAAAACCATACTGGGTGCCCGTGATCTTCGGGCCCTTAGACGGCACTGCATCACATACAGGCATGCTTCTGTATTGGAAATCACAAAATGGGCTCGGGAATATTTCCAGAGAACATTATCTGTGAACACAATTCACCGTGCCATCCGCCGTTGCCAGCTAAAACTCTATAGTTCAAAGAAGAAGCCGCATCTAAACATGATCCAGAAGCGCAGACGTCTTCTCTGGGCCAAGGCTCATTTAAAATGGACTGTGGCAAAGTGGAAAACTGTTCTGTGGTCAGACGAATCAAAATTTGAAGTTCTTTATGGAAATCAGGGACGCCGTGTCATTCGGACTAAAGAGGAGAAGGACGACCCGAGTTGTTATCGGCGCTCAGTTCAGAAGCCTGCATCTCTGATGGTATGGGGTTGCATTAGTGCGTGTGGCATGGGCAGCTTACACATCTGGAAAGACACCATCAATGCTGAAAGGTATATCCAGGTTCTAGAGCAACATATGCTCCCATCCAGATGACGTCTCTTTCAGGGAAGACCTTGTATTTTCCAACATGACAATGCCAAACCACATACTGCATCAATTACAGCTTCATGGCTGCGTAGAAGAAGGGTCCGGGTACTGAACTGGCCAGCCTGCAGTCCAGATCTTTCACCCATAGAAAACATTTGGCGCATCATAAAACGGAAGATACGACAAAAAAGACCTAAGACAGTTGAGCAACTAGAATCCTACATTAGACAAGAATGGGTTAACATTCCTATCCCTAAACTTGAGCAACTTGTCTCCTCAGTCCCCAGACGTTTACAGACTGTTGTAAAGAGAAAAGGGGATGTCTCACAGTGGTAAACATGGCCTTGTCCCAACTTTTTTGAGATGTGTTGTTGTTATGAAATTTAAAATCACCTAATTTTTCTCTTTAAATGATACATTTTCTCAGTTTAAACATTTGATATGTCATCTATGTTCTATTCTAAATAAAATATGGAATTTTGAAACTTCCACATCATTGCATTCCATTTTTATTTACAATTTGTACTTTGTCCCAACTTTTTTGGAATCGGGGTTGTAAGTACAGTGGAAATGTTTCTCATGCTTTACAATATTCTTCAGTTTCTAAGACAATGGAATCACAAGGTATATGCTAATGTTTAATTTTTTATTATTTTTCCTTCACACACACAGACATACATATATACATATACACACAGGCAGCATGGTGGTGTAGTGGTTAGCGCTGTCGCCTCACAGCAAGAAGGTTCTGGGTTCGAGCCCCGTGGCCGGCAAGGGCCTTTCTGTGTGGAGTTTGCATGTTGTGTCCGTGAGGGTTTCCTCTGGGTGCTCCGGTTTTCCCCACAGTCCAAAGACATGCAGGTTAGGTTAACTGGTGACTCTAAATTGACCGTGAATGTGAGTGTGAATGGTTGCCTGTGTCTATGTGTCAGCCCTGTGATGACCTGGCGACTTGTCCAGGGTGTACCCCGCCTTTCGCCCGTAGTCAGCTGGGATAGGCTCCAGCTTGCCTGCGACCCTGTAGAACAGGATAAAGCGGCTAGAGATAATGAGATGAGATACATACACACATTATATATACATATATGAGAGAGAGAAAGGATATTACTGTGTGAAGATATGAAGTTTATCTTTGAGTGGTGAATATATTCACGAGTGAGCAAAGCGAATGAGTGAAAATATTTTTCAACACAAGAAGATAAACTTCATATCTTTGTACCACTGTGTAAAGTTCTTTATATTACATGGATACATCAACATAAATAAATTTTTAAAAACCCTGCAACTTAATCAAAAGAATTTTAATTTTGAACCGGTTTGCCACTTTGACAACATGCGTATAATCAGGGAAAAACACTGGGAGTGATGTCATCAGAGTGAAATATCAGAAAATATGTCACTCAGGTCTGGCATGTATTTTGTATGAAAAATGCGAGTTTTTCAACATGAGAAGATAGACTTCATGTCTTCAAGCCAATTTGTTTTTTTTTATTATGTAGACACATTCACATGTCACATGGGGGGTGTTTCCCAATAAAACACTCACACACACACACACACACACACACACACACATTTCATGAAATCGAGTCGTACATGAGCTGATAGCCGATGAGGTGGGTAGCACTGAGTTGGCTATAAGCTACAGTTAGGTCCATATATATTTGGACACTGACACAAATTTTGTTTTTTTTACCTGCTTACAGCTTTGAAATCTGCATCATCTGACCTTTCCTAACGAAGAATTTGAACAAGCCACAGCTCAGTAAGCTAATTAAGGTCTGGAACCTTGGTAAAAGTTACCTGAGAACTCAAATGTATTGGGGTGCCCAAACTTTCGCATGATGTTCCTTTTCTTTTTCACTCTCCAATTGTACAAAACAAAAATAATACACAAATCCTGCATAAAACGCTGAAAAGAAACATCTCGTCTTTACCTTTATGCCTTTTGGTGATCAGTTCATCTTCTGCTCACTTAACTATTCACAGTAAGAGCCATTTTCAGCAAAGGTGCCCAAACTTTTGAATGCCACTGTGAGAGAGGGACAGAGAGATACAGTGCCCTCTACCATTGGCACCCCTTGTAAAGATTAGTAAAAAGGGTTAGAAAAAAATCCACCTTTTGGGGAAGTAGCTTCATCTCACACTGAAAAAATGAGAAAAATACAACCTTTAATTGAAATAAATTTATCCAGAGAAAAACAAACCCCTCATCAAGAAATAATTAATAAGTATTTTCAACAAATCAACAGTGATAGTGTGATAGACAGTGTGATAGTGTGATAGACTATATACTCACCATATGAAATCTAACATATCTGCCTGTAAAACTTGCAGATGAAAGTGCACATTTGCTTATGTTATTAGTTTGTTAATTTTCTACAAAGATATGTGTATTTGGAGACCTTGCAAAAATGTGAAACTCAACTTTTGTTTTTCAAGCAGCAGTGTTCTATACTTTAACTTCAGTTCACTTAGACACAGAACAACAGTACAATAACCATAAAGTTCCAAAAGCCTTCATAAGTTTGAAAACATGATGTGGATCATTTTCCTCAAAAAAAAAATTCAATATCCTCATTGTTGATCTGAACTAAAAGGTGAAAATTGGTCAACCAATCACACACTTGACCATATGGATTTGAACATTAATTTTTACTAAATGAGATCCAAAAGGCCATTTGTTACAATAACCTAAAGAGGACATATTATGAAAAACTCGCTTTTTCACTGCTCGTGCACACAGATTTGGGTATCTGGCACCTACAACACACAAACTCTGAAATAAAACACCCAGTCAGTTTATTTTGAGCTGCCTGTTTCAGAAAACATGTGTTTCAACAATCTGTTCAGATTCGGCTCCCCTTTCTATGTCACGAGCAGAGCTCATTAGAATTCACGGGCAATTGCTCTAAGACAACGAGGGAGGCTCAGCCTCTTCTAAAAATGACGAACATCGTGTAGGATGAATTGCGCTAGGCTTATGTTATAGCCGACCTTATAACATTGCTATTTCAGATACAGAATCATAGAAATATATGTGCTCAACCCAACTACAGTGCGAAATCATTCCGTTATAACTTTCCCCAGTTCGCCTAATGTGTGCGTGAGTTTTTCCCCCTCGTGACAGTGCGATGCAGCCTAGCCTTAGTGGACTTCAATGGCATTTGGGAGCTATGCGCTTTTCAATATCAAAATGCAAGACGATTATTGGACAAATACTGCGAAAACTCCAGCCCACGGACTCCCAGCCTCACAGTGGGAGGGACATGGCAAAGCTTTTCGCGAGGAGACTGGTGATTGGTGAAAGCGGCCGGATATTTTCTTTGATTGACAGCTCGCTTCAACTATAGACAGGCAGCGGTGAATTTCAGTTCAGTCCCATGCGGATTTGCAAGTGCTGTGGTGTATTGTAAGAGATCAGCTTACATTTTGATTTCATTCATTACATACGGTTTCTACCAGCTTTTTTAGTTTGTATATATTTTCATTGTAAATAAAGTGTAAATATAGTGTTGTCAAGTTTGCTATCTTAGTTCCAGAAATTTCATTTATTTGAGTGACTGAACTTGAACTTGAGCAAGAAAGCTGCACATGGATGCCAAGCATTGCTGATTTAATTTTGGCGAAGCCATTTGCCAGTCTTCCTTTCGAGGAAAAAATTAAAATTAAAGAGCAGGGTAGACCAACGCCTCAAATTGACTTGGTGAAAAAGGTAGGGAATAATACTCGTTCCTTTCAGCTCTCCTGGTACGAGAAAGTGAATTGGCTAAGAGCAAGTGACCCACATCAACAACAGTAAATAGGCTACTTTAGTAATATGTCATGGATGGACCAAAAATATAGAATCTATTTAAAATGTTTATGCTGAGTATATTATATTGGAATATATATTTTTCTGGATATGAATTAAACACAGCTACAATTTGGAAAGCATTTTTAAACAAAAACACAGCCGAGAACACTTCACACTACAGACCTGGATTAAAAGTGAAGGGTTATCAAAATTGTCAATAAACATTTCTCAGTCAAAATAAGTAAAATATAGGGAAAGTGTCATTGAATGAAATGTGTGGCACCCAGCTCTATGTTTGGCTCCCCAAGGTCAGTGCTTGTGCCTATTCCAGAACACTCTGCTGTTACTGCTGAGGTTCCTGACAAAGAGCTGCTTTCAATAATGATCAATTTTTAAAAAACATGCCACAGTTTTAAAATATAAAATGTTAAAATATACCCCCCCAACACCACCATCATGTATATTGGACAGTAGGCTAATGGGCCAAAAGAACCTGTTATTTCACAGTTTGTGACCCTGCCAACAATCAGCCAGATCAGAGGCAAGAGTATGGGCAAAATTGATGTGTTTTTCTTTTTTCTTTTAAAATCTGGAAATATCGTAACCGACCAGCCTCCCCTGTTTGAAAGACTACCAGCCGCCACTGTTAGAATTATACCACCCTCTCATCTGAGTATCTCCACTCATGGCTTGAGAGCTGCCTTTGTGAAAGAATATTCATGATTGGCTGGTTGAAAGGGGATGGGAGGTGGGTGGGATGAGCAGTGGTTCATTATCATTTAAAGGAACAGGCGCTCAGATCAGTCATTTAGAGAAGGGCTGTTTAGACAAGGTGAGAAAGTGCTGTGGTCAAGTTTATTTGTATAGCGCTTTTAACAATAGACATTGTCGCAAAGCAGCTTTACAGAATTTTAATGACTTTAATCATGAGCTAATTTTATCCCTAATCTATCCCCAATGAGCACGCCTGTGGCGACAGTGGCAAGGAAAAACTCCCTCAGACGACATGAGGAAGAAACCTCGAGAGGAACCTGACTCAAAAGGGAACCAATCCTCATTTGGGTGATAACAGACAACGTGATTATAACATTTTTAACAGTTTTAACATGAAGTCTGTTTCATCAATGTTATAACTCTTCATTGATGGAAACTTGAGTGCAAAACTGTTCATGACAACTGCAGTCCTAAAGTTAGCAAGTCAACTGTAGTCCTCAGCCATAAAAGCATTACTGTCAGTGTCCAGAGCATCTTCCAAGTGTGACTTTCAACTATCCAGTGGTGCTTTATCCTTATGATATTTTGACAAACGCATATCTCAGACATTTCTTTAAGACCTCAGGAAACTGTGTCACCTGTGGCTGCTAATTGATATTTTCAGTATGAAATAGGATTTAGAGAAAGCTCTCCTGCAGACCAATAAAATAAACCCAGTTCATCCGCATCATAAATCAGGATACCATTTTCTACATTTGACTTGTACAATGACTGTGAAAGGCAGTGCAGTTTGACGGTATTTTTAAGCTTTAAGTTTGTCCATGTGTCTATGTGTTCATACAAGATTCTCTTTTGTGTGATATCTCAAGACAGTTGATTGAATGTTTGTTGGATTTATATGGAATTATCATTGTAATCAGCAGATGAGCTGATTCGATTTTGGAATCGATCCAAATACGGTCAAGGTCTCAGCAAGGTCAAATGTCTGAAATGACTTTCTTTAATAGCTTCCTTCCTGTTTCAAGTATTTTAAGGGTATTTCAGGCTGATAAATTAGCATTAGATGACTTGTTGCATTTGTTTTTCACAAAGGCATCGCCGTTGATGCCGCTGACATTGAGTTCTACTGGTTTTGGTAATTAAGCTGGATTGTGAATTGTAAAGTGTTAATATGGTCTTTGCAAAACTACTGTGTGGCAGCGGGGGCGTGGCCAAGCAGCAGTCTGTGAATGGAGGGCGGGGTTGGGGAAGGTAAGTGGCTAAGTCATTACGCCTGGTGTCAATTAATGTGTGTGTGTTTGTTTGTTTGTTTGTTGCAGGGATGGAGTATAAAAGGAGGGGGAGAGCAGAGAAGAATCTCTCCCCTGACCAGAACATGTGTGTGTTGCGTGTATGACTGTGTGAGTGAGAAAAGCTGAAAAGCTAATGAAAACAGTAAAATAAAGTGTCTGTGTGAACACTAACTTTCACCTGCCGTGCTTCTGTGTCCCACCCACATCAGGGATTACTACATACTGTTTCCACTCAAATACAAAATGTATTATGGAAAAGACAAGACGCAAATACTGTCAGTGACTGTTGAGGTGGAATTTTTAATCCAGACATTAAGATTTTCTGAAACTAGTTCTGCTACTAGCCATGCTATAGTGAGTCAGTCCTTTTTTTTTTCTAATAACACAACCCCAGCTTGAGTAGCCAGTTATGTTAGTCATGTGAAATATCACGTTGTGCTTTGTAATTTCCAAAAATAACCAGGAACAGCTGAGACAAAGCCTGGGAGGCATGCCACTTAATGTCAGCCATGAGTGCCATTTGGAAAAAAAAAATCAAACTTTATATGATGAACTCTATCTGGTCAACACCTTTGAACAAATCATAAGTTCAAAGAGGCGAAGTGCCAAATGCATGCCTATAGCTACCAAGTCATTTTAGATCCATAGCTAACAGGCAAGAACACAATTAGGAAACATGACGAAGAGTTAAATTAAAGACATTGTAATTAGTGTTACATCGTGAAAAATTGTAGGAGGAGGTGGATACCAGTACAGATTATGTTCTGTGAAGTATAAACCAAAAAAAATTGTGAAAACAAGAAGCTGAACTTTGGATACAAGACAGAATACACTCAGACTACAAGTATGACAAACACAAGAATGCTACAACAAAAAGCTTGACAAAGAGACTCGGGAACTTAAATAGTGGTGCTAATCATGGTGAAACAGAAAATGGGTGTGAGTGATTAGTGACGAGTAATGTGCTGGGTTTGGTGGGTAGTGTAGTTCTGCACTCATTGACATTAATATGAACTAACCACCCCCTTAAAGCGCAACTTCTGAAGCATAAGATACAGTCAAGAGGGAGGCTTGGACAGCCAAGCAAGATCATCTGAAAAGGGCCCTTAGGGCCTCTGCATGCTCTTGCGACAAGGCTTTTGCAGATAGCTTTTCGCAGACAGTTGTAATTTATCGTCGAGCGGGAAGTATTAGGCGTGCGCGATGTTATTCACCGCCACAATGCAAGGGGGCGCAAAGTCGCGAAATCGCTAGGAGTAGTTGGTGGGTGTGGTTAGTGGAGTGTTTATCCTCCGGTTACTTATAATGACTAGAACCGGAGTCGTATAGATGTACGTACTTCCTCACTTCCTCGATCAACCGCTCTTCATGCTGCTCCATCTTCGCTCGTGTTTTTAAAAATGGCGGTAGTGAAAACAAACCAAACCGGGAAAGTAGGGAAGCGGAAGTGTGTGTACAGCGGATGTAGAGTGGACCAATCAGAGCCCTCTTGTCTGCGACGCTGTCTGCAAGGCTTCTGCGGTAGTCACAATTTTTGGGAGGTGCGCGCAGAGCGTCTGCGAAGGGGGGGGCTACGCAGACGCCATCTGCGACGCCATCTGCGAGGACTGCGTTGTCAGCATAAATTGGCCTTTAGGCTGACAGGGTTCATTGGGAGTGCTACCCTTAGTGTAGCCAGCAGTAGATGTGACATCCTCCATAAGATGAACCGATTTCTTCCGCATAGCAAAGAGGTGGCATAATATCAAAGGAGGAACACAAGAATGGAGCGACGGCCACCATGCAGCTAGTGGGGGAGCAAAGTCCAAGGTGTAGCCAGAAAAGGGAGAGATGTTCCCACAAAGTCAGGGGGGGTAGCAAAGTCCTCTGAGAGGCCAAAGAGGAGAGTGATATCCTCCGTAAAGCAAGAAGGGGGAGTGAAGTACTTCATGTATCAAGAAGGGAGAGCGATGTATACCACAAAACAGGGGAGAGGAGTGAGGTCCTCAGCAGAGCAAGGAGGTGACATGATGTCCTCAGAGGAGCAGGGGGCAGAGCAATGTCCTCAGCAGAGTAGGAAAGCAGAGTGACAGCCGAAGTGGAGCTCGGTGGTGTGGTTACATCCGAGGCAGAGCTGGGAGATGAAAAGATGCCCATGGTGAGGCCATGAGCCTGATTGGTGTCCTCTGCAAGGCAGAGGGATGGGGGAAATCCTCAGCAGAACAAGGCGGCAGAACGACTTCCTCAGCAGAGCGAAGTTTTTATTATGCGACGTATAACCCAACAACCAAAAACCTGTGAAATCAATCACCATGAACCTGAATTGTGAATACAAGGCAAAAACACCCAGACTACAAGCAAGACAGTGATGCACATGACAATACAAGAACACTAAAACAAAAAGCTTGATAAAGAGACACTAGCCAGGTATCCATTGCAGCTTTGCACAAAATAGAAGCAATATTTAATAAGAATAAGAAGAATAAACACAACTGCAAATGGTCTGTTTCCAATGAATGATGTTATGCAATGAAAAGCTGGGTCTTCTCCTCTTGCAATAGTTCTTAAAAAGCACCCTTTTTGCAGAAAGGTCGCGTTTCCATTTGCACTTTGTCATGTCATGTGACTTAAATGTGAAAAACCTGTTTCCACTTCAGTTTTGCAAAATATTGCTTGATTGACTCATCTGAAAAACAACTTCATGTGAGCATAAAAACCTTTTTCCGCAATTTGAGAATTTTTTTTGAATTTCACGTGTTTCCATGATTCATTTTTCAGTTCGGGGCGGCACGGTGGTGTAGTGGTTAGCGCTGTTGCCTCACAGCAAGAAGGTCCTGGGTTCGAGCCCCGGGGCCGGCGAGGGCCTTTCTGTGTGGAGTTTGCATGTTCTCCCCGTGTCCGCGTGGGTTTCCTCCGGGTGCTCTGGTTTCCCCCACAGTCCAAAGACATGCAGGTTAGGTTAACTGGTGACTCTAAATTGACCGTGAGTGTGAATGGTTGTCTATGTGTCAGCCCTGTGATGACCTGGCGACTTGTCCAGGGTGTACCCCGCCTTTCGCCCGTAGTCAGCTGGGATAGGCTCCAGCTTGCCTGCGACCCTGTAGAAGGATAAAGCGGCTAGAGATAATGAGATGAGATGAGATGAGATTTTTCAGTTCACAATTACAAATTACACATTAAGCAGGTTAATGGAAACACTGGAACTGAAAACTGGAACTTAAAGCGTCACGGCCTTTCGATTTCATAAAATCAGTGAAATTTAGTTCCATCTGAAATTTGGTCATTGTGATATATGTTTATTTCTGTAATATCCCACAAAATATCAGGCCATTCTGTGGCTGGAAAGTTATTTAATTTGAGGGGATTCCCGAGCAAATAATGTGCATGAAATCGCTCACTTCACGCAGTCAAGCAGACAGAGGAAGTCCGTGTGCGCACGCGCAGGTTTACCTTTGACCGTGCACTGACAGTTCCATCATTCTGTCCCTAAACGAACAGCTGATCACACCGAGGTGCTCGCTGACCGCTGATATTTATTAGTTTGGTCCTGCATTTCCTTTCCTTCGCAACATAACGTCTTTTCTTCTCGCTTTCCATTACTGTAGTCAGTCTTTCATGTTTCATTCGCACACTCACGTCCTCCATTTTTCTCTCCTGTTTCAAATTTGTATCCCACAATGCCTTGCACAAATGGAGAAAGCCCATCACGTGATGCATGACGTAGTCTCTTGAATTGGGTCATGGTGAAGCAGGAAAAAATAACGGAGAATTATTCTATTAGGAAAAAAATAATAAAATTGGAAGTCTGTGATTCGAATTCAGTCGCTTTCAGTCCACTAAACAAAAATAATTGGGTGTCAAGAAAAATTATTTTTATCACCTACACTTGAAAAATCTGAAAGGCGGTCTACCTTTAAATAATGGTGCTAAATCAAGGTGAAACAGGTGTGTGATTAGTGACATGTGACATGCTGGAGCTGATGGGTAGTGTAGTTCTGCATCCACTGGCATTACCATGACATATGTACATAAGCTATATTATGCTAAAACAACATAAATACAGTATTTCTACCAAGATAGCCAGATAATATGAGTTAAGTTTAAAAATGTTTAACTAGTTCAGTAGCTACAATCAGCTAAGCTACTTTATTCATCTCATCTCATTATCTCTAGCCGCTTTATCCTGTTCTACAGGGTTGCAGGCAAGCTGGAGCCTATCCCAGCTGACTACGGGCGAAAGGCGGGGTACACCCGGGACAAGTCGCCAGGTCATCACAGGGCTGACACATAGACACAGACAACCATTCACACCTACGGTCAATTTAGAGTCACCAGTTAACCTAACCTGCATGTCTTTGGACTGTGGGGGAAACCGGAGCACCCGGAGGAAACCCACGCGGAGAACATGCAAACTCCGTACAGAAAGGCCCTCGCCGGCCACGGGGCTCGAACCCAGACCTTCTTGCTGTGAGGCGACAGCGCTAACCACTACACCACCGTGCCGCCAGTTACTTGATTACTAAATTAAAATTTCACATCCATTTCACTCAAAGGATCAGAGAGAATCCTTTTTTTTGAGGAAAGTTTTTATTTTATTTAGGTAGCATGCTAGATTATTTCTGAGTTTAGGCTAATTAGGCAGTGTGCTCAGATAGGCAGCTAGGCTCCATCTGTAATTAAATCATTTACCACACACACTTTTTCCATGGCTGCTCCAAAATGACCTTTCGCCATCGTCACTGCTGAACTCGATCCGGGCTTGAGGCAAACCATGTTTGGTTGACTTGACCAGAATTGCAGCAGCAGGGTGGTCAAATCCTTTTTGCGCACTCACACACACATTCACACAGACAATCTAGAGTAGCCAGTTAACCTAACTGCATGTCTTTGGACTGTGGGGGAAACCGGAGCACCCGGAGGAAACCCATGTAGACACGGGGAGAACATGCAAACTCCACACAGAAATTCCCACCTTTCTGCAAAGAATTTAAGTAAGCAACCTAACTGTGATAAGCTTTAACTGTCTTTCAACAAGGTCATGATTTACATAGTGTCGTCACTTTCGGTAAAAGTTTAAGTCTGCGGGAAAATGTCCTGTTTTCATGCATTTGCTTTGAAAGGACTGAGTAATTATAACGGGTCATTTATTATTACAATGGTGCTTGAAAGTTTGTGAACTCTTTAGAATTTTCTATATTTCTGCATAATTGTGATCTAAAACATCATCAGATTTTCACACAAGTCCTAAAAGTAGATAAAGAGAATCCAGTTAAACAAATGAGACAAAAATATTGTAATTGGTCATTTATTTATTGAGTAAAATGATCCAATATTACATATCTGTGAGCGGCAAAAGTATGTGAACCTCTAGGATTAGCAGTTAATTTGAAGGTGAAATTAGAGTCAGGTGTTTTCAATCAATGGGATGACAATTAGGTGTGAGTGGGCACCCTGTTTTATTTAAAGAACAGGGATCTATCAAAGTCTGATCTTCACAGCACATGTTTGTGGAAGTGTATCATGGCACGAGCAAAGGAGATTTCTGAGGACCTCAGAAAAAGCATTGTTGATGCTCATCAGGCTGGAAAAGGTTACAAAACCAGCTCTAAAGAGGTTGGACTCCACCAATCCACAGTCAGACAGATTGTGTGCAAATGGAGGAAATTCAAGACCATTGTTACCCTCCCCAGGAGTGGTCGACCAACAAAGATCACTCCAAGACCAAGACGTGTAATTGTCGGCAGCTTCACAAAGGACCCCAGGGTAACGTCTAAGCAACTCAAGGCCTCTCTCACATTGGCTTATGTTCATGTTCATGAGTCCACCATCAGGAGAACACTGAACAACAATGGTGTGCATGTCAGGGTTGCAAGGAGAAAGCCACTGCTCTCCAAAAAGAAAATTGCTGCTCATCTGCAGTTTGCTAAAGATCATGTGGACAAGCCAGAAGGTTATTGGAAAAATGTTTTGTGGACGGCTAAGACCAAGATACAACTTTTTGGTTTAAATGAGAAGCGTTATGTTTGGAGAAAGGAAAACACTGCATTCCAGCATAAGATCCTTATCCCATCTGTGAAACATGGTGGTGGTGGTATCATGGTTTGGCCTGTTTTGCTGCATCTGGGCCAGGATGGCTTGCCATCATTGATGGAACAATGAATTCTGAATTATACCAGCGAATTCTAAAGGAAAATGTCGGGGCATCTGTCCATGAACTGAATCTCAAGAGAAGGTAGGTCATGCAGCAAGACAACGACCCTAAGCACACAAGTCATTCTACCAAAGAATGGTTAAAGAAAAATAAAGTTAATATTTTGGAATGGCCAAGTCAAAGTCCTGACCTTAATCCAATCGAAATGTTGTGGAAGGACCTGAAGCGAGCAGTTTATGTGAGGAAACCCATCAATTACTGCATCAATTACAGCATCATGGCTGCGTAGAAGAAGGGTCTGGGTACTGTACTGGCCAGCCTGCAGTCCAGATCTTTCACCCATAGAAAACATTTGGCGCATCATAAAACGGAAGATACGACAAAAAAGACCTAAGACAGTTGAGCAACTAGAATCCTACATTAGACAAGAATGGGTTAACATTCCTATCCCTAAACTTGAGCAACTTGTCTCCTCAGTCCCCAGACGTTTACAGACTGTTGTAAAGAGAAAAGGGGATGTCTCACAGTGGTAATGGCCTTGTCCCAACTTTTTTTTAGATGTGTTGTTGTCATGAAATTTAAAATCACCTAATTTTTCTCTTTAAATGATACATTTTCTCAGTTTAAACATTTGATATGTCATCTATGTTGTATTCTGAATAAAATATGGAATTTTGAAACTTCCACATCATTGCATTCCGTTTTTATTTACAATTTGTACTTTGTCCCAACTTTTTTGGAATCGGGGTTGTACAACTAGGATACCATAAACATACTAGTATATTTGCAATAAATATATTATGACGATAGTATATTTAAAGTAATCTATACATCTCTCCAAATATATATGCTTTGACCTCGCTCTGACCGTCACTACGGTCTAAAAAGGAATGATCACCTTTGTTCTGCCTATCACTGAGACCATATGTCAACAAAGTCATGTCCATGACCTCCGGAAGCAGAACAACTCACGTTATAAATAGCAGAGATTGCTCCCGGTTCAGTCTCTCACCTTGATCGCCTCGTACGAGACCGTAAGTAAGAGACCCGTAAGGTAAGAAATCCTGATTTCTTTGCTTCACATTCCACTAATTCGTTACCTGCGTGGTACGGGTGCCTTGTGTCCCTGAGGATTGCTGTGGTTTGTGTATTTCTGAGCTACGTGCTTAGCTTAATTTGCCGGTAGGCTGTAAGCTTGTTTTTTTCAGGTATCCTTTTTGTTTGATGTTATATGCGCTAGATTTCCGGGTAATCTGAGTTTGTTACCACTGTGTGCCTGGACCGCTGTTTGCAGCCATGAGCTTAGTGCAAGCCCACTAAGTGCGTTTGCGCACTGGTGTGGGCCGCCGTAATACCGATGTTTTGTGTTTTTTACTGCTGTTGTCGCAGCCAGAAATCGTGTGAGCCTGTCAGATTGCTGTGACAGGCCACCTACCACTATATTTGTTTGAATTGTCCTATATCGCCACGGTAAGTGGATTTGTTATTTGAGTTTCATACTGTGTTTTGGTATTGTGTTGTGCCTTTTTTTTGTTGTTATTGTTCACTGGTGTAGCCTGCTAGGTGCATTTGCACGCTGTGCAGGCCTCGGCATTATTCCCATGCCACACCCTATACCCCTGTCTGCAGCTGGTGGGGCTAGTGTGCGCCCACTAAGTGCATTTGTGCGCTGGTGCGGGCCATCATAAAACTGTGTGCTGTGTTTTTCCTGTTTCCATCAGGTGCAAGCCGCGACTGTGCTCCTCTGCGACACCTCCTCTGCCATGCCCTATTCCCCTGTTCACAGCTGGTGGGGCTAGTGTGTGCCCGCTAAGTGCATTCATGCGCTGGTGCGGGCCACCATCGTGATCCTGTGGCATACCCTATACCGCTGTTCGCAGCCGGTGGGGCTAGTGTGCACCCGCTAAGTGCATTCGTGTGCTGGTGTGAGCCATCATAATACTGTATGCTGTGCTTATCCTATTTCCATCAGGTGCATTCAGGTGCAGACTGCGACAGTGCTCCTCTGTGACACCCTCCTCTGCCACGCCCTATACCCCTGTTCGCAGCTGGTGGGGCTAGTGTGCGCCCGCTAAGTGCATTTGTGCGCTGGTGCAGGCCACCATCGTGATCCTGTGGCATACCCTATACCGCTGTTCACAGCTGGTGGGTCTAGTGTGTGCCCACTAAGTGCATTCACTTAGCCAGGTGGACGGCCATGTGGATGGCCATGTGCACAAGAGCTGGAGAGAGAGGCGATGCTCCCCCGACCAGCAGTCCCTCTCCAGTAAGCATGGGCATGAGCACAAACGCAAGCATTCAGGTGACCGGCAGTGGGAGTCCCCCCACAGGCCTGCCCAAAGAGAGGTGCCCAGACCTGCTAAGTGCCTTGCCTCAGCTACGGTGACGGAGAGTGGTAACGCAGAGTCGCTCCAGATCCTCTCAGTTCTCCAGGTTCTGTCACAGAGGATGGACAGGTTGGAAGGTCACCAGGGCTTGTCATCTACTTCCCTGCCCCTAGCTGGGCCAGGGGGGTACCCTCTCATCCAGGTCTGAGAGCTATGGTGAGGAGGATGGGCGGGGCGATGTGGATGTGCTATCCCTCTACGCTCCCCACACAGCGACGGACAACACAACAGGTAGGGACGGCCTCGGGGGAGACCTGCATTCTGGCTCTGCAGAGCCGGCTGATGGCTCCACGGGGACGGAAGAGGCCCCTGTCAGCTCCCTGGTGTCACGGGTGCTGAGCGCTGCCAAGGTCCTGGGCCTTCAGGCGCCTGCACCTGCCCCGGCTCCTTTGGGAGGAGTTTGGAAGGGTTCCTCTCACGCTACCCCACCACCTCCTATACCTGTGGTGGATGATTACGCAGCAATGCTCAAGTCAACATGGGGTAAGTTGTCGCAACGCCCCCGGTTTCATGCAGGCTGCCGCCAGCTGGCAACAGCTGGTTACCCAGTTGAGACTGGACTGGGGGACATGCCACCAGTTGAGCCATCAGTGGCCACATCGACGTCCCTGGGCCTTGCCCGTGTATCCCTCAATCCACGTTGCCCTCGTAAGGACTGCGCCAAGACAGACCGCCTGGCCACTCGCTCTTTTAGTGCATCGGCATGAGCGGCCCGAATGGGTAATGCTCTAGCCATCACCCTGGCAGCTCTACGGAAGACCCTGAGCCCAGACGATCAGGACGCCAGGGCCCTGGTGGATGCAGCTCTTTCTTCCCACTCCCAGCTGACACAAGAAGTGGGGGACGCTATGGCCTCTGCAGTGCTGTGCCGCAGACAGGTTTGGCTGGCGCAAACCTCCCTGCCGGAAGCCATCCAGCAGGAGTCAAGTCAAGTCAAGTTTATTTGTAAAGCGCTTTTAACAATAAACATTGTCGCCAAGCAGCTTTACAGAATTTGAACAACTTAAAACATGAGCTAATTTTATCCCTAATCTATCCCCAATGAGCAAGCCTGTGGCGATGGAGGCAAGGAAAAACTCCCTCAGAAGTCATGAGGAAGAAACCTCGAGAGGAACCAGACTCAAAAGGGAACCCATCCTCATTTGGGCAACAACAGACAGCATGACTATAATATTGACAGTTTTAACATGAAGTCAGTTTCATTGATGTTGTAACTCTTCATTGATGGAAACTTGAGTGCAAAACTGTTCATGACAACTGCAGTCCTAAAGTTAGCAAGTCAACTGTAGTCCTCAGCCATAAAAGCATTACTGTAAGAGACCAGAGCATCCTCCAGGTGTGACTTTTAACTGTCCTCATGGGGCCATCCTCCACAGGAGTGATGCAATGAGACTCCAACCAGACACAGGGCACCAGGATGGATCAAGCAGGTCCGAGGACCAGAAGAGGTCAGCATCTCGATCCCAGGACTGACATGAAACTCAGAGGGACAGATTTGGGGGGGGAGAGGGAGAGAAAACACAGGTTGTTACTGTAGGTATGCCCAATGTTACCTGAATAAGTGTAGGCAATGTCTAAAAATAACAAGTATTAAGTCTGTGTGGTAGGCTTTCAGAGACGAGAGTCCTGACATCAGGCATAATACACAACAATGGCATGTTAATATGGTTAAAAAATATCATGACCTGCTCTGGCTGGATGCTTGAATGGGTGATGGGTGCACACTCCTCAGCAATGAGACAGTCGGAATTATAGATCAGAGCGAGTGCAGGCAGATGCAGATGGGACCCTGAGCCTCCCCGTGGTGCCTGGGCATGTCTTTCACCCAGGATCCCAGGAGGTGCTTGATCGCGCTGAGTGCACTGCAGCATCTAGGGAAGCTGTCCAGGATGTGTGCGGTAAATCGGCTTCAACTGCCAGCTGGGCGCCTATAGGGAGGTATAGGCTGCGGCAGTCCACCCGGCCTCCACCAGCAGGCAACGACCCGGTGGCCCCACGGGACTGGCGATTTCGTGCACCCGACCAAAGTATAGCCCCAAATCCCCGACTCAGGGGAAGAAGAGGACTGCAGCGGGGCACAGGCAGGGGTGCAGGCCGCAGCAGCGGTCCTGCATAGGAGTCTTGGGTCGCCCATCGATTGTCCTTTCCAGCTGTCACGGACCTCCTGGTAGGGGATTGCGCCAGACCCTTGGGTTGTGGCTATGGTGGCTCGGGGCTACCTATTGCAATTTCGACGGCGACCCCCTACATTTTCAGGGGTCAGGGTAACATCCGTAAAAGACCCGGCTTTGAAGTCCGTACTCATCAAGGATGTTCAAGAGTTACTTCTAAAAGGGGCCATCTCAGAAGTACCGCCCAGTGCACAGCTCATTGGGTTCTACTCCAAGTATTTTATTGTTCCCAAAAAAGACAGCGGTCATCGGCCTGTTCTCGACCTCAGGCCCTTGAACCGATATCTCAAGGTGCTGCCTTTCAAGATGGTCCACACAAGAGTGGTGATGCAGTCCATCTGACAGGGGGAGTGGTTCACATCTCTGGACCTAAAGGACACATATTTCCACGTCCCAATCTGCCCAGAACACAGGCCCTTCCTGCACTTTGCCTTCCAGGGCAGGGTGTTCCAGTTCCAGGTCCTTCCTTTTGGCCTTTCCCTGGCCCCAAGGGTTTTTACTCACATGGTGTCAGCCGCGCTGTCCCCCCTCCAGGCTTGAGGTCTGAAAATCCTACCCTACCTGGACGATTGGCTCATCTGCACCCCCTCCCGAGAGCAGGTAGTGTGCGACACAGACACAGTTCTGGCCCACATCCAATTCTTGGGCTTCACTGTCAACCACAAGAAGAGCAACCTGCAACCCCACCAACAGGTGGAATTCCTTGGCATCTTCCTCGACCCAGTCGGCATGACTGTGTCTCTCACTCCATGGAGAGTGGACAGCTTGATCGAAATGCTGAAGTATTTCCACTTGGGCAGTCTTGTTACGGCTCACAGAGTCCAGAAGCTGCTGGGTTTGATGGCCACAGCAGCAGCAGTAATTCCTCTTGGCTTGCTGAGGGCACGCCCCCTGCAGTGCTGGTTCAACGCTTTCTATCCGAAAGATGACAGGCAGGTGAGGCTGCGTGTGTCTCAGGCTTGCATCCAAGCTCTACATCCTTGGAGGCAAGCCCTGTGGATGTTGGAGCACATAAATGTCCTCGAACTGAAGGCCATCCATCTCGCTCTTTGAAGATTCCTGCCGGTGTTGCAATACTAACATGTTCTTGTGAGAACAGACAGCACCTCGGCGGTGTATCATGTGAATCACCAAGGGGGCACGAGGTCCTGGCGGTGCCTCCAGGTGGCGGAAGAGTTGCTGACATGGGCATGGTCACGACTCTCTTCACGGAGGGCAGTGCACATCCCGAGTGTGGAGAACAGAGAGGCCAACATTCTCTCCAGGACGGGGCCACTCCCGGGAGAATGGAGACTGCACATGGACATCATCAGCCAGATCTGGATGTGGTATGGTGTTGCACAAGTGGATCTCTTTGCGTCAGCAGAGACAACACACTGCCTGGAATGGTACTCCCTCACGGGGCAGCCATGGCAGTTACCATGCAGAGCGGATCTTCTGTCACAGGCGGATCTGGTATCCGAACCCAGGCGCCCTACGTCTATTGGTTTGGCCCCTGCAGAGTCCATCACTGAGCAGCTAGACAAGTCTGTTCAAGAGACACTCAATAATGCCAGGGCTCCATCTACTAGAGCTTGCTATGCACTCAGATGGAGGATCTTTTCAGATTGGTGTGCCGGCATGGGTCTTGAGCCAGCAGCTTGCCCTGTGCCACATGTTTTACACTTCTTGCAGTCCCATTTGGATCAAGGCAAGGCAGTCAGTACAATAAAGGTCTATGCTTCGGCCATTTCAGCCTTTCACTAGGGCGCAGACAACAGACCCCTGGGTAGGCATCCTTTGATTGGCCAGTTCTTGAAGGGAGCCTGCCGGTTGCATCCAGGTCGCACCTTGCGGGCGCCGAGCTGGGATTTGCCCACAGTCTTAACATCGCTCACTGAAGGTCCATATGAGCCTATTTCAGATGCTGATTTGCGATCTTTGTCCCTTAAGACTGCTTTTCTCTTGGCACTCTGTTCAGCAAAGCAGGTCGGAGAGCTGTGTGCTCTCTCCATTAGTGACGACTGTCTAAGGTGGGAGGCAGGAGGCACTGGCATGTCACTTTGGCCAAATCCAGCTTTTCTGCCAAAGGTTCTTAATCAGCAGTCCATCAACCAGGTTCTGGAGGTGTCCCAATTCCAGCCTTCCTCTGCCTCGCAGGCAGAGCAGGACAAGTTGCTCACTTTGTGCCCAGTCAGGGCCTTGAGGGCTTATCTGGCCCGTACACAGTCCTTGAGGAGAATGCACTCTCAACTTTTTGTCTGTTATGGGGCGGCGAAGCGCGGGCTGCTGCTTTCCAAACAGAGGCTGTCTCATTGGCTGGTGGAGGTTATTTCCCATGCTTACAGGGCTCAGGGGATACCGGTCCCTTCGGGTATGAGGGCTCACTCTACCAGAAGTGTAACTACATCTTGGGCTGCCCTTAGGGGTGTGACAGCAGGCGATATCTGTGCAGTGGCTTCATGGGCTATGCCATGCACTTTTACCAGATTTTATAGGGTGGACGTAACTCGCCCAGCTCCGGTTGGCACCGCCGCCCTCATGTCCGTAACCGAGCGAGGTTCTAATGATTAATTTTGGGTTCCTCACGACTCTTTTGCCATGTGTCATCCCTTTTTTAGACCATAGTGACGGTCAGAGCAAGGTCGAAACAGATCGTAAGTTACAAAGGTAACTATGGATCTGTGAGACTGAGGGATGACCGTCACTATCCTTGTCGCTCGGACCATCCTGAGGCGCTCAAGGTAGGAGACTGAACCGGGAGCAATCTCTGCTATTTATAACGCGAGTTGTTCTGCTTCCGGAGGTCATGGACATGACTTTGTTGACATATGGTCTCAGTGATAGGCAGAACAAAGGTGATCATTCCTTTTTAGACTGTAGTGACGGTCATCCCTCGGTCTCACAGATCCATAGTTACCTTCGTAACTTACGATTTGTATGCCTGTAGTACATCTTGAATCAACATGACACATTATTAACTTAGCAGTTCAACAGTGTGAAACTTTGTTAAGGGGAGACATATGTATTTGGGGACATATGGGGCATTTGTCTGAGGAAGACAGGAGGCTGAAGCAGAAGCCTGCCTTTTATTCTCATTTGATCGCTTTGCTGTCTAGGAGAAACGATAGAGACAATAAGGATGGCTCTTTATAGATTTTTTTTTCCAATGAAAATTTATACCAGACTGCATAATACACTAATGAAATTACATTAGGTAGATCAGGTTTCACGAGGCTTTTAGTATTTTTTATATCAGTATTTTCACCCAGGTCATTCATGCAGTTGCGAGCGAGAAGAACAAATTCAACAGCCAGTAGGCTACTCATCAGGCAGCCACTCCCTTTCACATATCAGAAGCTTAGCGAATGTACATGCCTGTTACATAATTGTCTGGTTGTTATTTTTGTCCCATTTATTTTCCCCTTTATCTTAACAGTCTTCTTCTTCTGTGTAGTGAACGGATTTGCTGAAATCATCTTTCAGAGAACTGCAGTTTGAAGTAACAAAAGCTTGCGCCACCCTGCCAAAATAGCTCTACTGGACAGGAAATGATTTGCACCCTCAGATCTAATCAGTTTCATAACAGTGCCAAAGTAATGTACACTTAGAGCCTAGTAGTCTTTTCTAGGAATGAGTGAGTGTGTCTTCGCTGACAGTCAACTACCAGTGCACATTTTATTTTTATGGGGAGAGGTAGAGAGGGATTAGGGAGAGAGGAATATCAGCTTAACTTATAAAATAATTCAGATTTTTTTAATAATCATAAAAGAAGTTACTGTAAAGCCTGTGCTGAATATCAGTATTTATTCTCTCCACTTTCACTGGATATGAGCAATCGCGCACTCTGATTGGCTACGCTACTACTAGGCTATCAGCTCATATACCGTTAATAGAGAAAAACAAAATGCCAGAGCGTGTTGCTGAACCAACCAAGGATGAAATAAAAACTCTACTTGAAAACAAAACCCCCAAAAATACAAAAAAAGCAACAAAATATGGAATAAAAGTATATATATGTTATTTACCAGCTGGGAGGTCCGTATCATGAAATACCCTGACCGAGGTCTTGAAAGTACTGAGCGAGGCCCTCTGGGCCGAGGTCAGTATTCAAGGCCGAGGTCACGGTATTTCACCATACGGACTGACCTTAAGCTGGTAAATAATATATTTATTTTTTTCTTTACCAAATTCTAACAGAAAACGAGAGCGTCCGAAAGGGAAAGCCGAGCCGCCATTTTGAATCCTCATTCACGGCTGTAATGCAAATTGCTTCCTCCTCGGTATACAAGTGCACTTCCATGGCAGGAAAAAAAAACTACATTTTGCTGCCTATGTAGTTCCCTATTTATACAAATAGGAGTCATTCAGGATTCAGCCATGTTTTTGATTGGTGGTAGCAACAGTTACAGGTTTTTAGCTTTCTCCTAAAATGTTTTATTTTATTTCTTCTACTTCAGGGTAGTAAAACTCGCTTTTGCTGTGAAGATTGTCATTATCACTATCCATGCTGTAAAATTAATGCTATTCTCCTGAGAAATGCTGGCAAAAAATGATAAGATTTTTGATAATCTTATAAATAAATCTTATAAAAAAACCTAAATGCTGACAAAAAATGCTACTATGTTTGTTGTTGTTGTGAACGAGCGAGTCGCCAGAGGTCCATAACCGGGGTCCGTAACTGGGGTCCGTACCCTAGGATACGGACCCACTCGCCAGTCAATCAGAGCACAGGATTTGGACCGCGAAAAAAATAATTGATGGTAATATTTTTATTTTTCAAGAATTATTATTATAGCATTTTTCACAAATTGTTACTGTCATTTCACTGGTTTGTTTACATTCTAAGTAGAAATTATTTTGTCTGATGTATAGTATGAACTTCTTATTTATCGAATTTGCAAAAAATAAAAATAAAAATGCTCTGTTTCTCAAAATCCAGTGAATGTGGAAAGAATAAAACACCTCATTGGCTATCAGCTCATGTACGACTTGATTTCATGGAATAACTGTTAAATTATCTTTAATTATGAATTAAAACACTCAGTGATTGGCTAAAATATCTGATGGTATGTAACAAAAGGAGTGTGTTGTGTATTTTTTCAAATAAAAAAAATTAAGATGCTAAATCTTATTGGCAACTTGTTCATACATATTAAATCTCTCTCATCTTAACATTGAAGACATTCATGCAAAACAAAGAACAAAAAAAAAAAGCCATTTTTATCCCCTGATGTGTGATAAGATATGATGCCTGTCATGGTATATGCATGGCCCACATTCATGCTGACCTTCACATGGATTTAGGTGATTAGTGCTGGTGATATTAAGTTTTAAAAAAAGGAAAGGAAGGAAAGCCCTAGAGTTGTGCTGATAGTATTATCAGACCCTTACTTATTTGTATGAGCATAAGGATGTTTCTGATGGACACGACAAAGCAATTCTCTAAGCTTTGGATAAAGATATAGTGGATATAAAAAGTGTACACACCCCGTTAAAATGGTAGGTTTTTCTGATGTTAAAAAAAATGAGACCACAATAAATGATTTCAAAACTTTTCCCACCTTTAATGTGACCTATTACCTGTACAATTCAATTGAAAAACAAACAAATCTTTTTGGTGGAAAACATAAAAAATAAAAAAAACATACAATAAGCTGGTTGCATAAGTGTACACACCCTTAAACTAACACTTTAGTCATGTCACTGGGACAACAGTGACATTACCAAGGACTGGACATCCCTCCAAAATTGATGAAAAGACAAGACACAAACTGGTCAGGGAGGCTGCCAAGAGGCCTACAGCAACACTGAAGGAGCTGCAGGAATTTCTGGCAAGTACTGGTTGTGTACTGCATGTGACAATCTCCCGTATTCTCCATATGTCCAGATTATGAGGTAGGGTCAAAGAAAAACATTCAGGCCTGGCTAAATTTTGCAAAAAAACACAAAAACAAAACATCAACTCTCCCAAAAGCATGTGGGAAAATGTGTGCTCGTAGACTGCTTATGTTGGAGCTAAGTTTTTCAGACAACCAGGGACTAGGAGGGGAAGATCTTGTTGGCTTGGAGACAAGAGGAGATAACGTGTCAAGTGATGAGGAGAGAGAGGAGAGCAGAGAAGATACAGCAGGATCAGTGGGAAGACTGGAGAAGGATTAAAAGGGGGAGGGAAGCGATGGCAGACGAAACAAGAGAGGAGGGAGAGAGGGAACAGAGGTTATGGTAGACTATAATGGTGGAGGAAGGAGGGGAAAGATGAGTAGAGAGGAAGAGGGAGGGAGAATGAAATGAAGTGGTGGTCAGACAGATGGAAAAGGGTAACTGTGGGATCTGAGGCAGAGCAGTTTCTGAGGAAGACCAGGTCAAGAAGGTTGCCAGTTTTATGGGCTGGAGCAGGGAGAGATCAAAGGAGTGGAGTAGGGGAAGGAAGGCAGTGGAGTGGGAGGCTTCTATGTGAAGGTTGAAGTCTCCCTGGAGCATCAGTGGGGTGCCATCTTCTGGGAAGGAGCTGAGTAGGATGTCCAGTTCATCAAAGAAACATCCCACAGGGCCAGCAGGGTGATAAACAACAATGACAAATAGGTTAACAGGAGAAGAGACTGAAACAGAGTGAAATTCAAAGGACAAGATGGAGAGGTGGGAGAATGGGAGAAGTAAAAACTTCCATGACTGAAAGATCAACAAACCAATGCCACCACTACGATGACCAGATGATCGAGGGGTGTGAGAGAAGGAGAAGGAGATGGAGAGGGCTGCACGTGCTGTTCAGTTTTCAGATGAAATCCAGGTCTCCGTCAGTGCAAGGATGTGGAGGGACAGGAGGGGGGAGTAGGCAGAGATGAAGTCAGCCTTCCATGTGGCAGACTGGCAGTGCCATAATCCAGCAGTGATCCAGAAGGTGTCAGTGGAGGTAGCTAAAGGGTAGATGAGGTTGGAGAGGCATTGTCCTCGTGGGGGACCATGGCAGTGGAAGCGCATTTTGTGGGTGAGACCACAAACAGGAATGGGGTAGAGACACATAATGAACAGGTTATGAGAGTGGTAGCAGAGGAGGAGAGATTTTGGGAAGGACTGTCACTCGAAATCAAACTAAAAGCTCTGCTAATTAGCAAATGAAAAACAGCTGATTGCTTGTGCAAATGAAACTGATGGGCGGATCCCATCTAGTAGCGAAACAGATCTAAACACAAGGTAATGGAGTAGCACACACCTAACAAGCAACAGATAAACAGAGTATTCAACAGATACAAGCAAGAGAAAAACACAGTATTCTAATCATGAAAACAATTGGCAAAACACAGAAAAATTCGCCTGTTCTCGAAGTATTCTGTAGCTCCAACAACAAATGCCCTCAACAGATAGATAGATAGATAGATAGATAGATAGATAGATAGATAGATAGATAGATAGATAGATAGATAGATAGTACTATAAATTAAGAACTAATTTAACACCTGTGTTAAACATCACTTTTTTATTAAAAGCAACAAGAAATGGAACAGAACAACATGTCCGTCCATCCATTCATTATATACGAGTATACTGCTTATCCATCAGGGTCATGGGGAAGCTGGAGTCAAGCCCAGCTGACTTCCAGTAAGAGGTGGGGCATATCCTGGGCAGGTCACCGATCTATCGCAGGGCTAACAGACAACCATTCACACTCCCATTCATACCTATAGGCAATTTAGAGTTGCCACTTGACCTAATCTGCATGTGTTTACACCGTGGGAAGAAACCTGAGCATCCGGAGGAAACTCATGCAGGCACAAGAGAACATGCAAGCTCAAATCAGAAAGGCCCTAGATGGTTAAGAAATTTGAATCCAACACCTTCTTACTGTGACAGTACTAACCACTGCAGCACTCTGCTGCCCATAACATGTCAATGCAAATAAATAAATAAATAAATAAATAAGCATGTCAAGGACATAGTAGCTCATCTGGCCTGCCATCAAAACAATCATGACTACCAAAACATCAAACAGAACTGAAATTTGACAATATGAGAGAGGACCAACCTCCACGACTAATTGTTCACAACGGGAAGATCAACAAAGGACTACATTTTGTTCCCCAAGGAAAGATCGACCCAAAACATCAATCATAACTGAATTCACCATGGCAACAGCTCATCAGCCTTATGGGCAGATGAGCTAATAAGTAGATAGCAAGCTAGCTAGCTAGATCCTTTATGTTAATGATTTTACAGCATAGAATAACGAATTACAATTTTACAAGAAATAACTGAAGAAAGAAAGAAAAAAACAATAATACAAACAATAGGTGCTGATGGGATACTGGAAACAGGAATAAACTTCGATCCATCCATCCGTTATCTGTAACCGCTTATCCTGTTCTACAGGGTCGCAGGCAAGCTGGAGCCTATCCCAGCTGACTATGGGTGAGAGGTGGGGTACACCCTGGACAAGTTGCCAGGTTATCACAGGGCTGACACACAGAGACAAACAACCATTCACACCTACGGTCCTGGGTTTGAGCCCCTATAATTAGCCTAACTTGCATGTCTTTGGACTGTGGGGGAAACTGGAGCACAGGGAGGAAACCCACACAGACATGGGGAGGACATGCAAACTCCACCCAGAAAAGCCCTTGCTGGCCGCTGGGCTCAAACCCAGAACCTTCTTGCTGTGAGGTGACAGTGCTAACCACTACACCACCGTGTAAAAAATTCATAATATTATTTAAAAAAAATAAAAGAAAGTAATGAAAGATCTTAAAATAGATAGATAGATAGATAGATAGATAGATAGATAGATAGATAGATAGATTTAATCCATCCATCCATTATCTGTAGCCGCTTATCCTGTTCTACAGGGTCGCAGGCAAGCGGTAGCCTATCCTAGCTGACTATGGGCGAGAGGCGGGGTACACCCTGGACAAGACACCAGGTCATCTCAGGACTGACACATATGGCCCTTTTCCACTACCTTTTTTACAGCTCACTTCAGCTCGCTTCAGCTCACTTCAGCCCGACACGGCTCGCGTTTCGACTACCAAAAACCAGCACGACTCAGCTCGTTTCAGCCCTGCTTAGCCCCTAAAACTCGCACCGTTTTGGAGTGGGGCTGAAGCGAGCCAAACCGTGCCGAGTGAGGCTAGGGGCGTGAGCAGACACTCCCCTGTGCACTGATTGGTGAGGAGGAGTGTCCTCACATGCCCACACACGCCCCGCGAGCGCGCTGGGATCTGTAAACACCGCAAACCCGGAAGAAGAATAATTACGAATTACGAGAATTTCTGAAGCCTTATGCGCCTCGCCTCATCTATACGCTCTTGCCAGTATCTGTTGGCGTTGTCGGTGACAACAAGCCACAGCACCAAGACCAGCAACACTAACGACTCCATGTCCTCCATGTTTATTGTTTACTATCCGGGTCGTGAGACTGCCGCTTAAAAGCTCACTGAATCAGTGACATACAGAGCATCGTGGACGAGTTCGTGGAGCGCAAGGCTCGTCGTATGCCCTTCAAATAATGCGTGCAGTAGGCTATTGATGTTTTATTATGAGCCATGTACAGTATGTCGCCGAATGTTTTTTTGTTTGAGTTACATGTTTGTTTGAAGGACTTAATGTACAAAATAACATAGTTGCACCCCGTAGTGTTGAAATTGGTAAACACAGTGCATTCAGTGAGGTTTGCACCGCCCTCCTTTTATTTCTGACTCTTCCTGTCACCGTTGCAACCTCTGAGCGCTCATTCGTATGCCCTTCAAATAATGTGCGCAGTATAGGCTATTGATGTTTTATTATGAGCCATGTACAGTATCCTAATGTTTTTTGTTTCTGAGTTACATGTTCGTTTGAAGGACTTGATGTACTAAATAACATAGTTGCACCCGGTAGTGTTGAAATTGGTAAACACCGCAGTTGCAGACATTTTGTAGCCTAAAATGATGTTATGATAAGCTTTAATAAAGGGCCCGGTCATTTGCCCCGCCCCCGGCCCGGCTCTGACTTGTTCCGCCACTGTCACTGATGTCACTGTTTGCGCTGCTTAACGACATCACATGACGTCCACCCACTTTCGCTAACTCCACCCAATGTGTCCACCCACTTCCAGCCAGCACGGTTCAGCGCGGTTGTAGTCAAAATGCAACTCCAACAGCCCCACTCAGCCCGACTCAGCTCGACTCGGCACGGCACGGCTCAGCCGCGTTTGTAGTGGAAAAGCGGCAATAGAGACAAACAACTATTCACACTCACATTCACACCTACAGTCCTGGGTTCAAGCCCACCAATTAACCTAACCTGCATGTCTTTGGACTGTTGGGGAAACCGGAGCACCTGGAGGAAACCCACGCGGACACGGGGAGAACATGCAAACTTCACACAGAAAGGCCCCCGTCAGCTGCTGGGCTCAAACCCAGAACCTTCTTGCTGTGAGGCGACAGTGCTAACCACTACACCACCGTGTAAATAATTAATAATATTATTTTTATGAAAATAAAAAAAGTAAGGAAAGATTAGATTAGATTAGAAACTTTATTGTCTGTTCTTCAGTAAAAAACAGAAATTTGTCTTCGACACGTCTTCAACAGAAATTAAAAACACACAAACACATTCACACACAACAACAAATAGTGCAACCTATTTTGTACTGTTTAGAACAGTTATTGCAAAGGGGATGAATGAGTTCTTATAGATGTTTTTCTGGGCCAGTGGGGTTCTGTATCGTCTGCCAGATGGCAGCAACATGAAGGAGTGGTGCAGGGGGTGGGAGGGGTCTTCAGTGATGAGGCTGGCTTTCCTCATCACTGAGCGCCTATACAGTTCAGTCAGAGGTAATTGGGCTGTTCTGGTTATTTTACTGGCCTGATTTATTATGCGGGAGAGTTTTGTTTTGGTGGTAGTAGTGAGGAAATTGAACCAGGTTGAAATATTGTAGATGAGAGTGGATTCAATGAGTGATCTATAAACAAGTGTTAAAATGTCTTTGCTGACATTAAAAGTCCTCAGTTTCCTGAGCAGGTAGAGATGCTGTTGTGCCTTTTTGTAGACAGAGCCAGTATGTTGTGAAAAGGACAGGCAGGTGTCGATCTCTGTCCCAAGATACTTAAAAGTCTGTACCTGCTCCACCAGCTGACCGTGGATGCTGAGCGGTTGGAACAAGTGCTCTGGGTTTTTCCCCCTGGACCCACAGTACAGTTCCTTCGTCTTTGAGATCTTCAGCTCTAATGAGCTTTCAGCAAAGGTTTGGACCAGGATGTGAACTTCCTGCTGATAATGTTGCATTGCCTGGGAGTCAGTCAGATGGGCTACCAAGGCCACGTCATCTGTGTACTTTAAGAGAGTCATTCCTTCTCTGCTACAGGAGATGCTGTTTGTATAGACAGAGAAGAGAATGGGAGACAAAACACAGCCCTGGGGCAGCCCTGTCTTTAAAACCATTGTGCTAGATTTAAAACTGTTTAAAAACACATGCTGTGGTCTGTCTTTTAAAAAGTCCTATATCCATAAAATAAGTGCAGGGTCGACCAGGAGATCAGAGAGGCAGTGCAGCAGAGTGTTGGTGTTAACAGTGTTAAAAGCAGATGAGAAGTCCATAAATAAAATCCGTGTGTATGGGTGTGTAGAGTCCAGTTGTTTGGTGACTGTGTCGAGAAGCATGAGGCTTGCATCCTCAGTGCCTTGTTTTGCTTTGTAAGCAAACTGGAGTGGATCCAGTTTGTCTGACAGCTCATCTAACAATAATGTACACACTGCTCTTTCCATACACTTGCACAGGATTGATGTCAGGGCCACTGGCCTGTAGTCCTTCAGATCCTTTGATCATGTCTTCTTTGGAATTGGAATGATGGTGGATTCCTTCCACTGGTCGGGGACGCTGCTAGTGTCCAAGAGGTGCTGGAACAGCCTGGTTAACACCCCACCTAGCTGGGTTGAGCATTCCTTGAGCACCCTGCCTCTAAGCCTGTCAGGGCCAGTGGCTTTGTCAGGGTTTATTCTATGCAGGATGGAGATTACCAGCTGCTCATCAATGGCGGGAGCTTGGAGGGGGGAGCTGAGGGTTTCAGGAGTCCAAGTTACTGGTGTACCGTTGTTGTTGAAACGGGTGAAGAAGCAGTTTAGCTGTTCGGCGAGGGAGGGGGGGATCTGAACAGGCAACCACTGCAGGTTTGGATGCTCTGCTCATCATGATATTTAATCTCTGCCATGCCTTTTTCGCATTTCCTGATGTTAATTTCTTCTCCACGCTGTCTTTATACTTAATTTTAGCCAGACTGGCTTTCCTTCTGAATTCCTTCTGCAGCTCCCTCACTCTGACTGTATCACCCTGTTGAAAAGTCTTTTTCTTCTTGACTAAACAGGCTTTCATGTCCTTGGTAATCCACTTTTTGTTATTTGGATAAATAGTTGCAAGTTTAGTGGGAGCGACAGTTTCTTCACAGAATAAAATGTACATTGGAAAGTATGTTAAAATCATCCCCACAGTCATCAAAGAATACATCCCAATCTGCCAGCTCAAAACAGCCCTTTAATGTCTCTGATGCATCCTCATTCCAGGTACTGATGGTTTTTGTTATAATTTCCCCTGTCTTTAATTGTGACCTGTATTTTGGAAACACATTATGGTGTCAGACAGACCCAGAGGTGGGCGTGGTTTTGAAATGTATGCTCCAGCTATATTCCCAAAGCACAAGTCAAGCATGTTATGTTTCCTTGTTGGAGTTGTGACATATTGCTCCAGACTGGGAAAATATATATGGAGATATCACACCTGTTAAAATCACCCAGTATGAATACTGGCTGCTCTCCAGTCTGAATGACAGCTCTGTTATAAGTTTCAGCTATGCGCTCAGCCACTAAGTTAAAATCAGGACCTGAAAATAACAGTGATCTGTGAAAATTCTCTAGGTAAATAAAATGGTCTGAAAGACAGTCAATATTTCATAGTGTTTGCAGCACTCTGTCTCCCTCACCGTGTAATTGGTAGCCCACCCCCTGTTGACTGCCATGCAGAGCCCGCCCCCAATCGACTTCCGTGTTTTGACTACATCTCTGTCAAAGCAGATAATGTCAAATCCTTCCAGCTGAAAGTCCATATCTTTAGAGAGCCATGTCTCCGTAAAACAAAAAATGCTGGCTTGTTGATAATCCAGGTCAGACTTGATCAATGTACAGAGTTCTTCTGTCTTGTTTCGTAGCAAGCGGACATTTGACAGAGTGATGGCAGGTAAAGGTAGTCTCCTGTCTGCCTGTCCTCCTCAGCCTGTTGCATATCCCTCCTCTGGAACCTCTTCTCTTGATAGATAGATAGATAGATAGATAGATAGATAGATAGATAGATAGATAGATAGATAGATAGATTTAATCCATCCATCTATTATCTGTAGCTGCTTATCCTGTTCTACAGGGTTGCAGGCAAGCTGGAGCCTATCCCAGCTGACTATGGGCGAGAGGCGGGGTACACCCTGGACAAGTCGCCAGGTCATCACAGGGCTGACACATAGAGACACACAACCATTCACACCTACAGTCCTGGGTTCGACCCCACCAATTAGCCTAACCTGCAGGTCTTTGGATTATTGGGGAAACCGGAGCACCTGGAGGAAACCCACACAGAAAGGCCCCCGTCGGCTGCTGGGCTCGAACCCAGAACCTTCTTGCTGTGAGGCGACAGTGCTAACCATTACACCACCTTGTAAATAATTAATAATATTATTTAAAAAAAATAAAAGCAAGTAAGGAAAGATCATAAAATAGATACATAGATAGATTTAGATATCCATCTATCCATTATCTGTAACCACTTATCCTGTTCTACAGGGTCGCAGGCAAGCTGGAGCCTATCCCAGCTGACTATGGGTGAGAGGCGGGGTACATCCTGGACAAGTCACCAGGTCATCACAGGGCTGACACATAGAGACAAACAACCATTCACAGCTACGGTCCTGGGTTCAAGCCCACCAATTAGCCTAACCTGCATCAAATCAAATCAAGTTTATTTGTACAGCGCTTTTAACAATAAACATTGTCGCAAAGCAGCTTTACAGAATAAAGACCTGCATGTCTTTGGACTGTGGGGGAAACCGGAGCACCCGGAGGAAACCCACACAGACACAGGGAGAAAATGCAAACTCCACACAGAAAGGCCCTCAGCTTGCCCGCGACCCTGTAGAACAGGATAAGCGGCTACAGATACTATCTATCTATTATCTTTCCTTACTTTCATTTATTTTTTTAATGAAATATTTTATTTAAAAAAATAAAATAAAGTAAGGAAAGATCATAAAATTATTGTATTTATTTTATTTTATTGGTTTATTTGATAGGGACATTACATCTTAATGAACATTAGTATAAATACATAATGTAAAGACGCCGGAGTTAGCATAACTGCTAATTTTCATCCATTGTCCCTAGGCAGGTGACGACGTGTCTACAGACACGCATTACAACTAAACATTTACTAAAAACAAGACCAAAAATAACAATACCACAATGCACAACATAAAACAAAGTAGGACAAAGACAACAATTAAAAAGAAAGAAGAAAAACTGTATCAGATATATGACATATTAAAAATGAGTGCAATTCTGGTTTACCATCAGCCATAATTTGACATGGACTTTAAATTGGTGGTATGTAAGGTATTCCCTTAATGTAAGTGGTAAGCTATTCCAAAAATTGCAACCCTTTACAGATAGTACAGTTTGCCCAAAAGTAGTACGTCTGAATGGTATTATACAGTCACCTTTTTTTGAAGCCCTTGTAATGCCACCATCAACTCTTTTAAAAAATTGATTTAATGGAGGTGGAGCAAGCCCATATAAGGCTCTATATATAAAACATGTATACTTATAATTCTTAAAATTCTCAAAACTCAAAAGATTGTGATATTTAAAAAAAACACAATCATGAAATGATAGTGCTTTCTTATCAAATATTTTTATAGCTTTTTTAAAAAGCAATTCTATTGGTTTAAGCATTGCTGTACTAGTTAATGACCAATTTATGAAGCAGTACTCAATACGTGAGAAAATCATAGAATGTAGAAACATCTTAGCAGCTTTCATGTTGAGAAATGGTCTAATTTGCCTGAAATTGTGAATGTTGAATTTTACTTTATTTGACACCCTTTTAACATGACTTTTGAAGGTTAATGTGTAGTCCAGGGTTACTTCCAAATACTTAAACTCATTAACAAGATCAAGCTCTTCTCCTCTAAGGAACACATTAGAATGTGTCAACTTAATAGCCTGTTTAGAAAACATCATGCAGACTGTTTTTTTGGTGTTCAGATATAGGCATGATTCAGTTAGCCAGGCCTGAATATGAGTCATTACAGATGTTAAAGTCGATGTAACTTGTTGGATGTTTTTAGCATGCATATAAATTACTTCATCATCCGCATACATCTGGATGTTAACACTATGACAGACATCAGGTAGATCATTTATATATAATGTGAATAAAATTGGACCAAGTATGGAGCCTTGTGGGACTCCTACAAGGCAATTAAGAAGGGGAGATTTGGTATTACCAACATACACGCATTGCTTCCTGGAAGACAAGTAAGAATTCATCCACTGAATGGCTTTCTCAGAAAAATTAAGATAAGTTAACTTAGATAAAAGAACCTGGTGGTTAACAGTATCAAATGCCCTCTTTAAATCCCAAAACACAGCACCTACATAGGAGTTGTTATCCAAAAGGCATTTTATCTTCTCTAATAATAAGCAATTTGCGGTATCTGTAGAATGATGAGTATGGAAACCGAACTGCATGGGGTGCAAAGGATTATGTCCTATATTTAGATGTTTGATCAATAATTTAGCAACCCATTTTTCTGCAATCTTAGACACAATGGGAAGGATGCTGATAGGACGGTAATTGGCCATTTCTGTTCTTTCCCCTGATTTAAATATTGGTGTAACCATGGCCACCTTCCAAGCTGATGGGACAACGGAATGTTTAAAGGAAAGCTTAAGGAAAGCGGAATGTTTAAAGGAAAGATAAGTTACTGGGTGAACTAGAGACTCTTTGTATATTTTTTAAAAAGTTTGCATCAAGCCCATAGCCTTGGAGGTTTTCAGTGCATTGATAATATTAGCCACCTCTTTTTCTGTTATTTCTTCTATATTAAAAACAGATTGTTCACGGTTTATAGGAGAAAGTGTGTGGATGGGTGAACTGAACTTTTTAGTTATCTCATGAACAGAATCAATAAAAAAAATATTAAGTTCTTTGGCTAGGATGGTTGTGTCTGTCACAAGTTCATTCTTAATTCTAAGTTCAAGTCCTTTATTATTGTGGTTTTTATCTCTCGCTATTAATTTGTTAATATTTTGCCAAATTCTTTTCCCATTCCCTTTAACCTCTTCAATGATGTTCATAAAAAATTGACTTTAGAACATCTGATGGTCTGTATTACTTTGTTTCTTACAGAGGTAAATTTTTGCCAGTCTGTTGACAGACCTGATTTTAGGGAAACAGATAGATAGATAGATAGATAGATAGATAGATAGATAGATAGATAGATAGATAGATAGATAGATAGATAGATAGATTTAATTTGTTTTCAAAATAAGGTTCCATATTGCCTAATTAGACCAAATTTAAAGAATGTAGGTAATAAATAAATAAATAAATCTCAATGTATATTCTTGCATAAAAGGCATTTAGTGGCATAAAAGGCATCCAGTCACCATCTGCACACCGTCATCAGCAACCGGAGGAGCCTGTTCAGTGACAGAATGCTCCTTCCCAAGTGCAGGACTAACAGACTTAAAAACTCCTTTGTCCCTTACGCCATCAGACTGTACAACTCCTCTCTGGGGGGTAGGAGGGGTAACAGGAGGACAGAGGACGGGAAGGAGCAGTAGTCTAGCCTGACAATAAGCAATACTGGACAATGTGCAATATTATGTGCAATATAAAGTGCAATATCTCTCCTGCTGGCCCCCTTTTTTTCTCCCCCATTCCTCTCTTCCCCATATCTTATTCTTTTTATATTTGTATATGTAAATACTAATAAATGAGATATTTGAGATAAATGCAGTGCTGAAATCTCTACACATGCAAGGAGTTGAGCCTCAGTACATAAATGTGCTGAAAGAAGCCAACTCTGGATGTACAACAGATATCGAAGTACTGTCATTGCCTGTGACAGTCCCAGTTGGAAAAGGTGTCAAACAAGGGGACACCATCTCTCCAAAACTCTTCATTGCGTGTCTCGAATCCATCATCCAAAAGGTCAATTGGGATGGAGGTATAAACATCAACGGAGAGATACTAACACACCTCAGATTCGCAGACGACATCCCTCTCATTGCATCCAATACAGGTCAACTTCAGAATATGCTGAACGAGCTGGACAAACATAGTACAGCCGTTGGCCTCAAGATGAACCGCACTAAAACCAAGTACATGCAGTCTGATAATGTAGCACACGGAAGAGTGATTGTGGGAAGCGATGAAATCAAAGAGGTGGAAGAGTATATATACTTGGGACAAACAGTAAACATGAAACGCGATCAGGGTACAGAAACCTCCCAAAGGATCCAAGCAGAATGGAAGGCGTTCACCTCCATTAAAGAAGTGCTGACAGCAAGAATCTCCAAGCTCACATGTGCGAAACTGTTTAACAGTACAGTCTTACCCGCGATGCTATACAGAAGCGAGACTTGGGCCACCACACGCAAAGAGAAGCAAAGACTGAGTACGACCCAAAGGGCCATGGAAAGGTGGATGCTGGGAATCTTACTGAGGGAGCACATCAGAAATGAGGTGATACGAGAGAGAAGCGGGGTGAACGACATGATCGCAGAATACCGGAGACGGAAGCTCAACTGGGCAGGCCATGTTGCCAGACTCAAAGACAATCGATGGACTCGCGCAATTGTTAAGTGGTATCCAAGGAATTGGAAAAGACCACGCAGGTGATCTCCAAAACGATGGAAAGACGAGTTGAACCACAATCTCGGGACAACATGGATGAGAAGGGTGTCATCTCGTATGGAATGGAGGTGCATTGTGGCCAGCGATGGAAACATCTGAAGTCTGGCCAATCTCATCTCATTATCCTGTTCTACAGGGTCGCAGGCAAGCTGGAGCCTATCCCAGCTGACTATGGGCAAAAGGCGGGGTACACCCTGGACAAGTCGCCAGGTCATCACAGGGCTGACACACAGACAACCATTCACACTCACGGTCAATTTAGAGTCACCGGTTAACCTAACCTGCATGTCTTTGGACTGTGGGGGAAACCGGAGCACCCGGAGGAAACCTATGCGGACGCGGGGAGAACATGCAAACTCCACACAGAAAGGCCCTCGCCGGCCACGGGGCTCGAACCCGGACCTTCTTGCTGTGAGGCGACAGCGCTAAGCACTACACCACCGTGCCGCCCCCCAATATGTAAATACTTATTCTCTGTAATGATGCTGGTGGAATCTTAATTTCCCTGAGGGAACCCTCCCAAAGGGATCAATAAAGTTCTATCTAATCTAATCTAATCTAATCTAATCTAATCTAATCTAATCTAATCTAATCTAGTGAAACTAACTAACTAACTAACTAACTAACTAACTAACTAACTAACTAACTAACTAACTAACATTATCATCTTCTTGTTCTTTTTCTTCTTCTTTCAGGGGATATTTTCTATATATGATAATACACGTTTTCCCAGTATTGCATTAACAGTAAGGGATGAAAGTTTCCCACAGTGTTTACAGAAACATCTCCAGAAGGTGCTTTGTTTCAGACAGTGACGTTCTGAATGACAAGCGGCTCGCTCGCGGCTCAGCCAATCAGCGATCGGACACGCCCACCGTGTCGGTGATTGAAAGAGGTGCTTGAGGTTGCCGCTTTCGGACATTGTGTTACTGTGCACATTACAGACTTTGATCTACACACCGGTGAAACTTGCTCAGCCGTGAGATCGAGACGAAGAAAACATGACGGAGAGATTCGTGGTCCTGCCGGTGGCTCAGTGCGAGAGCAGCGAGGAGCAGGAGATTAACCATCAGCAGAATACCCAGGGGCAGCTCTTACCTGTGTGTGGAGGTGAGAGAGATTTAGATGCGTCTGTGTCTGTCCCGATCCTCCAGTACAGCAGAGAGCCGAACAGATATGGTGAGTGACTTCATTTATATTCGCTTGAGTGAAGTGTGACACAAATCTGTCGGTGAGGAATTACACCGGCTTTAATATGATCACCACATGCACTCACTGCCAAGCATGCATGTAGAGCTGAGCTTAGTCAACATGTGTGTGGTGAGGAAGCCTACCACCTCTACTCCAAGAATAAAATAAATAGGATGAGTTTCCATTCATTCATTCATTCATTCATTCATTCATGTGGTTGCTCTGGAATATCCATCCATCCATCCATCCATCCATCCATTATCTCTAGCCGCTTTATCCTGTTCTACAGGGTCGCAGGCAAGCTGGAGCCTATCCCAGCTGACTATGGGTGAGAGGTGGGGTACACCCTGGACAAGTCGCCAGGTCATCACAGAGCTAACACATAGACACAGACAACCATTCATGCTCATGCTCACACTCACACCTACGAGCCACCAGAACGGCACGGTGGTGTAGTGGTTAGCACGGTTGCCTCACAGCAAGAAGGTTCCGGGTTCGAAAAATATATATATCACTTTTTGGGACTCTAGGGGCCCCGTAGGAAAGAGAAACAAGGTGCTTGGAATCTCATATTCAGTCTGATTCCTTGAATATTATTCAGTATAATATTCCAGAGCGGGCGGCATGGTGGTGTAGTGGTTAGCACTGTCTCCTCACAGCAAGACGGTCCGGGGTTCGAGCGCAGCAGCCGGCGAGGGCCTTTCTGTGTGGAGTTTGCATGTTCTCCTCATGTCTGCGTGGGTTTCCTCCAAAGACGTATAGTTAGGTTAACGTGGGGCAGTCTTGGGCTGAAGTGCCCTTGAGTAAGGAACCTAACCCCTGACTGCTCCCCGGGTGCTGTAGTGTGGCTGCCCACTGCTCTGGGTGTTCACTGCTTCAGATGGGTTAAATGCAGAGGATGAATTTCACCGTGCTTGAAGTATGCACGTGACAAATAAAGATTTCTTCTTCTTCAATTAGCCACAGTCTTTGGACTGTGAGGAGCACCCGGAGGTTGTTTGCGGACAGCATGCATACTCCACACAGAAAGGCCCTCGCCAGCCGCTGGGCTCGAACCCAGGACCGTCTTGCTGTGAGGAGACAGTGCTAACCACTACACCACCATGCCGCCCGCTCTGGAATATTATACTGAATAATATTCAAGGAATCAGATTGAATATGAGATTCCAAGCACCTTGTTTCTCTTTCCTACGGGGCCCCTAGAGTCCCAAAAAGTGATATATATATTTTTGCATCTTTTGCACACAATTTATCTTGTTCCTATAATAACTTGTATGAACAAGAAAAAAAAACTTCTTTCAGGACTTTCCAGACCCAGCACTTTCCTCTCAGGTAGTAGTTAGGAACAGTTTCCAGTCGATTGGACAGATTGCTTTGGATAAAATAATGAATATGATCTCCAGAATATGATATCTGACCCCTGGGACTTCATGGTGAAGAGCTCAGTTTCTCTATCACAGGCCGCCAGTTAGGGCATGTTTCCAATTCGCAACAGTTCTCCATGTTCAGTTCTTAGTCTTAAATTCCATACAGTGTTTACATACAAGATATACAAGCTATTTGAATAAAACTGTATTTCATGGATCTCCAGAAAGACACTAGACAGATGATGAAGCATGTTAAATACCCTGCTTGATTATACTGGATTACTGATGCTGTTTCACAAACAGAACAAAACAAACCATCGTGTTTAGTGTGATGCACATTTCACATCCTAGTCTTGTGGAGCTGAGCATCCAAAGGCCACCAGGAGAGCGAAAGCTGGGCGAGCTGATGCATGTCATCCCTGCTTTCTTGATAATTTCTTTATATGTACTACCAGTCAGAAGTTTGGACATGCCTTCTAATTCAGTGGTTTTTTTCTTTATTTTGATGAATTAAAAGACACTTCAGTGTGGTGTAGTGGTTATCACTGTTGCCTCACAGCAAGAAGGTTCTGAGTTCAAGCCCAGTGGCCAACGGGAGCCTTTCTTTGTGGAGTTTGCATGTTCTCACCATGTCTGTGTGGGTTTCCTCTGGGTGCTCCAGTTTCCCCCACAGTCCAAAGACATGCATGTTTCAGCTTGCTTTTGGGAAAACTGGACATTTGAGTTCTCAGTGCTAAAGGTGAACATGACCATTAGGGCTGTGCGATGTCCCCTTAATTGGCATCGACGATGTTTACAGTGCAAATATCGTGATGGAAGATCATATCGTGGGCGGGGGGGATTTTAATACCACATTATTAAATTTATTATTATTATTAAAAGTATTAGATACTCATCCGAGGCTTTGGCACGTAAAGAAAAAAAAGCGCTAGGTGATGTGGAATATTTGGCCTTGATCACGGATATGTGGTCCAGCTGCAACATGATGCCCTATATGTCAGCTACCGTACATTATGTGGACCGAGAGTGGGCAATGCAGTCCAAATGCCTGCAGACGAGTTTCATGCCAGAGACACATTCAGCGGACAATATAGGCTACATCCACACGACAACGGCAACGAGATGTTATTTAAAAATATATCGCGTCCAAATGGGCAACGATCAGTAAAATATCAGGTCCATATGGCAACGCAACGCTTGCTGAAAACGATGCAATACACATGCCACACCTCTAGGGGCGCTGTAAGATGGTCCCTTCGGAGACACCAGAACAATAGAAGAAGTAAGGACGCATGCGCATAAACTATTATGCGCGAGACTTCATATTAGCCACAAAGTCAGGAAAATCTGTTCGTAAAATTACGTTATAATGACCAAATACAATGAAAAGTATTTTTCCAGTCTCACCTGTGAAAGGTAATCCCATGTGATCTCGTTTGGACAGCAAACCTGTTGGTACAGTTAAACGCAGCTAATCTTTATTCTCCGCTTTGACCTATCCAATATGGCAGCGAGGATGACGTATGATTCTACGCGGAAGGCGGCGTCTTTAATGGTCCGGAATAAATTGAATGCTACACGTTGATGGATTAATTTGTTGTTTCTCACCTGTGAAAGGTAATCCCATGTGATCTCGTTTGGACGATAAACCTGTTGGTACAGTTAAACGCAGCACATGAATCTTTATTCTCCACTTTGACCTATCCAATATGGCGGCGAGGATGACGTATGATTCTACGCGGAAGGCGGCGTCTTTAATGGTCCAGAATAAATTGAATGCTACACGTTGATGGATTAATTTGCTCTTCTACACCCTTTTTGAGGAATGTATTGTAGGACTTAAACCATCATCTGAAGAGGTGAGATCGCTCCTTTTTTTCCCTATTTTTGCTGGTGGGATTGACTCTGCCCTAAGGGCAGAGTCTCTCTCTCTCTCTCTGTCTCTCTCTCTCACTTTGCACCATTACACAATAAATATTCACAGTGAAAATATTTTGTAAGCACGTTTCATGAACCAAGTTATAGGATTTGTTGACAACTCGCATCGAGTTCGTTACACTTCTACCCGGCGTGAAGCACTCACAGTCATGTGGTTGTGACGTCATTGTAAACAAATCCGTTCTACTCATCCAGACGACTTCACAACGGCAACGTTGCCAGATCTTTCCACTCTGGAACCCGTTCTCAAAAAGATTGCGTTTTGGGCACCCAAAACGCCGGTGCCGTGTGGACGCCAGGCCTAAACGATAAGCAATTGTATCGGAGTCACCTGAATCCGTTGCCATGTGGACAGGGCCTTAGAAGACGCATTGCGCGAGACACTTGCCGAATGGAAAATAGAGGAGAAAAAGATCGCCTGCATAACAACGGGGCGAATATTGTCACAGCCATCAGGCAATTGAAATGGCCGTAGTTAAGTTGTTTTGGGCACAATTTGAACCTGGCCATAACCAACTCTCTTGCGCAACAAAGGGCCAGTACAGACCGAGCGTTTGGAGTTTGCCGAGCAGTCAACACTGCGTTTGCGCACAGCTGGCTTCGGAGAAATGAGCTGCGCAATGCGCAGGTGGAAATGAACCTCCCCGAGCACTCACTGATCACGGTAAGATATTAATCTGTTCTAACAATGAAAGACTAGTATTCAAACTATGAGAAGAAACTACACTTAAGCTATTACTCATTGTTTATTTACACCATATCAATTGAAGATGTGTTTCGGCCTTTAGTGCGCACTTGAACGCGCTAATTTTTCCAATTTATTACCGGTAGTGTTTGAATTATTGCACCAGCTTTTAAAATCATGATTTAATATTGTTTTTTTTTACTGTCTTTACATTTGTCAGAATCACCTTCATTCTTCCATTTGGTTTGACATTATGGCTTAGAGTGGACCATTTTGTGTCTGAAAGTAGGCCTATTTACCAGATTAAAGTTATTTGACTTCTGCCGAAGTCTGCGCTTCACTGCCGTTTGATAAGGTGCAATATTTCCTGACTGAAGTCATTAATAGTGGCTATTTGTTTGAACAACATGACAAATTTTACATTAAAAGTATAGTGTAGGCTAAAAAATGAAGTCAAAATTTTTTATTAGTAGCATACTGTATTTGTGTAACCACATGTTATGTTCACTAGCACGTCCCTGCACCATAGCCTATGTGAACAAGCGGTAATAGGATCTCATCTCATCTCATCTCATTATCTCTAGCCGCTTTATCCTTCTACAGGGTCGCAGGCAAGCTGGAGCCTATCCCAGCTGACTACGGGCGAAAGGCGGGGTACACCCTGGACAAGTCGCCAGGTCATCGCAGGGCTGACACATAGACACAGACAACCATTCACACTCACATTCACACCTACAGTCAATTTAGAGTCACCAGTTAACCTAACCTGCATGTCTTTGGACTGTGGGGGAAACCGGAGCACCCGGAGGAAACCCACGCGGACACGGGGAGAACATGCAAACTCCACACAGAAAGGCCCTCGCCGGCCCCGGGGCTCGAACCCAGGACCTTCTTGCTGTGAGGCGACAGCGCTAACCACTACACCACCGTGCCGCCCCGGTAATAGGATATTACTTTATAATGATTTATATAATTATGTATTTATAATTATATGTTATATAATATATTTATATATTAAACAAAACTAACTAACTAAACTAACAAAAAACTAACTTTTTAGGTTAAATAGGCCCAGATGATACCGTATATGCATGATTATGACAGGAGGGGGCGTGGTATCATGATGGTGGCTCTCCATCGTGATGGATGACCACCATCGTCGATGGACAATGGCATCGTCTATCGGCACAGCCCTAATGACCATTCAGTTTATCAGAATCAGAATCAAGTTTGTTGCCAAGTACGCTCTCACATACAAGGAATTTGCTTTGGTGATTGGTGTTTGAACAGTTAAGATAGAAGAATTTAGCAAGGACAAAAAGTAGCTATATACCATATATATATATATATAAAAGAAATCGAAGAATCTGAAATATACAAATTTGAAAATGGACACAATTTAAGGGTTATGTGCATGAGTTGTTGGAGTCCAAGCTGCACACTATGTCTGGAATGTGCAAAAATAGGTCACATGATGAAGATGGAGAAGAGACATGATAAGAGTGCGTGAGAGGAAGAGAATATGTGTAATGTGCTAAGTCAATAACCAAGCTGTGCAGTGTGTGCCGGAATGTGCAATAAAGGTTTACAGAATGGAGATGTATGACATGACCATGAAATGTGCAAAATTGTGGTTCAGAGACGATGTGCATTAATGTCACAGATTGAAGTGTGAGGTTAGAGTCAGTGGGGGTCTCTGACCTTATTGATGAGGCCAGCTGCAGCGGGGGAAAAGCTGGCCTTATGGTGTAAGGTTTTGGTTCTAATGGACGGCAACCTCCTACCAGAGGGGAGTGGTTCAAAAAGTATGTGTCCGGGGTGAGGGGGTCGACCACAATCCTTTCTGCTCTCCTCAGGGTCCTGGACTTGTACAGGTCCTGAAGAGATGGAAGGTTGCAGCCAATTGTCCTCTCAGCAGAGCAAATGATGCACTGCAGTCTGTCCTTGTCTCTGGCAGTGGCAGCAGCGTACCAGACGGTGATGGAGCAGGTGAGGATGGGCTCAATGATGGTGGTGTAAAAGTGCACCATCATTGTCTTTGGCAGATCAAACTTCTTCAACTGCTGCAGGAAGAACATCCTCTGCTCTGCTTTCTTGGTGAGAGAGCAGGTATACGTCTCCCACTTAAGGTCCTGGGTGATTATAGTGCCCAGAAAGCGGAAATACGCCACAGAGGTTACTGGGGAGTCAAACAGGGTGATGGGGGAGGGTGTGGCAGAGCTCCTTCTGAAGTCTACAATCATCTCTGCTGTCTTAGAGCATTGAGCTCCAAGTTGTTCTGCCTGCACCAGGACACCAGATGGTCTTTAATCTTCCACCTCTAGGCAGACTCATCCACATCAGAGATGAGTCCAATGAGGGTGGTGTTGTCTGCGAACTTTAGGAGCTTGACAGACTGATGACTGGAGGTGCAGCTGTTGGTGTACAGGGAGAAGAGTAGAGGAGAAAGGATGCAGCCTTGGGGGGATCTGATGCTGATGGTTTGGGAGTCAGAGACATTTCCCCAGCTTCACATGCTGCTTCCTGTCAGACAGGAAGTCGGTGATCCATGTGCAGGTGGAGTCAGGCACGTTCAGCTGGGAGAGCTTGTCCTGCAGAAGAGCCGGGCTGATTGTGTTGAAGGCAGAACTGAAATCCACAAACAGGATCCTAGCATAGGTTCCTGGGGGGTCCAGGTGCTGGAGGATGAAGTGAAGAGCCATGTTGACAGCATCGTCTGCCGATCTGTTTATCAGAGAAAGATGCAAAAGCCAATATCTGTGATGGCATGGAGGTGCATCAGTGCCCACAGTCTGGGTGAGCTGCATGTGCGTGAAGGTACCATTGATATATTGGGGCATATATTGGGATTTTAGAGAGACATATTCATCAAGGCAACATGTCTTCCAGGGAAGTCCATGCTTATTTCAGACAGTGCCAGGCCTCATTTTGCATGGGCTACAACAGCGTGGCTTCGTAGACACAGAGTGCGTGCGCTTGACTGGCCTGCTGCCAGTCCAGATCTGTCTCCTTTTGAGACTGTATGGCACATCATGAAGGGGAGAATCAGACAATGGTGACCATGGACTGTTGAGCAGTTGAAGTCTTGTATCAAGACAGAATGGACAAAAATTCCAATTGCAGAACTGCAACAATTAGTATCCTCAGTTCCCATACGATTAAAAAGTGTTATTAAAAGGAAAGGTGATGTAATACAATGGTAATAATGCCTCTGCCCCAACTTTTTTTGGGTGTGTTGCAGGCATCAGATTTTAACTTCATTTATATTTACAAAATACAATTCAGTTGGTCAGCAAAATTATTGAAAATCTTTTCTTTGCACTTTTGTCAGTTAACTAAAGGTTCATGTGAAATTAAGAAATCCCAGATTTTTGTTTTTACTGCATTTTGGAAAACATCCCAACTTTTCTGGAAATGGGGTCAGTAGTCAAAATACAGAAAAACCTATGAATGAGTAGGTGTGTCCAAACTTTTAATTGGTACTGTATGTGTTCATATTGTGTGTGGATTTTTGTTGGCTGAATGTAAATCTGAAAGGAAGAAATACGGTGGACAGATGGATATCTATTTTAAGTTGGGACTGTAAGTGGAAAGGTAATTATTCAATTTTGGGAAATTGTGTAGTTCTGAAAATAGCTTCAGAGGCTCAGTAGAGTTAAAATTAAATATTAGTTATTTTCTCTCGTGACTGTATGTTATGTCTAGACTGCATGTTGGATGTTGTGGAGTCCCATTTTTTTATTGCATGTAACTACACTTAAAGTAATATCATCCAGCAAGTATAAGCTTATCGTATGATCTGTGGATGGATGGTCTTTAACTGAGCTTTCAGGCTCAGCTGTGTCCATTATTAATAATGATTCATCTAATTGGTGTTTGAAATCACGTTTCCAGACTCTTCAAGTCAGCTTTTAGTCTTGTGTGTTAGTGTTAGAGGTGGATTCTGTTACATTTTTCCAAGAGAACATGCTCCTCTAAACAGGGTTAGTTTGATTATGTCAGTGCATTCCAATTAATGTGATAAATCCAATGGGTGTGCGTAATATAACCTTCATATCTGCTGCTGTGGAAGGAAAAAGGAGATGCAATGACTGGATCTGTTTTCATATTCAAGCCGTATAGGGTTACTGGATCACCATCTTTTCCGTCCTTTCAGATAGGTTGGGCCTTTTCAAACTAACTGCAATTTATCCTTGTGGTTTAAGCAATTATGCCATTGAAAATATCTGATGTTTCAGGAAATATACTTTATTTTCAGACTATTGTCTTCTTTCATAACACTTTCATGTTTAAGGAAATTCAAGGAAAGTGAAGAAAAAAAGGGTGAAGAGTGACAGTTGTGGCTGGTTGTAATATTACAACCCCAATTCCAAAAAGGTTGGGACACTGTGTAAAACATAAATAAAATCAGAATATGAAGATTTGCAAATCATGGAAACCCTGTATTTCATTGAAAATAGTACAAAGACAACGTATCAGATGTTGAAACTGAGAAATTTTATTGTTTTTTGAAAAATATATGCTCATTTTGAAGTTGATGTCAGCAACACATTTCAGAAAAGTTGGGACAGGGGCAACAAACTACTGAAAAAGTTGTGTGCACAGTTCAAAAGCCAGCATCTGTGATGGTATGAGGGTGCATTAGTGCACATGATATGGGTAACTTGTGAATCTGGGAAGGCATCATTAATGCTGAATGATATATACACGTTTCAGAGCAATATGCTGCCATCCAGACAAAATCTTTTTCAGGGAAGGCCTTCCTTCTTTCAGCAAGACAATGCCAAACCGCTTTCTGTACATATTAAAACTGCATGGCTCTGTCGTAAAAGAGTCCAGGTGCTAAACTGGCCTGCTGCAGTCCAGATCTGCCTCCCATTTAAAACATTTAGCGCATTATGAAGCACAAAATATGACAAAGGAGACCCCGAACTGTTGAGTAACTGAAATTGTATATCGGGTAAGAATGAGACAACATTTCTCTTTCAAAACTACAGCAATTGGTCTCCTCAGTTCCCAAACGTTTACAGAGTGTTGTTAAAGGTAGAGGTGATACAGCACAGTGGTAAACATGCCCCTGTCCCAACTTTTTTGAAATGTGTTGCTGACATCTAATTCAAAATGAGTATATATTTTTCAAAAAACAGTAAAATTTCTCACTTTCAACGTTTAATAAGTTGTCTTTGAACTATTTTCAATGAAATATAGGGGTTCCATGATTTGTGAATTGCCGCATTCTGTTTTTATTTACAGTTTACACAATGTCCCAACTTTTTTGGAATTAGGGTTGGAGATAGGAGAGCTAAAATCTATCAAAATATCTATCAATAGCTTGACAAGGAAATGATTAGAATTGAGCAATACATTATATCATAAGGTGAAATGGTTAGCAAAATAAGAGTGATAGAAGGGCAAACTTACAGACAGTTAAGGGGCAGCTGCTTTTGTGTTTTGTGAAACTTGCTGAACAGAAACATTTTAAGCAACACATTACTTCTGTAATTTGTCCTTTTGTGTAATTTGTACTTTGATTGAATAATGTGTACATCGTTTAGTTACTTTCAGCTTCATATCCAAATACATTTTTTTGGGAAAAAAGGATGATAGAGTAAATAATCTACCATGGTCATGTACAGTAAACCCACAGCTGTGTCCCAAATGCACCTTTACAATCATGGCATGCACTCACCGGCCACTTTAATAGGAACTTGTTCTTGATTCTAAGGTTCCTGTTCTTGGCTGGCAGGAGTGGAACCCAATGTGTTCTTCTGCTGTTGCATGCTGAGATGCTTTTCTGTTCACCACGGTTGTAAAGAGTTGCTATGAGTTGCTATATCCTTCCTGACAGCTTGAACCAATTTGGTAATTTTCCTCTGACCTCTCTCATCAACAAGGCGTTTCCACACACAGAACTATCGCTCACTCAATGTGTTTTTGTTTTTCGAATCATTCTGTGTAAACTCTAGAGACTGTTGTGTATGAAAACCCCAGGAGATCAGCAGTTTCTGAAATACTCAAACCAACACCCATGCCACAGTGAAAGTCACACTTTGAGATCACAATTTTCCCCATTCTGATGGGGAAAACTGATGCTTGCATTGTGCTGCTGTCAAGGGATTGGCTGATTAGAGAACTGCATAAACCAGCAGGTGTATGGGTGTTCCTAATACAGTGGCCGGTGAGCGTATGGGGTGTTACAAACGTGTCAGTCACATGGATATCAGCCCAAATGGATAAAGTCTAAGGGGTGTCTCGCCCTGTGTAATCACTTCACATGACTGTCATATCTGTTAACAGCAAATATTCTGACGTAGATATCAAAAACGAAACATTATATAGAATTTTTAAAGCTCTGGTATCCCATTTATACCATCAGCCACTGGACAGGAATAAACAAGGCAGTATTTGATCAGTTTTAATTCGCTTTACACAGATGAAACCAACAAAGAAATCTAAAGTGCTACAGCCCTGACCGGTTTTGTTTATTTTTTTTGTACTGTGACATCATAGTAGTTCACATGGATATAAAATAATTACAGACATTCCGATGTACCACACCATGAATGTGTTTTGAACATATACATGTCCAATGTGTTTTTACTGTAGTTAACCACACTCACAATATCAGTGAAAGAAGTGACACATCATATTTATCACGCTTATCATACCAAACTCGCTGGCAAAAAAAGCTAAGATTTAGGCTTTGTCTCAATTTGCGTACTTCTGTGAGTAAATTTCTGTGTAGTTCACCATGCATGCCATGTACTACATAGTGCATGAAGTGTGACAGAGTAGTGTTGTCTCAAATTGAAAATGGCAAGTTGTGCACTTACTGGAAATGATGATCACAACATTTTACCATGATTGTCTCACACCTCACCAAAAAATATCTGACAGCTTTTTTTGCTCACCTTTTAAAAATGACATGAAAATTGCATTGGCGTCAACGACGTGCTCTCTTCCAGCCGGCTGAAAATAGGTTAGCGGTCCGTCCTCTCCCATTACATAGCCAAGATGGCGACCATTGAGGGTACGAAGTGTGCAGAGTTGCACACTCAACATTTTGAATACACCATCTGGGTACTCCAAGTTGCTGTCCTTGTCAGTGTGAACACACTTCCTTCCTTCCTTCCTTCCATCCATCCATCCATCCATCCATCCATCCATCCATCCATCATCTATAGCCGCTTAACCTGTTCTACAGGGTCACAGACAAGCTGGAGCCTATCCCAGCTGACTATGGGCGAGAGACAGGGTACACCCTGGACAAGTCGCCAGATCATCGGAGGGCTGACACATGGAGACACACAATCATTCACACTCACATAGTCAAGTCCAACATGGCGACATCTGCTAAATGTCAAAAAACGTGCACAGAGCGAAACATCAGTTTCAGCGAGCTACCGTGCCAAACCATAACTCCACGATTTTTACGAAGATGGTGGGATTCTATTCTGCAAATTTTGTCAGCACAGTGTGGACTATAGACGTGTCAACACGGTGAAAGATCATCTCGGTTTGTGGAAACATGTCGCAGCCAAATCTCGGGCCATGCATTGCAAGTCGACATCCAAGCAAACAACGATTACTTCTTTGATGTTAAAAGCAGTGACATCAAAAAACATGCATGAAGAGTTTATGATTTTTTGAAAGCGCTAGTTACAGCTGACATCTCCCTCTATAAAGTAGAGAGACTGAAGCCATTTCTTCCCAAACACTGTCCTCATGGGGGTCTGTACCTCAACAGTCTACGCTATGACAGGTGTACTTGCCAAGGCTATTTGAGGAGCACATCGCACAATTAAAAACCATCCTCAAAGATCAGTCAGTTTATATAATTGTTGATGAAGCTATCGATGTCAGGGATAAGTCCATACTTATCCCTGGGGTGCAAGATAAAGTCTATCTTGTTGATTGTGTCACACTGCAATCACAGCACTGTGAGTTAGACCATTGTCCATGCCATACATCAGGATAATGTTCAGCAGTGTTGTAGTTGAGTCACTAAACCTCGAGTCTGAGTCCAGGCTCGAGTCCCCAGTGTTCAAGTCTGAGTCAAGTCTAAGTCATTAAAGAAAATTTCAAGTCGAGTCCGAGAACATGACTCCGAGAACATGACTCCAACCGCACCATTTGACAGTGGCTGTTGCTGCCTTTATGTGAAAGTGTCTCTGCTACTGTGTTGGACTAACATAACTGCCTGACTGCCCCATTTTAGTTAATAGGCTACAGATAAACAGCTTGTTCATTGCTCAGCAAGCCCCGCCCACTATCAACAGGGCAAATAACATGAGAGACGGTTAACACTCGCTAGTTCATCAGTCACCAAGCAAGCCCCGCTATCAAGAGGGCAATGAACATAGCATGTCACTTTCTTTTCTGGGTGGAGTCTTGCCAAATGGCGATTGAAGTTCGAGGTTGTCCTCGTCGTCTCCTCGATAGTTCTTCTACATATGGAACACACAGCAGTGCATTTTTTTCCCACTGCACGAGAAGTCTGTATAAGCAAAGCGGACAATCCTAGGGGCTTCTCTCCAGGCATTTTAACGGCATTAACGTTAGTTTGTTCCTGAACATGATGTATGAACAGGTGAATGTGCATTCTCTTGCACGAAATTAGTATAAAAATTAATGTAGATATAAATATCTTATGCAAAGCTGCTTTGCGACAGTGTCTATTGTTAAAAGCACCATACAAGCAAATTGACTAGTGGACCACAGTGATTATGGTAGCACCAACCCATAATATCCAAATCGAGGACATTTAAAGCAGTAGAGAGTCTTTCCCAGAGAGCAACAACTCCTCCAGGAATGCACAGAAATCTCATAAGAACTTCAGGCCTCTTCAACCTCAGCCAGTCTCAGCATTCTTGCTGTTTTATTGATGCACGATGTTCACTGGTGAAATGGTCAGGATTTACATGTGAAGTGGAAACAAATGTTGCCCACCAGTCCTTTATTATCCCTCCTACCCTCCCAAATGTCCATATATGCTCTCAGGATGGTGTCAAGGACTGGCCGAGTTTTAACTTGCCACAGTTAGCGATCATAACAATACAGTAAATGCATGAAGAAGTTGATTAAATACCACTGGCATTGATTGATGTTTAGTACCAAACAACAAAATGAAAATTCAACCACAAATGGAGCTGTGTTGGCATTTTAGTCAGGATGGTTTGATTGATGACAGTGGTTTGGGGGGCAGGGATTTCTATAGTCACAGGATGAAGCATTGAAGCTCATTATTCCAGGTCAGTAGGTTTCAACCCTCTTACTGGAGTATTTCTTCTTTGCATAATTTAGTGGGTTCTGTAACACACACACACACATGTTTGTCTTCCTGTATTGCGAAAACCTTCTCCTGACATAGTTATTTAGGCAGCTAATGCTATGCCTACTCCTAAATTTGTCCTTATACAAACACACAGATGCATACACAAATTCAGAAATGGTTTGTTATTTATCGGAATGGCTCCCATCTTCCATCAAAGTTCCTGTTTATTAAAAAAAAAGATTTTGTGTTCTCGGACAGTGTAAAAATCTCCAAAAGCTCATGCAATTCCATTTCACACTTCATTACAGTGCAATATATACAGTATTGCAAATGTATCTTATCATAGTGATATATATATATTCTATCCACATTCACTGGATATGAGCACTCTGATTGGCTACTCTACTACGAGGATATCAGCTCATATTGCTGGGTTTCACGTGACATCACATCTGTCTCATTAGTTACTCAAAACTTTAGCTGGTGGTCTCCCAAAGCTCAGTTGACAAAGCGTTTGTACGGAGAAGGTGCATTGCTCGCATGAAAAATGCCTTACGCTTGTGTTGTTTTAGGTTGTTTGAATCGATCAAACCGTGAAACTGATAAAAGTTTCTTCAGGGTTCCCTATGAACTAATAAAAAAGGGTGAACGAACACAGGATTTCACAAAAAGACGTGGAGAAAGGTGGCTTTTGAACTTCTCACTGAAATCGAAGGGAGCCGAGTCGAAGCATGCTCAAGTTTGCAGTGATCACTTGGTGAAAGGTTTGTATTTCCCTCTCAGCTACATCCTTAGTGTTTTCCAAGTACTTTTCTTGCTTTGTGTCGTTATTTTACAGTACTTTTTTTAGTCCCGAAGTGCTAAAGTCCCCAGCTGTTTCTTTGTTCACTCCTCACAAAGTCCATATGCATGAAGGTCGCGACAAAATTCTTCCCCTGCCATACAGTTACAATGCGCCGTGATCACTTCTCCGTCTTGTTTAACTAAGATCCAGGTCTTTAAAGGGGTTTCTGATTATCTTTGTGAATGATTTACTCAAGAGATAAGAGCCAACACAAGTGAGAATCAAGCAAACTGTTTGTTAGGGTTTTGCTGGGAATCGAACCCAGGTCGCTGGTGTAGTAATCCAGCAAACCCCCACTAGGCCACCAGGGGAATGACTGAAGTGCAGAGGAGTGAGGCGAAAGTAGAATAGAAAAAACAGTTTATTTACAATGCAAAAATCCAAGGCAAAAAACAAAAGTATAATCCAAACGCTCAGAAGATATACGGGAAAAAATAAAAAATCCAAAAGTTCAAAGTCAAAACAAAAAGCCAAAAAATAAAAGAAAAGGCAAAAATCCAAACGCTTAGAAGATCCAAAATGGTAAATACAAAGTCCAAAAAGTCCATAAGAAAGCAAAGTACAAAAGACCACAAAGACAAAGGCAAGGAACATGGAACAGAGGTCTCTAGTGATAACAGCACAGCACAAAGACTCCGTGGCTAGGGACCAAACTGAGGAAGTATTTATACACAGGGAAATTAAGAAACTGGGCGGGGCAGGAAATAAAGAACAGGTGGGGTAAAAGGCACATGGAAACAGGCAATCAAAACAAACGCAAAACACAGAAGTGGTGGCGGCTTCTAGAGGCCAAAACAAACATGACAAGATAAAGCAATAACAGCGGCCTCTAGAGGCCAAGACAGTCCCCAGTCCTAACAGGACCCCCCCCCAAGGAGCGTCTCCTGACGTTCCCAGGGCGATCCGGATGGGCCGAATGGAAGTCCTGACACAGTTCCTTGTCTAACACGTCCCGAGCGGGAACCCAGCAGCGCTCCTCAGGGCCATAGCCCTCCCAGTCCACTAGATATTGGAGCCCACCGCGGACCTGGCGGGAGTCAAGCAGGCGGCGGACAGTGAACACAGTCTGACCCTGGAAGATGCGGGGGGGCGGGGGATTCCTATGGGCAGGGGCATACGTGGACGACAGTATGGGCCGCAACAGGGAAACATGGAATGTGGGGTTGATCCTTAGAGTCCGGGGCAACTGGAGCCGGTAGGCGACAGGGTTCACCCTGCGCACAACCTTGAAGGGGCCAATGTAGTGAGGAGCAAGCTTGCGGTTCTCCACCCGCAGCGGAAGGTCCTTGGCGGACAGCCAAACCCGCTGCCCAGGGCGGAAAACATGGGCAGGCCTTCTATGGCGGTTGGCCTGAGTCTGGTTGGCCCTGGAAGTCTGGATGAGGGTCCTCCTGACCTTGTTCCAGGTCTTGCGACACCGTCTCATGTACTGGTTGACCGAGGGCACCCCAGCGTCCTCCTCCTGGTCCGGAAACAGAGGTGGCTGGAACCCGAATTGGCACTGGAATGGCGACAACCTGGTGGCCGATGACTGCAGGGTGTTGTGAGCGTACTCCGCCCATGGCAGCCAGGTGCTCCATGATGTCGGGTTATCCATCACCAGGCCTCGCAGGGTGGTTTCCAGGTCCTGGTTGAGCCTCTCCGTCTGGCCATTGGACTGGGGGTGGAACCCAGAGGAGATTGCTGGCAGTGGCCCCGATGAGCTTGCAGAACCCATGCCACACTCGAGAGGAGAACTGGGGCCCCCGGTCTGAGACGATGTCCTGTGGGAGACCAAAGACTCGGAAGACATGGGTAAATATAAGTTTAGCTGTTTCAAGGGCAGAAGGGAGCTTGCACAGTGGTATGAAGCGGCAGGCCTTAGAGAATCTGTCGACTATGACCAAAATGACAGTGCTACCTTGAGAGTCTGGAAGGCCTGTGATGAAGTCGACCGCCACATGGGACCAGGGACGCCGGGGAATAGGCAGAGGATGCAGGAGGCCCTGGGGACGCTGTCGTGGGTTCTTGGTTCTGGTGCACACATCACAGGACAGGACGAATGACCTCACTTCCTTCTCCATGCTCGGCCACCAGAAGCGTCTTTTCAAGAAGTCCAGGGTCCTCCGAGCTCCTGGGTGGGCGGTGAGAGGGGACGAGTGACCCCACTGGAGAACCTTGGCCCGGGCTTGACGAGGGACGTACAAGAGGCCCGGTGGCCCCGTCCCAGGACCGGGGTCCTGGCGTTGAGCTCATTGGATGACCTCCTCGACACCCCAGCGGACAGGGGCCACAATCCAGGACACAGGGATAATAGGCCCAACTTCACTCTCCCTGTTGGTGGCAGAGAACAGCCTGGAAAGCGTGTCAGGTTTGGTGTTCTTAGAGCTGGGGTGGTACGATAGGGTGAAGTCGAATCGACTGAAAAACAAGGCCCACCTAGCCTGTCGTGGGTTCAGTCTCTTGGCTTGCTGGAGGTACTCCAGGTTCTTGTGGTCCGTCCAAACCAGGAATGGATGTTGCGCTCCCTCCAGCCAGTGCCTCCACTCCTCAAGGGCCAGTTTAACCGCTAGCAGTTCTCGATCTCCCACATCATACCGGGACTCCGCAGGGCTCAGGCGGTGGGAGAAGTATGTGCAGGGGTGTAACTTTCCTTCTGAGCGTTGAGAGAGAACTGCGCCGACACCACTGTTCGAGGCGTCCACCTCCATGATGAACAGTTGGGAAGTGTCCGGGAGGACCAGAATGGGTGCCGTGGAAAAGCGGTGCTTGAGGTCCTTGAACGCCTTTTCCGCCTGAGGAGACCAGACATAAGATCCACCAGTCTTTTTGGTGAGATCCGATATGGGTGCTGCTACAGAACTGAAGTTCCTGACAAACTTGTGGTAGAAGTTAGCGAATCTTAAGAACTGCTGAGCTTCTTTCATGGACTTGGGAGTAGGCCAGTCCCGGACGGCCAGGGTCTTGGCTGGGTCCATTTGGAGTTGTCCCGTCCGTACAATAAAACCCAGGAAGGAGACCTCGGGGACATGAAACTCGTATTTCTGGGCCTTAGCAAACAGATTGTTCTGTAGTAGCCTCTGGAGGACTTGGCGGACATGGTGGTGGTGCTCCTGTAAGGTCTTGGAAAATATCAAGATGTCGTCGAGGTAGACGAAAACGTACTGGTTAATCATATCCCTCAAAACGTCGTTGATAAGGGCCTGAAAAACAGCTGGTGCGTTGGTGAGTCCGAAGGGCATCACCTGGTATTCGTAGTGCCCAGACGGGGTGTTAAAGGCAGTCTTCCACTCGTCTCCCTGTCAGATACGGATGAGGTGGTATGCGTTCCGTAAGTCCAACTTGGTGAAGACAGTGGCGCCTTGGAGCAGGTCGAACGCTGTGGACATCAGCGGAAGGGGATAGCGGTTGCGCACAGTGATCTTGTTAAGGCCTCTGTAATCAATACACGGCCGGAGCCCCCCATCCTTCTTGCCGACAAAGAAGAAGCCGGCACCAGCGGGTGAGGTGGAGGGTCGAATGAACCCAGAGGCCAGAGCATCCTTGATGTACTCCTCCATGGCCTTGTGTTCTGGCTGAGAGAGGGAAAACAGTCTGCCATGAGGAGGGGTAGTCCCAGGGAGCAAGTCGATGGCACAGTCGTAGGCACGGTGCGGAGGAAGAACGGCAGCCCTGCTCTTGCTAAAAACTTCTTTCAGATCCTAGTACTCTGTGGGAACTTGAGATAACTCAGTGAGATCAGGAGGCTCGGCAGGAGACACAGGAGAGCTAGAGAGCAGACAAGAGACATAGCATACAGGACCCCATTCCACAACCTAGTCTATGCGAGGGTTGTGGCAGGTAAGCCAAGGAAGGCCTAGAATAACTAGGAACTCTGGTGAATGAATCAGGTGCAGGGATATTTCTTCTTTGTGACCTTGAGACTGGAGAAAGACTGGAGAAGTTACTTGGGTGACTCTTCCGTCACCTAAAGCTTGGCCATCCAGAGCAGACACAGACAGCGGGACTTCAAGAGGTGCAGTAGGGACATTGATTCTTTGGGCGAAGTGGACATCCATAAAGTTTCCCGCCGCCCCGGAGTCTAACAAGGCCTGGCAAGAGTGGACGGACTCACACCAGGAGATGGAGACCGGGATGTAGACTCCTTGGCCAGGAAGTTCGGGAGAGAGGGTAGGCCCCGTCACAACCCTCCCTCGGCTGGACGGGGTGGTCCTTTTCCCAAGAGCTCGGGACATGATGCTCGGAAATGGCCAGGCTTGCCACAGTAGATGCAGCACTTGTCCCTCCTTCTGTGCTCCCTCTCAGATGCGGAGAGACAAGTACGGCCCACTTGCATGGGCTCCGGACAGTCACTGGAGGAGGTAGACGGACTCCAGGTTGAGGCAGTGAGGCAGGGGAAGCTTAGGACTTGGCGGTGCTCTCTAATCCTATTGTCAAGACGAATGGCATGTAAGATCAGTGTTTCGAGGTCACTTGGGCATCCGATAGAGGCCAGACCATCTTTGGTGGGGTCAGACAGACCATGGTGGAAGGCTGAAACCAGGGCAGTCTCATTCCATCCACTGACTGCTGCGAGCATCCGGAACGAGATGGCGTAGTCTTCAACGCTTCCTCCCTGCCGGATGGACATGAGCTTCCTGGCTGCATCTTTACTGATGTCCGCCTGATCGAAAACACGAAGCATCTCCTCTGTAAACAGCTTGAAATCAGAACACTCGGGTCCCTGTCTCTGCCAGATGGCTGTTGCCCAAGCTCGTGCCTTATCAGCTAACAAAGTTATCACAAATGTAATCCGTAGTGTAGGTGGTAGGCTGGAGCTCAAAGGTGAGTTGGCACTGGGTAAGGAACTCCCAGCACTCACTGTGCTTGCCGTCATACCTCTGTGGTGCAGGAAGGCAGGGTTCGCGAGGTGAAGGAGGCAGCATGGCAGGAGGCACTGGAGCCGCTGGTGGAGCAGGGGGCAGAGGAGTCAGCTGTGCCAGGGTTTTCCCAATTTGCTGAAGCTGTACCTCGTGACAAGCAAGGGCCTCACGTTGGCTTGCAAGTGTTCGTCCATGGTAGCTCCGAAGCGTGTTAAAGCAGCTGTAATTCCCTGAAGGTTAGCTGGGTAGACAGTTGACGAAGCCTCTGCTGAGTCAGTCATGACAGAGTCTTTCTGTTAAGGTTTTGCTGGGAATCGAACCCAGGTCGCTGGTGTAGTAATCCAGCAAACCCCCACTAGGCCACCAGGGGAATGACTGAAGTGCAGAGGAGTGAGGTGAAAGTAGAGTAGAAAAAACAGTTTATTTACAATGCAAAAATCCAAGGCAAAAAACAAAAGTATAATCCAAACGCTCAGAAGATATACGGGAAAAAATAAAAAATCCAAAAGTTCAAAGTCAAAACAAAAAGCCAAAAAATAAGAAAAGAAAAGACAAAAATCCAAACGCTCAGAAGATCCAAAATGGTAAATACAAAGTCCAAAAAGTCCACAAGAAAGCAAAGTACAAAAGACCACAAAGACAAAGGCAAGGAACACGGAACAGAGGTCTCTAGTGATAACAGCACAGCACAAAGACTCCATGGCTAGGGACCAAACTGAGGAAGTATTTATACACAGGGAAATTAAGAAACTGGGCGGGGCAGGAAATAAAGAACAGGTGGGGGTAAACGGCACATGGAAACAGGCAATCAAAACAAACACAAAACACAGAAGCGGTGGTGGCCTCTAGAGGCCAAAACAAACATGACAAGATAAAGCAATAACAGCGGCCTCTAGAGGCCAAGACAGTCCCCAGTCCTAACACTGTTGTTTGTTTACACTTCAACTTGCAGCGCTTTGTTGTAAAGATGCGAACAAAAAGCTTAAAAAAAAACACTTACATGGGCAAAAACAATACAGGATTCATTCGGCAGTGACTTGATACCGGGGTCCTTTACCCAGCCGCATGCAAAAAAGTTGTAAGCCTCCGTACTCTTCCACGCTTTCATCTGTTTTGCGGTGTAGAAGGACGTCTGCAACACCAGATAGTTCGAGATGTCGGGGAACTCGACTGAAGGGTAATTTTCGAGATCGGATGACAAATCCTTCTTTCCCAGACTGTAGGGGTCGATTCCATTGCACATAGCAATCTTCTGAATATATCTAAAGCCAGCAGTGGCTTCTAGATTACGAGCGTACTCTGATAAGTTATTGCTAGTTGTTTGCACTACGGCAGCCGTTTAGACCACCAGCTATTTCACTTCTGGTAAAACCGCGAAGAAAAGTCATGTGACTGAAACCCAGCAATACCGTGAGTAGAAAAAAACAAAATGGCGGAACGTTTTGCTGAACCAACCGAGGACGAAATAAAAACTCTAATCGAAAACAAAACCCCTCCAAAATAAAAAAAAAGCAGCAAAATATGGAATGAATGTATTTGATGGTAAGAACATATCTTTTTTTATTTTTCAAGAATTATTATTCTCGCATTTTTCACAAATTGCTCCTGTCATTTTTCCGGTTTGTTTACATTCTAAGTGGAAATTATTTTGTTGGACGTTTTGTAGAAAGTTTTTATTTATTGAATTTGCAAAAAATAAAAATGCTCTGTTTCTCAAAATCCAGTGAATGTGGATAGAACAAAACAGTTATTCCACTCAATCTTGTCGTATACGGCTTATAGCTGTCAGCTCATGTGCAACTTGATTTCATGCAATAACTGTTAAATATTCTGCAGAGTATTCTATTGACATTTTATTATATTTATTATATTCTATTTAACTCTATTTTTACTACTTTACCTGCTCTCCCCCCCAAGCTATACTACTTATGGAGCATTGCACTAAGCATTTCACTGCATGTTGTACTATGTGGTTAGTGACAAATAAATCACTGTGATTGTGTATGTGACAAATAGAATTTGAATTTTAGTGACTGACTTAAGATAGTGTTTTTGTAATATAGTAGGTTTATATAATTAATCATATTGTAATCATGGTCATGACTGTGGTTTCTTCAGTTACTTGAGGAAATGCAACTGCTCTGGTGCGTTAAAGCACAAACTGTCCACCCGTCTCTCTGATGAGGCCACAAGACAAAAAAGTCTCGTTTTATAAGGAATGTCGGAGATGTTGTAAATGGGGGATTAGTGTGATTATGGTATAAAATCACACTATTATTCTCCTTGGTGCCTAAAATATACAATTCCAGTGAAAAGTTTGAACACACCTTCTAATTCAATGTTTTTTCTTTATTTTTATTAATTAAAAGTCACTTCATGTCTTAAAGTAATGATGGATGTCGTTTCTCTTTACTTGGTTGAGCGGTTCTTGACGTAATATGGATTACTACAGTTGTGGAATCGAGATATTTACTGTATTTTTAGTATTTACTGTTTGATCTCAAACACATTAAGAAGGCAAGAAATTTTACTAATTAACTTTTGACAATTTCGCCCGTAGTCAGCTGGGATAGGCTCCAGCTTGCCTGCGACCCTGTAGAACAGGATAAAGCAGCTAGAGATAACGAGATGAGATGAACTTTTGACGAGGCACCTGTTAATTGAAAAGCATTCCAGGTGATGACCTCATGAAACCGGTTAAGATAATGCCAATAGTGTGCAAAGCGTCATCAAGGTAAATGTTACTGTTTACCTGGCTACGCTGAAGAATCTAAAATATATTGTTTTTTAAACACTTTTTATCCCCTGCTGGCTGAAAGGCCTGAAGGGGGATTATGTCGTGGCGATGACTGTCCGTCCGTCCCGGGAAGGGTGCTCACCTTTTGAAATCAACTCCTCTCACAATTTTTGGAGGAATTTTACGAAACTTGGCAGGATTCTTTGCCATATGTCGGTAATACGCATATTCTAATTTCGTTCAGTTCAGTCGCATTTTACCAGAGTTACAGCCCTTGATTTCCAAACTTGTACTTTGACAATTTCATCAGGCTGTGCTTGTCTTCTGAAATGAACTCCTCTCACAATTATTGGAGGAATTTCACAAAACTTAGCAAAAAGCTTTGTTATATGTTGCTAATACGCATATTGCAATTTAGTTCAATTCGGTTGAATTTTTTTCAGAGTTAGGGCCCTTGATTACCAAACTAGTACTTTGGCAATTTCATTAAAGTGTGCTCGTCTTCTGAATGAAATTAACTCCTCTCACAATTTTTGCAGAAATTTTCTGAAACTTTGCAAAAGGCTTTGCTATATATCATAATGCACATATTACAATTTTGTTCAATTCAGTCACATTTCAGAGTTATGGCCCTTGATTACCAAACTTGTACTTCGACAATTTCATGAGGGTGTCTTAAGCACTTATAGCATAGATATAGTTGTCAGCAGGGGATATTGTGTTCTCAGAGCACTCTTTTTTTTTGGGGGGGGGGGGGGGGGGGGCTTTTTTCACCTTTATTGGATAGGACAGTGTAGAGACAGGACAGGAAATGAGCGGGAGAGAGACAGGGAGGGATCGGGAAATGACCTCAGGTCGGAATCGAACCCGGGTCCCCGGATTTATGGCATGGTGCCTTAGCCACCTGAGCCACGACACCCCCTCTCAGAGCACTCTTGTTACCCCGCCCGCTACAGAGTAAGTGGGGTGAAGTATTGTTTTCCGTTAGGTTTCTTTGTTTCTTTGTTGTTGTTGTTTTGTAAACGATATTATGGGAAAACGGCTGGACCAATCTTCATGAAACTTTCAGGATAGATGGGCATTGGTCTCAAATAGAACGGCCAACATTTTGAGGGTCATCCGCTCAAGGTCAAGGTGACCAAAAAGGGAAAAAAAAAAGCTCTGAGCTCAGACTGCAGGAGCGCTGCCTCAGAAAGACTCCTCCCACAAACACGCTGATTGGATAACTACCTGCATCATTTGCATACACTGCTGTCATTGGATGGTTTCTTGGTTCGTTTACATTTGCAAAGGAAGGGGTTTTGGCCACGCCCACTTTTAAACCCCATTGATAAAAACTTCCCCGCTCTGTTGATTTATTATTATTACCTTGCACGCTATGGACTAGACTAAAGAAATCGCTTTCAGACATGTTTATGCTTATTACAGGGGGGAAAGTGTGTTCCACTGAGCTCTAGCGCCGAGCCATTTCCAGGAAATAAGAGTTTGGGTTGTGGCGACAGCGTGTATATGTCAGCCTCAGTTCAGAGGTTTCAGTCTCGAAAACTGTAAGAGGTAAAAGTAGAATAACATAAAGTACAGACACTTGGTATATTTTACTTCTGTGAATTTTAAATTGTTCATTTTTTGATTACGTGTCATCTTTGTGGCTACTGCCTCATAGAGTAAATATATATGCTATATTTACTGTATGGGCATGGTATCAGAAAACAATTTTATTCATAAGCAGTAGCCACCTGTACCCATAGGGTACCTATTTTTTTCACTATATTGTCCATCATAATTCATCATAAGGGGCGGTACGGTGGTGTAGTGGTTAGCACTGTCGCCTCACAGCAAGAAGGTTCTGGGTTTGAGCCCAGTGGCCGACAGGGGCCTTTCTGTGTGGAGTTTGCATGTTCTCCCCATGTTTGTGTGGGTTTCCTCCGGGTGCTCCGGTTTCCCCCACAGTCCAAAGACATGCAGGTTAGGCTAACTGGTGGCTCTAAATTGACCGTAGATGTGAATGTGAGTGTGAATGGTTGTTTGTCTTTGTGTGTCGGCCCTGCAATGATCTGGCGACTTGTCCAGGGTGTACCCCGCCTCTCACCCATAGTCAGCTGGGATAGGCTCCAGCTTGCCTGCGACCCTGCACAGGATAAGCAGTTATGGATAATGGATGGATAGATGGATATTCATCATAAGTGCTCCTGGGCGAGGTTTGTTTTGCCTGGCAACTTGTTTGTTGATCACATCATTCCATATATATTGCAGATGTTAATAGTTTTAATGTCTTCAGTATTGTTCTACAATGTAGAAAATCACAATACAGAATCAACTACAGTGGGGCAAAAAAGTATTTAGTCAGTCACCAATTGTGCAAGTTCTCCCATTTAAAAAGATGAGAGAGGCCTGTAATTTTCATCACAGGTATACCTCAACTATGAGAGACAAAATGAGAAAAAAAAAATCCAGAAAATCACATTGTCTGATTTTTAAAGAATTTATTTGCAAATTATGGTGGAAAATAAGTATTTGGTCAATAACAAAAGTTCATCTCAATACTTTGTTATATACTCTTTGTTGGCAATGACAGAGGTCAAACGTTTTCTGTAAGTCTTCACAAGGTTTTCACACACTGTTGCTGGTATTTTGGCCCATTCCTCCATGCAGATCTCCTCTAGAGCAGTGATGTTTTGGGGCTGTCGCTGGGCAACATGGACTTTCAACTCCCTCCAAAGATTTTCTATGGGGTTGAGATCTGGAGACTGGCGAGGCCACTCCAGGACCTTGAAATGCTTCTTACGAAGCCACTCCTTCGTTGCCCGGGCGGTGTGTTTGGGATCATTGTCATGCTGAAAGATCCAGCCACATTTCATCTTCAATGCCCTTGCTGATGGAAGGAGGTTTTCACTCAAAATCTCACAATACATGGCCCCATTCATTCCTTCCTTTACACGGATCAGTCGTCCTGGTCCCTTTGCAGAAAAACAGCCCCAAAGCATGATGTTTCCACCCCCATGCTTCACAGTAGGTATGGTGTTCTTTGGATGCAACTCAGCATTCTTTCTCCTCCAAACACGACAAGTTGAGTTTTTACCAAAAAGTTCTATTTTGGTTTCATCTGACCATATGACTTTCTCCCAATCCTCTTCTGGATCATCCAAATGCTCTCTAGCAAACTTCAGACGGGCCTGGACATGTACTGGCTTAAGCAGGGGGACACGTCTGGCACTGCAGGATTTGAGTCCCTGGTGGCGTAGTGTGTTACTGATGGTAGCCTTTGTTACTTTGGTCTCAGCTCTCTGCAGGTCATTCACTAGGTACCCCCGTGTGGTTCTGGGATTTTTGCTCACCATTCTTGTGATCATTTTGACCCCACGGGGTGAGGTCTTGCGTGGAGCCCCAGATCGAGGGAGATTATCAGTGGTCTTGTATGTCTTCCATTTTCTAATAATTGCTCCCACAGTTGATTTCTTCACACCAAGCTGCTTACCTATTGCAGATTCAGTCTTCCCAGCCTGGTGCAGGTTTACAATTTTGTTTCTGGTGTCCTTTGGCAGCTCTTTGGTCTTGGCCATAGTGGAGTTTGGACTGTGACTGTTTGAGGTTGTGGACAGGTGTCTTTTATACTGATAACGAGTTCAAACAGGTGCCATTAATACAGGTAACGAGTGGAGGACAGAGGAGCCTCTTAAAGGACATGGGACATGAAACATAAATGCACGCTATATCAGTTTCTTTCCATTAAAAATATGAAATAATTGCATCAACAAATACAAAATTATCTATTAAATTCAGCAAAATTGTTATATTCGTGATGATTATATGGCATTTCTGCTCGAGCTCCGATATGCATATTTTACAACCGGAAGAGCCGCTGTCACGTGATCATACGTCACAAAAACTTTCAGGTACAGCACAAGCGGGTAGATGAATATGGAGAAGTGTGAATCGTGATGATGACGAATGCGACAAAATAGTTTTTGTGTCTTGGATGACAAGAAAATTGTTTCGTTTTTAGAGTGTTTAACGTACATTGAACATCATGGTGTATTGCGACCTCCCAGTCAGTCAGACGCGCTGTTACTCCTGTTAGCAATGTAGCTAGGCTCAGCATGGCCAATGGTATTTTTTGGGGCTGTAGTTAGATGCGACCAAACTCTTCCACGTTTTTCCTGTTTACATAGGTTTATATGACCAGTGACATGAAACAAAGTTCAGTTACACAAATTGAAGCGTGGCGATTTTCTATGCTATGGAAAGTCCGCACTATAATGACAGGTGTACTAACACCTTCTGCGCGCTTCGACAGTGCATTGATACCTTCACTTGGAGTTGTAACATTATTTTTTAGACAGGGCGGACAGACCAGGGCATTCGCCCGCCTGGCCGTGCCCGACGAGGAGCGCTCTCAGCCGGCTTGGGAGGCAGACGGCAGCCCCTCCTGGAAGTGTGGTTTTACCATGGGCCTCATGCGGTAAAGATTAGTATTATAATTTTGGGTGTATCAATTATTGATTATCAATTCTGACTCGTTTTGCCATTTTGAATGTTTTCATCTCGGACTCTGGAAGCATTGTATCTCAGTCAATCTCGAAAAATATCAGCAAAAAAAAACCTAGCTTGCAACGGACTTTAGCTAGATCTATGATGAACTTTCAATGTATGATACAAAAATAATACTTCTTTCAACAGATCATTAGCCTTTGAGCAGAATTGTTTTTAACTTACCAGGATGTGTTATCGAGCCGACCGCTTTCAGTTTCATGGGGATTGAATGAACTCTCACTCTCAGAATCATCTCACCCGTCAGAGTAAAGACAAGATCTATGTTTATGTGAATTTCCAGCTATCGGTTCGAATTGATAGGGTCTAACTTCACATCTCTGTGAAACATCGGGAATGTTACTGTCGATGGTGTCCATTTCGGTAACCTGTTTACATTAGATACCCAAGCGCTGGCTCCTTGAAAAGTTTTTGTGACGTCACGGGTCACGTGACCGCTTAGCTAATTAACAAATCATTGTTTTACGCTGATGTATAAAAAAGTTGGATAATGTGATGATTTTCACATTTTTGACGCCCTGCAGTGATTTAGATGGCATTTCTTATGTCCTTTATACATAATTATACCCAGAAAAAAAATCCATGTCCCATGTCCTTTAAAGAAGAAGTTACAGGTCTGTGAGAGCCAGAAATCTTGCTTGTTTGTAGGTGACCAAATACTTATTTTACTGAGGAATTTACCAATTAATTCATTAAAAATCCTACAATGTGATTTCCTGGATTCTTTCCCCCCATTCTGTCTCTCACAGTTGAAGTGTACCTATGATGAAAATTACAGGCCTCTCTCATCTTTTTAAGTGGGAGAACTTGCACAATTGGTGGCTGACTAAATACTTTTTTGCCCCACTGTATGAATGAGTAGGGGTGTCCAAACTTTTGACTGGTACTGTATATTGATAAAGGTAATATAAAGTTCAAGTCTGTTTGTTCTTGTTGTAGCTTGATAATCCAATAAAGTTACTAAAAAAGGTCATGGCAGAATGCAACAACAATTTTCTGTTTTCAAATTAAAAGCCATGACCTGTCTGTGAATTCACAGAATTTGTTTCTTCCTGTTGCCAGTCTAATAACAGACATGTGAGTCATCAGTCTGCTGTAGATTAAATGACACGTTATTAAATCTCACATGTAAATTCTACTCAGCTGTCTCTTTCACTTATTGACGTTAAGCTGCTGGCATGAAAGGCTGATGAGTCTGTGGTTTTATGTGACTTCCCCTGACGCTCCCTCCCTTCATACCTCAGGAAACCTCTACCGGTCTACTAGGGCTGCCTGTGGCATGCTGGGCAATAACTTTCACATTGCATAAGAGGGAAAAATAAAACATCACCTGATCCCATCTTGTCAAGCAAACAGCTGAGAGAGTCGCATACATATAATTTGTCATTCGAGATGGTGTGTGAGTGTACTTGTGTCGACTGTCTGCATTTGCGTGGTCAAAATTCCTGTCAGTTCTTTCTGTATTTAGAAGTTCTTACTGTACTTATTTTTCAAATGCGCCATGCACATAGACATACTATATACGGATGACTTCGTCACTTCAGTGCTGAACTCCTCTTCCTACTTTTACAATCTGATCCTCATCAGAGATGGATTTGTAGTGGGTGCTTTTTCTTATCCTGTGCCACTCTTTTTCTTATTCAGTTGGCTTTGTGTTTTATTTGACCTGTTTGTTCGATTTAATACATGCTTACAACCAAGGTCAAATGTTTCATACACCTCAGCTAAAGCCAGTATCTCACTGGGCTGCGACCAGTTGGAGACACAACAATTGCGATAAAATATGCGAATTAGTGACAATTTTAACTTGGAATCACACTGAATTAATATTCGCATAATTTATCGCAATTGTTGTGTCTCCAACTAGTCGCAGGCTGTCGCAGCCCAGTGAGATACTGGCTGAACTCACACTTCCTGACTCACGGAAACTGACTTGAGAAGGGTTCGTGACGGCTTTGCGACACCAGCGACGCATTTGTGGCTATTTTGAGAGAAATTTTGTTGCACAAATTTTTTGAACATGTTCAAAATTTCAGTGACGAAGGAGCGACACTTTGCGACTCATGCGAGGAAATTGAGAAGCCCCGCGAATGTTTCAAGACACTTTTGAAACTCTCTCGCAAATGACGTTCGCAATTTGTCGCAAGCTGTTGCAGCCCAGTGAGATACTGGCTTTAAGATATTCAATCTCAGTTTTTCACAGCTCCACACATTTCATGTTACCATACATTTCATTTGGCAAGTCAGTTAGGGCAACTGCTTTGTTCACATCAAAGCTAATTTTAAAACAATTGTTGAGAGACAGATTAATTGCAGCTTTAATTCACGATATCAGAATTCTTTTGGGTTACAATTTACATACACCAAGTTGACTATCCGGGCGGTACAGTGGTGTAGTGGTTAGCACTGTCGCCTCACAGCAAGAAGGTTCTGGGTTTGAGTCCAGCACCTGACTGGGGCCTTTCTGTGTGGAGTTTGCATGTTCTTCCCATGTCTGTGTGGGTTTCCTCTGGGTGCTCCGGTTTCCCCCACAGCCCAAAGGCATGCAGGTTAGGCTAATTGGTGGCTCCAAATTGACCATGAGTATCAATGGTTGTTTATCTCAGCCCTGCAATGATCTGGCGACTTGTCCAGGGTGTACCCCGCCTCTCACCCATAGTCAGCTGGGATAGGCTCCAGCTTGCCTGCGACCCTGTACAGGATAAGTGGCTACGGATAATGGATGGATAATGGAAGAATCCCTGTGTCCGAAATCATTCAGTACTCACTGTATTGGACTATATTGTGAGTTTGCCATTTTGTAGTGCTGTACGAATGTATAGTGAGAATTATTACACCCTATATAGTGCACTTGTTGTATCCCACAATGCATCATGAAAAGTAGTGTACAACCGATGGTCACTAACCAAGCAATATATCCCATCATGCATTGCGGTCACACTGAAAGAAAAAAGTGTATTGGGGTGAATGGATGGGGGAAGAAACATATTATAAAACAGACATTCAACTACAATTAAAAATAGTAAGAGAATAGAAAAAAAGCTAAAATAGAATAAGGCAGATAAAATACAAGAATAAAAGTTACAGTGCAAAGCCTCAAATTTGATTTAATAAAAGGCAGTGGCAAAGAAGAAAGTATTCAGCCTTGATTTAAAGAACTGAAAGATGCAGCAGACACAAAGTACTTTGTATTTATTCATGTGGGAAATACACTCAGTATAATATGGATTTATCACAAAAATACATGCATGTATTTTTTATTTTGAAAACCCACCAGCCGTCTGATTTGGGACATTTTAATTGTGCGACAGTAATGACGTAAATAATGGCATGACGGACTCGTGTCTGAAAGTGTTTTTTCATTTTACCAATGAGTTCACTATATCGTCCTCTATATAGTAATTCCCTATATAGTGAGCAGGGAGTAATGAATGAGTGAGTGATTTCGGACACAACCTATCTCTTTAAACAGTGTGGAAGATTCCAGAAATTGAAGTAAAGACATTTCGAAGCTTTTGATTGACCAGTTGTCAGAAACAGGAGTTAATTGGGAGTGCACCTGTGGCTGTTTCAGAGCCTACATTGAGCCAGTGCCTTTTTGCCCTTGATACTATCATTTTTAAGCTCTAATATCCAGGCAACAGAGACAAATGTGTAACTAGACAAGTCTGATTCCTTCTTAGGATCAGTTTCCAAACAACTTAAGGTTGCCTGAACAACTGTAGAAACAATTGTATGCATTTCTGAACAGTGTTCAGAAAAGAGGCACAAATTAACTCCCAGGGATGAACAAACTTTGGATAAAAGGTTCAGCTGAACTCCAAAACAACAAAGGAATTGGTGAAGAAGTTGGAGGCATCAGGTACCAAAGTATGTACTGTACAGTCATCAGTCAGAGATGGCCTTGAATGAAAGGCTTTCACAAAAAGCTCTCCAAGATCAGCATTAACAAAAAAAAAAGACTCATGTTTGCAGGTAATCATCATGATGAAAACTTACCTTCTTGTCCGAATGTTCTCGAATGAGGTGACACAAAATGGAGCTGTTTGGCCATAATGATGAGCACTATGTATGCCGGGAAAAGGGTAAGGTTTTTAAACTGATGAACACCATCCCAACTGTGAAGAATGGGGGTGGTAGCATCATGTTGTCAGGATGAGTTGCTGGAAAAAGGACTGGTACACCTCTGAAAATAGATGGCATCATGAAGACGGATGATTTTCAAGAAATACTGAAGCAAAACCTCAAGAAAGTTAAAACTTGGTCACAACTGGGATATCCAGCAGGATAATGAGCCAAAGCTTACCTCCAAAGCTGTAACAATACGATTTAAAGACAACAAAGCATGTCTGCGCAAGGAGGCCCACAAACCTGACTGAGTTACACCAGTTCTGTCAGGAGGAGTGAGCAAAAAGTCTGGCAAAGTATTGTGAGAAACTTGAGCAATTAATAGGGCAAGGCCACCAAATACCAACTGAAAATCTGATATAGTATAAAAAAGCTTAAGTAAATCAATTTATTGGCTTTTATTTTGAAGTAACTGCTTATGGAAATAAAGGAGACACCTGAATTGACGTAATATCGGACATGGGTGGTAATATGAACTGTGTCGAGTTGTGAAAAGGAGTATGAATGCATTTAGCCTTAGTGTATGTAAATTTGTGGCTTCAACTCTACTAATATATCAAAAGATATACACTCACCAGCCACTTTAATAGGAACTTGTTCTTGATTCTATTACTGTATTCCTGCAGAAGTGGAACCCAATGTGGTCTTCTGCTGTTGCATGCTGAGATGCTTTTCTGCTCATCACGGTTGTAAAGAGCAGATCTGTCCATTTTCCTCTGACCTCTCTTATCGACAAGGACATGTTTTTGTCAGGGGAGTCAGCCTCAAAAAATACATTCACTTGCACAGACTAGGCATGTGGTTGAATTACCTCATACCTTAACGCTGTCCTGATTATATGTGACTCAGAGGTTCCTGATCCTTTCTTAAAGAAAAGATCAAGAGTTTAAGAGTGTGGCGCTGTGAGATGGCTGCCTCTCCAGTAGCTCTGTAGTTTTTAGCTCTTTAAACCTCTTTTTTCCACCTTTTTACTTTTCTGCTCTTCTTACATAGTGTGTTTTTCTTCATAACACATGGATATTTTTAACTTTAACACGCAACCAGGAGCCAGTTTTCTTGCTTATTCGAGAGAGGAGCTCTTGGCCCTGAAAACAATGGGACAAGCCGGGATACGACACCCCATCCTGGCGGAGCTGAGGAGGAGACCCAGGGGCTGCAAAGCCGGGGCTAAGCTAAAGGCTAGGCTAGTGGACAATTGGTGGCGCGACAAACTATCCATTCCCTTCGTTATCATGGGGAATATGAACTCGCTGCCGAACAAGGTCGACGAGCTATCCGCACTGAACAACCAGCGGATTTACCGGGAGAGCAGCTTATTTATCTTTACAGAGACATGGCTAACACACCTCGTATCGGATGCTAACATGGACCTGCAGGGATTCACTGCTGTGAGAGCCGACAGAGACACTAAAGCATGTGGGAAAGGCAAAGGTGGGGGACTCATCATTTATGTGAACAATCACTGGTTTAACCCAGGACATATCTCCGTAAAGACAGTCTTATGTTGCCCAGACTTGGAGCTGCTAGCCGTTAGCCTGCGGCCATATTATCTGCTGAGGGAGTCCAGTCATGTGATCACCATCTGTGTTTACATCCCTCCGAGGGCAGATGCAGCTGCTGCATGTGAGAGGATTCACTCTGTCACAGCAAGACTGCAGACACAGCACCCTGAGGCATTTATGATCATTTCTGGGGACTTTAATCATGCTACTTTGGACTCTACTTTGGCTGCTTTTTACCAGGTTGTGGACTGTCCAACAAGGAACAACAGGACAAATGACTGTATGCTAATGTGAGGGATGCATACAGAGTCATACCCCTCCCCCCACTAGGGAAGTCTGACCACAACCTGGTTCATCTACAGACAAATGGCCCTTTTCCACTACCCTTTTTCAGCTCACTTCAGCTCGCTTCAGCTCACTTCAGCCCGACACGGCTCGCGTTTCGACTACCAAAAACCAGCACGACTCAGCTCGTTTCAGCCCTGCTTAGCCCCTAAAACTCGCACCGTTTTGGAGTGGGGCTGAAGCGAGCCAAACCGTGCTGAGTGAGGCTAGGGGCGTGAGCAGACACTCCCCTGTGCACTGATTGGTGAGGAGGAGTGTCCTCACATGCCCACACACGCCCCGCGAGCGCGCTGGGATCTGTAAACACCGTAAACCCGGAAGAATAATAATTACGAATTACGAGAATTTCTGAAGCCTTATGCGCCTCGCCTCATCTATACGCTCTTGCCAGTATCTGTTGGCGTTGTCGGTGACAACAAGCCACAGCACCAAGACCAGCAACACTAACGACTCCATGTCCTCCATGTTTATTGTTTACTATTCGGGTCGTGAGACTACTGCTTAAAAGATCACTGAATCAGTGACATACAGAGCATCGTGGACGAGTTCGCGGAGCGCAAGGCTCGTCGTATGCCCTTCAAATAATGCGCGCAGTAGGCTATTGATGTTTTATTATGAGCCATGTACAGTATGTCGCCTAATGTTTTTTTGTTTCTGAGTTACATGTTCGTTTGAAGGACTTAATGTACAAAATAACATAGTTGCACCCCGTAGTGTTGAAATTGGTAAACACAGTGCATTCAGTGAGGTTTGCACCGCCCTCCTTTTATTTCTGACTCTTCCTGTCACCGTTGCAACCTCTGAGCGCTCATTCGTATGCCCTTCAAATAATGTGCGCAGTATAGGCTATTGATGTTTTATTATGAGCCATGTACAGTATCCTAATGTTTTTTGTTTCTGAGTTACATGTTCGTTTGAAGGACTTGATGTACTAAATAACATAGTTGCACCCGGTAGTGTTGAAATTGGTAAACACCGCAGTTGCGGACATTTTGTAGCCTAAAATTATGTTATGATAAGCTTTAATAAAGGGCCCGGTCATTTGCCCCGCCCCCGGCCCGGCTCTGACTTGTTCCGCCACTGTCACTGATGTCACTGTTTGCGCTGCTTAACGACATCACGTGACGTCCACCCACTTTCGCTAACTCCACCCAATGTGTCCACCCACTTCCAGCCAGCACGGTTCAGCGCGGTTGTAGTCGAAATGCAACTCCAACAGCCCCGCTCAGCTCGACTCAGCTCGACTCGGCACGGCACGGCTCAGCCGCGTTTGTAGTGGAAAAGCGGCAAAAGTACACCCCCCTGGTCCAAAGGCAGCCTGCAACAACTAGCTCCATCAGGAGGTGGTCCCCTGAAATGGAAGATGCCCTCAGAGACTGCTATGACACCACGGACTGGGATGTGCTGCTTAGCCCACACTGTGAGGACATAGAGGGGCTGACACACTGTCTGACGGATTACCTCAACTTCTGTGCAGACGTGGTTTCCCCCGCTAAGACTGTATGGTGTTACCCTAATAACAAGCCATGGGTAACACAGGAAGTCAAAGCTGTCCTCAACAGGAAGAAGGCCGCCTTCAGGAGCAGGGATAGGGAGGCGATGAAAGCAGCACAGTAGGAGGTGAAATGCTGCATGAGGGAAGCTAAGGACAGCTGGACAGCTACAGGAGAAAGGTGGAGCAGAAGCTGAAGGAGAACAGCATGATGGAGGTCTGGGAAAGTGTGAAAACTATCACAGGCCACAGTACAAAGACCAGAGTCGTTGAGGAGACAGTGGAGAGGGCGAACGAGTTCAATGACTTCTTCAACCAGTTCAACCAGCCCACGTCCCCCCCCACCCTCCCCCTCACTGCAGCCATCTCTCCTTCTTCCCTCAACTCACCCCCCCAGTCATCGCAGCAGCCCCCTCCTCTCCCTCCTCCCCCACCTCAACACAGACTCCTCCATGCATTACTGCAGACCAGGTCAGAGGTCAACTGAGGAAGCTTCACCCCAGGAAAGCAGCAGGCCCGGACAAGGTGTGTCCCCGACTACTGAAGACCTGCGCTGCTGAACTGGGTGAACCACTCCAACGCATCTTCAACCTCAGCCTGCAGCTGGGGAGAGTGCCCACCCTCTGGAAGACACCATGCATTGTTCCAGTTCCCAAGAAGAACCGGCTCAGTGAGCTGAATGACTTCCGACTGGTGGCACTCACTTCACATCTGATGAAGACATTGGCGCGGCTCTTCCTCAGCCTCCTCAGACCCCAGGTGCAACATGCCCGGGACTGTCTGCAGTTTGCATACCGGGCAGGTGTTGGTATGGAAGACGCCATCCTCTACCTGCTACACCAAGCCCACTCACATCTGGATAAGGGAAATGACACAGTAAGGATCCTCTTCTTGGACTTCTCGAGTGCCTTCAACACCATCTAGCCCCTTATGCTTCAGGACAAACTGAACAGGATGCGAGTGGTCCCCTGCCTGGTCACCTGGATCTCCAGCTACCTCACCGACAGGCCGCAGTATGTCAGGCTGAAGGACATCACATCTGACACTGCGATTAGCAGCACCGGAGCACCCCAGGGCACGGTGCTGGTCCCTCTTCTCTTCACCCTGTACACCGCGGACTTCTGCTACAACTCAGAGCTGTGTCACATTCAGAAGTTCGCCAATGACACAGCCATCGTGGGGTGTATCAGGGACGACAGAGAGGAGGCGTATAGGGACTTTGCCATTTGGTGCAATAGGAACCATCTGCAGCTCAACACCTCGAAGACCAAGGAGCTAGTCATTGACTTTGGGAGGTCCAGACCAAGGTCACGACCAGTTCTGATCCAGGGAGTTGAGGTGGAGGCTGTGGATTCCTACAAGTACCTCGGGCTGTGGCTGGACAGCAAGCTGGACTGGACTTGCAACACCAACCACTTGTACAGGAAGGGACAGAGCAGGCTATACTTCCTGAGGAGGCTGCGGTCCTTTAACATCTGCAGGAAACTCCTGTGGATATTCTATCAGTCTGTGGTCACCAGTGTCCTGTTTTACACCGTGGTGTGCTGGGGGGGGCAACACATCCAAGAAGGACACATCCAGGCTGGACAAACTGAACAGGCGGGCCGGCTCTGTGGTCGACATGAAGCTGGACTCTCTGGTGATGGTGGCAGAGAAGAGGACTATGGACAAACTACTGAACATCATGGACGATGCCAGTCACCCTCTGCACACTGTCATCAGCAACCAGAGGAGCCTGTTCAGTGACAGAATACTCCTTCACAAGTGCAGGACTAACAGACTTAAAAACTCCTTTGTCCCTCACGCCATCAGACTGTACAACTCCTCTCTGGGGGGTAGGAGGGGTAACAGGAGGACAGAGGACGGGAAGGGAAGGGAAGGGAAGGAGCAGTAGCCTAGCCTGACAATAAGCAATACTGGACAATGTGCAATATAAATGTGCAATACCTCTCCTGCTGGCTTTTTTTTTCTTTTTTCCCCCATATTTTATTCTTTTTTATATATGTAAATACTTAATTTAATTTAATGTAATTTATCTAGAAGTTTTTCTCTATTTTCTATTCTCTGTTTATCCTGTAATGATGCTGCTATAATTTTAATTTCCCTGAGGGAACCTGCCCAAAGGGATCAGTAAAGTCCAGTCCAATCCAATCCAATCCAATCCAATCCAATCCAATCCAATCCAATCCAATCTAATGCCCAAACATCAAATGAGTCTTAATAACCAATGTTAAAGGTTGACTAAAAGTACTAAAAAGGATTTTTTTTTTTTACTTGTAAACAACTGGGAATTCAAGGTAGGCTGTGTTGATGAAAGATTGCCAGGAAAATTTATCATAAATTTTCCTAGGATATCACGCCATCCCCACATTTTTTCATAATATTTGAATGTGTACAATAGTTGAAGGGAAGGTTCAGGTTTGAGAGGTACGTCTACACTTTATAATGTATAAGATTGCATTATTTATCTTAATCATGTTTTAGTTAACTTTTAATTCATTAAGTAGGAAGTCATCCAGTTTCTATTTAAAATCATGTGGAATTTTCCACTAATGTGTGGGAAGAAAAGTATGTTGCTTTTTCTGAGGATCACCAGTAGGTGATGCTACAGTCACAAAGACTTTATCCAATGTACTTCTTCAATACTTGTAGTTCTGAGGTTAAAGTTCTTGAGCGTTGTGAGGGAGATGCCAGGACGGACAGATAGAATAGATCAGGGGTTCTCAACCTTTTCTGCTTTAAGGCCCACCTATTCATACTTGTAACAAGTCGGGGCCCATTACAAAAGATCCCCAATTATTTTGGCTCATCTATTCTATTAGAATCTAATAATCTATTGTCAAATGTATTAATGGGATGCGACATTGCTCCCTGTTACAGATGGGAGCCCAGGAATTAAATAAATACAATAAAAACAAACTGTTAGGTATTGTATTTAAAACTGTATGGATGTGCCAGAAGCCAACACAACCATGCATGTGGGTCATTCTCAGTCAAAAGGGATTAATGATCCAAAAGTGAAGTCTCGTCCATTAACACAAGAACTTATTGCCATGTTTGTGTACAGCAAACAAGCAAGTTATTAAAACCAAGAAGTACACTCAAAAGAAGTGGATATAGAAACCACTCAATGGGATTAGATCCTTACACGCTAACAAAGAAGGATTTTTCCTATGAGTTGGAAATTATCCATCTGTTGAGAACTGGACATCCCTCCAAAATTGATGAAAAGACAAGACAAAAACTGGTCAGGGAGGCTGCCAAGAGGCCTACAGCAACACTGAAGGAGCTGCAGGAATTTCTGGCATGTACTGGTTGTGTACTACACGTGACAACAATCTCCCGTATTCTCCATATATCTGGATTATGGGGTAGGGTCGCAAGACTGAAGCCTTTTCTTACAAAGAAAAACATCCAGGCCCGGCTAAATTTTGCAAAAAAAAAAAAAAAATACATCAACTCTCCCAAAAGCATGTGGGAAAATGTGTTACGGTCTGATGAAACCAATGTTGAACTTTTTGGCCACACTTCCAAAAGGTATGTTTGGTGCAAAAACAACACTGCACATCACCAGAAGAACACCATACCCACGGTGAAGCATGGTGGTGGCAGCATCATGTTTTGGGGTTGTTTTTCTTCAGCTGGAACAGGGGCTTTAGTCAAGGTGGAGGGAATTATGAACAGTTCTAAATATCAGTCAATTTTGGCCCAAAACCTTCAGGTGTCTGCTAGAAAGATGAAGATGAAGAGGAATTTCATCTTTCAGCATGACAATGACCCCAAGCATTCATCAAAATCAACAAAAGAATGGCTTCACCAGAAGAAAATTAAAGTTTTGGAACGACCCAGCAGAGTCCAGACCTAAATCCAATTGAAAATCTGTGGGGTGACCTGAAGAGAGCTGTGCACAAGAGACGCCCTCACAATCTGACAGATTTGGAGTGCTTTTGCAAGGAAGAGTGGGCAAATATCACCAAGTCTAGATGTGGCAGGCTGATCGACTCCGACCCAAAAAGACTGAATGCTGTAATTAAATCAAAAGGTGCTTGAACAAAGTGTTAGTTTAAGGGTGTGCACACTTATGCAACCAGCTTATTGTACTTTTTTTATGTTTTTCCCCCAAACAGATTTGTTTGTTTTTCAATTGAATTGTACAGGTTATAGGTCACATTAAAGGTGGGAAAAGTTTTGAAATTATTTATTGTCATCTCATTTTTTTTACATCGGAAAAACCTATTATTTTAACGGGGTGTGTACACTTTTTATATCCACTGTAACATCCATTTCTGTCATTTGCTGCTTCTTTTCTACAGAAACACACTCGACCTCTTACTACTTTTTTTTTTCAAAGCTAGTTTAAACACCCTGTCATCTTGTATTTGCTCTCTGAGTTAGAAAGGATCAAACCGTGAACAATCCCGAAGCTGGGATTTTAATCTTGGGCTCTGCAGGAGGATTACATAATTTGGTATCATAGGGAAACCTCAGTAAGTTCTCTAACATGTTACTAAATGCTTTAGTGCGTACTAGGAGCAGAAATCAGATGTTCTAGTCTTCCAGATGAATGTTTCTGTGAATGTCATGATTCACATGATCACTTGATTCATTTGCAGCTTTAACTAACTGTGTAATCCACTTTGCTTTGTTTCCAAGTTAAAGCTAGACGGCCTTTTGATTTCATAAAATCGGTGAAATTTAGTTCCCTCTGAAATGTGGTCATTTTGATATATGTTTATTTCTGCAGTATCTAAAAAAACAAACAAATAACCAACCAAAAAAAAACCAAACCCAAACCATTCTGTGGCTGGGAAGTTATTTAATTTGAGGGGATTCCCGAGTAAATAATGTGCATGAAATCACTCGCATCGCACAGGCAAGCAGACAGAGGAAGTCCACAAGTTTACCTTCTTTTTTTCTTCTTCTTTTCCTTCTTCTTTTGGGATTTATGGCAGCTGGCATCCACAGTGTTGCATTACTGCCTTCTACAGGTTTACCTTTGACTGTGCGCTGACAGTTCCATCATTCTGTCGCTAAATGAACAGCTGATCACACCGAGGTGCTCGCTGACCGCCAATATTTATTAGTTTGGTTCTGCGTTTCCTTTCCTTCGCAACATAACATCTTTTCTTCTCGCTTTCTGTTACTGTAGTCGGGCTTTCATGTTTCATTCGCACACTCATGTCCTCCATTTTTCTCTCCTGTTTCAAATTTGTATCCCACAATGCCTTGCTCGAACGGGGAAAGCCCACCATGTGATGCATGACGTAGTATCTTGAATTGGGTCATGGTGAAGCAGGAAAAAATAACGGAGAATTTAGGAACACGTGGCTCTAAAATTCATTAATCGTTCCATTAGAAAACCTAATAAAATTGGAAGTCTGTGATTCGAATTCAGTAGCTTTCGGTCCACTAAAAAATAATAATTGGGTGTCGGGAAAATTATTTTTATGACCTACACTTGAAAAATCTGAAAGGCAGTCGACCTTTAATGATTTTGCCAAATCCAAACGTCAGTGTAACATTAAGAGTGATCTTAACATATTAGAATGAGTGTTGCTAACTTAACAGAATAATTTATATACAGTATATGTATATATACTGTATATAATAGCCTACAATTTCATGGATGTGGCATTCTAGTCATACTCATAAGATTAGGAAGTGCTAGGATTGTCAAAATCAGATTAATGTAATGTAGGTTATGCAACATCACATTACTTGTGTCTGTACTGCCATACCTGCAGAACCCTTAGATCATATTCACAAAAAACCTTGATGTCCAGATGCAGTGCATTGTGAACTCTGCTATATACCAGATCAAAGGCAGAAAAATCATGCTAGCATGAAGTACACCCATCCACCTGCTAGTTCTCTAATCAGCCGATCCCTTGACAGCAGCACAATGCATAAAATCATGCAGATACAAATCAAGAGCTTCAGTTAATGGTCATTTCAAAGATCAGAATGGGAAAAATTGTGATCTCAAAGTGTGACTTTCACTGTGGCATGGGTGTTGGTTTGAGCCAGATGGACTGGTTTGAGTACTTTAGAAACTGCTGATCTCCTGGGGTTTTCACACATAACAGTCTCTAGAGTTTACACAGAATGGTGTGAAAAACAAAAAACATTGAATGAGCGGCAGTTCTGTGGATGGAAACAAATGCCTTGTTGATAAGAGAGGTCAGAAGAAAATGGCCAGATTGGTCTGAGCTGCCAGGAAGGATATAGCAACTCTTTATAACCATGGTGAGCAGAAAAGCATCTCAGCATGCAACAGCAGAAGACCACATTGGGTTCCACTCCTGCCAGCCAAGAACAGGAATCTTAGAATCAAGAACAAGTTCCTATTAAGAAGCCAGTGTGTGTATACACCAAACATAGTATTTTCCTTTCACAATGATATTTAAAAGAAAATGTGATATTTGGTATATCTTTTTGGTTTGTTTGATCCACATGCTATATATTTTGTGTCCCATTTCATATTGAATGTGTCCCATACAAAAGAAAAATATAATCACTATCCAGATAAAATGAAGATTCACCACAGATATTTATTTTTTTGAGGTATTTGATTGCCATTTCTCTGATTTTGATGAATTCAGAGTCTAATAATCTATAACTAGATATTACGACGTGGTTATTTTTACACACACACCTGCTGTACTCGGCTTCCCCGGAATTTTGTAAACAATAACGCCCTGATCACTGAGGGGACTGAACTAGTTTTGTTGGAACTTTATTGATGTAACTCTTGAATAATTACTATCAAAATGGTGATTGTTAACAAATATTCCACTTGTCCTATCGGACAGGCAGATATAGATTTGACTTGTTTAGACCAAACATTTGGTTGTCCCGGACAGTCGGACTACCGTTAATGTCGAGCCCTGCCCTTGAAGATATGTAGTTCCTGGTGTGCTCCCCAGTGGGTGGTTCCTTTCAAGTCTCAAAAACTGTTTGGTCTGAAAGCATCTATTGTTTCCTGTTTGTCTCTCAGCATGCAGGTTTCCATTAACCTGCTTAATAAAGCATTTAGAAATTGCAACTTAAATAAGAGAGTAAGGGAAAAAAATGTGATTTAAAAAAAACCCCTCTCAAATATTGCAAAAAATGGTTATATGCTTACATGAGGTGGTTTTTTAGATGACTCAACAAGGAACTATTTTGCAAAATTGAAATGGAAACACATTTTTTCACATGACATGAAGAGGAACAAAACCAACAACAGTCGTCTTGCCAACACTTATCAATATAAGACATAATGAACGTAATCGAAAGACTTATCAGGTCTTGGAGATCTGCCACCATGTTTCATTGGGATGAATATCAAAAAGCCAGCTTTAATTATATAACATCACTCAGCGAAAACAAATCCATTCACAGTTGTGTTTTGTTGACTGTTTTTAAATCGGTTCTACTTTTTCACAAAACTGCAGTGGGAAACCCACCTACTGGCTGTTGCTCATATGTTCTTGCTACTTGTTGTAGACATGTTGACAGTACAAGATATCATCTCATGTGCCTTCAGCAAGAGCTGACATGTCAGTCTGACTAAAGGCAAAATCCAGAGTATGGGATTACCACTTATTGGATTAGGATGAACAGTAGGATTCGTGGGAATGCTGTGTCCATCTTACTCTGTCTGTCATTAACAGCTGACTCTCTGTGTGTATTTACTTGGTCCACTTGATTGCTCAGTAGCGATGATGTTTGCTGGGGGCATTAGTTGTTAGGATACAAAGTAAACGAGAGCTGTGTCATCATAATAATATATACAGGCCTTGAGGCATGACACAATCAATAAAGCAAAGGTGAAGAATTAAGAACACCAAAAAAAACGGGTAAATGCCTGTCTTGGTGTGCTAAAATTCCTAAGATATGCTCGAGTGCCTGAAGGCCGGTTGTATACTGAAACTCAGCAGGGTTTGAAACAGTTATTCAAAGGCCCGGTCAGGAATAACAACTTTGTGAATGTCCCAGGGCCATTTTGACAAAATGTTTACCTTCTGTTAAGAACAAAAACACGGTTTTAGCCTTTGATTCTTACTGTATAATCGAATTATCAGAGTGACCTGTATACGATTGTTTCAGAGTGGTAAAATGGCCCTGCAGCTTGGAGAGGGTGCATTGGAAACCTTATCTGTGCACGTCTCTTCTATTTCCTGAAGGATCAATACTCTGGGAATAGCTATGATGAACCACAGCAGCTAAAATGCAGGAGGATAGTCATAGTTGTTTCTGACTTGAACATTTCCGTGAATCCCCCTCACACACACAAAACACCTGACCTGCCCATGGCTTTTATCCGAACCATTCTCCAATTTTCTTGTCAGAGGTTGATGTCACATTGAGGTGCACATGTGACATGTTTCCACAGAACCATGTCAAACACATCACTTGATACCTTTACTAAAAAACAGGAAATACTTACTGCAATCTACACTCACCGGCCACTTTAATAGGAACTTGTTCTTAATTCTAAGATTCCTGTTCTTGGCTGCAGGAGTGGAGCCCAATGTGGTCTTCTGCTGTTGCATACTAGATGCTTTTCTGTTCACCACAGTTGTAAAGAGTGATTATATGAGTTGCTATATCCTTCCTGGCAGCTCAACCCTTAGCAAAAAGTAGTATACTTAAAGTTCATTTTGTAAAGTATTCTGAAGTGTAAGTATAAGTATATCAAGTGTACTACAGGCCATGTACTTCAAGTGTACTAGAAAGCATACTAATTTAATACTTCTTCGGACTAAATTGGAACATTTTAAGTTTATAAAAGTATACTTTCAAGTCCGTTTTAAGTTTACAAAAGTACACTTTCAAGTATACGCATTTATATACTATCAATGCACTTGGTATATCCCTATTGTGTACTTGAAGTATATCATAAGTACACTTATTTATGTACTGCCATTGTACTAGTTATATACTGTAAGTATATTCATTTATATACTATCAATGTACTTGGTATATCCTTATTGTGTACTTGAAGTATATCATAAGTACACTTATTTATGTACTGCCATTGTACTAGTTATATACTGTAAGTATACAAGAGGGATATACCAAGTACATTTACAGTATAGATATAGTATAGATGAGAGTACTTAAAGAGTACTTTTGCTAACTTAAAAGTAACTTTGAAGTATACTTTTATAAACTTAAAATGTTCCAATTTAGTCCGAAGAAGTATTAAATTAGTATGCTTTCTAGTACACTTGAAGTACATGGCCTGTAGTACACTTGATATACTTATACTTACACTTCAGAATACTTTACAAAATGAACTTTAAGTATACTACTTTTTGCTAAGGGAAACCAGTATAAAAATGTCATATAGGCTTGCCATTGAAAAGTTGTGTGGGAAACTAAGTAACTGCTTTTGGTCTTACAACCGTTTTTTGGTTGATGGAGTTACGTACCACAGTAAAACCTATGACAGACTAAAGAAGAGATTCAACAGTGCTGCATACTTGAAAGATGGTACATTTTGTTGTATTATAGAATTGGTTGTTTTTAAACAAATATGTTCACATGAAATCTCTGCTTTTTGTCCATGTCGCAAACTATGTTGTGTTTTAGTTGACGTACTTAGTAAATCAGGCAGGCCTGTATGTAAAGATTCGCAAATAAATGTACAAAGTCATTTTGTATATGATGTTCAAAAAACTGAAACTGTTCATGCTGTCTCGCCTGACATGATCAAAACAAAATGTGTCCTTGTTGAAACAGCTGACACACTGTACATAACACCATTGCCAAACCCTTTTGAAAGGGACTAGTTAAATAAATAAAGTCAAGCCAAACTTTTTTCTGTTTTCCTGTTTTTGTGTATGATGAAGTGTAAGGTACATGAAGATAATGCAATTCAGTACACATAATGACTAAGTGTTAATCTCCAGAATTATAATAAGACATTAAACAAGACATGCATGTTGACGGTTGGGTTGGCTGGTAATGTTCATCATGTGCTGTTGAGTAAGGCTGCTGCAGAGGGGATGAAGGACTTTTTGTTTATAGTGGTACATTGTAGCGCCAGCCTGATGGGAGCAGTTGGAAGGAGTGATGGAGGGGGTGAGAGGGGCCCTCTGATCAGGTTGGATTCCCTAATCACTTACCAGCTGTATAGCTCAGCTAATGTAATATAAATTATAAATATAATATATATATATAAAATATAATGTAATATAAATTATAAATATAATATATACATATAGTCTCATCTCATCTCATCTCATTATCTCTAGCTGCTTTATCCTGTTCTACAGGGTCGCAGGCAAGCTGGAGCCTATCCCAGCTGACTACGGGCGAAAGGCGGGGTACACCCTGGACAAGTCGCCAGGTCATCACAGGGCTGACACATAGACACAGACAACCATTCACTCTCACATTCACACCTACGGTCAATTTAGAGTCACCAGTTAACCTAACCTGCATGTCTTTGGACTGTGGGGGAAACCGGAGCACCCGGAGGAAACCCACGCGGACACGGGGAGAACATGCAAACTCCACACAGAAAGGCCCTCGCCAGCCCCGGGGCTCGAACCCAGGACCTTCTTGCTGTGAGGCGACAGCGCTAACCACTACACCACCGTGCCGCCTATACATATAGTATAAATATATAAATTAAACGTTGAGTCAATTAATGAGTTGACCTTATTGTGCTCTTGAAGCAAGATATATGCTAAGCATTCCTATTTTGTGGCAAAAAGATTTACAAAGTATACTTAGGTCCAAGTATAAGTTTTAGTATTAAAGTAATGTATAAGTGTAAGTCTTAGTATTGATATAGGTCTACTTATACTTTTTTATACTTGGTTCAGTATAAACCAAGTATACTTCCCTGTACTATGTTGTAAGTGTATCAAGAATTAGTTTATAAGAAGTAACCTTCAAGTACACTTCCTCGATTTTAGTATAAAATAAGTATACTTGTAGCACACTTGATTAAACTTCTTTTTGCTAAGGGAAACCAATCTGGCCATTTTCCTCTGACCTCTCTTATCAACAAAGTGTTCGTTTCCACCCACAGAACTGTCGCTCACTGAATGGTTTTTGTTTTTCACACCATTCTGTGTAAACTCTAGAGACTGTTGTATGTGAAAACCCCAGGAGATCAGCAGCTTCTGAAATACTCCAACCAGTCCATCTGGCTCAAACCGACACCCATGCCACAGTGAAAGCCACACTTTGAGATCACAATTTTTCCCATTCTGATGTTTAAAGTGACCATTAACTGAAGCTCTCAATTTGTATCTGCATGATTTTATGCATTGTGCTGCTCTCAAGAAATTGGCTGATTAGAGAACTGCATCAAACAGCAGGTGGATGGGTGTTCCTAATAAAGTGGCCAGTGAATGTACTTTAAAATGCAGACCTTTCAGCTCTGTTCCATTACACTGTGCAGCTCTGTAAAGTGACAGACTACCCAGTCACTTTTCTATAAAGAAATGGGGTTGTTGTGGTGTCTTTAATGGAGTAGTCTCAGTTTCAACCTCTCCATCCACAGCCTATGGAATATATTTTTTAATAGATACTTTTCTGGCCACAAGCTTCGGAATCTTGGAGCTGCAGTCTAATTGGTTCAGTGCACATCCGTGACTGTATTTCATTTTTATATGCTGGAAAACAAACTTTTGAACACTATGACACAGTTACTTACAGTGCAAGATACAGTCAGTGGATTGAAAAAAAAGTCCACAGCTTTCTGTATTTTCAAATGCTTTTGAGAAGATGTTTTGGTGAAGAGTAAACATGTCTGATTGTTCGAAATGTACTTGGGGTCTGTACTTTGGGTGTTGTTTAACCAAACTTTGAAACTGTAAAAAATAAAAAATAAATAAAAAAAAAGAGAAGAATTTTAACAAATGGCCTGACCAGTAGAGTGTGGAGCAGTAAGAGACAGCTATGTTTTTTAATAGTTGTTGGTTAGTGAGCACAGGACATCAGCAATTATTCTATTCACATTCACTACATACCCCGATTCCAAAAAAGTTGGGACAAAGTACAAATTGTAAATAAAAACGGAATGCAATAATTTACAAATCTCAAAAACTGATATTGTATTCACAGTAGAACATAGACAACATATCAAATGTCGAAAGTGAGATATTTTGAAATTTCATGCCAAATATTGGCGCATTTGAAATTTCATGACAGCAACACATCTCAAAAAAGTTGGGACGGGGCAATAAGAGGCTGGAAAAGTTAAAGGTACAAAAAAGGAACAGCTGGAGGACCAAATTGCAACTCATTAAGTCAATTGGCAATAGGTCATTAACATGACTGGGTATAAAAAGAGCATCTTGGAGTGGCAGCGGCTCTCAGAAGTAAAGATGGGAAGAGGATCATCAATCCCCCTAATTCTGCACCGACAAATAGTGGAGCAATATCAGAAAGGAGTTCGACAGTGTAAAATTGCAAAGAGTTTGAACATATCATCATCTACAGTGCATAATATCATCAAAAGATTCAGAGAATCTGGAAGAATCTCTGTGCGTAAGGGTCAAGGCCGGAAAACCATACTGGGTGCCCGTGATCTTCGGGCCCTTAGATGGCACTGCATCACATACAGGTATGCTTCTGTATTGGAAATCACAAAATGGGCTGAGGAATATTTCCAGAGAACATTATCTGTGAACACAATTCACCATGCCATCCGCCGTTGCCAGCTAAACTCTATAGTTCAAAGAAGAAGCCGTATCTAAACATGATCCAGAAGCGCAGACGTCTTCTCTGGGCCAAGGCTCATTTAAAATGGACTGTGGCAAAGTGGAAAACTGTTCTGTGGTCAGATGAATCAAAATTTGAAGTTCTTTATGGAAATCAGGGACACCATGTCATTCGGACTAAAGAGGAGAAGGACGACCCAAGTTGTTATCAACGCTCAGTTCAGAAGCCTGCATCTCTGATGGTATGGGGTTGCATTAGTGCATGTGGCATGGGCAGCTTACACATCTGGAAAGACACCATCAATGCTGAAAGGTATATCCAGGTTCTAGAGCAACATATGCTCCCATCCAGATGGTGTCTCTTTCAGGGAAGACCTTGCATTTTCCAACATGACAATGCCAAACCACATACTGCATCAATTACAGCATCATGGCTGCGTAGAAGAAGGGTCCGGGTACTGAACTGGCCAGCCTGCAGTCCAGATCTTTCACCCATAGAAAACATTTGGCGCATCATAAAACGGAAGACACGACAAAAAAGACCCAAGACAGTTGAGCAACTAGAATCCTACATTAGACAAGAATGGGTTAACATTCCTATCCCTAAACTTGAGCAACTTGTCTCCTCAGTCCCCAGACGTTTACAGACTGTTGTAAAGAGAAAAGGGGATGTCTCACAGTGGTAAACATGGCCTTGTCCCAACTTTTTTGAGATGTGTTGTTGTCATGAAATTTAAAATCACCTAATTTTTCTCTTTAAATGATACATTTTCTCAGTTTAAACATTTGATATGTCATCTATGTTCTATTCTGAATAAAATATGGAATTTTGAAACTTCCACATCATTGCATTCCGTTTTTATTTACAATTTGTACTTTGTCCCAACTTTTTTGGAATTGGGGTTGTATAATCAATTGCATGCTCTGATTGGCTACTCTACTACAAGGCTATCAGCTCATATACCGTGAGTAGAGAAAAACAAAATGGCGGAGCATGTTGCTGAACCAACCAAGGACGAAATAAAAACTCTACTTGAAAACAAAACCCAAAAAATACAGAAAAAAGGCAACAAAATATGGAATGAAAGTATTTGATGGTAAGAATGTATCTTTTTTATCTTTCAAGAATTATTATTATTATCGCATTTTTCCTGGTTCAGACCCTTCAGACTACCATTTGAATGTTTGATGGGGTTTGGTTGAGCAGCAGCTGTGACTGGATTGTTCGTGTAAACAACATACAATTAGCCATATGTGAGGTATTCCTTGAAAATATCTAAGATGAAAAACGCCACGGCAACATTAACTGCAACTAGTGAGTTTTGTACAGAATACAAGTTTTTACCTCTTTCACAGACTATGTGCGGAGACTGTTGGATGAAGTTATGCAACTGAGGCAGCTATATCCTAGCTACAGACGAGCCAAGGAACTGGTTGATTAGCCACCTGCACCAGTTTGTGACCAGTACAAGCGGAAGGACAAAACCACAACTGTTCTCCACCATCAAAACCGATTTAAGAAGAACTGAATTATTTTCACTGACTGGTGTTCTATATTCAAATGTTCATGTTTTACAATAACAGTTCTCCAACATCAGGGCATGTTCAACAAGTTAAATTTATTCAGTAGAACAATGCACAATAATATCAAACCTTCATGTAATAAAACCTTCATGTTTTACTTTAACCTAAGTGGAGATTTTTCACTAACACAATGACTCTGAGCTACCTCTGCTAAATGTTCATAACTTCATAAGGTATTTCACTTCAGTTGAGCCCCAACACAAACTTGTTATAAGTCAGGGTATTTGAATCCAGTGTATTCGGCACTTTGGAACCTCTCTCTTATTGCTGTGACAGCACAGGCTGGTAGTGGTCGTCGAACCTTCTTGCCCAGGATTCTCCAGATCCATCATATGAACTCCGGTATGCCAGATACCAATAGACTCTGAAATTGGAGAATGAAAAGTTTTTGTAAACGATATCAAATATATGAGTGATTATGGGTGCAGTTTAGATTCAGTTCTTACCATAAATCCCAAGATTCTGCCAACCCCATGCAAATAGTTTTTGTGATAAGCCTATTGTAACATTGGGTGGCCAATTGTGCCTTATTCAATGCGGGCTTGAAGTGTTTGAACGTGAAATGAAACTCATTTACGTGCAGTTTTTGATTGCAGAGTTTTTCAGTAGTGGGTATTTGTTTTCCACTTTTCATTTAAATGCTCGGCAGTTGAAAAAAATGCCGCAGATGGCAGGCTAATGTGGCCTACCGGTGCACTGTCAAGTAATCGTTACCTATATCCACTAGGGAGGGTGGTTAATTATTCTTCAGAAGGGCTCTTATTTAGTCTTACAATGAAAGTAAGAATTTATCATAATTACCAGGATAAATCGTTTGGGCGTGAGTCTTGAGGTGATCAGAGTTGGCCGAGTCGCTATCCGATTCCGAGGCTGCATGGTCAAACCAGTGAGCCACATTCACAGATTGCTTCACAATGGCCATAGGCTCATACATGTATGGTTTCACCTCTTGATATTCAATTTGGAGACTTTCTGCTTCAAAATTGCCATTGCTTTCAGACATTTTACACAACCAAAATCCGTACACGTGTGTGCGGTTTGCAAGTAAACACAGAGCTGCTCCCGGTCTGTTTGGCTTAAATGACGTCACGACGACAGCCCCCGATGGTGAAAGTGCGCATAAGTGAGATGTAAACAAACCTCATCACCTCATCTCATCTCATTATATCTAGCCGCTTTATCCTGTTTTACAGGGTCGCAGGCAAGCTGGAGCCTATCCCAGCTGACTACGGGCGAAAGGCGGGGTACACCCTGGACAAGTCGCCAGGTCATCACAGGGCTGACACATAGACACAGACAACCATTCACACTCACGGTTAATTTAGAGTCACCAGTTAACCTAACCTGCATGTCTGTGGGGGAAACCGGAGCACCCGGAGGAAACCCACGCGGACAACATGCAAACTCCGCACAGAAAGGCCCTCGCCGGCCACGGGGCTCGAACCCGGACCTTCTTGCTGTGAGGCGACAGCGCTAACCACTACACCACCGTGCCGCCATAAACAAACCTTTGGAAATTAAATAAAAAAGCATTTTATTCAATTTTAGGGTGCAAATTAGACACCAGGAAGATTTAATTCGCTTTTTGGGTCATTCTTCTAGATGATAAAGTTGATATTCTACATTTCACCTCCGACTGTTGCCTATGACCTTTAAATGCACATGCTGTTTTGCATGCTGAGTAGTGTCAGAGCTATCAAGTTATTGTCTTCTTCAATTGTGCTTCCAAACCTGCTGGATATAAAATGATTATTTTGTAGGTTGAAAGAAACTGAAATGGTGCATCTCTCAACACATAAAATAGCTTAACTGCATCTAAGATGCTAGATGTAAAACGTAGCAATGCTGCATTTACAGAATTTTGTAGAGTGTCTTACAGAAGCGTCTTGTTTACAGTCTCCATTAAAAATGTCCTCATGCTAGTGCAAATAAGCAGGACATCAGTGGAGAGAGTGAGCAGCTTCTGGTACCTCGTGTACACATGAGCGGAGACCCATCAAATACTCTTCGCAATTTGACGACAAGAGGAAAGTCAAGACAGCACCTTTAGTATCTATGTCAGCTGCTGAAGAATCTCTTTAGCTATCCAGACATCCTTCTGCACCACCACTACAGAGAGCATCCTCTCTGGGAACATCACCGCCTGGTACATTACGTTAATGGCATTTAGCAGATGCTCTTATCCAGACCGACAAGCAACATACTAGGTGCCCTGCTTAAGGGCACTACAGCCATTCCTGCTGGTCCAGTGAATCAAACCAGAAACCTTTTGGTCCAAAAGCTGCTTCTCTAACCATTAGGCCAAGGCTTCCCCATATGAGCCCACAAAGCCCTACAAAGGGTGGTAAGGTCAGATGAACGGATCACCAGGTCAGCACTTTCCAGCCTGTAGGTCAAGTCTTGATGCTTGTTTTCCTTGTATATTTAAGGCTTGTGGGTAACTCAGGAAATGCTTGTGTCTGGAAGGAAGCATAGTTTAGAGCATTGTTCTATAAGTGTCTTCAGGTAGGTGAGGTCCGTTTTTGGATTTGTAAGCAAGTACTTGGGTTTCACATTGGTCGTGAGCAGATACAGGAAACTAGTGCAGGGAACAAACCTTGAAATGCTTGACATTGCACCAAGTCAAGTCACACTTGTGATTCGAAGGGAGCATGGTTCAGTGTAGGGTTTTGTAAGTGCCTTAAGGTATGTGCGGTCTGTTTTGGCCTTGTAATGAAGCACAGCTGTTATGTTTTGGCTGAGGGCAACTACAGGAAACTGGTGGAGGGAGGGACTACAGCAAGTCATGCGGATACTTCAAGGGAAACATCAAATATCTTTCATGCTTTAGAGATAACAACGAACAAACTTTCAGACTTTACTTGTTTGACTTGTGGAACATTGACACAACACGATGGCGTGCTAGACTGTTTATAATGAAAATACCACAAGAAATAATTGTGTTGGTGTTCAAATACCTAATGATGTTTGCTGTTGGAATGCCATTGGCAGGTTGCATGAATGTGAGACGAATTTGTTTTGGATTTAACAAACATTATTTTATAAGGTCTTAAATTTGTTTTTCCAACAATCTTGATCAAGCTGAATAAAAGGCAGGGAACTCAGCTTCCAACAATTGGGGGTAAAGACTCCTATAATGTGGAAAACACAATTCCCTTCATTTCCTGAGTCTCTGGTAATGGTGGGGGAGATGATCAAGGTTTTGAGATGTTCTCGAGGGAAGGTCAGCTCATACTTTCGGCTTGAACTGGCTATTGGAATGTACAGTGGTGTTTGAAAGTTTGTGTACCCTTTAGAATTTTCTATATTTCTGCATAAAATATGACCTAAAACATCATCAGATTTTCACACAAGTCCTAAAAGTAGATAAAGAGAACCCAGTTAAACAAATGAGACAAAAATATTATACTTGGTCATTTATTTATTGAGAAAAATGATCCAATATTACATATCTGTGAGTGGCAAAAGTATGTGAACCTTTGCTTTCAGTATTTGGTGTGAGCCCCTTGTGCAACAATAACTGCAACTAAACTTTCCGGTAACTGTTGATCAGTCCTGCATACCGGCTTGGAGGAATTTTAGCCCATTCCTCTGTACAGAACAGCTTCAACTCTGGGATGTTGGTGGGTTTCCTCACATGAACTGCTCACTTCAGGTCCTTCCATAACATTTCGATTGGATTAAGGTCAGGACTTTGACTTGGCCATTCCAAAATATTAACTTTATTCTTCTTTAATCATTCTTTGGTAGAACGACTTGTGTGTTTAGGGTCCTTGTCTTGCTGCATGATCCACCTTCTCTTGAGATTCAGTTGATGGACAAATGTCCTGACATTTTCCTTTAGAATTCGCTGGTATAATTCAGAATTCATTGTTCCATCAATGATGGCAAGCCGTCCTGGCCCAGATGCAGCAAAACAGGCCCAAACCATGATACTACCACCACCATGTTTCACAGATGGGATAAGGTTCTTATGCTGGAATGCAGTGTTTTCCTTTCTTCAAACATAACGCTTCTCATTTAAACCAAAAAGTTCTATCTTGGTCTCATCCGTCCACAGAACATTTTTCCAATAGCTTTCTGGCTTGTCCATGTGATCTTTAGCAAACTGCAGACAAGCAGCAATGTTCTTTTTGGAGAACATTGGCTTTCTCCTTGCAACCCTGCCATGCACACCATTGTTGTTCAGTGTTCTCCTGATGGTGGACTCATGAACATTAACATTATCCAATGTGAGAGAGGTCTTCAGTTGCTCAGAAGTTACCCTGGGGTACCTGGAGAGTAACAATGGTCTTGAGTTTCCTCCATTTGTACACAATCTGTCTGACTGTGGATTGGTGGAGTCCAAACTCTTTAGAGATGGTTTTATAACCTTTTCCAGCCTGATGAGCATCAACAACGCTTTTTCTGAGGTCCTCAGAAATCTCCTTTGTTCGTGCCATGATACACTTCCACAAACATGTGTTGTGAAGATCAGACTTTGATAGATCCCTGTTCTTTAAATAAAACAGGGTGCCCACTCACACCTGATTGTCATCCCATTGATTGAAAACACCTGACTATAATTCCACCTTCAAATTAATTGCTAATCCTAGAGGTTCACATACTTTTGCCACTCACAGATATGTAATATTGGATCATTTTCCTCAATAAATAAATGACCAAGTATAATAGTTTTGTCTCATTTGTTTAACTGGGTTCTCTTTATCTACTTTTAGGACTTGTGTGAAAACCTGATGATGTTTTAGGTCATATTTATGCAGAAATATAGAAAATTCTAAAGGGTTCACAAACTTTCAAGCACCACTGTAGATGGATGGCCCTTATAATGACCATGAGCTTAAAAGTCAAGATAGTATACCCTGAAAATAGCCTATGGTTAATTTAGATCGATAATATCAGGAATAGAGTGGCTGTTTTTCTACTTCAGGGTGCATCAACATAGGCAACTTTCTGTCCCTAAATGCTATTATTTGCATACAGATCTGCTTTACTTTGTAAAATCTGTTGAGGTTCATGTTTATTTCAATAAATATTCTCATACATTCATGAATGTATCTTCGCATTCTTACCTTTACCAGTGCTTTTGTCAGTATGAGTATGGCAGTGGCAATAATAATGAGCAAAGCAATGGAAGTGGTGAAACACATAGCCTACAAAAGCACATTTCATACACAGCAAGCTTTCAAAAAAAAAAATGATATGGGTATTGGGGGGAAGGAGGCCTGTGCCCCAGTAGAGCTTTATGTCTAGTCCCTAAAATCAGCACCAAGCTGATTTTCTATCAGGACTCAGACACAGTGGCACTTATTCGGTCTACAGTGGTTGCTTGAAAGTTTGTGAACCCTTTAGAATTTTCTATATTTGGAATATACACGGAGTGCAGAATTATTAGGCAAGTTGTATTTTTGAGGATTAGTTTTATTATTGAACAACAACTATGTTCTCAATCAAACAAAAAGACTCATAAATATCAAAGCTGAATATGTATGGAAGTTAGAGTGGGGTGTTTTTAGTTTTGGCCATTTTAGGAGAATATGTATGTGTTCAGGTAACTTTCACTGTGCAGAATTATTAGGCAACTTAATAAAAACCAAATGTGTAGCCATTTCACTTATTTATTTTCACCAGGTACACTGATATGACAACTCCAGATTTGCAAATAAACATATCTGACATTCAAACACAAAACAAAAACAAAATCAGTGACCAATATAGCCACCCTTCTTCATGAGGACACTCAAAAGCCTTCCATCCATAGATTCTGTCAATTTCTTTATCTGTTCACGACCAACATTGTGTGCAGCAGCAACCACGGCCTCCCAGACGCTGTTCAGAGAGGTGTACTGTTTTCCCTCTTTGTAGACCTCACGTTTTATAATGGACCACAGGTTCTCTATGGGGTTTAGGTCAGGTGAACAAGGGGGCCATGTCATTATTTTTTTCACCTTTCAGACCTTTACTGGCTAGCCACGCAGTAGAGTATTTGGACGCATGAGATGGAGCGTTATCCTGCATGAAAATCATGTTCTTCTTGAAAGATGCTGACTTTTTCCTATACCACTGCTTGAAGGTTTCTTCCAGGAACTGGCAGTAGGTCTGGGAGTTGAGTTTGAGTCCATCCTCAACTCGAAAAGGTCCAACAAGCTCGTCTTTGATGATACCAGCCCATAGCAGTACTCCACCTCCACCTTGCTGGCGTCCGAGTCGGAGTGGAGCTCCGTGCCCATTACTGATCCAGCCACAGGCCCATCCATCTGGCCCATCAAGAGTCACGCTCATCTCATCAGACCACAGCACCTTAGAAAAATCAGTCTTAAGATATTTCTTGGCCCAGTCTTGACGTTTTATCTTGTGTGCCTTACTCAGTGGTGGTCGTTTTTCAGCCTTCCTTACCTTGGCCATGTCCCTCAGTATTGCACACCTTGTACTCTTTGACACTCCAGGAATGTTGCAACTCTGGAATATGGCGGAACTGGATGCTAATGGCTGCTTGTTAGCTTCACGCTTGATTTTCCGCAGATCATGTGCAGTTATTTTGCGCCTTTTTTTTCCCCACACGCTTCTTTCGACCCTGTTGACTATTTGCAATGAAACGCTTGATTGTTCGGTGATCACGTTTCAACATCTTCGCAATTTCAAGAGTGCTGCATCCGTCTGCAAGACATCTCACAATTTTAGACTTTTCAAAGTCTGTCAGATCTCTCTTCTGACCCATTTTGCCAGAGGAAAAGAGGTTGCCTAATAATTATGCACACCTGATATAGGGTGTTGATGTCATTAGACCACACCCCCTCTCATTACACAGATGCACAGCACCTGATATACTTAATTGGTAGTAGGCTTTCAAGCCTAAACAGCTTGGAGTGGGACAACATGCATTAAAAGGATGTTGTGGTCAAAATACTCACTTGCCTAATAATTCTGCACTCAGTGTATATTTATATCTGGAATTTGGCAACATAAATATCATGATAGTAGGATAGCCTACTGTATGTCTTAGCAATAATTTGTAAAATATATCATGTACTGGGGCGGCACGGTGGTGTAGTGGTTAGCGCTGTCGCCTCACAGCAAGAAGGTCCTGGGTTCGAGCCCCGGGGCCGGCGAGGGCCTTTCTGTGTGGAGTTTGCATGTTCTCCCCGTGTCCGCATGGGTTTCCTCCGGGTGCTCCGGTTTCCCCCACAGTCCAAAGACATGCAGGTTAGGTTAACTGGTGACTCTAAATTGACCGTAGGTGTGAATGTGAGTGTGAATGGTTGTCTGTGTCTATGTGTCAGCCCTGTGATGACCTGGCGACTTGTCCAGGGTGTACCCCGCCTTTCGCCCATAGTCAGCTGGGATAGGCTCCAGCTTGCCTGCGACCCTGTAGAAGGATAAAGCGGCTAGAGATAATGAGATGAGATGAGATATCATGTACTGACATAACTACGTAATGTAAGCTCCATTAGAATATCAGTCCGAAGTTGGAGACAAATTGTTGCTATAATTTTCTGTTGCTGACTTCCGCGTTGGATATGGCGTGAGTGGCAAGGCGATGTAGTGGCTCCCTAATCTTTACTTTATATTTTCTTGTTTACCTCATTAATATCTAGTATTATCGTTTACAACAGTAAGTTAAAGCAATTCTTGAAAAAATAGTCCATTTTAATTATGTCTAAAAAGCCTCCTCGTGACAGAAAACCGAATGATAAAGAGACTGCTAATTCGACGACAAGCAAGACTAGCCAAACTTCAAGCATGGAGCTAACCGAGCAGTTTGAAAAACTCCACTCTGCGCTTCTTTCAGAACTTACTCAATCTATTCACACGGTCATAAAGAAGGACCTTGATACAGCTTTATCTCCTTTCAATTCTACGTTGAACCAAGTGAAATTGTTATACGAGTCACATGAGGAGCAGGTTGGTGGAATCGAGGCTACTCTTGACCAAAGCGAACAGAGACTTTCTCTCGTCGAAGCTAAACTTGCCACTGTTCAGTCTGAAAACACCTGGCTGAAGGACAAAGTTGACGATCTGGAAAAATGTTCTCGCAGGCTCAACTTAAGAGTGGTTGGCATTCCTGAGAGGGTAGAGGGATCTAACCCAGTCGCTTTCATGACACATTTCTTCGAAGAACTATTTGGGAAAGATTTTTTCCAGGCCCCCCTCGTTCTCACTCTTGCCCACCGGCTCGGACCACTTGCCACATCAGAAGCGAGCGGTAACCAATGCCCACGAGTTTTCATCGTTGCATTCCACAATTATCAAGATAAACAGCGGATTATTACACACAGACGTCAGCGAGAGATGGCCTTTTGGGGCCACAGGATTTTCCTTCACGAAGATGTCAGCGCTGAACTGGGACGCAAGCAAGCGGCTTCTAAGGAGGTGAAGGCTCTACTCTATGCAAAGAAGGTCAAGTTCAGGATGGTGTACCCAGCTCACCTCCGAGTGTCATTCGACAATACGGAATTGTGTTTCGATACTCCCGGAAAGGCGATGAACTTTTACCACGAGCACTGGGGTTCCAGCACCTCTGGTGCATTAGAATCTCTTGACTAAGGTAACGTAACCTAGTGTTAGCCTAAATCATGAACAGTGTGTGATGCATTTTGTTTTGAAAGACATTTTAAATTGCATTGGACTCTGCTATTATGGACCACGCACGAAACATTCTTCTCCCTCCTAAAGTCGATACCAGGTTGAATGATTTTGGTCTTCTGTGATTATTAGCATGCCACTGTAGCCTAATCAGCCTACTTTGAGGGAGTAACATTGGCTGGGCTTGGCGCAATTTCGTTTTGAAACCTAGACCTTTTTTTTTCTTAGAGCTTGGGTTGTTTTCTACTTAACTCTTTCCTCATCTTAAAATGGGGCATTTAGATTATTAAACATTCAACATATATGGGGTTCTGTTTTACATATGGCCTTGGGAGCCACTTAAGTGTTTTTCTTTTTGTGTGTGTGTGTGTTAACTTTGCTTCTTAGGCAATGTCAAATCGGATAGTCTTTAGATTGGTTAAGCCTGCGATCCTCCTCAGGTTCTTTAATAGAGGTGTATCTAGGAAAGTGTTCTTGCTGTTTGAGCTGTTTCTGTTTTTATTTTTATTTTTTACCTTATATTTTTAGTTTTCTCCCCCCTCTTTTCAGTTCTTACAATGTTAATGGTAAGCCTAGGACTCAAGCCAATATTACAGTCATACTTAGCCTATGTAATGTGTGATATCCTTCCTCACTTTCCTCACTTTACTGACATCTCTACACCTCTTTTAGGTCCCCTTAACAAAATGTGTCATCACTTCTTTTATATCTTTCATCCACTACTACCCTTGACAAAATGAATAGCAGCCCAGTAGTATGTTTTGTTTCATGGAATGTTAAGGGATTAAATGGACCAATCAAACGCTCTAGAATTTTCTCCTACCTTAAATCTCTCAATGCTGATGTACTGTTTCTACAGGAGACACATTTACGAGTAAAGGATCACATTCGTTTACGTAAAGCTTGGATTAGCCAAGTCTGTCACTCCAGACACAATGGTAGTTCAAAAGGGGTTGCCATCCTAATAAATAAAAAAGTGCAGTTTACACCGACAGAGGTCATCACTGATACTCTTGGTCGTTTTGTCATAATCTGTGGATGTCTTTTTCAAACCAGAGTTATTCTTGTAAACCTCTGTGCCCCTAATTGGGATGACACAGATTTTGTGAATAAACTGTTGTCAACGCTCCCAAATTTAGATACTCATAAGCTCATTTTGGGAGGTGATTTAAATTGTGCAATCAATCCTGTATTAGACAGATCATGCTCCAAAACATCATCCCCTTCAGGCATGGCAAAGGCATTCTCTGCTTTCATAGCTCAAAGTGGTTGTATAGATCCATGGCGATTTCTCAACCCAAATTTGAAACAGTTCTCCTTTTTTTCTCCAGTGTACCACTCCTTCTCGCGTATAAATTATTTCTTTGTTGACAGTTCATTCATTCCTTCAATAAAAACAGCCGATTACTTAGCTATCATCATTTCTGACCACGCCCCGGTTGTTCTGGATATCTCCTTTGCTCTGAATATAAAGCAGCGTCCATTATGGAAACTAGATCCTCTTTTGCTATCTGAGGAGGACTTCTGCAAATTCCTGGCAACCAATATAGATGTTTATATTGCCATAAATAAAACTGATCAGATCTCATACTCCATGCTCTGGGACTCACTTAAAGCCTACCTTAGGGGCAAATTCTCTCATATACAGCCTTTAACAATAAGGAGCGTTCTAAGGAGATATCGGGCTTAACTGAATCTATAAGTAAGCTTGACCAGCTCTACTCTGAGTCACCTAATGCAGAATTGAACAAGAAACGGATAGATTTGCAAGCTAAACTGAACATTTTAACCACTAAACATGCAGAGCAACTTTTACTTAAAACCAGAGGGACTTTCTATGAATATGGAGATAAATCCAGTCGTTTACTTGCTCATCAATTAAAATGCCAGGCTGCATCCCGTCTTATCCCTCAAGTCACGGATGAACATGGTACATTAATTTCAGACCCTAAACACATAAATGACATAATTGTCTCTCATTTCATCTCACTTTACACCTCTAATTTCCCTACAGACACCACCCTTATGATGACTTTTCTGAATAAAATGAAAACCCCTTCCCTTAGTCACTCTGATGCATCTACCCTTGAACGAAATTTAGAGATAGAGGAGGTCCTCAATGCCATTATGGCCATGCAGAACAGAAAAACTCCAGGCATGGACGGATACCCTGTCGAGTTTTATAAAAAGTTTAAAGACCAGCTTGCCCCACTCCTCATGGCAGGTTTTACTGAATCACTGGAGAGAGGTTCCTTACCCCCCACATTCTCTCAAGCATCTACCGTATCTCACTTATTCTCAAGAAAGATAAGGATCCCACCCACTGTGGTGCTTATCGTCCGATATCTCTTTTGAACGTGGATGCAAAGATACTAGCTAAAATTTTGGCCCGCCGGATGGAGAATTTTCTTCCAACAATCATTTCTGAAGATCAAACCAGTTTTATTAGAGGTCAGTATTCTTTTTCGAACGTACGTCGCCTTATTAATATAGCATATACAAAAAACACAGACCGTCTGCCTGAAGCAATTATTTATTTAGACGCAGAGAAAGCGTTCGACAGGGTTGAGTGGAAGTATTTATTTGCAGCATTGGACAAATTTGGTTTGGTACACTACTGTTCAAAAGTTTGGGGTCACTTTGAAATTTCCTTATTTTTGAAAGAAAAGCACTGTTCTTTTCAATGAAGATCACTTTAAACTAATCAGAAATACACTCTATACACTGCTAATGTGGTAAATGACTATTCTAGCTGCAAATGTCTGGTTTTTGGTGCAATATCTCCATAGGTGTATAGAGGCCCATTTCCAGCAACTCTCACTCCAGTGTTCTAATGGTACAATGTGTTTGCTCATTGCCTCAGAAGGCTAATGGATGATTAGAAAACCCTTGTACAATCATGTTAGCACAGCTGAAAACAGTTGAGCTCTTTAGAGAAGCTATAAAACTGACCTTCCTTTGAGCAGATTGAGTTTCTGGAGCATCACATTTGTGGGGTCGATTAAATGCTCAAAATGGCCAGAAAAATGTCTCGACTATATTTTCTATTCATTTTACAACTTATGGTGGTAAATAAAAGTGTGACTTTTCATGGAAAACACAAAATTGTCTGGGTGACCCTAAACTTTTGAACGGTAGTGTAAAAATTTCATTTCATGGATTAAGCTCTTGTATAAGGATCCACAAGCAAGCGTGCAAACCAATGACTTGAGATCATTTTTTTTTCCCTTGAGTAGAGGCACAAGACAAGGTTGCCCACTCTCCCCACTTTTGTTTGCCATTGTGATCGAACCATTTGCCATAGCCTTACGAACCACAACAGCATTTCAGGGTATAGTAAGAGGGGGGTTGGAACACAGGGTTTCATTGTACGCCGATGATTTGTTGCTATATGTCAGTCATCCAACCACCTGCGCAGCTAAAATTGTTTCCATATTAGAAGAGTTTGGGAGATTTTCTGGATATAAACTGAATTTGCAGAAAAGCGAATGTTTCCAACTAAACTCTCCAGCACTGTCTGGACAAACACCTTCCCTTCCTCTTCACATTTCTGGTTCAGGTTTCAAATATTTAGGAGTTAAGATTACTAAGTCCTTCGCTTCCCTTTCGTCAAATTTTACAGCATTAATCAAATGAAGGATGACTTCAAAAGATGGTCTGCTTTACCTCTTACTTTGGCAGGCCGTATAAATACTGTAAAGATGACGGTTCTCCCAAAGTTTTTATACCTCTTTCAGTGTTTACCTCTCTTTCTTACCAAGTCTTTCTTTCGACTGCTAGGTCAAGCTGTGATCTCATTTATTTGGGGCAGTCAAGTACCAAAAGTTAAGATGAATTTTTTACAAAGGCAGCGAAGTGTAGGTGGATTAGCCTTGCCCAGTTTTATCCATTACTACTGGGCTGCAAATGTCCAGAAGATACTTTATTGGTTACATGCCGCGAACACAAACTGGTGTATTTTGGAAGAACAGTCATGCAGACATTCAAGCCTTAGGGCTTTAATTTACTCATCCTTATCTTTAAAGCCTTCTCACTTCTCCTCTAATCCTATAGTTCTGTCCACACTAAAAATTTGGAACCAGTTTCGTTCACATTACAATTTTTTTTCTGCCTCTATCCTTGGCCCCATTCACAAAAATCACTTATTTCCTCCATCTACCATAGACTTGTCATTCATAGAGTGGTGGAAGAAGGATATTTACTGTTTCCAGAGTCTTTACAGCTCCAAGACCATGGACAGTTTTGAAAATCTACAGAAAGAGCATAATCTACCCAGACAATTATTCTTTCAGTATCTCCAAATATGACATTTTCTCAAAACTAGTTTCCCCTCCTTCCCCAATCTACCAACACTGGGAGCCTGGGAAGACTTAACTCTTTTAAAACCAGAAAGAGGTGTAATTTCTGTCATATATCAGAAACTAATGTATTTGGATGACCACAATTTAGCCAGAATTCAGTCTAAGTGGGAAGATGAGTTAGGAATAGAGCTGGGAGACTATTGGGACTGTGCACTTAGAAAAGTTAATTTGTCATCATCCTGTGCACGCCTGGCTCTTATTCAGTTCAAAGTCTTACATAGAGTACATTATAGTAAAGCAAAATTGGCTGAAATATACTCAGGAGCGGATGCGAGCTGTAGTAGGTGTTCCTTTTCTCCAGCTAATCTTACGCACAGTTTTTGGTCCTGTCCTTCCCTTGAAAGATACTGGTCTGGAGTGTTTGAGGCTTTGTCTGAGGCACTCAATATATCTATCGAACCAAACCCCTTAACTGCAATTTTTGGTGTTCCTGCAGACACAGTTTCAAAGACTCAAACTGATGTCATTGCTTTTACAACCCCGATTCCAAAAAAGTTGGGACAAAGTACAAATTGTAAATAAAAACGGAATGCAATTATGTGGAAGTTTCAAAATTCCATATTTTATTCAGAATAGAACATAGATGACATATCAAATGTTTAAACTGAGAAAATGTATCATTTAAAGAGAAAAATTAGGTAATTTTAAATTTCATGACAACACATCTCAAAAAAGTTGGGACAAGGCCATGTTTACCACTGTGAGACATCCCCTTTTCTCTTTACAACAGTCTGTAAACGTCTGGGGACTGAGGAGACAAGTTGCTCTAGTTTAGGGATAGGAATGTTAACCCATTCTTGTCTAATGCAGGATTCTAGTTGCTCAACTGTCTTAGGTCTTTTTTGTCGTATCTTCCGTTTTATGATGCGCCAAATGTTTTCTATGGGTGAAAGATCTGGACTGCAGGCTGGCCAGTTCAGTACCCGGACCCTTCTTCTACGCAGCCATGATGCTGTAATTGATGCAGTATGTGGTTTGACATTCTCATGTTGGAAAATGCAAGGTCTTCCCTGAAAGAGATGTCACCTGGATGGGAGCATATGTTGCTCTAGAACCTGGATATACCTTTCAGCATTGATGGTGTCTTTCCAGATGTGTAAGCTGCCCATGCCACACGCACTAATGCAACCCCATACCATCAGAGATGCAGGCTTCTGAACTGAGCGCTGATAACAACTTGGGTCATCCTTCTCCTCTTTAGTCCGAATGACACGGCGTCCCTGATTTCCATAAAGAACTTCAAATTTTGATTCGTCTGACCACAGAACAGTTTTCCACTTTGCCACAGTCCATTTTAAATGAGCCTTGGCCCAGAGAAGACGTCTGCGCTTCTGGATCATGTTTAGATACGGCTTCTTCTTTGAACTATAGAGTTTTAGCTGGCAACGGCAGATGGCCCGGTGAATTGTGTTCACAGATAATGTTCTCTGGAAATATTCCTGAGCCCATTTTGTGATTTCCAATACAGAAGCATGCCTGTATGTGATGCAGTGCCATCTAAGGGCCCGAAGATCACGGGCACCCAGTATGGTTTTCCGGCCTTGACCCTTATGCACAGAGATTCTTCCAGATTCTCTGAATCTTTTGATGATATTATGCACTGTAGATGATGATATGTTCAAACTCTTTGCAATTTTACACTGTCGAACTCCTTTCTGATATTGCTCCACTATTTGTCGGTGCAGAACTAGGGGGATTGATGATCCTCTTCCCATCTTTACTTCTGAGAGCCGCTGCCACTCCAAGATGCTCTTTTTATACCCAGTCATGTTAATGACCTATTGCCAATTGACCTAATGAGTTGCAATTTGGTCCTCCAGCTGTTCCTTTTTTGTGACTTTAACTTTTCCAGCCCCTTATTGCCCCTGTCCCAACTTTTTTGAGATGTGTTGCTGTCATGAAATTTCAAATGTGCCAATATTTGGCATGAAATTTCAAAATGTCTCACTTTCAACATTTGATATGTTGTCTATGTTCTATTGTGAATACAATATCAGTTTTTGAGATTTGTAAATTATTGCATTCCGTTTTTATTTACAATTTATACTTCGTCCCAACTTTTTTGGAATTGGGGTTGTACCTAACTGCTTGCCCGCCATAGAATTCTCTTAGGATGGAAATCTTCTACACCCCCTTCACTAGCCTGGTGGCTGGAGGATACTATGCTCTTTCTTAAATTAGAAAAGATTCAATTTACTTTTAGAGGGTCAATGAAAAAAATTTACTTGAGATGGCAACCCCTTATCACTTACTTTGATAAGTTAAAAGAACTGGAGGCTGAATCCACATAGCTTATGTTACCTTCCCATGATCTTTTTGAGTGAGTAGGTCTAGTACACATGAAGCTGCTCTTGAATACCTAGGCTTATTCAATTATTTATTTCCTTCCCCCCATTATTATTATTATTATTATTATTATTAGAGATTATTATTATTATTTTATTTTATTTTTTATTCTCTTCTTGGCTTGAAATTTACTTTATGGTATTGTTTGTTGCTGTTCCATGTTTTATAAAAGGAAATAAGGTGGAAACTGCTTTTTACTATCTTTGTCTTAGTAGACAATGTCTACTTCACCCTCTGTATCACTTTGGTTTTCATCAATAAACAGATTTCTAAAAAAAAATAATAATAATTTTCTGTTGCTGTAATTTCAAAACCGGATTACTTGAGAAGGGCAAAAGGCACAGATGAATACTTTCTACCATTCGAAATGGTAGGGACTGCTGTTTATTTTGATGTATGGTTTGTCATGTAAACTCAGGAGTTAGCGAGGTATTGCGCCGACAAGAACGGGCGTGGAGATGGACGCAGAGCTGTATGCAGAATATGATTAAATTTGATGTGTATTCTCATCTCATCTCATTATCTCTAGCTGCTTTATCCTGTTCTACAGGGTCGCAGGCAAGCTGGAGCCTATCCCAGCTGACTACGGGCGAAAGGCGGGGTACACCCTGGACAAGTCGCCAGGTCATCACAGGGCTGACACATAGACACAGACAACCATTCACACTCACATTCACACCTACGGTCAATTTAGAGTCACCAGTTAACCTAACCTGCATGTCTTTGGACTGTGGGGGAAACCGGAGCACCCAGAGGAAACCCACGCGGACACGGGGAGAACATGCAAACTCTGCACAGAAAGGCCCTCGTCGGCCCCGGGGCTTGAACCCGGACCTTCTTGCTGTGAGGCGACAGCGCTAACCACTACACCACCATGCTGCCCGATGTGTATTCATTGATGTTAATTTTATCGCAAACTGTTTATCACAGTAACTAGTGGGTAGCACCATTGGGACGCTCAAGTCGTGTGGTTTCACGTGATATATGTGTGTTCATTGTATGATGAGTGTTTCACCAGCAGTTTAATAGAGACGAATGGGTGCGATTTGGACGCATCGGTCGTATACAGTTATTCCGCAGTGCCAGAGACATTACTGTTTCTGAAATGTGATCAGGAAATTTTACTGAGGCACTGCAGATATATACTGGGGCACATGCTCCAGTAAAATGGGTCTGGTGACGCCAATGGCCTGTTTAAAAAAATAAAATAAAATGCCTCTGGATTGTCTGCAGCACTTTGGCAATTATTTTTGATGTTGATAATATTATTTGAGTAAAGAACGGATTTTACTGGTTACTGCCGTACTGATACATATTTTTTAATGCACTTAGGGCTGTAATTTAATTTGGTGCAATGTGTTTTTACAGCTTCAGAATTGTATGAAGATATTTCAGGAGTGAAACAAAGTGGCGGTTTTGTCTAACTGCATGTTATATATAACAGCTAATTAAGCAGCCGGGTCTGTTTTATGTTCAGGGTAATCAGTTTGTCACAAGAATTTCCAGTTTCCAAATTTTTAATGACTAAAGCTCCAGTCAGTGCACGACTCTTCACGCAACCAGGTCACATGAGTAGGAACACATGAAGCAGACCTGCAGTCTGAGTAAACTCTTGAGACGTTATTGGAATGTTTTGGGAATTCTTATTTAACTCAAAAAGGTAAAGCATGGGATGTTCATGACCCATGAGACAAGAGGTAACAATCTGGAACAAGAACAGGAACTGATTATAGAGATTCACAAAAGGGTTTTACAACATATAGTTAAACGTTTGGACACATTGTAAGCAAGCTACTTTGCCATATAATTTCAAGCCATGTATAAAGTACCATCAGAAAAACTATGATTTTTTTGTGGGATTTTTTTCTTGAGCTCATTTTCTCCCAAATGAGGGAGACATTTTTTCTTCTTTTTCTTAGCCATTGCGTGGGAGACAAAGTCACTGTGGTGCGCACACATTTCTGATGTACAGACATGATAAACTCCATCATCTCCCTTTCCCTCTGGCAGTTTTGTAAGACAGAGTTGGGCGGCACGGTGGTGTACTGTAGTGGGTAGCAAGAAGGTTTTGGGTTCGAGCTTAGTGGCCAACAGGGGCCTTTCTGTGTGGAGTTTGCATGTTCTCCCCGTGTCTGCGTAGGTTTCTTCCGGGTGCGCTGGTTTCTTCCAACAGTCCAAAGACTAGGGCTGGGTATCACCAGATACCTCACGATACGATACTATGGCGATATTTTGCCCACGATAACGATAATATCACGGTACAGCGATTCTGCGATAATCGATATATTGCAAGAAATTTCAACCACATCACGATATCTGTGTCACTGAAGAAAATCAGAATTTATTGACCACTGTAAAATTACATTTCACATACATAACTACACACTCTTGCCAGACATATATTTGTCTCTATTCCACTGCTGGCAAAACCAAGAGTTGCTTCACTACAACATACAGAAAATTCCCATTTCTGTGCTAGTATTCTCAACTTTTCTGTAAGCATGGACACATCAGTGCTGCTTAACAAGCAGAATCAAACTGTTTTATGAAAACTTAAAACTTGCACTGCAGACTGCACATACATTTCAGTGCTAACACTAATATCAATTTGTTCTTTGTAAACTTGAGAACCTGAGAACATTTAACTTGTGCTTATTTTGCAGGAACAACACACTGTCTGAAACATATTGAAAAGTGCAGTGGGCATCTTAGTCTCCCTGAGCACAATTATGAAACAAAGTGCAGTGTGGGTCAGTGTCCACACACTGAAACTGAACTGAAACCTCAGTGAATCATGTTTCTTCTGAACTTTGAGTAAATACTCAAAATAAAATGCAGTGTCTCACACACACTAAAATTGAAAATGCAAGATAAAGTGCAGCTTCTTGCCTTTGGCCTTAAATGACAAAATTAAGTTCACAGTTACAGTAAGTCACACATCACTGAAGTAGATGGGAGGACTTTGGCACTGTCCAGTGTAGTTTGCTTCGGGTCGGGTTTCAGCGGCTCCGGCTGAGCTAATATGTCGGGGTGGTGTCGTGCTAAGTAAGTTCGCAAGTTTGTTGTGTTACCTGAATATCTAATTGGAGCGAAACGGGTTTTGCAGAGTGCATACTCTTTGTCCAGCTCACTGTTTTTTTCTCCTTTCCTTTGGAATCCAAAGTGCCTCCAAACATCTGCCTTAAAGTTCGGCGGCGTCTCTAGGTTTACGTTAACAGCCATGCTTGCTTGTTTTTTTTTTCCTCACTGCAACCGCCGGGGAAAAAAGAGAAGATGAAGAGTGCCTTGCAGTGAGGGAGCGGCACAGTGACACCTCGCGGAGCGGAGGTGCGGAAGTCGTACTGGATTTACAACCCGTCTGAAACATGATTTATTATTTGAAAAAATATCGATATTCAAATTTTGAGTATCGATATTGAATCGGAATACAAAGTATCGCGATATATCGCCGTATCGATATTTTTGCACACCCCTACCAAAGACATGCGGTTAGGCTAATTGGTGACTCTAAATTGCCCATAGGTGTGAATGGTTGTTCCCAAGCCCAGCAATGGGAGGATCGCGGCAGGAAGGGCATCCAGCATAAAACTACACTCCAATTAATATGACATGTGGATCAGTAGGGTCCACATGGACCCTGACCTGGCAATAGTGCTGGACAAGGAGGAAGAAGAAGACACTGTCTACACTTACAGAAATTTCTCTTATCTCATTATCTGCAGCCGCTTTATCCTGTTCTACAGGGTCGCAGGCAAGCTGGAGCCTATCCCAGCTGACTACGGGCGAAAGGCGGGGTACACCCTGGACAAGTCGCTAGGTCATCCCAGGGCTGACACATAGACAACCATTCACACTCATATTCACACGTACGGTCAATTTAGAGTCACCAGTTAACCTAACCTGCATGTCTTTGGACTGTGGGGGAAACCGGAGCACCTGGAGGAAACCCATGTGGACACGGGGAGAACATGCAAACTCCGCACAGAAAGGCCCTCGCCGGCCACGGGGCTCGAACCCGGACCTTCTTGCTGTGAGGCGACAGCGCTAACCACTACACCACCGTGCCGCCCCTTACAGAAATTTATTAGATTTAATTCTGATTATTTTGTCATGGAAAATGTTTAAACTAACCTAATTTGAGAACGCGGTTCTTAACTGCCTTGTCTATTGCTCTTCCTTGACTGAAATTATTCAGATTGTAGAATGAGCATGGGCCTCAGTCAGCATTTGTTGCAGTTCCCGTTTTTGACCACTAGGTGCAATAATAGCTCTATGGAACTAAATGGGACAGCAATTGCACAACATTCAGAAAGTAGACCAAATTAATGGCTCATTGACTTATATCTATTAAACAGCAATATTTTTAAATCATCGGTCACTCATGAGGTAATTATTATTTAAAGTGAATTTAAAATGTGTTTGAATCAGGACAACACTGATTGAATGGCTGATGGCTGATAAGTCTAGGACCACTCGTGAAAATGCGAATTTGGTGTTCTTTTTCAGTTTAACACAAAGGTTTTTCATTTCATATTATATTATCAGCAACAACTTGTTAATGGTAGAATATTAGAAATATTTACAATGCCAGTTTGGACACACCTTCTAATTCAATGTTTTTTTCGTTATTTTTATGAATTAAAAGTCACTTCATGTCTTAAATTAATGATGGATTACATTTCTCTTTACTTAGTTAATCGGTTCTTGACATCATATGGATTACTACAGTTGTGAAATAGGGCTATTTACTGTATTTTTATTATTTACTGTTGACTGTTTGATCTCAAACACATTAAGAAGGCAAGAAACTGCACTAATTAACTTTTGACGAGGCACCTGTTAATTGAAAAGCATTCCAGGTGACGACCTCATGAAGCTGGTTAAGATAATGCCAATAGTGTGCAAAGCGTCATCAAGGTAAACACTGGCTACTTTGAAGAATCTAAAATATGAAACATTTTTTTTAATACTTTTTTGTTTACCACATAATTCCAGCTATGTTCCATATGATATTTCATTATTTGGATGTCTTCAGTATTGTTGTACAATATAGAAAATAGTCAAAATACAGAAAAACCTATGAATGAGTAGGGGTGTCCAAACTTTTGACTGGTACCGTCTATAAATTTCAGATTTTCTTGGTATTCAGTACGTTCCCCTTTTTGTATTAGTAATAGTGTGCAATCGAGCTGATGCAGATTCCACACGTTTGTGTAAAAACTGATGATCCATTTTAGATGAAATCCATCATTGGGTCGTCTGAACATGGACTTTAATGGAAGGTATTCTATAATACTCATAGAAATCTGACCTTTTGTACAAAGAATTTAACATGGCCAGTGTCACACATTTGCGTACATATACAGTGTCTTGCAAAAGTATTCATCCCCCTTGGTGTTTGTCCTGTTTTGTTGCATTACAAGCTGGAATTAAAATAGATTTGGGGGGGGGGGGGGGTAGCACCATTTGATTTACACAACATGCCTGCCACTCTAAAGGTGCAAATTGTTGTTTTATTGTGACACAGGGTTGGGTTATAAAAAATATCCCAAACTTTGAATATCCCACGGAGCACCATTAAATCCATTGTAGCAAAATGGAAAGAATATGGCACCACTACAAACCTGACGAGAAAAGGCCGCCCACCAAAACTCACAGACCGGGTAAGGAGAGCATTAATCAGAGATGCAACAAAGATGCCAAAGATAACACTGAAGGAGCTGCAAAGATCCACAGCAGAGATGGGAGTATCTGTCCATAGGACCACTTTAAGCTGTACACTCCACAGAGTGGGGCTTTATGGAAGAGTGGCCAGAAAAAAGCCATTGCTTAAGAAAACATGTTTGAAGTTTGCCCAGCAGCATATGGCAGACTCCCCAAACACGTGGAAGAAGATCCTGTAGTCAAATGAGACTAAAATGTATATTTTTGGCCATCATGGGAAACGCCATGTGTAGCGCAAACCCAGCACCCTGAGAACACCATTCCTACAGTGAAGCATGGTGGTGGCAGCATCATGCTGTGGGGATTTTTTCATCTGCAGGGAAAGGAAAGCTGGTCAGGACTGAAGGAAAGATGGATAGCACTAAATACAGGGCAATTCTGGAGGAACCCCTGTTTGAGTCAGCCAGAGGTTTGAGACTGGGACGAAAGTTCACGTTCCAGCAGGACAATGACCTTAAACATACTGCTAAAGCTACACTGGAGTGGTTTAAAGGGAAGCATTTAAATGTTTTGGAATGGCCTAATCAAAGCCCAGACCTCAATCCAATTGAGAATCTGTGGCATAACTTGAAGATTGCTGTACACCAATGCAACCCATCTAACTTGAAGGAGTTGGAGCGGTTTTGCCTTGAGGAATGGGCAAAAATCCCAGTGGCTAGATGTGCTAAGCTAATAGAGACATACCCCAAGAGACTTGCAGCTGTAATTGCAGCAAAAGATGGCTCTACAAAGTATTGACTTTGGGGTGGGGGGTGGGGGGTGAATACCTATGCACACTCCAGATTTCTGTTTTTTCATCTTAATTATTGTTTGTGTCACAATAAAACAACAGTTTGCACCTTTAAAGTGGTAGGCATGTTGTGTAAATCAAATGGTGCTCACCCCACAAAAATCCATTTTAATTCCAGCTTGTAATGCGACAAAACAGGACGAACACAAAGGGGGTCAATACTTTCGCAAGACACTGTAAATAATGCCGCTTTTCCACTACAAACGCGGCTGAGTTGGGCTGAGCCGTGCCGTGCTGAGTCGAGCTGAGCGGGGCTGTTGGAGTTGCATTTCGACTACAACCGCGCTGAACCGTGCTGGCTGGAAGTGGGTGGACACATTGGGTGGAGTTAGCGAAAGTGGGTGGACGTCAGGTGATGTTGTTAGGCGGCGCAAACAGTGACATCAGTGACCTTTTAAGCGGTAGTCTCACGACCCGGATAGTAAACAATAAACATGGAGGACATGGTGTCGTTAGTGTTGCTGGTCTTGGTGCTGTGGCTTGTTGTCGCCGACAACGCCAACAGATACTGGCAAGAGCGTATAGATGAGGCGAGGCGCATAAGGCTTCATAATTCTCGTAATTCTCCTTCTTCCGGGTTTACGGTGTTTACAGATCCCAGTGTGCTCGCGGGGCGTGTGTGGGCGTGTGTGGACACTCCTCCTCACCAATCAGTGCATAGGGGAGTGTCTCCTCACGCCCCTAGCCTCACTCAGCTCGGTTTGGCTTGCTTCAGCCCCACTCCAAAACCGTGCGAGTTTTGGGGGCTGAGCAGGGCTGAAGCGAACTGAGTCGTGCTGTTCTTAGATAGTCGAAACGCGAGCCGTGTCGGGCTGAAGTGAGCTGAAAAAGGGTAGTGGAAAAGGGCCATAAAAGTGACTTGTCAGCATGTTACACATTTACCTTTCTGATGTTTGATTTAGAATTTTCAAAATTCGAAACCTTCCTGTTAATTTCCAGTTAAATTTTTTTTTAAATCCCACATTTTCAGTGTGGTCTCAGACTTTTGGACCCCACTGGATATTGGGGCGGAGCTGCCATTGGACTCATGGTTGGCTAATGTCACACTAATGGGCAGGGGAAAGTAACGAGGGTTAGGAGAGTAATGTGATCCCTCCTACCTATGGAGCATGGTCTATTTTGCTCTTTTGGGTTCTGTTGACTGTGGCATTGTTGAGCTTTGAACTAGTAGTTTCCTGATTACACTTTTCTATTGTGCCTGCATGTCTTTTTTTTGTTTGTTTGTTTTTTAAACAATTTAGACAAAAATAAATGTTCAGGTATATGTTACTTTGGGAAGCGCTGAAGTTTTGTCAGTATTATTAAAGTCCTAACATTACCCACAATACTCTCGTAATAATATTAGGCTACGTTCACACTGCAGGCTGAAGTGACTCAAATCCGATCTTTTCGCCCATATGTGACCTGTATCCGATCTTTTATTGACAATATGAACGACACAGATCCGATTTTTTCAAATCCGACCCAGGCCGTTTGGATATGTGGTCCTAATTCCGATTCCTATTCGCTCTTTTCATATGCGACTTCAGTCTGAACCGCCAGGTCGCATTCATCCGACTTACACGTCATCAACAAGCCACAAACGTCACTATTCTGCGCTGAAGTAGGCGGCGGGTCTCTCAAAAAAGTTACAACAACATGGCGCATAATCACGGGCGCAGATAGAGGGGGGGACTCGTCCCACCCAGATTTAAATTCACCTCGCTCGGTCCCCCCCACTTATAGGGAGGAAAAAACGTCTATGCTGTCTTTCTTTGCATAAGGCAAACCTCACGGAAAAATCAAAAGACTAATTACCATTCGGTTTATTGAGGTGCACGGCAGTGTATACATAGTTGCAACAACTCACATAAAACAAAACAAAGACTGATATTCGGTTGGTTGAGCTGCGCAGACTGCACAGGTTGCGAGCTCGAGCTTGGTTGCTATGGTTACTAACAACAAGTTTGACAGGCATATCGGGGTTGGGGTTGGTTTGCTGGCAGCTTTGTCCCCCCCAGTTCAAAAAATGTATCTGCGCCCCTGCGCATGACATCAATGCGAGGGACGCTTCGGGCTGTGAAGGTTCTGAATCTTCTCAATGGAAGGACGCAGAGGTTAGGGAGCTGATTTCCATTTGGGGGGATACAGCTATTCAAGCTAGATTGGATGAGTCATACTGCAACCGGGCGGTTTTACTTCCGTAAACATTGGCCATGCTCACTGCGTGTGACGTCGTCGTATCCTGCAATGCGCATGCGGAACACTTTTAGGTCGCTTTTCGTTCATACTGAGGATCACATACAAGTCGCATATATTTGTTAATGTGAACGACCTCACAAAAAAATCGGATTCCACAAAAAAATCGGAATTGAGCATTAAGCCTTGCAGTGTGAACGTAGCGTTATATTGATACATTGCCCAGCCCTAATGAAGGGAGGGTTGTTGTTTTTTTGTATGCATTTGTGAATTTTTCTTATCAACCTGACCGTAACCCAACTATGTAGTGAAGCATGGAGCACAAACAGACGAGTTCTGTATGTGGAGTGACATTATGATAAGATACTAAATAATGCTGGCAAATAGAGTAAGCTATTCATCACGTAGCCGAAGATAATTTTAGCTCCGTACGATTGCTTTCCCAGAACAGTTCAGCACTGGAGCTGAGGTCCATGTTGATAAGAAATTCATATTCATGTTTATTCCCTTCCCTAGACTGCATTAAGAAACGTTTGGATGAATATTTATTTGTATTTATGTGTAATTCTGCAGTTGAAATTTCTCGTCTGAATTTCATTGAACTTCTCTTATAAGGAAGTATGACACATTGTGCAAATAGTCTCTGCGTTACTCATTGAACAAGAACAAGCCCTCTTCGTGACATGCCCCTTCACCCTTTTTTAGAGATACAGGAAGAGGCTGGAGCGCTTAGCTTAATCAATACATCCTTTCAGCTCTCGCCCGTTCTGGTTCCGTCTGCCTTTGGAGATTCCTGCTGCTGTAGACAAAAGACAGACTTCAGGCTGTGCATGTGGGTGCATGTGTGCGTGGACAGTTGGGCGTGGCTGCTCCATATTTGTCAGAAGGCTGGTCACATGGGCCACCGGTATCCAAGCACTCCGAGTGAAACAGAGAACTTGGCTCAGATAAGCCATTGCACGGAACAAGGAGTTGCTTCCTGAGGAAGAAAAACGACAATAAGAGAGAGAGAGAGACAGACAGACAGACAGAGAGAGAGAGATAAGGAGTAGGAGCCGTGCTCGCTGAGAAGCACATGCTGTAAAAATGCCCACAAACTTCACGGTGGTCCCCGTGGATGATGACAAGAATTCAGTTCAGGAAGAGAGCACGGATGACAACGTCCTGAGAGAGGAAGATGAAGACGCTGCAGGTGAGCCCTTTACGCACAGTCTGTGGAATTTTCTAGAAAACCCAGTCTTCTTGCAGCCACGCTGATCTTCTTGTGGGATAGTATCTGTGATAACTTCCTGCTGTCAGTCTTGAAAGTGGTGACAAATAGAGCATGCGCTCAAGAACTTCTTTTTTTTTCGATCTCTTTCACACTCTTGCGAGCAGAGCATATCTGAAGGGTCGCTCCTTGCGTGTTTATCCGTTTATGCTCATACTTTGTGCATGCATGCATTATCTGTCTTCCACTGTATGTTCTCGTGGTGTGGTGGTCAGCAATATTGTAATCGCTTTTTGTGTTTTTCCAAAGTAGTATTAACACGTTTGGAAGGCATCACCTATTATTTGGAGTACATGCTTTCTTGCAAATGGAGTTGCTACTTTAATATTTACTAGTACAGCCTGTTCCAGTGCTACATTGCTGTTGCAGTGTTATCGTCTATATGTTGAGTCAGTGCTCGCTGAGAGCATACGGATTGCACGAAAGGTCATTGGTTTCATCTGTTTAGCAGCGTTCCAACTCCTAACAGACTCTTTTGAGCCAGTCCTGCAAACAGTTTTTCATTGTTCCAGTCTGTTCCTGTTAATTGTAACATGGTGTGCAGTTACGCTTTTATAGACTCAGTGGAGAAGCTGAAGTCTTGTCGAGGGTTATGTAAGGTTAAATGACTGGCAGGGTCCTGCATTGTGCAATGCCTGTTTTTCTTCCCCACCCCTCCAGTGAGTGAATTCAGACACTGGCCAGTTCTATTGATCGGCCTTGTAGCTTGCTATCTGTTGGTTGCCTTTAATGCGAGTTGACAGTCCACCTATCAGTCATCTTAGCAATGGAGTTGAACTGTTTTTTTTTTTTTTTGCGTCCACCAGTTCAATCTCATGCTCAGCTGCTCATCTATGAAGTGTATCAAAGTATCCAAAGCTGAACTTCTTCTTGATGTCAACTGTATTTTCACAAAAGGCTTCAGAGAAATCAAGAAGATACGCCTCTTTCTCTCTGATTGTGTACTGCAGCAGAATGATAGCCATCTGTGTCAAATTATTTCTGAGCTCCACCCAAAGAAGAACCTGAAATTAAGTGTAAACTCTGATCAAGCTTGTAGTCCAGAATCTTATCTCAGGGTTTTGGTGGGAGCTTTAGTTGTAATTGAGTGTGGCCAACAGAAAGATCTCTTTATGACTTTTTATTTTGTTTTTTTTGTTTTTTTTTGAGAGTCAATCCATAAAAAGAGATTACCCAACACCAAAGAGTCAAATAACATGTTTTGACAATAGGTGACATTTTTATGATTATTTTCTTTTATTTTTTTGCAATAATGGTTTCAGAGCTGGCATTCACAAGTGGCCTGTTCAACCTTGTTTCTTTATTCTGTCTATTACACAGAGGTTATTGGCAACCAACTGAAGACCTGAAGCCAAATCTCTGTTTTATTTATTCGATTTAAGCCATGTTTATTCATCGGCAAATGATTTTATCCGAAGACCCTGCAAAGGAGGCAAAATACAATTCAAAGACCTTGATGAACTTGCTACGCTTACACCTATGCCTTGACGGCTTTTTAAAAGCCTTTTAATAGATCAGTATCACAGTACTTTGGAAGTATACTGTTCTGACCTTTTGGCAAAGATTTGTCCATGATGTTTAAAGGAATAGTCCACCGTACTTCCATCATGAAATATGCTCTTATCTGAATTGAGACGAGCTGCTCCGTACCTCTCCGAGCTTTGCGCGACCTCCCAGTCAGTCAGACGCAGTCAGATGCGCTGTCACTCCTGTTAGCAATGTAGCTAGGCTCAGCATGGCCAATGGTATTTTTGGGGGCTGTAGTTAGATGCGACCAAACTCTTCCGCGTTTTTCCTGTTTACATAGGTTTATATGAGCAGTGATATGAAACAAGTTCAGTTACACAAATTGAAACGTAGCGATTTTCTATGCTATGGAAAGTCCGCACTATAATGACAGGCGTACTAACACCTTCTGCGCGCTTCAACAGCGCATTGATACGGAGCTCAGATATCAATGCGCTGCTGAAGCGCGCAGAAGGTGTTAGTATGCCTGTCATTATAGTGCGGACTTTCCATAGCATAGAAAATCGCTACGTTTCAATTTGTGTAACTGAACTTGTTTCATATCACTGGTCATATAAACCTATGTAAACAGGAAAAACGCGGAAGAGTTTGGTCACATCTAACTACAGCCCCAAAAAATACCGTTGGCCATGCTGAGCCTAGCTACATTGCTAACAGGAGTGACAGCGCGTCTGACTGCGTCTGACTGACTGGGAGGTCGCGCAAAGCTCGGAGAGGTACGGAGCAGCTCGTCTCAATTCAGATAAGAGCATATTTCATTATGGAAGTACAGTGGACTGTTCCTTAAATGCATTATTTATATTTCACTGAATATCTGGGAGTGGTTTTACACAATATTAAATAAAAGTGTTTAAAAATAAGTTGTGCTGGTTTTAGGCCTTATTGAAGATAGAAAACTATTTTGCTTCATATCAATAAATGACTGACTTGTCAGATAGAACCTTAACTTGTGAGATCTTGATTAAAGGTTGACTTCATTTCAGATCTTTCAAGTGTAGGTCGTAAAAAGGATTTTCCCTGCCACCTAATTATTTTTGTTTAATGGACCGAAAGCTACTGAATTTAAATCACAGACTTCCCGTTTTAGTAGTTGTTTTTGAAATAGAACAATTAATGAATTTAGAGCCGCGTGGCCCTATATTCTCCGCTAATTTTTCCTGCTTCACCATGACCCGATTCAAGATACTACATCATGCATGACATGGTGGGCTTTCCCTGTTCACGCAAGGCATTGTGGGATACAAATTTGAAACAGGAGAGAAAAATGGAGGACGTGAGTGTGCGAATGAAACGTGAAAGACCGACTACAGTAACGGAAAGTGAGAAGAAAAGACGTTATGTTGCGAAGGAAAGGAAACGCAAGACCAAACTAAAAAATATTGGTGGTCGGCGAGCACCTCGGTGTGATCAGCTGTTCGTTTAGCGACAGAATGATGGAACTGTCAGCGCACGTAATGCAACACTGTGGATGCTGCATGCCGTAAAACCCAAAAGAAGAAGAAGAAGTAGAAGGTAAACGTGCACATGTGCACACGGACTTCCTCTGTTTGCTTGACTGCATGAAGCGAGCAATTTCATGCACATTATTTGCTGGGGAATTCTCTCAAATTAAATAATTTCCCAGCCACAGAATGGCCTGATTTTTTTTGTGAGATATTACAGAAATAAAAATATATCACAATGACCAAATTTCAGAGGGAACTAAATTTCACCGATTTTATGCAATCGACAGACCGTCTCGCTTTAAGATTCAATGTCAGATTATCTCTTTTGGTTATTCCTATTAACACTGGGTAAGTGATCCCCACGAGCATTTGTGCACGAACTGTTCCTTTATTTGTCCTTTTGTCTGGGTGTGAATACAAGAAACAGGATCACATGCCTCAGAACGCACGTTTGTGTAAGATGAGATAATGAGGACCACTTGTCATATTGCAACAGCTCTATAGAGCAGGGTTTGACGTGAGCGTTAAAGTTGAGTACATTTTGTACAGATCATGTTGTCTGTGGGAAAGAAAAATGACCAGGAGTTGGTCTGCTGGAAAACATACAGATAAGAGGTGAGAAGCTTGTGATAATAGAATTGATTATAGAAAACTACACAAAGCTTGAAGGTTTCCTCAAGAGAGACAGAGCAAATAAACTGTCAGGGTGCCAGTGAAAATTTTGCTTTGTGAAAGCGAGACAGACTTTCGATTTCATAAAATCCGTGATATTTAGTTCCATCTGAAAATTGGTCATTGTGATATATGTTAGGGCGGCACAGTGGTGTAGTGGTTAGCGCTGTCGCCTTACAGCAAGAAGGTCCGGGTTCGAGCCCCGTGGCTGGTGAGGGCCTTTCTGTGTGGAGTTTGCATGTTCTCCCCGTGTCCGCGTGGGTTTCCTCCGGGTGCTCCGGTTTCCCCCACAGTCCAAAGACATGCAGGTTAAGGCCCGGTCACACAGCGCTTTACGGCTTTATCACGGCCAAAACCCGTCAAAAAGTGCTCTCCCGTGAAGCAGACGATATTGTTCGTGTTGATGTCGAAGTTAAGACGTGTTACAGTCGATATACAGACGTGACAGGATGCAGGGGAAAATCGGAACGGCGTCGGACGCGGCAAAAAGTTTTGGACTGCTCAAAACTTTAGACCGCGGACAACCACGGCCGGCACACGTGGTAAAGACGTGCAACACAGGTGAAAAACACGTGATAATCAGTGTCCCGGCCGTTATTAAAACTTGGGGAGACGTGGTAAGACGCGAAAGTTTGGCGGTCTATCACGGGCAGAGCACGGTCATCGGACGGGTGTTACGCGTTGGTATCACGGGATATAGCGTGTGTTTAGCGGCTTATCACTGAGAAATGGATTTTTCCGCGTACATAGCACTGTCTAAGCCCGTTAAACGACGTCTCAAACAAGTTCTAAATTCGATTGATCACTGTCTAATCACTTCTGCATCACTTCTGATTTGCGGCATGTAAATACCGTAATTTTCTGAGACCTCGGCACTTGCAGTCTAGATGTCAAGGGGTGAACATGAACCCTCAACGCTGTGATGTCCTCATCTTAATGCTCCAGCACCAACAGAACCAACTGATACAGGCTCAACATATCCTACCGCTTTTATATGCGCAGCAAGCCGCTCTTCCAACGACGCTGAGCCGCGGTTACCCGTGATTTGGCAGTGCTATGGCAGTGAAACAGCCGCCGACGGCCATACCCCGTACAAAGCACGGCAAAGCCAAAATTGACCAAAAATTACCACTTACGACCACGTCCACCAGATTTTTGTATCTTTTTGTACGTGATATAGACGCGGAGTGCTGTGTGACCGGGCCTTTAGGTTAACTGGTGACTCTAAATTGAGCGTAGGTGTGAATGTGAGTGTGAATGGTTGTCTGTGTCTATGTGTCAGCCCTGTGATGACCTGGCGACTTGTCCAGGGTGTACCCCGCCTTTCGCCCGTAGTCAGCTGGGATAGGCTCCAGCTTGCCTGCGACCCTGTAGAACAGGATAAAGCGGCTGGAGATAATGAGATGAGGTGATATATGTTTATTTCTGCAATATCTTAAAAAAAAACCCAGACCATTCTGTGGCTGGGAAGTTATTTAATTTGAGGGGATTCCGAAGCAAATAACGTGCATGAAATCGCTCGCTTTGTGCAGTCAAGCAGACAGAGGAAGTCCGTGTGCGCATGCGCAGGTTTACTTTGACCGTGCACTGACAGTTCCATCATTCTGCCGCTAAATGAACAGCTGATCACACCGAGGTGCTCGCTGACCGCCGAGATTTATTATTTTGGTCCTGCGTTTCCTTTCCTTCGCAACATAACGTCTTTTCTTCTCACTTTCCGTTTTTCATGTTTCATTCGCACACTCACGTTTGCCATTTTTCTCTCCTGTTTCAAATTTGTATCTCACAATGCCTTGCGCGAACGGGGAAAGCCCACTATGTGATGCATGATGTAGTATCTTGAATTGGGTCATGGTGAAGCAGGAAAAAATAGCGGAGAATTTAGGGCCACATGGTGCTAAATTCATTAATTGTTCTATTTAAAAAAACTAATAAAATTGGAAGTCTGTGATTCGAATTTAGTAGCTTTCAGTCCACTAAACAAAAATAATTATCTGTCGGGGAAAATTTTTTTATGACCTACACTTGAAAAATCTGAAAGGCAGTCCAGCTTTAATGTTTTTGGTGGTGTTTTGTTGCTGTTTGATGCACTTTTGACTCTGCTTCGGGCTCTTTTGGGCCTATTTTTGTCTTCTTTTATGTTTTTATGAGCTGTTGTGGTCTTCATTTCGGCTGTCTTGGGCTGTTTTCGGTTGTTGCTTAGGTGTGCAAAATGAAGTACTTCTCTATATTGTCCAAGTGTGTGCTCAGTGCTGTTATTGACTGTACAAAGAGTCTTTTTTGCCACTTGCCATTTGCTGGGTGTGTCATATAAAACCGTACAAAACTGCAAAATGGCATAAACATCCCGGTTCAGATATCGTTGCAATCTGTGCTTGATTATTATACGTATTTTCCTGACATCTGTGTTCAATGTGGACAAAAAAAGCCCTCTTTTGAAAACATGGATTAGTGCGGACATGATCTCCCTCTGAAGAATAAAAGAAAGAGAAAAATAAACCAAACAGTGAGTTTAACTGTACTGTAATAATGTTCTGATAGAACGGACAGTTATCACACGATTAGGCTTCACACTGGTGCTGTTAGACTTTTATGCCGTTTATCCCAAAGATCATCAGTTCTCTTCAGCTCTGCGTTGAGCCAGTCTTTTACACTGCCATATGCTTCCTGTTTTTCACCTTTTCTCCCCTGGTGTCAAGTTTTCTAAATGGTCAACCCCCACAACCACTGGCTTTTTCCTGGTTGGTAACTGTTGCTGGTTTGCGTGTTTCTTGCTCTTTTCTGGTATTCAGTTTACGGCTCAGTATTTGCATGCACTCAGATTTCCCTTTGTTCTGATTGACCAAATATCCCTCATCAGTCTATTGTGCTTTCCTCGTGACTTATCCAAAAGTGTTCAAGGGTGTGAGGGTTTCTAAGCACTTGTTCCTGTCGAACCTGTCCTGTGTGTTTTTATAACCCCGTATTATCTTTAGCAGGCTAAGGATATGTATATGTGTTGTATGTATCAGTGTTTAGTCTGTCTATTTCTTATCTAGAGTGTTTATACTGTTTATTTCAGTTATTCTGTTTTTATTTATTGCATTGCCTGTTTGCACCGTGGGTCAGAGAGGACTGAAATTTCATCTGTGCTGTATGTCGAGCATGTATCGCATATTTGACAATAAAGTTGACTTGACTTGATACAGGTCTTGACATTATTGGCAGGTGACTCACAGCACAGACCCTCACATTTCTGCTTCTGTTTACTTCGACAAACTGCACAATTTATCACATGTGAACTGTTCTAGCACGATTTGCCTCGATTTTCTCATTCTCATCTCATTATCTCTAGCCGCTTTATCCTGTTCTACAGGGTCACGGGCAAGCTGGAGCCTATCCCAGCTGACTACGGGCGAAAGGCGGGGTACACCCTGGACAAGTCGCCAGGTCATCACAGGGCTGACACATAGACACAGACAACCATTCACACTCACATTCACACCTACGGTCAATTTAGAGTCACCAGTTAACCTAACCTGCATGTCTTTGGACTGTGGGGGAAACCGGAGCACCCGGAGGAAACCCACGCGGACACGGGGAGAACATGCAAACTCCACACAGAAAGGCCCTCGCCGGCCACGGGGCTCGAACCCGGACCTTCTTGCTGTGAAGCGACAGCGCTAACCACTACACCACCGTGTCGCCCCTGCCTCGAGTTTATATTACAAATTTTCCAATTTTTTTTTTTTTTCTCAAGAAAGTCAGTAAAGATGAATGGAAGTCCGTCATGCAGATATTCTGGAGATATTTTGGCACAGCAAGATGATCAAAAGTTTGGCAACCAAACAAATAGATCATGGAGAAGCTAAAAGATACTTTTGCTTGAATCACTGTTTATTCCAGAAGTCTGTGTCCATCACATCTTATCATCTCATGTTTTTAAGTCAAGATGATAACTTTAGCCAACTCGTACATACCAAACCTTGATAAATATTTTTTAGCATATTTTCTTGTTAGTTTGACTTATTTGGCTTTTATTCATATTTTGTAACCGACAAATGGAAACCCAAAACACAGTTCTGATAAATAGTATATTGCACTTATATATATATCCATCCATTATCTATAACCGTTTATCCTGTGCAGGGTCGTAGGCAAGCTGGAGCCTATCCCAGCTGACTACGGCCAAGTTTACATTAGACCGTATCTGTGTCGTTTTCTTCGCGGATGCACTGTCCGTTTACATTAAAACGCCTGGAAACGCCGGGAAACGGGAATCCGCCAGGGTCCACGTATTCAATCCAAATCGTGTCTGGTCCGGTGCTGTGTAAACATTGAGAATACGCGGATACGCTGTGCTGAACTCTAGCTGGCGTCGTCACTGGACAACGTCACTGTGACATCCACCTTCCTGATTCGCTGGCGTTGGTCATGTGACACGACTGCTGAAAAACGGCGCGGACTTCCGCCTTGTATCACCTTTCATTAAAGAGTATAAAAGTATGAAAATACTGCAAATACTGATGCAAATACTGCCCATTGTGTAGTTATGATTGTCTTTAGGCTTGCCATCCTTCCACTTGCAAGTGGTAAGTGACGCGCATGCCCGACATGCACTGAGATCACACACACAGCGGCTCAGTCCCAAATCACTGCTCGTGCACTTCACTCGCGCGCTCTGTGAGCTGCGCAGGGCCGGAGTGCGCACCCTCCAGAGGGCACTCGCTGTTCAGGGCGGAGTGATTTGGAGCGCAGGATGCCTGCGGAGCCGAGCGTATCCGTGTATTGGCGTTGCTATGTGCACGTGAATCGTGTATTGGCGTTGCTGTGTGCACACTTATCGTTTTAAAAACGTTAATCTGATGATCCGCTGATACGGTCTAATGTAAACCCCACCTACGGGCGAAAGGCAGAGTACACCCTGGACAAGTCGCCAGGTCATCACAGGGCTGATACAGAGAGACAAACAACCATTCACACTCACATTCACACCTACGGTCAATTTAGAGCCACCAGTTAACCTAACCTGCATGTCTTTGGACTGTGGGGGAAACCGGAGCACCCGGAGGAAACCCACGCGGACACGGGGAGAACATGCAAACTCCACACAGAAAGGCCCTCACTGGCTGCTGGGCTCGAACCCAGAACCTTCTAGCTGTGAGGCGGTAGTGATAACCACTACAACATATATATATTTTTTTAATCAGAGTAGTAGAGCACAAAGTGGTGTTCAAACAAAGTGTGTTGCACACAACATAACTAGTGTCATGTTCCTCATTCTGGGAATTTTCTGATGAATCATCGACATTCATGCCCTGTGACAAATTTTTCAACCAATATGCAGTTTTATCACATGATACCTATGGAAATGTGGCAGTCATTTAAGATTGGTGTGGCATTTTGTGAAATGACATTTGAGGGAAAAGAAAAATGTGTAACATAACAGAAAAGTTGAAGTGGGTAGCATTGCTGTCTCGCAGCACCAGGGTCCTTTGTTTGATCCTGAGCTTGGGCTCCTATCTGCCCAGACTTTTCTGTGTTCTCCCCGGGTCTATGTGGGCTTCCTCCCATCTCCCAGAAACATTCCAGTAGGTGGATTGACTGCACTAAAACACGTAGTTGTGCATGATGCTGTGTTATGGGGTGGTGTATTATCCAGAGTGTGTTTCACACTCAGTATTTCCAGTCTAGGATCATTATAGCGGAGCAAAGCTCCATACTTAAGAGAATATGTGACGTGTCGGCCGAAATGAATCCGAGAAAATCGCAAAAGAAGCATTAATTAATTAATTAATTAATTAATTAATTAATTAGGATTCGTTTCGGCCGACATGTGTCTGTGGATTCCATGACTCGTCACATATGGTAATGCATTGACCTGATTTTTGATGGCTTTTGCGACTGAATGACATCCGTACATACGTATACCACCCCAGGGAACCCGATCGTAAGTAAGGCAACGTATCTCATAAACACTTGACCACCGGACAATGAAATTTGTATCTATATTTACATAAAATGGATGGGTTTTTATCCAGCACTTATGTTTAATTCGCTTTTTTTAAATATAGTGGGATTATGTACTTTTTTTTTACAGCATTACTGACCTCCAAACAACAAAACTACAAATTTACAAGACATGCAAATGCAACAAAACCACAAAACAAAAACAAAAGAGGAAGGTCCAAAAGGGTAGGCGCAAACAGGACTACTTCCTACTCACTATACTATATAGAGGACTATATAGTGAGCTCATTGGTAAAATGAAAAAATGCTTTCGGACACTAGTCCGTCGCACTGGTTTTTACATCATTACTGTCGCACAATTAAAATGTGCCAGCTCGGTCGGCTGGTGGGTTTTCAAAATAATAAATACATGAATGTGTTTTTGTGATAAATCCATATTATACTGAGCGTATTTCCCACATTAATAAATACAAAGTACCTGCATCTTTCAGTTTTTTTAAAATCAAGGCTGAATACTTTCTTCTTTGCCGCTGCCTTTTATTACGGTAAATCAAATTTGAGACTTTTAATTTGATTTCTTTCAGCGCGACCGCAATGCATGATGGGATATATTGCTTTGGTTAGTGACCATCGTTGTACACTACTTTTCGTGTTGTATTGTGGTGCCATGCTCCGCTCCGGACATCCACTCCGGAGATTACGAATCTTTCACGCCAGTGCCAATCTGAATCCGGAACGGGAATTCCTTCATGCCTGCATTCACTTCCTGGTTTTCTCTTCTGTTATAAAAACGCCGTTCTCAGACAGGAACTTTGCCAGAACGTCTTGCTTTGCTTCTGGCTGTTTCTGTGCCTCTGTATGTTTCATGGTTGATTGCTCAAGCTCATTTTTCTATTTTATGGTTTTTGCACTAAGGGTTTATTTCTAGTTCATGGTTTTTTGCTCTAGGGTTTATTTTTTCTTGTTTTTGTTTTTTTGTCCTCGCACTTTTTTGTTCTTGCCTGTTTTGTGTTTTTGTCTAGTTTTCTGTCTCTTGTTATCTGGATTATTTTTGCCATTTGTTTTTGTCCCATTTGTTTACCCTTGTGCCACGCCCTTTTCCCTGGATTAAATCTCTCTATTTTTTTGATTACTGTCTGTGTTCTTGTGGATCCTTATCTCACCACACCTCCACGACCCCTAACATTGTGGGATACTTTGAATGCACTATATAGGGTGTAATAATTCTCACTAAGGTTTTGGACAGCACTACAAAATGGTGTCCTCACTATGTAGTGTCCTATATAGTGAGTAGGGAGCAATTTCGGACACAGGGCTAGAGTCCCATGCAAGGCTACTAAAAGGTTAAAAATCTCGAAAGACTTGGGCAAAAGAAAAATACAAGGAAAATCTATTGTTGCCAGTGGCAACCACAATTACGACAGAGGCTCCATGAGCAAGGCCTGCCAGTATCAAAAACATTAAATAATTGATCCTTGTACACATTTAGTCAGGATAACCTTGAAAGACTTGAGACGAAGGAAATTCCTAGGTGTAGCTAAGTTGCATATGAGGTTTCAGAGTTTAGCAGCGCAATTGAAAAAAGAGGACTGAAAAGTAGTGGTTTTACAAAAAGGTGTTTCTAAGTACTTCAAGTATTTCAAATCAAATATACTTTATTGTCCCTGTGGGGAAATTTTTCTTGGGCAAAGTGCTGCAACAGCTGCACAAATATACAAAATGGCAAACAAAGGACAAGCAATACACAGAATAATACAGTATGACAAAGAATAAAAGAATACTATATATATATATATATATATATATATATATATATATATATTAGTGCTGTCAAGCGATTAAAATATTTAATCGCGATAAATGTCGCGACTGTCATAGTTAACTCGCGATTAATCGCAATTTAATCGCACATTTTTGTCACATGAAAAACCATTGTAATTCTCTTATCAGCATAAAAAAGTGAATGGGCTTGCTTTGTACCAATGTTTTTTTTGTTTGTTTTTTTTTATTGCAGAGCATAACACGTCTTGTCACAGCCACTGACATCCATAACTTCCATATTAGATGAGAAAACCAAGGGATGAAAAATAAAGTACATATCACTGTGAAAATAAAAAAAGGTTTTATTTTACTCATTAGTTTCTTTTGAAGAGAAGTATTTGCCATAAAAGAAGAAAAAAACAGAGATAACAAAAATAAAAACATTCATCATACGTTCAAAAACGTTCATCATAGTGTGGCACTGTATTCTCTAATTCTCACTGCTTATAACTCTACACCTACCCGGTGGAGATGAGCTGGGAAACTGAAGACTGAAGGAACAGTATTGAAAAGTATTTTTCCAGTCTCACCTGTGAAAGGTAATCCCATGTGATCTCGTTTGGACGGTAAACCTGTTGGTACAGTTAAACGCAGCACATGAATGAGGCATCTTTATTCTCGGCTACTGTCTAGACGCTGTACCAGAGACGGCTGAAGAATCTCCACTTTGCCACATCCAATATGGCGGCGAGGATGTTTATATGTCTATGCCTTTCTCCATCACTCACACGTACTCTTATTGAAGCAGCGCGCGACAAGCCTCAACAGAAACTATGGGTGACTCGCAGGGCCAAATTAGAATTTGCGTTAACGGCACTATTTTTTAAAATCGCGTTAAATTGAGATCGCGTTATCGTGTTAACTTTGACAGCACTAATATATATATATTGCAACCCCCTGAAAAAATGTGTCATCTCATTATCTCTAGCCGCTTTATCCTGTCCTTCAGGGTCGCAGGCAAGCTGGAGCCTATCCCAGCTGACTACGGGCGAAAGGCGGGGTACACCCTGGACAAGTCGCCAGGTCATCACAGGGCTGACACATAGACACAGACAACCATTCACACTCACATTCACACCTACGGTCAATTTAGAGTCACCAGTTAACCTAACCTGCATGTCTTTGGACTGTGTGGGAAACCGGAGCACCCGGAGGAAACCCACGCGGACACGGGGAGAACATGCAAACTCCGCACAGAAAGGCCCTCACCGGCCACGGGGCTCGAACCCGGACCTTCTTGCTGTGAGGCGACAACGCTAACCACTACACCACCATGCCACCCCTGAAAAAATGTAAAAAACTAAATGAGAAAATAAATAAGCAAGGCCTGGCATTAAGCCTGTAATTCAGTGCACTGTAGAAACAGGCATTAATACTTGTACACCAGTGTGCAAAATGCAAGAATAAAGTGCTAGACTGAAATGCTACAGTAAAGTGCAAGTGCATCAAGATACATGTCAGAATCAACATGTTTCCTTGTTGAGAAGTGTGAATGAATGAGAGCTTGAGTCTGTTGGTTTTACATTTACTCGCTCCATAACGTCTGCCTGAAGGTAACAGATCATATTCATTCTGCAGAATATGTGACGGGTCATTTACGAACACGTTTTATGGAAAATATTCACGGCAGTTTCATATAAACTAGTTAAAACAGTTTTATTAGTTCACTAGCTTGTTGGACAGTTGACAGTTGTAACCAGAGAACTGTTTGACACAGGAAGTTAGGTATTGGATTGTAGCCAGTATTGTAGTCGAGTCACTAAACCTCTAGTCCAGGCTCGAGTCCCCAGTGTTCAAGTCCAAGTCATTAAAGAAAATTTCGAGTCGAGTCCGAGAACATGACTCCAACTGCACCATTTGACGGTGGCTGTCGTTGCCTTTATGTGAAACTGTCTCTGCTACTGTGTTGAACAAACGTTACTGCCTGACTGCCCCATTTTAGTTAATAGGCTACAGATAAACAGCTTGTTCATCACTCAGCAAGCCCCGCCCACTATCAACAGGGCAAATAACATGAGAGACGGTTAACACTCACTAGTTCATCAGTCAGCAAGCAAGACCCGCTATCAACAGGGCAATGAACATAACGTGTCACTTCCTTCTCTGGGTGGAGTCTTACCAAATGACGATTGAAGTTTGAGGTTGTCCCCGTCGTCTCCTCGATAGTTCTTCTACATATGGAACACACAGCAGTGCATTTTTTCCCACTGCACGAGAAGTCTGTATAAGCAAAGCGGACAATCCTAGGGGCTTCTCTCCAGGCATTTTAGCGCCATTAACGTTAGTTTGTTCCTGAACATGACGTATGAACAGGTGAATGTGGATTCTCTTGCACGAAATTAGTATAAAATTTAATGTAGATATAAATATCTTATGCCAAATTATTATCTCATTCTCATCTCATTATCTCCAGCTGCTTTATCCTTCTACAGGGTCGCAGGCAAGCTGGAGCCTATCCCAGCTGACTACGGGCGAAAGGCGGGGTACACCCTGGACAAGTCGCCAGGTCATCACAGGGCTGACACATAGACACAGACAACCATTCACACTCACATTCACACCTACGGTCAATTTAGAGTCACCAGTTAACCTAACCTGCATGTCTTTGGACTGTGGGGGAAACCAGAGCACCCGGAGGAAACCCACGCGGACACGGGGAGAACATGCAAACTCCACACAGAAAGGCCCTTGCCGGCCCCGGGGCTCGAACCCAGGACCTTCTTGCTGTGAGGCGACAGCGCTAACCACTACACCACCGTGCCGCCCCCAAATTATTATGGCATGTTACAAAAACTAAAGAAAAAATCCGAGTCCTCATCTCCAATTTACAAGTCCGAATGTAGGTAATGCACCAGTCCAAGTCCGAGTCATCAGTGCTCAAGTCCAAGTCAAGTCACGAGTCCTTGAAATTTGGGCATGAGTTGGACTTGAGTACTACAAGCCTGATAATAACTTTATAGTAATGATGTAAAGTGAAAGTGCTGGTTCACGACTGTCCACCAGGCACCCAGCAGAGCCACATCATAATAAATTGTTTCTGGCGCATGTCATGCGGTGTCAAAGAAAGGAATAAATATGTATCATAACTGCGATGTGTATCTCATTATTGGTATCACTGCTACAAGACAATGCAGCAATTTGCTGACGTGAACTACACGACACTACACAATTCAATGGTTCATATGCTTATTGTTCTATTCAGGTTGATTTTGTGCCCTTACAAATATTTTGCTCTACACTCATCAGGAGCTCCGCTTTTAAAGGGGAACTGAAGGCAATTCTCATCTCATCTCATTATCTGTAGCTGCTTTATCCTGTTCTACAGGGTCGCAGGCAAGCTGGAGCCTATCCCAGCTGACTACGGGTGAAAGGCGGGGTACACCCTGGACAAGTCGCCAGGTTATCACAGGGCTGACACATAGACACAGACAACCATTCACACTCACATTCACACCTACGGTCAATTTAGAGTCACCAGTTAACCTAACCTGCATGTCTTTGGACTGTGGGGGAAACCGGAGCACCCGGAGGAAACCCACGCGGACACGGGAAGAACATGCAAACTCCGCACAGAAAGGCCCTCACCAGCCACGTTGCTCAAACCCAGGCCTTCTTGCTGTGAGGCGACAGCGCTAACCACTACACCACCGTGCCGCCCCTCTGAAGGCAATTTTTTAAATCAAAATTCTATTTATCTCATTTTATTAAATATAGGAATGCATTTTTGATAGCTATTGTGTCATTGCTATAACAAGTTACGGGTGTTTGAAATATGCTCTGTAATATATCAGTCCATATGTCAAAGCAATGGCTGTAAATTTCGTTGAGACCTGTGCGAGACATCGTAGGACGGAAGTAAAACGTACAGCGGAAATCAAAGCGACCAACATTTGCCAATGTTGTCAAAAGACGTGTGCGCCCTCTTTCGAATGCTGACATAATCAAGCCGGAAGTTTTGTTTGTTTTGATAGCAATCAGGAAAGTTTGAAAAAAGTAGGCAGTAATCATCATTTAAACTCGTTTTTGTGCAATACTTCGTTTGGAAAACAGTTTTCAAAATGGCAGCACTGACACCAGGCTGACACTTCACGTTTCAAAGTCTCGCACAAGTCTCGTGAAGATCGCGCAGATAAGCGACGCCTGCTGTGGACCAAACGAACTAAATTCAACATGGCTAAAAACCGAATAGGCCGATGAGTATAATATTTAATTGCAATTAGTTGCCAAAACGAGTCATGATATAAGGTTACTAAAACCGAAAACGTAATTGAATAACACGTTAATTAAGAAATAAAGCAAGTTTAAAAATGACTTCAGTTCTCCTTTAAGAAGTGTCTAAATATCTATATGAATTCAGTTCTTCTCAAAATTCAGGTAATCGAATTTCAGAAAACAATCGAGTATTTTCAAATTTTTCTTCACCCCCAATGAATCTGTTTTAATGTGACAGGATATAGTATATTTAATTAAGCTGTGTAATTACGTATTCATACAATATCATAAAGTTAGTCATCCCACATGCTGAGGTGACTGCCTGTTATTCATCTGAAATGATTTTTTATTAATCAGTTTATTTCTGTGTGCAGAGACAGACATGGACGGTCGCTCATGCCAGAAAAAGTGTTATTTTGTCCTCTGTGATTTTTTTTTTCCCTCCCAGGGAGGAAATCGCAAACCGCTTGCCAAATACGAATGAGATGTGATCCTGACACCTAAGAGTGAATAGTGCACCCCATCAGAATGAAATGATAAATAATTAATGCCATTAACTGAATAGTGCTGGAAATGTGTTTCAGTTAACGTTAGCTGTTGGTGAATTATTAACTCACCAGTGCACATGTGCAGTAATTGGTAGTGACTCAGGTATAAAATTTCTGCAAATAAATAGACAAATGAAATCACTGCAGGCGACATGGTGGTGTAGTGGTTAGCGCTGTCGCCTCACAGCAAGAAGGTCCTGGGTTCGAGCCCCGTGGCCGGCGAGGGCCTTTCTGTGCGGAGTTTGCATGTTCTCCCCGTGTCCGCATGGGTTTCCTCCGGGTGCTCCGGTTTCCCTCACAGTCCAAAGACATGCAGGTTAGGTTAACTGGTGACTCTAAATTGAGCGTAGGTGTGAATGTGAGCGTGAATGGTTGTCTGTGTCTATGTGTCAGCCCTGTGATGACCTGGCGACTTGTCCAGGGTGTACCCCACCTTTCGCCCGTAGTCAGCTGGGATAGGCTCCAGCTTACCTGCGACCCTGTAGAACAGGATAAAGCAGCTAGAGATGATGATGAAGAAGAAATCACTGCACACTGGAGGTAGAGGTGAGAGCGGGCAGTCAGAGATGAAGCTCATGGGACAAAGAAAGGCGCTGATTAGCATAGGAATGTATTGGATGCTTGTGTGGTGCTAAGCAACACATTTACTTCATTCATTCATTCATTCATTCATTCACCTTTAGTAAGTGCTTTATCCTGGTAAAGGACACTGGTTTGTTTACATTTTGGGAAATACATTGCATTGCATTACATTACAGGCATTTAGCAGACGCTCTTATCCAGAGCGACGTACAAGTTTGACCTAATCTGCATGTCTTTGAAGTGGGAGGAAACCCACACAGACACGGGAAGAACATGCAAACTCCACACAGAAAGGCCGCCATTGGCTGTGAATTTCAAACCCGGAACCTTCTTGCTGTGACCAACTAAGTTCACGAGAAAATATTAAAGGAAGGTACAAGCATATATAATATAATCACTGTGGAAGTAGGCATGAGTAGGGCTCACAAAACAGTACCATATACACCTTGACTGCACACCTGGGTGAGAAACCTTTGCTCTCTGATGTGTGTTGGTTTTGACCAGGTCTGACTTAAGGTTAAATCCATTCTCTAAGTATTGACCTTTTTGACATACTCAGAATGTCTTCCTTGAATTTTTAGAATTATAATAACGATTGTAAATGCAGGATTGTCTCCTGTTTTAAGTCTTTATAATAAGAACCTCCCATTGGTGGCACGCTGTAATGGTTAGCACTGTTCCCGCATGGCAAGAAGGTTCTGAGTTCGGGCCCAGTAGCCGACAGGGGCCTTTCTGTATGGAGCTTACATCTTGTCCCTGTGTCTGCATGGGTTTCCTCCAGGTGCTCTGGTTTCCTCTACAGTCCAAAGACAGTCGTTAGGTTAGGTTAATTAGCTGCTCTAAATTGTCCATAGGTGTGAATGGTTGTTTCCCCAAGCCTGGAAATGGGAGGGTTGTGGCAGGAAGGGCATCTGGTGTAAAACTGTGCTCCAATTAATATGACGTGTGGATCAATAGGGTCCACATGGCAATGACCCTACACACATAAGTGGGACAGGCTGGAAGATGTGGAAGGCATGGCCTAATAGTTAGAGAAGCAGCTTTGGAATCAAAAGGTTGCCGGTTCAGTTCCATAGACCATCCGGTACACCTGACGTGCCAAACCTCAACTGCTCCCCAGGCTGTTCTAGGTGTGTTGTATGTCACTCTGGATAAAAATGTAACATGAGTGAGAATAAGAACCTCCTCTTGAAGCTGAATGTTTATGACCCAAGTTTCAAACAGGTGAATTCAGACCCAAAATCTTTAAATTGGTCAAAAATTTTGCTTTTCGTGTTTAACGTGAGATTTTTCACAACTACGCATCGCAAATTTAGGTTGTGGTGATGGAGAATCTGGTGGAAACACCACACATGGAGCACTAGCTGTGGCATTAATGCCAAGCCTTTTTTTCTTCTACGTGAAGTTGGTTTCCAGATAGAATAGTACGTGACATTCATTGACCTAAATGACTTTACAAATATTTTAAGTTCCATTCTTCTCAGCATTGCTTTAGTTCTGTATATCAGAAAGCATTTCGCAATCAGTGAAAAGGAGTGCACTAGGAATGTTTGCACTACCCTTAGTTTCCAAACAACAAAATATTGCTTGGGCATGCTGGTCTGTTCTTGTTATTGAAATGTTAGAAAATGGGATGGGGTGTTTTTCAAATGGAAGACAGGCGTTACTTGTGGGGGAATTGAATGGCGGGGATGATGCTGGATTCACTGCTGTGTTATACAGGATGCCACCTTTTGGCATGTGTGTGCGTGTAGTCTGGCGGTTTGATGGAGCAGGTTTTTTTTTTTTGTATTGTTATTACAGTAAGACTTTGTGTGATCTGAACTGAGCTCTGCCCTACTGTTGTGTCTTTTGAGATGCAACATCCGAAACTGGGCGGCACGGTGGTGTAGTGGTTAGCGCTGTCGCCTCACAGCAAGAAGGTCCGGGTTCGAGCCCCGTGGCCGGCGAGGGCCTTTCTGTGCGGAGTTTGCATGTTCTCCCCGTGTCCGCGTGGGTTTCCTCCGGGTGCTCCGGTTTCCCCCACAGTCCAAAGACATGCAGGTTAGGTTAACTGGTGACTCTAAATTGACCGTAGGTGTGAATGTGAGTGTGAATGGTTGTCTGTGTCTATGTGTCAGCCCTGTGATGACCTGGCGACTTGTCCAGGGTGTACCCCGCCTTTCGCCCGTAGTCAGCTGAGATAGGCTCCAGCTTGCCTGTGACCCTGTAGAACAGGATAAAGTAGCTACAGATAATGAGATGAGATGAGACATCCGAAACTTTTCCATGACTTCAGCTTTGCAGATGAAATGACAAAATACTTGTTTTCAGCCTTAGCGAGTCAAGTTGCACAAGTATTATGCAACATATTTTTGTGCTTCATTTTGTAATACACACTTCCACCTTTCAGGCATGTCGCTCAACTGATTTAGCATTTTAACCAGAGCGTCCTTTGTTGAGTGTTTTGTTGCTCCAAGCATTGCAACAATATGCTTGAATAGATAATATAATATATTATTATACATACAGGACAGTTTTTCCATGGAATAAAAGCATGTACTCTATTCCCTTCTAGCGGGTTTATTGATGGCATGCAATATTTTTATCATATCGCTTGTCCTCCATGTATTATGCCACTCTGCCCAATGGAGAATGAGCATGCAATATTATTACAATATTGTGCGTTGTCAAGACAACACGACGTCACACGTCAGAGCTCATGCGAAAATCCAATGACAAATCTTTTCTGCTGCGCATGCGCACAATCATTTCTTTGTCCGCTGGGAAAGAGAGAAGACAGAGTTAATCCAGTGCTACCGCTAGGATTAGCTATGCTATAATTAAGCACTAAATAAATAAACTGAAAACTGAAACTCAAGACGCGCTGAACATCCGAAAGGCTACCAAAACTTCATGAGATATTCTTCACACATATTTACAAGAGAAAAACATACCAATGGACATCGAAAAACTGGAAAAGAGACACGCCGGAGATGTAAAACTTCCACGCTAGTGAGTGACTGTGACAATTTGTAAACAAACATGGCCGCGAAGTTTGCTTCGTAAAAAGTGGGAGATTTTGAGAGAATTTTGGCTGCCTGGTTGCTCTGTTGTGTATAGTTGTCGATGTTGATTTTAAAAGTAACGAAGTAAATTACACAGGGAAAATAACAATAATAATATTCAGCTTGACTGCTAGCATTAACCTTCGCTAAAACTACACCAGCTGGAAGGTAACTGGACTGCCATGCTAACAGCACCGAGTCGTGGGTAAGTTCGTGTTGGCCTTTGAGAATGCTGATATGGAGAGAGTGTATAATAATAATAATAATAATAATAATAATAATATTGGCTGGCTTTTTTTTCATGGTCTATCAGATATATTCCATTCAGCTATTTGTCTTCGACTCGTTCAGTATCATGCTAGCTGAAGGGAATATATCTGATATACCACTCAAAGCCAGCCAATATTATTAAATTATATTAAGGTTAAATTAAGTAGCATTATTTACGCCAGAGCACTTTTGAACGCTTGAATCTGATTGGTCAGAAGGTGTAGAATAATTTTTCTATGAATTTATCCATTTTCTATTTTTCTAATAGTGCAGCTATGATAGTAGTGCTGACTAATTCAAATCATAGGTTCAAATACATTATAATTTCTATCGCAGTACCTCATTCATAGTGGTTTTTATGGGAGCCTAGCTACATAATCTAATCAATTTAAATGATTAAGCAATCAGACACGAGCGATCCGTATGTTTTCCCATCATGGGACTGTCTTCAGGCCAGAGGACTTTGTGTTTTCTGATTTCACAGTAAAATGAAAAGGTGAAATTTTTGTCCACCTGTCACTCAATGTTTTTTTTTTTTTGTTTTTCATACCATTCTGTGTAAACTCTCGAAACTGTTGTGTGAAAACCCCATGAGATCAGCAGTTTCTGAAATACTCAAACCAGTCCATCTGGCTCGAACCAACACTCATGCCATGTTGAAAGTCACACTTTGAGATCACAACTTTTCCCATTCTAATGTTTGAAGTGAACATTAACTGAAGCTCTGCCAAGGGATTGTCTGATTAGATAACTGTATAAACCAGCAGGTGTATGGGTGTTCCTTAGAAAGTGGCCGGTGAGTGTACTTCTTCCATAAGTGAAGACAAATCCATTATGACCAATATGAACCATTGCTTTAATGTAAGTGTTGGTTAGTTGGTCAAATGAATGATGGGTTCCTGTTTTTACAACCAGATACCCGAGTTGATATCACTATCAACAGTTAACAGCATGCTGTAAATTAAATTATGTCAACTTTTTTCTTTTTTTTTTTGCTCATGAACTAAATAAGCATTATTTAATGGAGCCATGTTTTGTGAATATTTTGTTAACATTTAAACACACTTCTTTAAAGATGCTATGTTTAAGAATGTGTCAGGTCAAAACATGCAAAAGATTAACTCAAATTATCAACAGAATATGAAGAAATAACAGCTTTAACATTCTGTTAGACTATGGTGTTGCAGAGATATCTCCTGAAGTTAGCATGCTAACCAGCTAGCTCCAAGACAGGATGCACTGATACACCAAAATGAGAGGATGAAGCAATAGTGCACGTTATGCGGTTAGACCCAGTGAATGGCAGTTAGCATTCAGCTGCAAATACACAAAAATGGCATGAAAATCCATCCTAAAAACACATCTAAAATGCGAAAGAACTGTTTTGCGCTAGACTGTACGAATAGATTCAACAAGAAATTAGGCCTATCATTTTATAAACTACAGAAAGCTAAAGAAAAGAGAAAAGTTGTTCCTGCAACTCGCAAAAACACCTGAATGTGGACTTGCGGTGACCATTTTGTTGGATTTTTGGAGAAGGGAAAAGAGACCCTATTGGGAGAAACTGATCACAATGCCATTAATTTCCTCTCAACATTCATATTTCATCTAATAGTCTTAAAGGTAGACTGCCTTTCAGATTTTTCAAGTTTAGGTCATAAAAATAATTTTCCCTGACACCTAATTATTTTTGTTTAGTGGACTGAAAGCTACTGAATTTGAATCACAGACTCCCAATTTTATTCGTTTTTTAAAATAGAACAGTGAATGAATTTAGGGCCACATGGCCCTAAAGTCCCCGCTATTTTTTTCTGCTTCACCATGACCCATTTCAAGATACGACGTCATGCATGACGTGGTGGGCTTTCCCCGTTCGCACAAGGCATTGTGGGATACAGATTTGAAACAGGAGAGAAAAATGGAGAATGCGAGTGTGCGAATGAAACGTGAAAGACCGACTACAGTAACGGAAAGCGAGAAGAAAAGACGTTATGTTATATACGAAGGAAAGGAAACGCAGGACCAAACTAATAAATATCGGCGGTCAGCGAGCACCTCGGTGTGCTCAGCAGTTTGTTTAGCGACAGAATGATGGAACTGTCAGTGCACGGTCAAAGGTAAACCTGTGCATGCGCACATGGACTTCCTCTGTCTGCTTGACTGCACGAAGCAAGCGAGTTCATGCACGTTATTTGTGAGGGAATCCAGTCAAATTAAATAACTTCACAGCCACAGAATGGCCTAGTTTTTTTTTTTTTTTTTGAGATATTACAGAAATAAACATTTCACAATGACCAAATTTCAGAGGGAACTAAATTTCACCGATTTTATGAAATCGAAAGGCCGTCTAGCTTTAAGTATCTACACTCAAGCTTGCTTGGTGCTGATAATATATCAGTGATGGCATTTCATGGGATGGTTGAGTTGGCATTAAGGACAAAATGGCATTATGTAGCTGCTGGTGGTGCTGTTGACATGAAAACAAAAAGTATTACACATCAAGCTCAAAATAAATAAAGCTGCTGTAGTTGGGATGTGGATATATTTGTATAATGCTTCGACAAAAAAAAACACAATTTCAGGAAGTGAAAAATGAACAGTGGGTGTGTCCTGTAACAAGACAGAAAGCAAAAGCCAAAAATAAAGGCAAAGATTTTGAAAATGACAAGAGAAGAGTTATAATCTATAATGTATATGGGGATTCAAATAGATTAACTATGAAAGCAAAAGTTGGTCATACAATTATTAAGAATAATTGTGTTATATTCAGAAAGGGAGATATAAACTTTTGAACTGATATGATGTAATATCTTAGTGTATATTATATGTTCACATATGTACACTGTATGAGCATTTGTGTTGACAGAACACTGGTTAATACACCAAACTGAAAATGAAAACACAAAATAAAACAACATTGTGTACCAAGGGTATGCAAACTTTTGCAGTCAGCTGTATGCAAAATGTTGCTCTTTTGTGTCAAGGCAGGACCTACAAGCTTCAATTCTCAATTTGTATCCTGGGTTTCGCTGTTTTTACTGTGCCAGGCAAATAGATCCTTTTAATATTTTAATACTCTTTCCGTAAATGGGATGGTTTCTTTTTTAAATATTGGCCCTTTTTTTCATGTCACAGAATAACAGGCAACACAGATTTTCTCAGTTCTTTGCAAATGAGGTGTGATGCCAAAGTCCTTCCCGCACCATGCATGGCGCATTTGGCGGCACCGATCTCCGTTTCGTAGCCCTCGGCCTCTTGCTTATATTACATAGCTCGGGTTACAGTAGGGGGCTGGTCCTCTGGTAACCGCAAGAGTTTGACTCCCCACTCATATCTGTATTGCAATGTGCCTTGCCAGATGGCAGTAGGCACCATTTTTATGATGGTCTTGGGTATGACCCGAGTGTGAGTAGAACTTGCAATCTCCCAATCAAGAGGCGGACACGCTAACCACAAGGCCACTTGCCGGTCATCATGAGGTATGATGCATGAAAGTAAAAAAGCCAAATGTTTGGCTCTTGTTGAAATCTTATGAATTGAAACCATACATCTCAGATGATCTATTTTCCCAGCAATAGATACAATTTTAGTTCCTGACTGCATTTAGCCTCCATTTTAACCACACGTTGAGCTCAAAAATGGAAGAAAATAAGAGTTTCATTTTTTCCTAAGTTCACCTATATAATATAAAACATGACTGAATAAAGATCACAAAGATATGTGTTTGAATTGTGCATTCGAGTGTGTAGATTTCAGCTAGTATAGTGTTATATCTGAGTTTAAAGTCAGACAGTGCAATGACTCCTTGTACAAGTGACAATACTAGCAGTTAAAGCGCATATCACGGGTAAATTCAGGAGCAAGATCAATGTAATTCTCCTATTTTATATTAAACTTTGGTCAAATATCTGTCACATTCTGCATTCTCTGCAATTTTTTTTTACCTTGCGCAATACCAGAAAAATTCAGTTGAAATCAAGCCATTTGAGGCGAATTGGTCCGTCTCTGAAAAAACATGGCATTTGGATTTCCCGGCAAACATTGATTTTCGTGACGTCACGTGCGGGATGCCTCCCTCTGAATCCTATGTCAGCGCTGGTTTGTTTATGAGAAAACGACCTGGTGGTTTTCTGCAAATTTCTTCAACGTTATCGCATAATTATTAAAATGGTTAACAGATGTATCGTAGGAGGGTGTAGCAACACCAATCTTGATGGGATTAGTACTCATCGTTTCCCAAAAGACCGGACAATGAGAGAGAAATGGGAGCGCTTGGTCTACACAGGCTGTGCACTGAAACCGTGCAAAGCTCGCGCAGCCTGCTGGCACTTCCGTAGGTGAATCTGGCTCCAGACTCCCTTGGGATTTTTCCAGACGCGTTTTGTTATTTTATTTTTTTTCTGCTGTAGACAGATGGCCTTGTGCAAAATTACCCTTCTGGATGAGAGTGTAAAGGGACATACTTTCATATAAAAAAAACACGAAATTGGTCCAGAATATGCAGTTTAAGGCTCTGGTCACACTACAGCTTGTGATGGGTTTGTGAATACTTGGCGATGAAAAATTGATAGCATCGTGACCAATTGTGCAATCCACGGCGATTGTTCTCCAAGCTTTGCAAGTTGTTTTTTGTTGTGTCTCCGCCTTGTGAGTGGCCAAAATCATTGCGAAAACTTTCAATTCGTGCATTGAAATTTGGTGGTGATGTTTTTGTTGGCAGACTAAGCAGCGAATACTCACAGATGGGTTTGGGAATATTTCCCGAAGCTCAGGGAACCTTCATCAAGCCTCTTGAGATGTATTTGTCTCAAATCCATATCCCGGGAGCCTTGTAAACACAGAGGCTCAGCATAGCCTGACCTTCGCCGGGATTTAAAAAGTGCATTTATATTCAGGGATCCTTCAGAGCGCTTTGTACATATGCTTGGGCCCCAGTCGTTATGGGAAACATTTGATGCTGATTTGAGCGCAGTCGGCACGCGCATATAAGGACGCTGTTTTCACAGAGACTTTGCAAGTATTCTGTCAGGTATGCGGCCGTAGACGGATCTAAGTGCAGGAAGAGTGTTTATTAGCAGGCGTGATATTTACAAAAACAAAACGTGAGGCAAGGTCAGAGTAACAAAACAAACAAAACCGAAAGCAGAGTCATAAACATGGCTAGAAACAAACGTGGCAGTGATAATGATAATACTTCGCAGAGCCTCCGTGCCCTTATATGTGCATGCTGATTGTGCTCAGATCAGCATCAGGCATTTCCCATAACGACTGGGTCCTTAACGCAAACAACCGCAAGAGGAAAACTATGACATGAGCAACTTCTCACTTGCTAGTGTGAACGCAGTATATAAGCTGCAGCTGTTATCATCAAGACTGTCACATTTACTAATGCTTGCCTTTTCTGTATATGACTGATAATCCCACCATCCAGTGGAACCCAGAAGAGGATGGGATCTCTTTGGAGTCTGATTCCTCTTAGGGTTTCTTCCTCATGGTGTTGTTTTTCATTGCATGGTGTTTTTGTCACCTCTGGCTTGTTCATTATGGATCTAAATCTACATGAGGGCAATTCCATGTAAATGTCAACCTCACCATGCAAAAATAAAGCAACATGTAATACATCAAAACCACTCCCAGAGATATCACCTAGGCCTGTATTTTACAGATGTGAATAAGTTGAACCAATTTGTAACCAACCTAATATGTCACGGTCAGTCTGTCTTTCTTATAATGTAAAACCCAAGCTAAAATCAACTTTGATCATGTACAATTCTATATTATTGCCACAAGCCACAGAAATGTATGCTAAAATCCACAAAACAGCAAAACAATAGCCATCCTAAATATTATTTAAGAACTTTGATAGTTTTAGCTGATATTTAGAGAGTTTTTCAAAGGGTTATGGTGGTTAAATTGCTGATTTTCTAAACATATGCCATGTCTATTTCAGACGCGTCACATCCATAACGGAATTTCGTCACATCCATAACGCTGACTTTTCCTTCCGAAACTCTGCATGAAATACAAAATATTTTAAACAAAGATTTTTTAATATTCACCTTGGACCCCTCTATCAAACGGATATCTCCATTTCGACATTAGGTTTACAATTTCACAGAGTTTGATAAAAATGTACAGTCACCCAAAAAAAGTGATACTTTTTCTGTCACATCCATAACGCATCTTTTATTGGCATTTTCTGGCATGCCCTAGATGTACTATGGGAATTGTTCTTGTTCTATCACTTCTCCAGTATGGTACAGCCTTAAAATATGCAACACCTGTTTAAATACTGGGAGACAATAAAACATGCACTGGGTCATTTGTTGCCATTTTGAGTTCAAGTGTCACGTCCATAACGCTGGAATTGCTCATGAACAGTTCTGCAAAGCTGCTTTGTGACCATTCTTATTGTTAATATCACCTTCTGAATAAAATCAAATAGAATAGACTGGACTTGAATTGTTGTCAACTTGGGGGAGGAATGTGTGAGCTGGGGGCAGAAGAGTTAGAGTTTGGATGAAACTCAGAAATTAGCATTTCGGGCAAGCTGCTATATTTTTATACCCATTCCCTGACTTATGAAGGTCAACATGCTTCTCTCTCATTTGGTTTGCGTGTTCTCTTTCCCATGTTGATGGAGGACTAACCCTGTGTCCGAAATCGCTCACTCATTCACTACTCCCTACTCCATATATAGGGAATTACTATATAGAGGACTATATAAGTGAGCTCATTGGTAAAATGAAAAAACGCTTTTGGACACTAGTATTTACGTCATTACTGTCGCACAATTAAAACGTGCCAGATCAGTTGGCTGGTGGGTTTTCAAAATAATAAATACCTGCATGTATTTTTGTGATAAATGCATATTATACTGAGTGTATTTTCCACATTCATCATCATCGTTCAGTTGCGGAGCAGGCGACCACTAGCTTCCTCCATTTCAGCTTGTCGGAAATGAGATCATATCCTTCACCCATGACTTTCCAGATGTGGGTTGGATATAAGGTGGCTTGTCTACCAGGCCTTCGTTTGCTATGTTGTGGGACATACAAGGCATAAGTCCTTGCTGGCTCGTCTGTGTTCAGACGAAGTTGGTGACCAAGGAAGGACAGTTGGCGGCGTTGTACAGTGTTAATGAGTGGCTCCACCTCCAGGCGTTGGTATATGGACAGGTTAGAGACTCTGTCAGTGAGTTTGATGCCAATTATTATCCTGTAACACGAGGTTGCATATGAGTTGATTTTATTATCAAAATAAAGTTTCCCACATTAATCAATACAAAGTACCTGCATCTTTCAGTTCTTTTAAATCAAGGCTGAATACTTTCTTTCTTCTTTGCCGCTGTCTTTTATTAAATCAAATTTGAGACTTTTAATTTGATTTCTTTCCACGCGACTGCAATGCATGATGGGATATATTGCTTTGGTTAGTGACCACCGTTGTACACTACTTTTCGTGATGCACTGTGGGATACTTTGAGTGCACTATATAGGGTGTAAGTAATCCTCACTAAGGTTTCGGACAGCACTACAAAATGGCGTCCCCACTATATAGTGCCCTATATAGTGAGTAGGGAGTGATTTCAGACACAAGATAAGGGAATTTGGCCTCTGTGTCACCTCATATTTGTCCCCTAGTTAATCAGGAAATCATGGGTTACAGCTTGAAAGTTCCCACACACTTCAATCAACTCACAAATGTACAGTTTAAATGTGAAACATGCTTCAGTTACATTGTGTTCACTATCATTTGCAGGGGTGTCAATACTACTGGCACGTTTTTGTTGAAAATAATTATTCCTGGGCAGCATGGTGGTGTAGTGGTTAGCGCTGTCGCCTCACAGCAAGAAGGTCCGGGTTTGAGCCCCATGGCCGGCAAGGGCCTTTCTGTGCGGAGTTTGCATGTTCTCCCCGTGTCCGCGTGGGTTTCCTCCGGGTGCTCCGGTTTCCCCCACAGTCCAAAGACATGCAGGTTAGATTAACTGGTGACTCTAAATTGACCGTAGGTGTGAATGTGAGTGTGAATGGTTGTCTGTGTCTATGTGTCAGCCCTGTGATGACCTGGCGACTTGTCCAGGGTGTACCCTGCCTTTCGCCCGTAGTCAGCTGGGATAGGCTCCAGCTTGCCTGCGACCCTGTAGAACAGGATAAAGCGGCTAGAGATAATGAGATGAGGTCTGGTTTTTCTCATTCTTTCAGTGGGAGATAAAGCGACTTCACCAAAAGGTGGATTTTTCTAACCCTTTTTATTAATCTTTACACGTGTGTGTGTGTGTGTGTATGAGCTTGCCATCATACGGCATCCATCGTTCGTTTGTCTGTACGTCCGTCTGTTATTCCACAATTCACGATAATCGCTACTCCTCTCTGAGTTTTCAGTGGATTATGATGATTCTGACTGGTTTGTTTGGAAGACCTAATCAATCTGCACAAAAGCTACTCCCTGGTTTTGTGATTTCTCCTTAACAAGTTGCTAATTAGGCCGGTTAATGAACGTTCAGGAAAATCGCTACTCCTCCCTGAGTTGTCAGTGGATTTTGATTCTGATTGTTTGTTTTGTTTCGAAGATCAAATTGTCCTGATTGTTCTCATGAAGAACAACTTAGCTAATTATAAATGAGTCTGGTTTCTCATAGTACAGCTGTGTGAGCTACGCTGACGCTCTGGTAAGTCTTATGCATTCAATTTGGCAAAATCAAGCATCTAGCAACTTTCACCATAAGCTCTGACTTTAAGGCAGTTCACTAAATGGATGCTTAAAAAAGGCTATGATTCCTCAATTATTAGAACCAGCCTAATCCCCCTAAAGGCTCGACCCAGAATCGGTTTCCTGATATCGTGAAAACTGAAGTCATGTAAGACGTTTATGAAGTCCTGGATCATAATACAGGAGGGGTGATAAATTCCAGATGATCTACACTTGGTCTAATGTATGAAGAGGAAAGGCGGACATGATAAAGAATACCGTGTATTAGATCATCCGAGAACTCTCGAGCCCATAAATATTTAGAGAGGTCTTGAGCCCATAAATGGTTGGAGTCAAGTCGAAGGGAGTAGTGAAGTCGAGCATTTTTTTAATTAAAAGAAGACTGGATCTGTAATTCGTGGGGGAGGAGAATCGAGGACATTGGGGTCGAGTATGTGGGAAAACATGTAAGATTTTCTGCAGAAATTGCATGTAGTAATAAGAAGAGGCAAATAAAACTGAGCTGAGTGGAGCAGCGTGGGACGAGGCGAAAGATAACACTGCAATCCATCTTATTGTTATCATTACCATACGGTTTCCATGATAAACACACCGTGAAAAGAATGGCCCTTCGATTTTTGGACTTGTATGTGCAGGTGACGTCATACGAGTAGGACTGCAGAACACACACACACACACACACACACCACTTCTTTTTGAACAGCTGCTTATATAATGTCATAAGGCAGCTGGATACACTCAGAGAATACTGTCCTGTTTTATATACATGAGCTCACCGATGCCCATGATTGGCTAATAGTGTTCTGATTGATACAGTCCAGAAGAAGACAAGGCCGGTTATGTTTATCTGGACACCCGTCATTGCCATCTTTATTCTTATTGTATCTTTACTTGCTCATATCTCAACAAATTAAGGAAATGTCTTGGTTTGAATTGGACTGAAACGAGTTACTTATGTGTCCTGTGATGGATTGGTGTCTTATTCATGGTGTGTCCCTGCCTCACACCCAGTGTTCCCAGTGATCCATGGCAACCCTGATGAGGAAAAAGCGTTGAGTGAAAATGAATGGTGGCATGGTGGTGTAGTGGTTAGCACTGTTGCCTCACAGCAAGAAGGTTCTGGGTTTGAGCACAGTGACCGACGGGGTCTTTCTGTGTAGAGTTTGTATTTTCTCCCCGTGTCTGTGTGGGCTTGCCCTGGTTTCCCCACACAGTCCAAAGACATGCTAAGGTTAGCATGGGGCAGCCATGGACTGAGGTTGGGCTGAAGTGCCCTTGAGCAAGGCACCAAACCCCCAATTGCTCCCTGGGTGCTGTAGCATAGCTGCCCACTGCTCTGGGTATGTGTATGTGCTTATTGCTCACTTGTGTGTGCATGTGTGTGTTCACTGCTTAAATGCAGACGTTAAATTTCACTGTGTGCTTAAGTCTGTGCCGGAGTGTACGTGTGACAAATAAAGGCTGCTTGGCTTGACTTTTAAATTTTTAATTTAAATGAATGAAAAGCTGCTCAAGTCTTTTATGAACCGAAGATTAGGCTAGTGATAATAATAATAATAATAATAATAATAATAATAAAGAAATTCAGGCTGACTTAAAGAATGTACTATATACTCCCAGCACATGCATATGAATTTGGAATCTCATCTCATCTCATTATCTCTAGCCGCTTTATCCTGTTCTACATGGTCGCAGGCAAGCTGGAGCCTATCCCAACTGACTACGGGCGAAAGGCGGGGTACACCCTGGACAAGTCGCCAGGTCATCACAGGGCTGACACATAGACACAGACAACCATTCACACTTGCGGTCAATTTAGAGTCACTAGTTAACCTAACCTGCATGTCTTTGGGGGAAACCAGAGCACCCGGAGGAAACCCACGCGGACACGGGGAGAACATGCAAACTCCACACAGAAAGGCCCTCGCCGGCCACGGGGCTCGAACCCGGACCTTCTTGCTGTGAGGCGACAGCGCTAACCACTACACCACCGTGCCACCCTGAATTTGGAATCTAATGATTAATCCTGTGTAGCTCAAAGGCAAATCACAGGTTTATATTAAAGCCTATGTTCTCAGTTCAGGTTCAGTGCTCAAACTGATAATCTCATCATCAGTTTTTCATTGGCTAATCAGACGCAAGTTACACCACCACTCTTGCCAGAGCAGTTGGGGGGTAGGTTGGCTCAAGGGCACTTAAGCCAGTTCTGCTGGTGCAGGGAATCAAACCAGCAACCTTTTGATCCCAAAGCTATTTCTCTAACCATTAGGCAACGGCTTCCCCAAATGCTTGTGTTCTAATATTTAACAATTATTCGCTGAAGGAGAAATGAACATCAATGAATAATGACCAAAATGAAGTTGAGGTTATTATTTACCGATATTCTCTGAGCCTGAGGTGGATCATTGTTTTCGTATAAATATACAGGCAATTATTTAAAAATTGTATTAAAAAACATTTATTTGAAACTTCAAAAGTGGCATCCAAATGTAATAAGAGCACAGCGCAGGCTTGGGTCACTTATCTGTGCCGGCTAAAATACTTTGTTTTGAAATCGCTAAAATAAATCACAATTCCACCTTACCTTTGAATAGTTTGAGACCAAACTTCGTAGCCTCTTTAGCGCTTTTAGGAACAGCATTTTATTTCATAATTTGTCATTCTTCCTCACTTATGATGACAAACCAATTAGCCGCCATTTTGCCGAGTCACTCGAGGTGATTATAGAGAAATAGTCAGAATTTCTTGACCAATCAGCACACGATTTCCTATAATCACCTGCTTATTACCTCACCCGGGACGGAGTCCACCAGGGGGCGAGGTATTGTTTTCGGTCGGGTTTGTTTGTTTGTAAACGATGTTATGGGAAAACGGCTAGACCAATCTTCAGGAAACTTTCAGGATAGGTGGGCATTGGTCTCAAATAGAACCGCCAACATTTTGGGGGTCATCCGGTCAAGGTTTTTGTGGATACTGTTTCATATAGAGGCGCTAGCCACTATGTCATCATGCTGTAAGAATGTAAGAGTGTAACAGTTGCGCAGTACGGTGTGAGAGCAGTACGGTGTGTACTGACTGACTGAGAGCAGTACAGTGTGTTCTGATTGGCTGACAGCAGTAAGCAGTACGGTGTGTCCTGATTGGCTGAGAGCAGTACAGTGTGTTCTGATTGGCTGACAGCAGTAAGCAGTACGGTGTGTCCTGATTGGCTGAGAGCAGTACAGTGTGTTCTGATTGGCTGACAGCAGTAAGGAGTATGGTGTGTCCTGATTGGCTGGGAGCAGTAAGCAGTACAGTGTCTTCTGATTGGCTGAGAGCAGTACGGTGTGTTCTGATTGGCTGAGAGCAGTACGGTGTGTTCTGATTGGCTGAGAGCAGTACGATGTGTTCTGATTGGCTGAGAGCAGTACGGTGTGTTCTGATTGGCTGAGAGCAGTACGGTGTGTTCTGATTGGCTGACAGCAGTAAGCAGTACGGTGTGTTCTGATTGGCTGAGAGCAGTACAGTGTGTTCTGATTGGCTGAGAGCAGCAGAGAATGTTTATTGGCCAAGTATGTTTACACACAAGGTCAAAATTAAGGTCAAGGTCACCAAAAAGTAAAAGTCGTTTTTTCGCAATATCTTCCTTCATATTCATCAGAAATGCTACCAGGCAAGGTTTGTTTTGCCTGGCAACACTTGTTTATACTAAATTAGTGTTTTATGATAACAATTGACTTTCAGGACTTGTATGGTGGACTAAACAGTTTTTTTTTCTTCTCAAAAATGTAAGTATTGAAATGGTGAGGTTTTCTCTTGAGGAGACATTGACTTACCATTTATGGAAGGAGTCTCGAGTGTTAGCACTTTGTAACAGTCAGAAGTAAAGCTGTAACTTTAGTGCTGTGTTCACACTTATACCGGTACGAAAGTGGTATAACTGTATCGATACAAAGTATACCGGTACAGTTTAGTGCATCTGTCCACACTAGCGAGAAATGTTTGCGGTTTTCTTTCACGGAAGTTGAAATGCGCGTGCGCGAAATGTTTCCGTGGTTACCGAGTAACTTCCTTCCGAGAATATGGCGGATGAAACAACGTGTGTGTGCTTTTTGTTGTCAGTGTACAGTCTGTATTTCTGGTGGTCATTTATTCAGTTGAATCATATAAAACACGCGAGGCAGTTGAGAAAGAAACAAAGAAAACGAATCTCCCTTTCTCCCCCCTCACTTTCTCCCTCTTTCCTTCTCTTCCCCTCCCTTTCTCTCCCTTTTCCCCTCTTCCTCCTTTCTTCCTCCCTCTTTCCCCCCCCACTCCCTCCCCCCTCCCTCCCCCTCTCCCTTTCTCCCCCCTCCCTTTCTCCCCCCTTTCTTTGCTCCATGTAGCTCCACGGTCGTTTTGAGCCATTTTGACGTTTTATTTACAGCTGGAAAGCGCGGGCGTATTGTATTGTATGAATAACCTGGAAGAAGTAGGAATGGTTCATTGCGCTTGCACATTATATTTGTATCGATACAGAGCCGCTTCATCTGTCCACACTACAGCGAAGCACTACAGCACCGATACTGTACCGGTATGAAACCCATACATTTGTGGGTTTCGTACCGATACAGTTATACCGAGCCCTGTGATGACCTGGCGACTTGTCCAGGGTGTACCCCGCCTTTCGCCCGTAGTCAGCTGGGATAGGCTCCAGCTTGCCTGCGACCCTGTAGAAGGATAAAGCGGCTAGAGATAATGAGATGAGATGAGATGAGATGAGATGAGATGAGATGAGATGAGATGAGATGGCAGTTATACCGCTACAGTACCGGTATAGTTGCTAGTGTGGACAGGTGTTACGGTACAAAAGTAGTTTCGTATCGGTACAAAATCCCTAGTGTGGACAGGGTATAGGTTTTCCAACACTGGGAAGTGTTCAGGACTGAGAGCTTTACGGTTTCTGGGGAACATGACAAACTAAAAACTCATTCCTGTTGGAAAATCACTGTGGTATGAGATGACTAGAACTCTTCGGGGCATGTTGTTATTGTAAAATCTCAACTTTCAGGTGCTAACAGTAATGCTTTGTGTCTTTCCACATCACACCACCCAGTCCTTGCATATTTTCTTATAAAAGCATGCCCTGTTGGTGTGTTTTTATTCCTGTCACAGCCCTGCTTTGACGTTTAGCCATTTTGAAGGTATGTAAATTGCAGTGAAACAACTCAGGAAAAACACGTACTACTTGATAATAGACAGTTACGACATTCTGTGCTGCTTCTTTTTCTTCTCAGATTATGCATTAAAACGAACACTGCAGGTGGTGCAATGGTTTCGCATTGTTGCCTCACAGCAAGCAGTTTGCGTGTTCGAACCTGCCGGTTGACCGGTTGACCGGGCCCTTTCTGTGTGGAGTTTATATGTTCTCCCTGTACCTATGTGGGTTTTATCCAGCTGTTCCGGTTTCCTCCAACAGTCCACAGACATGTGGATTCAATCAACTAGTTACTAGGAATGTACACTATTGTCACTGTTGTGTGTACTATAGTACAAATAAAATAGTTAAAGTGGCCAGACTTGTTTGACTGTAAATACTAAAATGTCTATACAGTGAGTAGGCATGAGTAAGTTTTTTGGTTTTGTTTTTTTTTTTTTTACATTTTTTTTTATTCTTCAGCTGCTGTGTGCTGATTCACTGCTCTACTACATCTGTAGGAAACTGGTTTCCTTCTGAAAGGACATTTATTGCTGATGCAGTGAACTTGCCAGCTGAATTCACCTTCACCAAGGCAGACTGGAAAACATCTGGTGTCTGTTATTCATTAGGCACTTTTTGTTTTTAGATTTTTACACTAACTTTTCTGGCGCTATTCGACACAAGTTGATGGTAGCTCAGGCCTTTTATTTGAGAATAGTTTATGAAATTAACAATGAAAACAACAACAACACTGAGACGCATAGTAAGACATGAACGTACAGTAAATATGGAGAAAGCAGACACTGCTTTGTTTGTCAGTGATGCCCTCTGGTGGACATAAAGTCAGCCTTGCGTTTCCTTTCATGTTCAATACTCTCCATTTTTGCATGTGGACATTATCTTCATTTTACTCAACACACTCTTGACCTTCAACATGTTGTCATTTAAGGTTTCTGTGGCTGACGGATTCAAGCCACGACATGTAATGACTACTTTTGCCTCCCTCAGTATGTATTGCACAGACGCACGCACGCACACACTCGAACGTGCTTTTTTCCCCCCTCTAATGGAAAAGGAAGTACTCTGTTTGTGTCATGGATTGCACAGGAAATTACCAGAACTTGCATGTTCTTTGTATCATTTTTTTTTTTGGACACAGTCGGTGCATTAAATCTACATCACGGTCAACATTAAGGACACACTGTGGCACAGAAATGTTATAAATAATACACCACTAATCTGCTGGTCAATACTGATGTTTTATTTTAATTACTCTTGTGGTTTCCTGTTCTGTTATTGATGTCTAGAGGGAAATTGAACTTAATACTGTATTGTGCATGTTTATTCAGGACCCTGCGTTAATTACACCTCTGTCCATGTGCATTCAGGAACATGTTAGTTATCCCAAATCTTTTACTTTACCGTGTAAAATAATGACACTTTGAAATAATGACAATAATCTGAAGCAGCCACCAGTTAGCTTCAGATTATTGGCAACATCATAAATTATTTTAAACACTTTGCTATTACATTACATTACAGGCATTTAGCAGACGCTCTTATCTAGAGCGATATACGACGTACCCAGAGCAGCTCACGGAGCAGTTGCGGGTTAGGTGCCTTGCTCAAGGGCAGTTCAGCCATTCCTGCTGGTCCAAGGAATCAAACCGGCAACCTTTTGGTCTGTAATAATGGACTGTTCTTTGTTTTTTTTCTCCTTTAAATATCATTCACTATATTCAAATACAGACTACATTTGCTTTGTTATTTTTCATGGCCATGACTCATTAAAATGCTCTTAGCATTGTTGCGTGAGAGCCCAAACAGTACAAGAAGCCAGTACAGAGCATATACATAAAAGAAATGGATGATTTAATGCATCACTTTGATGTACAGAACAATACATTTGGATTTTGCTCACTGAAAGGAAACACACTGAGACGCAGGTGCCAACTGTTTCCTTGGATTTAGTATTTCCTGTTTATGTCAGTTGATGTTCCTGATTGGTTGGTGATCGCGAAAGACGTCACTCTGTACAATATACCTTTTGTAGAAGAATCCCTTGAATTAAAAACCAAATTCCATGAACCACCTCAGTTCAGATTTATTTCACGAACGTTATCCAACTAGTCAAATATTACATTCATTTTGTACAACAGTTAGTTGCGGTCGTCTTATTTGACTGGTCAAGAGGCATTTTAAGAGTGCTACATATATTTATGATCATCACAATGGGATAGTTCACTGTGTGTGTGTGTGTGTGTGTGTGTGTGTGTGTGTGTGTGTGTGTGTGACTCCGCTCTTTTGTGTTTGCCTTGTACAATTCCACTTCCCAGTTTGAAACGGTTACTGTTGTACTCATACTGTTAGCAACATCATCAGAAATGGCCAACGATACTTTACAGGAATATAACATTTGGTTTACAATATAAAAAGCTTGTCAAATGAAGATGAAAAGGAAGAAGGGACACCAATTTACCTGGAAGCAACTTTAACAGGAGTCTACACCTTAGTGTTAGCGAAGCAAAAATAAACAGAACATTGTGTCTGAAATGTCACTGTTGTATAAAAGCATTATCACACTCACAATCATGTGGCTATACTGAATATCGTATTTGTTATTTTTTGCGAGCTTGTGCCTGTGATTAATCACAGCCATACTTATATGCAGTATAATCACACTCTTAAAGTGCTGATGACACGTTTTTGACATCTTTGGCGATGTTTTATAACATAAAAAGCAATTCCCGATGATCCATATATTAATTCACGAAGGCGCCTATTTTACAAGTTATGATAAAAAACTCGGCTATTTGGACAAATTTGACAGGGCTGCAGCACCCAGGAGACGAAAGAGGAGGAGGAGCTATATGACGTCAGCGAAAGAACCTTCCTCCTAACTTACCAGTTTGTTGTTGATGCGACAGGTGTTCAGTTTGTCATTATTATATATTTTATATATATATAGCGGCACGGTGGTGTAGTGGTTAGCGCTGTCGCCTCACAGCAAGAAGGTCCTGGGTTCGAGCCCCGGGGCCGGCGAGGGCCTTTCTGTGTGGAGTTTGCATGTTCTCCCCGTGTCTGCGTGGGTTTCCTCCGGGTGCTCCGGTTTCCCCCACAGTCCAAAGACATGCAGGTTAGGTTAACTGGTGACTCTAAATTGACCATAGGTGTGAATGTGAGTGTGAATGGTTGTCTGTGTCTATGTGTTAGCCCTGTGATGACCTGGCGACTTGTCCAGGGTGTACCCCGCCTTTCGCCCGTAGTCACCTGGGATAGGCTCCAGCTTGCCTGCGACCCTGTAGAAGGATAAAGCGGCTAGAGATAATGAGATGATATATATATATATATATATATATATATATATATATAGTTATTATGCCTTCGCGTTGTGTTGCCGGCTTTTGCTCCAAAACCCACAAGGATGGGGTAAGTTTATTCAAGTTTCCCAGAGATCCCGAGCTGCATGCGAAGTGGGTGAAGCAAGTCAGGCGCACTCGTGACAAGTGGGAGCCCTCACCAACATCCGTCCTGTGCTCTGAACACTTCGATTTGGATTGTTTTGACACCCTTCCCAGCTTAAAAGAATCTCTTGGGTGTTCAGTTCAGCACAAACGTGTGCTGCTACCATCAGCAGTGCCTACACAGTGTTGCCAGATTGGGAGGTTTCCCGCCCAGTTGGGCGGTTTCAAGTGCATTTTGGTGGGTTTTGAACATATTTTGGGCTGGAAAACGTCAGCAGTATCTGTTGCCAGATACTGCTGAAGTTTTCCAGCCCAAAATATGTTCAAAACCCACCAAAATGCACTTGAAACCGCCCAACTGGGAGGGAAACCTCCCAATCTGGCAACACTGCCAGTATTCCGGAGGGGGTCTACTTGTAGCTATGCCGGATCCAAAGACAGTCCTCCTGTCAGAGAATGTGTTTTGTTTAACGACATAAGATAAAGGTACGTAGAGCTATAGATTCTACATGATAATCATAAATGTAATCATAAAGTCGGCGTGATATCAGTCATGCATTTGCTTGTGAAAGCTTGCGGCTTTCATGTAACTGCCGCCTAGCAACGAGAGGCAAAGGGTAAAGAGGGTAGGCTATCATAGATTCTATTCGGAAGAGATCAACACAATTCTAGACTCCCAGAAGAGGAAGAGCTAGCACTAGAGAGTTCACCGGCGTTTTCATGCGCCATTTCCATTGAGTAGAACCAGAGTAGAACAGCCAGTGAACCGCAGCGTGTTCTTCCACTGACGTCACAACATGGCCGCGAGCCACGGACCCAGTTTTCTTGCGCTGTGCAATTAAAAGTTGGATATTTGCGTAACAACAGCTTCTTTTCACGTAATTATAACAGAAATCTAACATGTTTGCCATGTTGTAGAGTTTATTTAAGAAATTGCATAGAGTCATGTTCGTGTCATCAGCCCTTTAAAGGGGAACTGAAGTCATTTTTATACTTGCTTTATTTCCTAATTAACATCTTATTCAATTACATTTTCGGTTTTAGTAACCTTATATCGTGACTATATTGGCAACTAATTGCAATTAAATATTAGCAGAGGCTTTTATCCAGAGCGACTTACAACATACCCAGAGCAGCCTGGGGAGCAGTTGGGGGTTAGATGCCTTGCTCAGGGGCACTTCAGCTAGTCCTGCTGGTCCAGGGAATTGAACCAGCAACCTTTTGGTCCCAAAGTTGCTTCTCTAACCTTTAAGCCATAGCCATAATGTATTTATGATTTTTACTGGACAGTAGTGGACAAGTAATAACATGTTATAATAAATGTTGTCTATCGTTTTACGACATCTTGAAGTGCCCTTTTAAACCCTGCATTTGAGCAGTTTGATTTGAGTTTATTTGACTATGACCAGATTTAAATATAGATATTATTGAAATGGTGAGGTTTTCTATGAGAAATCATTTATTTAGCATTTATACTCAGAGCCTCGTGTCAGTGTTTTGTAGCAGTCAGCAGAAAGGCTGTAACTTTATGTTTTCCAACAATGGGAAGTGTTCACGTCTCTGTGTCAGCCCTGTGATGACCTGGCGACTTGTCCAGGGTGTACCCCGCCATTCGCCCGTAGTCAGCTGGGATAGGCTCCAGCTTGCCTGCGACTCTGTAGAACAGGATAAAGCAGCTAGAGATAATGGATGGATGGATGGATGGATGGATGGATGGATGGATGGATGGATGGGAAGTGATCACGACAGAGTTTTCAGGATTTTTGGTGACATGACAAGCTGCATTTTTTGCCTTCTTAATGTCTTTTAAAAAGAGAGAGAGAGAGATGGAACAACTGTTTACAGCTGGAAATATTTTGCAAGCATTCCACAATATTAAATATTTCTGTAAATGCTTCAGACATACAAAATGCCATTCTTTCATAACTAAAAACTTGTTCATTTTGGAAAATTACTGTGGTATGAGATGAATAGAACTGTTCGGGACACGCTGTTATTGTAAAATCCCAACTTCAGGGTGTTGACAGTAATGCTTTGTGTCGGGCCACATCACCACCCAGCCACTGAATATTTTCTCATAAAAGCATGCCCTGTTGGTGTGTTTTTATTCCTGCCACAGCCCTGCTTGTGCTTTCCACTATTTTGAAGGTATGTAAATTGCACTGAAACAAATCAGGAAAAAATGAGTACTTGATAAGGAACCGTTATGACATTCTGTATTCTGTGCACGTCTTTTTCCTTCTCATTAAAGGTAGACTGCCTTTCAGATTTTTCAAGTGTAGTTCATAAAAATAATTTTCCCCGACACCCAGTTATTTTTGTTTAGTGGACTGAAAGCTACTGAATTCGAATCACAGACCTCCAATTTTATTCTGATTTTTTTTTTTTTTTAAATAGAACAATTAATTAATTTAGAGCCACATGGGGGGCGGCACGGTGGTGTAGTGGTTAACGCTGTTGCCTCACAGCAAGAAGGTCCGGGTTCGAGCCCCATGGCCAGCGAGGGCCTTTCTGTGCGGAGTTTGCATGTTCTCCCCGTGTCCGTGTGGGTTTCCTCCGGGTGCTCCGGTTTCCCCCACAGTCCAAAGACATGCAGGTTAGGTTAACCGGTGACTCTAATGCCGCTTTTCCACTACAAACGCGGCTGAGTTGGGCTGAGCCGTGCCGTGCTGAGTTGGGCTGAGCGGGGCTGTTGGAGTTGCATTTCCACTACAACCGCGCTGAACCGTGCTGGCTGGAAGTGGGTGGACACATTGGGTGGAGTTAGCGAAAGTGGGTGGACGTCAGGTGATGTCGTTAAGCAGCGCAAACAGTGACATCAGTGATCTTTTAAGTGGTAGTCTCATGACCCGGATAGTAAACAATAAACATGGAGGACATGGAGTCGTTAGTGTTGCTGGTCTTGGTGCTGTGGCTTGTTGTCACTGACAACGCCAACAGATACTGGCAAGAGCGTATAGATGAGGCGAGGCGCATAAGGCTTCAGAAATTCTCGTAATTCGTAATTATTCTTCTTCCGGGTTTACGGTGTTTACAGATCCCAGCGCGCTCGCGGGGTGTGTGTGGGCATGTGAGGACACTCCTCCTCACCAATCAGTGCACAGGGGAGTGTCTGCTCACGCCCCTAGCCTCACTCGGCTCGCTTTGGCTCGCTTCAGCCCCACTCCAAAATGGTGCGAGTTTTAGGGGCTAAGCAGGGCTGAAGCGAGCTGAGTCGTGCTGGTTTTTGGTAGTCGAAACGCGAGCCGTGTCGGGCTGAAGTGAGCTGAAGTGAGCTGAAAAAGGGTAGTGGAAAAGGGCCATAAATTGACCGTAGGTGTGAATGTGAGTGTGAATGGTTGTCTGTGTCTATGTGTCAGCCCTGTGATGACCTGGCGACTTGTCCAGGGTGTACCCCGCCTTTCGCCCGTAGTCAGCTGGGATAGGCTCCAGCTTGCCTGCGACCCTGTAGAACAGGATAAAGCGGCTAGAGATAATGAGATGAGATGAGAGCCACATGGCCCTAAATTCTCCACTATTTTTCCTGTTTCACCATGACCCGATTCAAGATACGACATCATGTGGTGGGCTTTCCCCGTTCGCGCAAGGCATTGTGGGATACAGATTTGAAACAGGAGAGAAAAATGGAGGACGTGAGTGTGCGAATGAAATGTGAACGGAAATAGTAACGGAAAGCGAGAAGAAAAGACGTTATGTTATATACGAAGGAAAGGAAACGCAGGACCAAACTAATAAATATCGGCGGTCAGCGAGCACCTCAGTGTGCTCAGCTGTTTGTTTAGCGACAGAATGATGGAACTGTCAGTGCACGGTCAAGGTAAACCTGCGCATGCGCACACGGACTTCCTCTGTCTGCTTGACTGCACGAAGCGAGCGATTTCATGCACGTTATTTGCTCGAGAATCCGCTCAAATTAAATAACTTTCCAGCCACAGAATGGCCTGATATTTTGTGAAATATTACAGAAATAAACATATCTCACAAAGACCAAATTTCAGATGGAACTAAATTTCACCGATTTTATGAGATCGAAAGGCCGTCTCACTTTAATGAACTCATGGGGGGGAAAACAAAGACTGCATTAAAATGAATACTGCTTGTTACTATTATGTCTTATGCAACACCTCATGTCTTTAATCTTTCATAAGTATCCTCCTCAGTCAGCATAACTATACTAGGAATTCAAAAAAATTATATATCAAGTAACATTTGAGACAATTAGACTAGAATAATAATTCAGTAATATAAAATGAAATAAAATATGGGATATCTATGTCTAAACATTTGTGGTAATGGCTTTAAATTTATCAAGAGTCTCAGGAATTGTGGATATAGGTAAATTATTCTAATCCTTTATTGTTCTTGGGTAAAAGGAGTGTTTAAATATATTGTTTGATGTACTAAGTTGGTGAAAAGGCTGACAGTTAGGGAATCAGGATGCTCTTGCGTTCTTATGAGTCCATCCATTATCTCTAGCCGCTTATCCTGTGCAGGGTCGCAGGCAAGCTGGAGCCTGTCCCAGCTGACTACGGGCGAAAGGCGGGGTACACCCTGGACAAGTCGCCAGGTCATCACAGGGCTGACACATAGACACAGACAACCATTCACACTCACATTCACACCTACGGTCAATTTAGAGTCACCAGTTAACCTAACCTGCATGTCTTTGGACTGTGGGGGAAACCGGAGCACCCGGAGGAAACCCACGCGGACACAGGGAGAACATGCAAACTCCACACAGAAAGGCCCTCACCGGCCACGGGGCTCGAACCCAGACCTTCTTGCTGTGAGGCGACAGCGCTAACCACTACACCACCGTGTCACCATTTTTATTAGTTCTTATCATCATGAATGAGTTTAATCCAAACCTCAGTAACTCAAATACAAGTAGGCTGTTAAATAAAGTCAACTTCGATCAACTGACAATGTTAACAGAACATTGATCTGTGAATCAAAACTTAAGGAATTATGGATAATGGATGGATGGAAGATCTCTGGTTTATTTCCTATAAAATTAAAAAGACAAATTCTGCTTATGGATATTCTTCAAGTGGTCCTGCTGCCTAGGCGCTCGGCCTGTGCGTTTTATAAAAAGGACAGGATTTTGCTAATCTTGTTAAGTGATTACTGTTCTGTTCACATGCAGATGAAGAGGCCAATAATGACCGCTGATCAGACTTTATGGACTGGAACCGTGTAACTTTTAACACCAGAAAACAGAAATACACTTTGGCTACATCCACACGACAACGCCAACAAGATGTTATTTAAAAAAATATCGCGTCCAAATGGGCAACGATCAGTAAAATATCAGGTCCATATGGCAACGCAACGCTTGCTGAAAACGATGCAATACACATGCCACACCTCTAGGGGCGCTGTAAGACGGTCCCTTCGGAGACACCAGAACAATAGAAGAAGTAAGGACGCGTGCGCATAAACTATTATGCGCGAGACTTCATATTAGCCACAAAGTCAGAAAAATCTGTTCGTAAAATTACATTATAATGACCAAATACAATGAAAAGTATTTTCCAGTCTCACCTGTGAAAGGTAATCCCATGTGATCTCGTTTGGACGGTAAACCTGTTGGTACAGTTAAACGCAGCACATGAATGAGGCATCTTTATTCTCCGCTTTGACCTATCCAATATGGCGGTGAGGATGACGTATGATTCTACGCGGAAGGCGGTGTCTTTAATGGTCCGGAATAAATTGAATGCTACACGCTGATGGATTAATTTGTTCTTCTACGCCCTTTTTGAGGAATGTATTGTAGGACTTAAACCAACATCTGAAGAGGTGAGATCGCTCCTTTTTTTCCCTATTTTTGCTGGCGGGATTGACTCTGCCCTAAGGGCTATTCTCTCTCTCACTTTGCACCATTACACAGTAAATATTCACAGTGAAAATATTTTGTAAGCGCGTTTCATGAACCAAGTTATAGGATTTGTCGACAACTCGCATCGAGTTCGTTACACTTCTACCCGGCGTGAAGCACTCACAGTCATGTGGTTGTGACGTCATCGTAAACAAATCCGTTCTACTCATCCAGATGACTTCGCAACGGCAACGTTGCCAGATCTTTCCACTCTGGAACCCGTTCTCAAAAGATTGCGTTTTGGGGCACTCAAAACGCCGGTGCCGTGTGGACGCCAGGCCGAAACGATAAACAATTGTATCGGATTCACCTGAATCCGTTGCCGTGTGGACAGGGCCTTAATCTTCCCATGACACAGTCACTTGGTCTTGCATGAAGCACATGTGAAATCTGGTATTGAGAAACTCGCCAGACCTCATCATTGAACGATGGCATTTGGAAAGCTCTTACATTTTCAATTTTAAAACACAGAACTATTTTTTTTTCCCCTGCCGTGCTCTGAGGTCCATGCGCTCATGCTGTTTAGAGCCTTGGTGTGTACCGAAACACTGTACACTCAGCTAGGTGAACAGCAGTGCGTATCTCTCTCTCTCTCTCTCTCTCCCTCATCTGTCCTTTGGCTCCTCCCTCTCTGCTAGTGCCGATGTTCAGGGATCAGCATCTGATGTGTCACTGGCATCAGGTTGACCGTGTGACAGTAGGTGATCATCAGAACAGACATTAGCATATCACCTTCCTCAGCTCAGGCTTTGAGGAACCTGAACGCAACCACTTTCGTAGCACAGTCCTCTCCTCTCCATCAAGCATGGAGCACAGAGAGAGCACCCGATGTCAGGGTAAGTGCCTAGGATCACTCTTTGCTGTTTGGTTTAATAATTTTGAGGATGATGGTTCCAGAAAAGTCAGGTTGGACAATATATTTAAACCGTCTATATTTCTTACCGATGCAAACTTTTAATTGACGGCGCCGTCTTTTGTGATACGTTTGAAATATCAGTATGTTTTCAAGGCTTGCAACCTTGCGTGTGAGCTGCTAATCATGCTTTTGTGTTGTCGTTTATTTGTTGGATAAAAGCAGTGAAGTGCACCTTCTTCTACTGTTATTGTGGCACTGTTATTTTTAGGGAAACCTAGCCTAGGTGTGTATTAGGCAGCTTAGAGTTCAAGCTGAGCAGGTATAAATAGACTGCATGCTCAATAACAAATTAACAAAGCTCTTCAGTCATGAAAGGGCTTTGAGTCACATACTTTCATCCAACATCCAGATTTGGACAATTGCGTCCAAGCTTCCAAGATTTGAATATCTTGTTGTGTCGAGTAATAATTAATATGCTCCACTGGACCAGGTTTCTGTGCCATTTTCAGTGATATTAAGTCTTGACATGTTTTTGAAACCTATACCACATAAGGGTATGAAGTCATTTTAAACAGTCAAGTTGTAATGCTGGCGACAGAGAAAAAAAAACGTGCAGAATGATTCCTCTGCAGTCTTTCTGACAGTATTGTGAGAGGTCAAGCGATAGGCCAGCTCAAGGTCCCCACTGCATTCCACCTCAGGTATACCTGCAGTCATTCATCACTGAGACTGATGCAACCCCCCCAGCAAATTCAGCAGAAATGAGAACAGTGTGGCTCCTTCGGGGAAGCACAGCTGTAAATCATTCAGCGCTGTGTGAACTTGTCAAGGCAGGTGATAAAAAGTCAAATCTGTGTCAGTGTTGTAGTCGAGTCACTAAACCTCAAGTCCTAGTCAAGTCCAAGTCACTGAAGAAAATTTCGAGTCGAGTCCACTACTGGTCCGAGTCGAGTCCAACACAAGCCCTGCCCACTATCGACAGGGCAAATAACATGAGAGAGGGTTAACACTAGCTAGTTCATTGGTCAGCAAGCAAGCCCCGCTATCAACAGAGCAATGAACATAGCGTGTCACTTCCTTCTCTGGGTGGAGTCTTACCAAATGGCGACTGAAGTTCGAGGTTGTCCCCATCGTCTCCTTCTACATATGGAACACGTAGCAGTGCATTTTTTCCCACTGCACGAGAAGTCTGTATAAGCAAAGCGGACAATCCTAGAGGCTTCTCTCCAGGCATTTTAGCGCCATTAACGTTAGTTTGTTCCTGAACATGACGTATGAACAGGTGAATGTGCATTCTCTTGCACGAAATTAGTATAAAAATTAATGTAGATATAAATGTCTTATGCCAAATCATTATGGCATGTTAGAAAAAAATTAAGAAAAAATCAGACTCCTCGTCTCCAATTTACGATTCTGAATGCAGTTAATGCAGGAGTCTGAGTCATCAGTGCTCACGTCCAAGTTAAGTCACGAGTCCTTAAAATTAGGGCACGAGTTGAATTTGAGTCCAAGTCCTGGACTCGAGTACTACAAGCCTGATCTGCGTTAAATGTCGGTCATGTGTCATCTCCTGTTAGGCTCATTTTCAATCGGCAAAGACACTGACAAGTCCTCTGTAGTGCGGTGTTTGGGTTGTGATACAAAGGGCGTGGATGCAGTTACACTGACTATGGTAATGAGAGATGAGTACACACATGATGATAAAAATGTCTCTGTAAACTTTTTAGAGGTATAACTCGAAATGGATTTTGTCACACTCAATAATGTCCCAACCACTTTGTCATCAGAATCAGAATCAAGTTTGTTGTCGAGTACGTTGTCACGTACAAGAGATTTGCTTTAGTGATTGGTGCTTGAACAGTTAAGATAGAAGAATTTAGCAAAGACAAAAAGTAGCTGAATACATCGAATTTGAAATAGAAGAATCTGAAATATACAAATTTGAAAAGTGGACATAATTTAAGGGTTACGTATATGAGTTGTTGGAGTCCAAGCTGTACACTATGTCTGGAATGTGGAAAAATAGGTCACATGATGCAGAAGAGACCCCCAGCTGCTCCCGAGGTTGCTCTGGTCTGGGTATGTTGTACATCTCTCTGGATGTCTCATCTCATCTCATTATCTCTAGCTGCTTTATCCTGTTCTACAGGGTCGCAGGCAAGCTGGAGCCTATCCCAGCTGACTACGGGCGAAAGGCGGGGTACACCCTGGACAATTCACCAGGTCATCACAGGGCTGATACATAGACACAGACAACCATTCACACTCACATTCACACCTACGGTCAATTTAGAGTCACCAGTTAACCTAACCTGCATGTCTTTGGACTGTGGGGGAAACCGGAGCACCCGGAGGAAACCCACGCGGACACGGGGAGAACATGCAAACTCCGCACAGAAAGGCCCTCGCCGGCCACGGGGCTCGAACTCGGACCTTCTTGCTGTGAGGCGACAGCGCTAACCACTACACCACCGTGCCGCCCCTCTCTGGATGTCTGTAATGTAATATAATGTAATGTAATGTAATGATGACTCAAATGAGCACACTTTGCAACCATGGTGAGCAGAAAAGCATCTCAGAACATACAACATGCCTGACATTAAAGGAAGACTGCCTTTCAATTTAATAAAATCAATAAAATTTAGTTCTCTCTGAAACTTGGTCATAATGATGTACGTTTATTTCTCTAATATCTCACAAAATATCAGGCCATTCTGTGACTGGGAACATATCTAATTTGAGGGGATTCCGTAGCAAATAATGAGCGTGAGATCGCCCGGTTCTTGCAGTCAAGCAAACGGAGGAAGTGCATGTGCACATGCGTAAGTTTACCTTTGATCATCCCACCATCTCCGCTGATCGCCGATATTTATTAGTTTGGTCCTGCGTTTCCTTTCCTCCACAAGATAATGTCTTTTCTTCTCGCTTTCCGTTACTGTAGTCGGTTTTTCACGTTTCATTCGCACACTCACATCCGACATTTTTCTCTCCTGTTTCAAATTTGTATCCCACAATGCCTTGCGCGAACAGGGGAAAGCCCACCACATGATACATGATGTAGTATCTTGAATTGGGTCAAGGTGAAGCAGGAAAAAATAGCGGAGATTTTAGGGCCATGTGGCCCTAAATTCATTAATTGTTTTTTTTTTTTTTTTTTAAATTGGAGGTCTGTGATTCGAATTCAGTAGCTTTCGGTCCACTCAACAAAAATAACCGGGTGTTAGGGAAAATTCTTTTTATGACCTACACTTGAAAAATCTGAAAGGCAGTCTATCTTTAAAGTGAATGGGCTACAATAGCAGGAGAACAAGAACAATAATCTGAGGCTCAGCGAAATTAGACAGTTGATGTTCTCAGGAAAGAGAGTGTGTAGATGGTGTATACCATATCAACGAACTTTAAAAAGACTTCCAGGAGGTGTTTAAAAAGCAGGCGTGGATTTAAATACAGATTCAATTGGAAGTGTGTCTTTTCCAGGAGACATGCTTCATACAGACTAAAATCGTTTTAAAAATGCTTTTTGGTGTGCTTTTTGGTGCACACTTGGTCCACTCCATAAATAGATAATCATTTGTATTCGGCGTGATAGCAGTAAGGACAAACTCCAACCTGCTTTATGCTCCATGTAGTGTCTCCTTTCCTGCTGCTGTATATAGGACACTATACAGTAAATAGTGAACAACTGAAGGAGGGAGTGATTTCAGACACAGCACAGGTACTTGGCTCAGATAATGAGATATCTGTCATGTTTGTAAGACTCTTTGCTCTATCTTAACACTGTATGCATTTGAGAAACTAATATAGTTCCTTAATCTTTGCCATTTGGTTCTTAACAAATATTTTAGGAGTCATCATTGTTTCTAAGTATTGTCTAATACTGTCGATGGATAAATATCATTTGGATTGCAGCGGTCATGGTCCAGACCTTCTAGTACGTAGGTTGTTTGGGAATTTAAGGGGAACTGAAGTCATTTTTAAACTCGCTTTATTTCTTAATTAATGTGTTATTCAGTTACATTTTCGGTTTTATTAACCTTATATCATGACTCATATTGGCATATTACACTTATCGGCCTTTTCGGTTTTTAGCCATATTGAATGTAGTTCGTTTGGTCCACGGCAGGCGTCGCTTATCCGCATGATCTTCACAAGACTTGTGTGAGACTTCAAACGTGAAGCGTCAGTGCCGCCATTTTGAAAACCGTTTACACAGCGGCCAGATCGCCATATCATTCCAATTTAGATTAATTTTGAGATTTGCCAGCTTCATCAGTGATGGAGATTATTCCATACGACTTCGAACCAACGTGGAGTAGAGAAGAGCTGGAAAGACGACAGGATAAGGACTAGTCCGTCGCGCTGGTATTTACGTCATTGCTGTCGCACAATTAAAACGTGCCAGATCAGGCGGCTGGTGGGTTTTCAAAATAATAAATACATGCATGTATTTTTGTGATAAATACAAATTATACTGAGCGCATTTCCCACATAATCCTCACTAAGGTTTCGGACAGCACTACAAAATGGCGTCCCCACTATATAGTGCCCTATATAGTGAGTAGGGAGCGATTTCGGACACAAGGAAAACTTCTGGCTTGATTACGTCAGCATTTGAAAGAGGGCGCGCACGTCTTTTGACAACGTTGACAGATGTTGGTCACTTTGATTTCCGCTGTACGTTTTACTTCCGTCCTACGACGTCTCGCACAGGCCTCAGCGAATCTCGTTTATGGCCGTTGCTTTGACATATAGACTGATATATTATAGAGCATATTTCAAACACTCATAACTTGCTATAGCAGTGACAAAATAGCTATGAAAAATGCATTCCTATATTTAATAAAATGAGATAAATAGTATTTTGATAATAAAAAATTTGCCTTCAGTTCTCCTTTAATAGAAGAGGTCAGATATTGTGCACTGGTATAATGTCTCACGAGCAGATTCACAATAGACTTTCCCAAGTACAAATCACTGAAGGCTTTGATCACATGGTTCAGAGCATGATTTGTGAATTTCTGCGAAAAAAGTGTGAACAGGCTTAAGATCATAGACACTGGTTTATAAGACACCAATGCAAACAGTTTGTTCATGAGCGTAGGCTACTTTTATCTGTATTGTGCTACGGTCGGTACTGCAGCAGATCTGCCCTTCAAAGATGTCCTAGTGTATGATTATAGGCTCGTACTCATTAAGGAACTTTGCTAGCGGGGACAGACAGAATAAGCAAATGCATCGTCACATTGTCTTAACGCTTTTAACAACAGACACTGTTACCAAGCAGCTTAACAGAAATCCGGGTGTAGATTTAGATCCATAGCGAGCAAGACTCCTGAGGGAACCATCCTCTTCTGGGTGATAACTGATGGTGGGATTACAGCTGCAGTTCTTGGGTATGAATCGACAGTCTTCTGATGAGATTATGCGCTAAAGAAAGGGTAAGACTAGGGGATCAACTTTTTTGGGAAATGCAAAGTTTTAGGGTATCCATGTGGGACCATCCAGAGCAGCACAAAATTTGTCAAGTGCAAAAGCTCCAGGCAGAAGTGAAGTAGAGCATCAGGATGAATCAAGCAGGGCAAGAGGAGCCACAGTGGCAGGAATGTGGCAGGGTCCGGCATCACATTAGGCAGCTGTAGGGCAAGGAGAGAGAGAGAGAGAGAGAGAGAGAGTTTAATCTCACAAAGAAATCTGGATTATGCACTATGAAAATCAGAAACTCCCTCCAATCTGGACACATCCATGATCCCTGGTGTAATAACAAAAGATATTTGGGTATTGAATAATCACATGCCCTTAGATCAGAGGTGGACATTAAGGAAGTACATTTACTTGAGTACTGTACTTAAGTACACTTTTTGAGTATCTGTACTTTACTTGAGTATCATTTTTTGGAAACTTATGACTTTAACTTCACTACATTTGAAAGACAAATATCGTACTTTTTACTCCACTACATTTCTATCAAGGTCCTCGTTACTCATTACTATGAAGCGGCTTTGAAAGTGAATGTTTTTTCTTTTCTTTTCTAAAATGTGATTGGTTTTTTCGCAGGTGACACTGAGATAGCCGATCAGTAATCACTAGGGTCACATCACGTCCATAGACTACAAAATCAAGATCAATGATTTCTCCGCAGCATTATTTAACACGATCAGTTGATGGCAGAATGGAAGGAGGCGGTTCTTCTGGGGAACGCACGCACTCATGGCTTTACCCAAAACCCACGTTTCAGTTTTCTGAAAGGAATAAAGAGTTGTTTCATTTGAAATGTTTACTTTGTTTGCCGAAAATGAACCACATTACAGCCTACAAAAACTCGCCGTCCGACCTGCGGAAGCATATTGAGGTATATAAACGTTTTATTCCAAGAGAAAACTTGCAGTGAAGTTGTCTGTGCTTTAAAGCTAGTGATAACGTTGCAATAACTATGCAGTCTGGTTAGTCACATAACTTTCTATGGATTTGCCCACCAAGTTTCCATCATCTTGTTTACACATAGCTAGTTAACGTGGACCCTGTTAGTTAGCATGTAAAAACAGAGTTACACCAACATGAATAATGCTAACTTATCTGAAGTCCTTTCAGAGATATGTTTCAGCATAATCTTGCCAAATAAACAAAATATAGAAATCTTTCTTTTCTAGTAACGTTAGCTACCCAATATGATTTCGAGTTTGAAAAGAGTTTGCTAGCATGTCAGGTGGAGTTTCACTGACTAGCTAGCTTAACGTTACACCACCATGATGGCACAGCATGAGTTCATTTTGAGAATTCACATTTCTATCTTTGGTAACGGCATTAAGTTTTGTAGGCATTGTGGCAATAATACAACAACGTGTTGACAGAAAATGTACTTTTAATACTTAAGTATTTTTAAAAGCAAGTACTTCAGTACTTTAACTTAAGTAAAAAATTGACTGGATAACTTTCACTTGTATCGGAGTAAAATTTGACCAGTGGGATGTGTACTTTGACTGAAGTAATGAAGTTGGGTACTTTGTCCACTTCTGCCTTAGATTTCATCGTGTAATATGACTAGCATGTGTTGCATTCAACAGTAACTTCAACCTTAAATCTTTTAGTAACATTTTCAACTCCATAAAGGACTATGGCAGAAACATGGCAGTGGTGTTTTTGCATTTTGCCTTATCAATGGATTGAACTGTAATTTAGAGCCTACATTTACTTGCATTCAAGACTCATCTCATTGCTACATGAATATCATTAAAGGTCGTGCTGATGTACAGTACTGTTGTGCAAAAGTCTTCGGCACATCTAAAGAAATGCTGGAGACCAAAAATGGCTGAAAAAAATAATGAAATGAAATGTTTCAACATTTAAAAAAATACTATAAACAGCAGTAAGCCGTAATAAATGAAACAAAGTCAATATTTGGTGTGAGATGTCCCTTTACTTAAAAAAAAAAAATAGCGGTCTGAGGTGCAATGAGTGCAGTTTGATAAGGAAATGAGCTGTAGGTTTTACTGAGCATCTTACAGAACCAGCCACAGTTCTTCTGGACACTTTGACTGTCACACTCGCTTCTTCATTTTGCACCAAAACCCAGCAGCCTTCATTATGTTTTCTTTCTTCATCTGAAAAGTGCTCTCTTATGGAATATGCTGCTCAGGTACAAACTTTTTGGCATGGTGGTGTAGTGGTTAGTGCTGTCGCCTCACAGCAAGAAGGTCCGGGTTCGAGCCCCGTGGCCGGTGAGGGCCTTTCTGTGCGGAGTTTGCATGTTCTCCCCGTGTCCGCGTGGGTTTCCTCCGGGTGCTCCGGTTTCCCCCACAGTCCAAAGACATGCAGGTTAGGTTAACTGGTGACTCTAAATTGACCGTAGGTGTGAATGGTTGTCTGTGTCTATGTGTCAGCCCTGTGATGACCTGGCGACTTGTCCAGGGTGTACCCCGCCTTTCGCCCGTAGTCAGGGGGATGGGCTCCAGCTTGCCTGCGACCCTGTAGAACAGGATAAAGCGGCTACAGATAATGAGATGAGATGAGATTTAATTTTGTGCCGGAAAATTAACGTTTGGACTCTAAAATGTTTTTGTACCGACTCAATAATGTAGAAGTCATAAAATAGAAATCTATAACAAAGTTTGTATGAAAAAAAATAGTGCGCCAAAGACTTTTGCACAGTTTGCGATGATCTTAGTAGGTTGGCGCAACTGAAGTGATCGAAGTGATCAAACATTATATCTGCAGTCGTCACACTGTCACTTACACTGGTCAGTTAGGAGCAAGAGCTGCTGGTGATCAGTGTAGTGAAGAATGCAGAGAATCCTACGTCTGTTATTATTGGCTATCATACCACAGTCACTAAACTGCTGCCAGTTGTTTCCAAGAACCTTGAGTTTTCTTGATCCTGAGGTCAGAAGTTCAGTTATCTATTCTTGGCTCTCCCTGTGTTTTTTTTTTTAACTCTTGGCAGTTTTGCATAGAGCTCCGTCCATGCCAGATGAGACTCACTGTGTACCATTATTAAGGCTTTAAATAAGTAAGTGTGATGCGGACAGGGATGCAAACAGGTCAGGAAACTGGGTCATTGTCCTCTTCCTGGTAAATGAAAGTGGAACATGTCTCAAGTGAATTACAATATATGGTAGGGGAGAGTGGGGAGACTTGGGACAGTTTGTATTCCCATAAATTAATTTCAACCAATCAGGTTTTAGATGACATCAGAAGTTAGATTGTTGCCCCTTTAGAGTAACCTACTTCCTTCAGAGCCAGGAAGCTGGACACTGCAGTCAGGTTTGTGCAGTTCAATATTTTTCCCAATCAAAACTTGCATTTTCTACTTCAGTCCACCTCCATTCTATGGTGTAATGTACACTGGCGAATTCAGGATTTGTTCGGAATTAAAGTATGTAGCCGAGAGTTACCATCGATAGTATTATTTATTAAACTTAAATCAAACATTTTAAAGATTTTTCTTTCAAAATGGCCAGATAGGGAGAGTTGGGACAGTTCATGTTACAGGTTTTTTTTTCCCTTGTCGTTTACAAATGTAAAATTGTTTAAAAATGTTTCTTACCAATGTGGGCATGTCCCTGCATGAGGATTAAACTTATTTCATTCCTTCTTGAGAATGGAACTGTTTTATCTTGTCAGGTTTTGGGTAAACTGACATTTTTCTATCGCTGTACCAGCATTATTTGTTCATACAGTTCATTTGTTCCAAGTTTTGATAATAAATAAAAATTAAACATGGAGGTCTAGGTATTTTAGTTTTGTCCCAAGTCTCCTGACATAATGTCCCATGTCTCTAGTCTCCCCGTAAAAAAATAATGCCAGAAAAAGTGAAGCCTGAAGGCCAGTATATGTGACAAGCTGAGAAACTAATGCTGTGGTAAGAGGGTATAGTAAATCCTGTTTAATGCAATATGAATGTGATGCTACCTGTAAAGAATTTCACACAATCTACAAAAGCTGAAAATTTGTCCCAAGTCTCACTGCTCTGCCCTTAAGATGGACGAAGAACCGTAATCATTTTAAAATGTTCCATCGCTGTGCAGATATCTGAAATGACCTGCACTCTGGGTGCAGTCAACTGTCATTTGCTTAGACGTAGCTCACTGTAACATTAGCTATTTGAGAAACTGCCTTGTCAGGGTCACAGTGGTTCAAATTAGGCTAGTAATCTGATTATGTTTCTGGAAATAGAACCAACAGAATTTGTGAGAAAATGTTACAGGCAGGTAAAATAAAAAAATAAATAAAAACTGAGCGAGCAGGGTTATCAAAATGTTCCATGCACATTTCTCGTTGAAGTTGAGTGATGTAGTTGAGTTTGAGGAACTGTCAGAGCCGGAATCCACAGACCCTGCTGACAGTGCTGCCATTTCTACCTCTGGGATTTTTCCAGTGTTTCTGGTTTCGGTCATGCCAACTTGGGATTTAAATTTAAACACACATACAACCCCGATTCCAAAAAAGTTGGGACAAAGTACAAATTGTAAATAAAAACGGAATGCAATAATTTTCAAATCTCAAAAACTGATATTGTATTCACAATAGAACATAGACAACATATCAAATGTGGAAAGTGAGACATTTTGAAATTTCATGCCAAATATTGGCTCATTTGAAATTTTATGACAGCAACACATCTCAAAAAAGTTGGGACAGGGGCAATAAGAGGCTGGAAAAGTTAAAGGTACAAAAAAGTAACAGCTGGAGGACCAAATTGCAACTCATTAGGTCAACTGGCAATAGGTCATTAACATGACTGGGTATAAAAAGAGCATCTTGGAGTGGCAGTGGCTCTCAGAAGTAAAGATGGGAAGAGGATCACCAATCCCCCTAATTCTGAGCTGACAAATAGTGGAGCAATATCAGAAAGGAGTTCGACAGTGTAAAATTGCAAAGAGTTTGAACATATCATCATCTACTGTGCATAATATCATCAAAAGATTCAGAGAATCTGGAAGAATCTCTGTGCGTAAGGGTCAAGGCCGGAAAACCATACTGGGTGCCCATGATCTTCGGGCCCTTAGATGGCACTGCATCACATACAGGCATGCTTCTGTATTGGAAATCACAAAATGGGCTCAGGAATATTTCCAGAGAACATTATCTGTGAACACAATTCACTGTGCCCTGTGATGACCTGGCGACTTGTCCAGGGTGTACCCCGCCTTTCGCCCATAGTCAGCTGGGATAGGCTCCAGCTTGCCTGCGACCCTGTAGAAGGATAAAGCGGCTAGAGATAATGAGATGAGATGAGATGAGACAATTCACTGTGCCATCCACCGTTGCCAGCTAAACTCTATAGTTCAAAGAAGAAGCCGTATCCAAACATGATCCAGAAGCGCAGACGTCTTCTCTGGGCCAAGGCTCATTTAAAATGGACTGTGGCAAAGTGGAAAACTGTTCTGTGGTCAGACGAATCAAAATTTGAAGTTCTTTATGGAAATCAGGGACGCCGTGTCATTCGGACTAAAGAGGAGAAGGACGACCCAAGTTGTTATCAGCGCTCGGTTCAGAAGCCTGCATCTCTGATGGTATGGGGTTGCATTAGTGCATGCGGCATGGGCAGCTTACACATCTGGAAAGACACCATCAATGCTGAAAGGTATATCCAGGTTCTAGAGCAACATATGCTCCCATCCAGACGACGTCTCTTTCAGGGAAGACCTTGCATTTTCCAACATGACAATGCCAAACCACATACTGCATCAATTACAGCATCATGGCTGCGTAGAAGAAGGGTCCAGGTACTGAACTGGCCAGCATGCAGTCCAGATCTTTCACCCATAGAAAACATTTGGTGCATCATAAAACGGAAGATATGACAAAAAAGACCTAAGAGAGTTGAGCAACTGGAATCCTACATTAGACAAGAATGGATTAACATTCCTATCCCTAAACTTGAGCAACTTGTCTCCTCAGTCCCCAGACGTTTACAGACTGTTGTAAAGAGAAAAGGGGATGTCTCACAGTGGTAAACATGGCCTTGTCCCAACTTTTTTGAGATGTGTTGTTGTCATGAAATTTAAAATCACCTAATTTTTCTCTTTAAATGATACATTTTCTCAGTTTAAACATTTGATATGTCATCTATGTTCTATTCTGAATAAAATATGGAATTTTGAAACTTCCACATCGTTGCATTCCGTTTTTATTTACAATTTGTACTTTGTCCCAACTTTTTTGGAATCGGGGTTGTACATGTACAGATTGTGGCATTGCGTTACATGCCAGTAAGTAAACAAAGTCAGCCATGTTGTTGATGGTATAAAAGGATCATGTTTGATCTCAGATGTGTAACTGCATCGTTGTAGTAAAAACATGCCCACACTGCTGCTTTAGCTATCGTTTCCAAATTTCCTTCAGCAGCGTGCATGTCATTTGCGGTTTACCTACACTACCATTCAAAAGTTTAGGGTCACCCAGACAATTTTGTGTTTTCCATGAAAAGTCACACTTTTATTTACCACCATAAGTTGTAAAATGAATAGAAAATATAGTCAAGACATTTTTCTGGCCATTTTGAGCATTTAATCGACCCCACAAATGTGATGCTCCAGAAACTCAATCTGCTCAAAGGAAGGTCAGTTTTATAGCTTCTCTAAGGCTACATCCACATGACAACGAGATTTTATTTAAAAAAATATCGCGTCCACATGGGCAACGGATCAGTAAAATATCAGGTACATATGGCAACGCAACGCTTGCTGAAAACGATGCAATATGCATGCCACACCTCTACGTGCGCTGTAAGACGGTCCCATCGGAGACACCAGAACAATAGAAGAAGTAGACGCATGCGCATAAACCCCTTCTTCTACCCGGCGTGAAGCACTCACAGGAACAAGCACACAACAGCAACAAGAAGATGGCTGCGACTACGCGAGGAAATCGTGCCTTCTGTGTGTACAAATTAGTTTTATTAGTGTGCATAGTTTTATATAACTTAATTTTCTTATTGTGTGTGAACATTTTGAAAAGCATTTTTATATAATTTATATAACTTTTTATATTGTGTGTGAACATTTTGAAAAGCAGTCTTATCCAATAAAAAAAAAGAAATTCAAGAAATGGTTCAGTTACTTGTTTATTTAAAAGAAAAGCTGTATACAAAAGTGAATGCAATGCAGTGGTTCAGACAAAACAGCGAGAGTGCTGCTTGTTCTAGTCATGCGGTTGTGACGTCATCGTAAACAAATCCGTTCTACTCATCCAGACGACTTCGCAACGGTGCCGTTGCCAGATTTTTCCACTCTGGAACCCGTGCTCAAAAAATATCGTTTTGGGGCACCCAAAACGCCAGTGCCGTGTGGACGCCAGGCCGAAACGAGATCGGCCTGGCGTCCACACGGCACCGGTGTTTTGGGTGCCCCAAAACGATATTTTTTGAGCATGGGTTCCAGAGTGGAAAAATCTGGCAACGGCACCGTTGCGAAGTCGTCTGGATGAGTAGAACGGATTTGTTTACGATGACGTCACAACCACATGACTAGAACAAGCAGCACTCTCGCTGTTTTGTATGAACCACTGCATTGCATTCACTTTTGTATTTTATCAGATTCACCTGAATCCGTTGCCGTGTGGACAGCCTCTAAAGAGCTAAACTGTTTTCAGCTGTGCTAACATGAATGTACAAGGGTTTTCTAATCATCCATTAGCCTTCTGAGGCAATGAGCAAACACATTGTACCATTAGAACACTGAAGTGATAGTTGCTGGAAATGGGCCTCTATACACCTATGTAGATATTGCACCAAAACCCAGACATTTGCAGCTAGAATAGTCATTTACCACATTAGCAATGTATAGAGTGGATTTCTGATTAGTTTAAAGTGATCTTCATTGAAAAGAACAGTGCTTTTCTTTCAAAAATAAGGAAATTTCAAAGTGACCCCAAACTTTTGAACGGTAGTGTCGCTCTCGCCAACATCACATCTTTAAGAAAAGAAAACTCAGCATCAGCTCAAGTGTGCAATTATTAGGAGCTTTCATCACAAAGTGGGCTTAATGACAAGGAATTAATTATGTCAGGTTTAAGCGCTTTCCATAAAGCCTTAGGCAGAAGGCTCAGCTTGATGAACTTCACATCTACACTCGTAGATTAAAGTTTGTTCTTGATATTTGATCCCTTTCACAGGCCACCATTAGGGTGTGGAAATAGTTAATAAACCATTGTCTGTTCACGAACTTGCACTTGTGTGAATTTTAAATATCAACCTCTGTTCAGTATCAGTCTTGACGAGATTTTCATTATCACTGCTCGGGCGGGGAAATATAACATTAGGATATCGGATTTGAGATTTTAAAGAAGAAGAAGAAGAAACCATAAAGATGGACTAAGACCGCAACTGCTACCGGTATGAACAGTTTTACTACAGCGGATTAGGACTGCAATTGCCACAACCACTTTTGCACTCAAATGCCCATTATTGAACAGTTGATAACTTCAACAAAATAAAGTTCATGTTAAAATGCTAATGAATTCAGAAATAAGTTTGATGCTTATATTCATAAGTTGCTCACAAGCTCCAGGTTGAATTTTTTGACGATATAGTACACAGAAGGGAAATTATTTCTAATCGCCCTATCCAGTTTCACCCAGATGAGGATGGGTTCTCTTTTGAGTCTGGTTCCTCTCAAGGTTTCTTTCTCATATCATCTCAGGGAGTTTTTCCTTGCCACCATTGCCTGTGGCTTGGTCATTAGGGGTACATTTATAAGCTTAAAATGTATTACCTCTGCCAACTTTGTTGGAGGTTATGTTTTTGTCTCCATTTGTTTGCCTGTTCCCAATGTAGCTCAAAAGGTAGTGAATGGATTTTGATGAAATTTTGAGTAAAAGTTGGCCATGGGCCAAGGAACAATTGATTAGATTTTGATGCAAGTTCAAATATGTGGCTTGGCAGAGGTACACACTCTTCTAGTATATTTCTGTAAATATGCTCTGTGACAATGTCCATGATTAAAAGCACTATACAAGTAAAATTGAATTGGATTAAATTGAATTGAATAGATTAAGTCACAACATACTTTTCTGAGATATCACAGGTTTCATTATGACAATTACAAACACTGATTGGATTTAGCTGATTGGATTTGGCTGAATTATTAAAATTATATACTGTGTACTGCTGGTACAAATCTGTGTATTGTAGAAATATCTTCAACTATCAGGATATGTCACTCCTACTACCTATACTGGAGCAACACAGACTCCGGGGGCCAGGATTAGACTCACCATTAGAACATTACCTTCTGTTTCAAAGAGGATTTAGTAGCCAGTAGAGACTGTATCCTACACCCTAGCATGCTTTACATCAGTGTGATTCTTGGCATCGCCACTGAGACATTGTCATAATTATCCCTGTTCATATTGTCATTTTAATTTTTCAACCATGAGTTGACCTAGTGGTTAGCATGTCCGCCTCTCGATCAGGAGGTCACGAGTTCTACTCGTGGTCGGGTCATACCAAAGACCATCATAAAAATGGTACCTACTGCTGTCTGGCAAGGCACGCTGCAATACAGATGCGAAAGGGGAGTCAAACTCTCACGGATACCAGAGGACTAGCCCGTCACTGTAACCCTAGCTGTATAGGTGAGAGACCGTGGGCTATAGAAACGGAGATCGGCACTGCCCTATTGCATGGCATAGGAAGGACTTTAGATATTGTCATTTCATGTCCATCTGGCTTGTCAACATTTTTCTTTTACTCCGCCACATTAAAGAAGTTCAAAGTTTATTGTCATATGTACAAAGTGCAATGAAATTCTTACTTGAAAGCTTCTCCACAGACCAGACAGTTAGTGTTAGAGCAGTGCAACATTCAAAAGTTCAAAGTGCCTTCCCGTCCCAGGACCTCATCTTCCCAGGTAGTCTCCTGTCCCAGTACTAACCAGGCCCTTGAGGCGCATTGCACCTCAACATTACAGTGAATAAATACTAAGTGCAAAATATTAACTACTATAAGAAAGCTAACAATGGCTAACAACATATAACACAACAGTTAACACAATAGTCAACATTCAACATGAGGTAGTGAAGTGTTGACAGAGCAAAGTAGCATATAAAGTGTCGCAGTGGGTGGTACGGGTATATCGGGATTGCAGTATGGAGAACGCTACAGCAGTCTAATATAATTAGTAATTAACAAAGTGAGATTTATTTATTTATTTATTTATTTATTTAGTGGTATAGGCCAAGGATTCTCGCCTGCTGTTCTCTGATGATTTTAGTTCCATCGAAATCTTTTTGTGGCACAGGAAATGATCACTTTGTCTCCATTGTGTCTTTACTGTGAAAATTCAAGCCAATCAGCAGAGCATCGTACCACATACTATTTAAATGACCTTCTGTAATAACTGCAATGCATATAAGCTTAAAGCCTGACCTTTGCACACTGCAATATCACAGTGATCTAATAAATGAACAGTATGTGCCATAAACATCTGTTTGTAAGAACCTATTTACTAAGGTTTATTCTTGACCCTTTAGATGCAGCAGTTTAATCACAGAGGAGACATGAAGGCATATTTTATTACAGACGTCAAAGACAGAGTCTCTTCCAGTCTAAACAACGATCGAGGAAGCAGAAGTTATGGGTGTAGACATCTCCAGAATGGATCGCATACTGGATCTATTTTAAGAAGTTATATATTGTCAGGGCTATTTTTTTACAATGTGGTTGATTATTATCTCATCTCATTATCTCTAGCCGCTTTATCCTTCTACAGGGTCGCAGGCAAGCTGGAGCCTATCCCAGCTGACTACGGGCGAAAGGCGGGGTACACCTTGGACAAGTCGCCAGGTCATCACAGGGCTGACACATAGACACAGACAACCATTCACACTCACATTCACACCTACGGTCAATTTAGAGTCACCAGTTAACCTAACCTGCATGTCTTTGGACTGTGGGGAAAACCGGAGCACCCAGAGGAAACCCACGCAGACACGGGGAGAACATGCAAACTCCACACAGAAAAGCCCTTGTCGGCCACGGGGCTCGAACCCGGACCTTCTTGTTGTGAGGCGACAGCGCTAACCACTACACCACCGTGCCGCCTTGATGATGATGATGATGATTATTATTATTATTATTATATGTTAATCATTTACAGTATGCTTATTGACTGATCATTACAGATTATACATTTTTTATCTGATGGTATCCATTTTGAGCCAGAATGAGAAACTTTGCCATTGGATGCAGGCAATAATTAATATATAAGCAAGAAACAATACATAACAAATAAACAAACAAAAAACAAACACACAAGCAAATACAACCATGTTTCCAAAAAAGTCCAAAAGATGCTGTAAAATGTAAATACAAATAAAAGACTTAAAAATTTGTGTAATGCTCAAAAACAAAACAAAAAAACCTTATTTGGTTAATTGGCAACGGGTTAGTGACATGATTGGGTATAAAAAGAGTATCCCAGAGAGGCGGAGTCCCTCAGAAGTAAAGATGGGGAGGGGTTCACCGCTCTGTGAATGACTGCGTGGGTAAACAGTGCAACAGTTTAAGGTGGTGTTTACATTAGACCGTATCCGTCTCGTTTTCGTCGCGGATGCACTGTCCGTTCACATTAAAACGCCGGGAAACGACTTCACAGGTGGAACAACTTGAATCCGCCAGGGCCCACGTATTCAATCCATTACGTATCTGATCCGGTGCTGTGTAAACATTGAGGAACGAGGATACGCTGTGCTGAGCTCTAGCTGACGTCATCATTGGACAACGTCACTGTGACATCCACCTTCCTGATTCGCTGGCGTTGGTCATGCCACGTTGGTCATGTGATGCGACTGCTGAAAAACGGCGCGGACTTTCACTTCCTGCTATTTGTCCCGAATCACTGCTCGTGCGCTTCACTCGCGCGCTCTGTGAGCTGCGCAGGGCCAGAGTGCGCACCCTCCAGAGGGCACTCGCTGTTCAGGGCGGAGTCATTTGGAGCGCAGGATGCCTGCGGAGCCGAGCGTATTGGCATTGCTGTGTGCACGCGAATCGTGTATTGGCGTTGCTGTGTGCACGCGAATCGTTTTAAAAACGTTAATCTGATGATCCGCTGATACGGTCTAATGTAAACACCACCTAAGAATAACTTTCCTCAATGTAAAATTGAAAAAAAAAAATTGGGGATCACATCATCTATGGGACATAATATCATTAAAAGATTCAGAGAATCTGGAGAAATCTCTGAATGCAAGGAACAAGGTTGAAAACCAACATTGAATGCCCCATGACCTTCAGGCCCTCAGGTGGTGCTACATTAAAAATGGACATGATTCTGTCATGGAAATTGCTGCATGGGTTCAGCAACACTTACGAAAACCATCTTTTGTAAACACAGTTCAACACTGCATCTACAAATGCAAGTTAAAAGCCATATCGCAACTATATCCAGGAAAAAAAAAACTGCTGTCATCTCTGGGCCTGAGCTCATTTTCAATAGATTGAGGTGAAGTGGAAAATTGTCTTTTGGTCTGATGAATCGAAATTTTAAATTCATCTCATCTCATTATCTCTAGCCGCTTTATCCTTCTACAGGGTCGCAGGCAAGCTGGAGCCTATCCCAGCTGACTACAGGCGAAAGGCGGGGTACACCCTGGACAAGTCGCCAGGTCATCACAGGGCTGACACATAGACACAGACAACCATTCACACTCACATTCACACCTACGGTCAATTTAGAGTCACCAGTTAACCTAACCTGCATGTCTTTGGACTGTGGGGGAAACCGGAGCACCCGGAGGAAACCCACGCGGACACGGGGAGAACATGCAAACTCCGCACAGAAAGGCCCTCGCCGGCCCCGGGGCTCGAACCCAGGACCTTCTTGCTGTGAGGCAACAGCGCTAACCACTACACCACCATGCCGCCCCAAAATTTTAAATTATTTTTGGAAATCATGGACACCATGTCCTCCAGGTTAAAGAGGAGAGGGACCCTTTGACTTCTTCTCAGCACACAGTTGAAAAGACAGCATTTGTGATGATATGGTGGTGCATTAGTGCACATGGCATGGGTAGCTTGCACATCTGGGAAGGCACCATTAATGCTGAATGAGATATACAGGTTTTGGAGCAACATGCTGCCATCCAGATGATGCCTTTTTCAGGGAAGGTCTCGATTATTTCAGCAAGACAATGCCAAAGTGCATTCTGCAGGTATTGCATTTGCATCCTTCCGTAGTAAAAGAGTCTGGGTGCTAAACTGGCCTGCCTACAGTCCAGACCTGTCTCCCATTTAAAACATTTGGTGCATTATGAAGTGCAAAATATGACAAACAAGACACTGAACTGTTGAGCAACTAAAATTGTATAACAGGCAAGAATGGGACAACATTTCTCTTTCAAAACTACAGCAGTTGGTCTCCTCAGTTCCCAAACGTTTACAGAGTGTTGTTAAAAGTAGAGGTGATGCAACATAGTGGTAGTCCCAACTTTTTTGAAATGTGTTGCTGACATCAAATTCTCAGTTTCAACACTTGATATGTTGCCTTTGTACTATTTTCAATGAAATATAAGGTTTCCCAAAATTTTAAATGATCACATTCTGTTTTTATGCCTCTGCCACCTTAAGGTGCAGGAGGCATTATGTTTTCGGGTTGTCCGTCTGTCCGTGCGTCCATCCGTCCGTGCGTGCGTGCGTCCCGAAACCTTGTGAACACGATATCTCAAAAGCTAATGAAAGGAATTTCACCAAACTTTCACCATTTGTGCGCTTTGGGACAAACATGAACCGATTAGATTTTGAGGTTAAAAGGTCACAGGTCAAGGTTACTGTGAGGTCAAATGTCCATCCCCAAACCTTGTGAACGCCATATCTCAAAGACTAATGAAAGGAATTTCACCAAACTTTCACCATTTGTGCACTTTAGGACAAAGATGAAATGATTAGATTTTGAGATCAAAAGGTATAAGGTCAAGGTCACTGTGAGGTCAAATGTCTGTCCGAAAACCTTGTGCACACAATATCTCCAAGGCAAATGAAAGGAATTTCACCAAACTTTCACCATTTGTGCATTTGGGGACAAACATTAACTGATTAGATTTGGATGTTAAAAGGTCACAGGTCAAGATTACTGTGAGGTCAAATGTCCATCCCCAAATCACAACTTAATAAGGCGTGTAGTCTACCAGGCGGAGGCATCCCCATCGACGCCGTTGGCGTCGAGTTCTATCTAGTTATTCATGTTTCACACAGGGTCTCAACTTTTTTGGAATGGGTGTTGTAAGTAAGTAAGTTCATGCTTCACATAGACAGACCATTCTTGCATTCAGTGAATGTAATTTTGCCCAGGGACACATCCCCTTGCCCCTTTGTCAGTGGTTAAGCTTTTAAGAGGGTACTCTTGGTTTTTAGTTTGAAAAAGTATTTGCAACTCTGCAAATGACTGTTCAGTGCTTGAATCTTCAGACAATAATGGTCTGACCCACTCAAGATTTAATTAAGTTATTCTGCCTTTTTGTATGGCCCAGCCATGGACCAAAGTTTCTGTATGGCATAATCATTATGCAAAGTTATAAATGCTTTATAAAAGTTAGATAAGAATTTTTGGTCTGGAGCCTACCTCTGCTCTGCTATACCTGTTCCGACTATTTCATCCCATATGGATATTTTTCCTTTCCAGAGCTTGTAAAACATGTATAGAATATACAACAGAATTATAGCTGATAAGTGCAGACTATGTAAAGCACAGTATACTTTCACAAGGTTATTACTTGCTTCTATGCACATGAGCATGGCAAAGGTAAAATCCACAACAGCAAATCATAGGCTGCAGTTTAGGGCATCGGGAGTGTTGGATTAAATGACCCTTAGAGCCAGAGGGACGGCATTGATCACATTTACTTTCCAATTATAGGAAAATCAATGCGGCAGGGTCTGGTGGACTGATTAGACCATGCTCAGTGTACTCACGTTTTCTTTTTATCAGTTCCCCTGCTTCTGGCATTGCATTTTGTTTATTTAGTTCAGTTACACATTTGTTTTTCTTCCATGGAGAAATTTGTTGAGTCTGTGAAATGTAAAGAGACAAAATATAGAGGGTTTAGTTGTAAATGATTAAAATAATAGTGTGAAAGGGCTTGACCGTTTGAGTCGATGTTAATCTGGCTCTTCAGAAGGTGCATGTTTTCTGTGGTATGATAGGAAAACCTCAGATGGAAATGGTCTCTCAGCTTTCTCACTGTCTTTGCCAGTAATACGTACAGATATACATTTGATTAGTTAATTAATTGGTCTCAGTCAAGCTGTATATAACACTGTATAAATTATGCTAGCTTAAGGCCATGTTCAACATTTAATGCCCTGATACACTACCGTTCAAAAGTTTGGGGTCACTTTGAAATGTCCTTATTTTTGAAAGAAAAGCACTGTTCTTTTCAATGAAGATCACTTTAAACTAATCAGAAATCCACTCTATACATTGCTAATGTGGTAAATGACTATTCTAGCTGCAAATGTCTGGTTTTTGGTGCAATATCTCCATAGGTGTATAGAGGCCCATTTCCAGCAACTCTCACTCCAGTGTTCTAATGGTACAATGTGTTTGCTCATTGCCTCAGAAGGCTAATGGATGATTAGAAAACCCTTGTACAATCATGTTAGCACAGCTGAAAACAGTTGAGCTCTTTAGAGAAGCTATAAAACTGACCTTCCTTTGAGCAGATTGAGTTTCTGGAGCATCACATTTGTGGGGTCGATTAAATGCTCAAAATGGCCAGAAAAATATCTTGACTATATTTTCTATTCATTTTATAACTTATGGTGGTAAATAAAAGTGTGACTTTTCATGGAAAACACAAAATTGTCTGGGTGACCCCAAACTTTTGAACAGTAGTGTACATTTGTTAGCATTGCATGAAAACAGCACACAAAACTTAAATAAATATCATGGCTGGATTAATAAATATAATCTTTTTTTTATGCACCAGAACCATTTTCTTTATAATAAATTATGCACAGTAACAAGACCATTGCTGACAGAACATGACGACCTTCCATTTATCCGTCCATTATCTATACCACGTCCCAGCGGAAGCTAGAGCCAATCCCAGCTGACTTTGGGCAAGAGTTGGGGTCCACCCTGGGTAGGTCACCAATCTATCACAGGACTAAGCCCATGTTTACATTAGACCGTATCAGCGGATCATCAGATTAACGTTTTTAAAACGATTAGTGTGCACACAGCAACACCAATACACGATTTGCGTGCACATAGCAACGCCAATACACGGATACGCTCGGCTCCGCAGGCATCCTGCGCTCCAAATCACTCTGCCCTGAACAGCGAGTGCCCTCTGGAGGGTGCGCACTCCCCGGCCCTGCGCAGCTCACACAGCGCGCGAGTGAAGTGAACAAGCTGTGATTCGGGACTGAGCCGCTGTGTGTGTGATCCCAGCGCATATCACTTACTACTTGCAAGTGGAAGGATGGCAAGCCTAAAGACAATCATAACTACACAATGGTCAGTATTTGCATCAGTATTTGCAGTATTTTCATACTTTTATACTCTTTAATGAAAGGTGATACAAGGCAGAAGTCCGCGCTGTTTTTCAGCAGTCGCGTCACATGACCAACGGCAGCGAATCAGGAAGGTGGATGTCACAGTGACGTTGTCCAATGACGACGCCAGCTAGAGCTCAGCACAGCGTATCCGCATATTCTCAATGTTTACACAGCACCGGACCAGACACGATCTGGATTGAATACGTGGACCCTGACGGATTCCCGTTTCCTGGCGTTTCCAGGCGGTTTAATGTAAACGGACAGTGCATCCGCGAAGAAAACGAGACAGATACGGTCTAATGTAAACGTAGCCTAACACGAACAACCATTCACACTCAAATTCACACCTATGAGCAATTTAGAGTCCTCAGCTGACCTCATCCATATGTCTTTGGACTGTGGGAGAAAACCTGATCAACTGGAGGAAACCCACACAGGCACAGGGAGAACAGCAAACTCCACAAAGAAAGGCCCCGGTTGGCTGCAAGGTTCGAGCCCAGAACCTTCTTGCTGGGAGGTGGCAGTGTGAACCACTGCACTGTCAATAATAAGACCTAGAGAAATTAAAGTGTTTGGTTTCCTTTGATATCTCTGGAGGCAGTGATTAAAAATGTAATGAATATCACTGAGATACAGTTGGGCCAATAATATTAATAAATGGATGACTCATTTCACAGCTTGTGTGTTGTTTGCATAATTTGGCTACAAATGTTGACAAGAATGCAGTTCTTCTCCACGTGGCATGGTGGTGCATTGGTTAGCACTGTTGCCTCACAGCAAGAAGGTTCTGAGTTTGAGCCCAGTGGCCGATGGGTGCCTTTTTGTGTGGAGTTTGCGTGTTCTCCTGTCTCCTCCGGGTGATCCAGTTTTCCCTAAAGACATGCAGTTAAGTTAACTGGCTCCACTAAATTGCCCATTGGTGTGAATGTTTGAGAGGAGAAAACCTCAATAATAATCCAGTAGAAGGCAACGGGAAACCACTACTGTAACTGCCCCGAGAAACTCTGGTGGAGGTCAGAGTGGCCATGTCACTGTAGTGATGTGCCAAATAGAGAGGGAGAGATTTCTTTTTGTCAAGTATGTTTTATTAGAAGTAGATTGCATAATGTAGGACAGGAAAACAGTCTACATTTTCATTATGAAGAAAGAAAAAGAGAAAAAAAATACATTTAGGTGTCCCACCTAAATAAACACAAAAGTACACGGTTAGTATACCCTCCCGCCCTACCCCCTTCTGCTCAGAACATTATATATGTTGATACATGTGGTGATGGAGAATTAAGGGCAAAAGGTAAAAAATAAAAAGTGATAGCGGACAGCCACTTACGCAAGGAAAGTCGACTACAGGTTGTTTTTGAGGTAACGGATGAAGGGCAGCCAGATCTTGTTAAATTGCAACTCTCTGCTCCTCAGAGCAAACCTTTTTTTTTTCACGGTGGAGGGTGTCAGCCATTTCTTTGAGCCACATCTTAAAAGCGGGAGCCTCCTTCTTCTTCCGGAATGTCAAAATAAATTTTTTGGCTGTAATCAGGCCATAAGAAAGAAAATGCCTTTGTGCTCTTCTCAATACTGATGTGGAGCCTGAAGCTCCCCCAGAAATGAGCTGAATCAGTCTTGGAGGTGTGTTACTGTTAAACTGTGATGTGCCACTGTATACGATGCATTTAGCAATTTATTAAAATGTTCCGTCCTGGATTTACCTTTCTTCATAAATCAACTAAAGGTTGTCGAGCAACATAAAATTCCTTGCGTGCCAAGGTTTGGATAAGCAACAGCTATGGATGGTTCGAGGTGGTTGTTTTGTTTCATAGTGGGTTTCACTTTAGCACATTTGACAAATGCTATGATCTCTGTTTTGGATCTGAATTTGAAGCATTTTATTTTTTTTTCAACATCAAGCTTTTTTAATAAGCCATGTCATCATTTCACTAACATAAGCGCATAACATCCTGCCTTTCTCTCTTTTGTCTCAGGTGATGGAACCCCAAAGGAAAGTAGTCCCTTCATCAGCTCAGATAATGACAGGGGCAGCCTCTATGATGGCAAAAACATGGCCCTGTTTGAGGTACTCTCTCCATTTAGTCAAGCTAATAATGACAGTTTCAGTTTTTTTGTCTGATTCTTCTTAAAATGTGTCCAAATATTTATATGTACTTACACTCACAATGTTGTTTTTGTGTTTCACACACAGTGGTGCTTGAAAGTTTGTGAACCCTTTAGAATTTTCTATATTTCTGCATAAATATGACCTAAAACATCATCAGATTTTCACACAAGTCCTAAAAGTAGATAAAGAGAACCCAGTTAAACAAATGAGACAAAAATATTATACTTGGTCATTTATTTATTGAGGAAAATTATCCAATATTACATATCTGTGAGTGGCAAAAGTATGTGAACCTTTGCTTTCAGTATCTGGTGTGACCCCCTTGTGCAGCAATAACTGCAACTAAACGTTTGCGGTAACTGTTGATCAGTCCTGCACACCGGCTTGGAGGAATTTTAGCCCATTCCTCCGTACAGAACAGCTTCAACTCTGGAATGTTGGTGGGTTTCCTCACATGAACTGCTCGCTTCAGGTCCTTCCACAATATTTTGATTGGATTAAGGTCAGGATTTTGACTTGGCCATTCCAAAACATTAACTTTATTCTTCTTTAACCATTCTTTGGTAGAACGACTTGTGTGCTTAGGGTTGTCATCTTGCTGCATGACCCACCTTCTCTTGAAATTCAGTTCATGGACAGATGTCCTGACATTTTCCTTTAGAATTCGCTGGTATAATTCAGAATTCATTGTTCATTGCAAGCCGTCCTGACCTAGATGCAGCAAAACGGGCCCAAACCATGATACTACCACCACCATGTTTCACAGATGGGATAAGGTTCTTATGCTGGAATGCAGTGTTTTCCTTTCTCCAAACATAACACTTCTCATTTAAAACAAACATTTCTATTTTGGTCTCATCTGTCCACAAAACATTTTTCGAATAGCCTTCTGGCTTGTCCACGTGATCTTTAGCAAACTGCAGACAAGAGCAATGCTCTTTTTGGAGAGCAGTGGCTTTCTCCCTGCAACCCTGCCATGCACACCATTTGTTGTTCAGTGTTCTTCTGATGGTGGACTCATGAACATTAACATGAGCCAATGTGAGAGAGGCCTTCAGTTGCTCAGAAGTTACCCTGGGGTCCTTTGTGACCTCACCGATTATTACACACCTTGCTCTTGGAGTGATCTTTGTTGGTCGACCACTCCTGGGGAGGGTAACAATGGTCTTGAATTTCCTCCATTTGTACACAATCTGTCTGACTGTGGATTGGTGGAGTCCAAACTCTTTAGAGATGGTTTTGTCACCTTTTCCAGCCTGATGAGCATCAGCAACGCTTTTTCTGAGGTCCTCAGAAATCTCCATAGTTTGTGCCATGATACACTTCCACAAACATGTGTTGTGAAGATCAGACTTTGATAGATCCCTGTTCTTTAAATAAAACAGGGTGCCCACTCACACGATTATCATCCCATTGAATGAAAACACCTGACTCTAATTTCACCTTCAAATTAACTGCTAATCCTCGAGGTTCACATACTTTTGCCACTCACAGATATGTAATATTGGATCATTTTCCTCAATAAATAAATGATCACGTATAATATTTTTGTCTCATTTGTTTAACTGGGTTCTCTTTATCTACTTTTAGGACTTGTGTGAAAATCTGATGATGTTTTAGGTCATATTTATGCAGAAATATAGAAAATTCTAAAGGGTTCACAGACTTTCAAGCACCACTGTGTATATATGTTGTGTAAGTGTCCCAGGCTACTGATTGTTTTCTACAGTACCATTCAAAAGTTTGGAAACGCCTCTAATTCAGTGGTTTTTCATTATTTAAAAATTTTCTGAATTGTATATTAATACTACATTATGAAGAAATATACGGTATATGGAATTATTTGGTAAACAAAAAACTGTTAATCAAACCAGAATATGTTTTATATTTTAGATTCTTCAAAGTCAGCACCTTTTGCTTAGATGACAGCTTTGCACATCTTGGCATTTTCTCAGTCAGCTTTACGAGGTAGTCACCTGGAATGGCTTTCAGTTTACAGCTGTGCCTTGTCAAGAGCTAATTTCTTGAATTTCTTGACCTCTTAATGTGTTTGAGACCATCAGTTGTGTTGTGAAGAGGTGGAGTTGGTATACAGTGAATGGCCCTATTTGAATACTGTTCTAATCCATATTATGCCAAGAACTACTCAACTAAGTAAAGAAAAATGACAGTCCATCATTACTTTAAGAAATTAAGGTCAGTCAGTCCGAAAAAGTTTGGGATGAGTTGGACCGCAGAGTGAAGGCAAAGCAGCCAACGAGTGCTCAGCACCTCTGGGAACTCCTTCAAGACTGTTGGAAAACCATTTCGAGTGATTACCTCATGAAGCTGATTGAGAGAATGTCAAGAGTGTGCAAAGCTGTAATCAAAGCAAAAGGTGCCTACTTTGAAGAATCTAAAATCTAAAACATATTTTGGTTTGATTAACATTTTAAAGTTTACTAAATGATTCCTTCCATGTTGCTGCATAGTCTGGATGACTTCAGTATTAATTTGCAATGTAGGAAAAAAAAATTAAAAAATAAAAACACCGAATTTGAAGGTGTTTCCAAACTTTTGACTGGTACTGTATATATCAGGGCTTTACATTAGCACCCGCCCACCCGCCAAATGTGGGTAAAATTCGGCTTTGGTGGGTAATGCCTTTAGTCCCACTCGCCACTTTGGCGGGTGGTTTATTCTGTGGTATGACAATATATTTTAATTGTAGTTTTCTCTGAAGGCATCTGATATAATAAACGCATTGCAATGTAATATTACAGACCTACAACTCCCATGAGCACCTGCATAAACATTCTGACACAACATGTTAGAATTGTTTAGAACGTTTGTTAATGTCTCAGATAAAATCAATGATACGGTAACCTGCGGTTAATGAATGAAGCAACAAAGTTGCTGACGACTGACAAGCGCACTATGTGACAGCATATAGCTGGAGTTTCAAACCCTGCTGCTCAGGAAAAAAGGGGCAGAGATGATCAGGGCCGGAGCAGCATTTTAAAATCACTGAGGTCCATGATACGCAAAGTGTGCGGCGAAAAATGTTCACTATGTTTAAATGAGCAGGGTGAATTACACGTCACACAAGAGATCTATTCCTGAAATTACTTTTAATGGTGTTTGAACTGAATATAATCAGTTTAGAAAAAAAATCATGTATGTGGCAAGAGTAAGAATAATTTAAGCTTGTTTAATGGTTTGATCTGGCCCAAGCAATGAGGACAAAAGATACCCTCACCATGTAGCCTATGGAACGAAGATACATTAACAATCTGGCAGCCGTTACACCTACACACAAAAAAAATTCTGGGGAAAAATATTAGTATACACCACCATGTTTTAGGCAAAGTTATCCAAGGCAAGCACAAGTTGAAACTTTCCACTCTATTGCTTTGGCTTATCGAATGATTTATTTTTAAAATCTCAAACAAGGCAAGCTACAACTGCGCTGCTTCAAAAATGTAAATTTCACAGCTTTATGAAAGTGCACTGATGGCTACCATGGAAACCCCGTGTCTCCTGCACTGCGTTCCTCCCCCGAGTCGCATGCTCATTCGCTTTTGTGTTCTTGGTCTCAGAGCCGCGCGCACGAAACAGACACAGAAGACAGAATCAACGTTTAACATAATTAACAATGCGCTTTTTACAGAGACGTTTTAATGTTCTTTATTTTTTTATCCAGTTGAATATTTAGCATACAAAAGTACTTTCAGCTCTTAAAAATGACCGAGGTCCGGACCGCGGGGGCCTCAGAGCTGGCTGCGGCCATAGAGATGAACAAGACACTAGTAGGAAGATAAGACAGTTCAATGACAACTGGAAGTTCAGGTGAGATTGGCTAGTTCATAGCAAAACCAAAAATACCATGTACTGCAAGACTGTAGAAAGTCTGGCAAAGATAGGCACCAGTAATTTTAAACTCGAAACTATAAAAGGACCACGAAAAGTCAAATGCACACATCGGTACTATCACATCAAAACCGGCGAAGACGGCTGGTTCACTACAGGACAGCATTGCTTTCAGTCCCTGGCTGTCATGAAGTCGGCTGAGCTGGAGAGGATGGAGCTGCTGTTTAGAAACGTTCATGCAATTGGAAAGAAGTTCATCTCGCCCCAGCTATCAACTTATGGCATGCTGGAAGCCTCAGGTCACGAAAACCATTTTTCATGGACCATTCAGACTCATCTGATGATTAGATTAGATTAGATTAGATTAGATTAGATTAGATTAGATTAGATTAGATAAAATTGTATTGATCCCTTTGGGCAGGTTCCCTCAGGAAATTAAGAAAATGCAAGCAAGGGGGCAGTTACTGTTTTGGAGAATGTGGGCATCAATCCCACTACCTCTTACATGTTAAGCAAGCACTCTACCACTTGAGCTAATTCCCGTGAATGTAATGAGGACATTTAATGTCTCTCTCTACACATGTTCACACACTATTAATAGAAAATACATAATATGCATAATAATACTTGATAATACATAATACTTGCATATCAAATCAGTTGTACTGAATGTTATTTTTTATATTATACGATATTTCATATTGTAAGGGGCTTGAATTTGAGTTCAATAAACAGAATACTCTGTTTATATTTTTGTCTGAATTGGTTGCATGTTTTCATATAGGGAGCTACCTTAACATCACTGAATACTTGAGTGCTACTGTAGAGATACATTATACGCTGCCATTCATAATTAAATCTAGATCTTCCGAACTTTAATGTATCATGGTGAAGAAAAAGCTGCGATTTCCTGGCAACAAAATTGTGGCTAGTGAAAAGGCTGAATGACTAGTGATTTGGGAAAACCACTAGCCACAGTGGCCGGTGAGCAAAAAAGTTAATGTAAAGCCCTGATATATATATCAATTGTATTGTGTTGTGCCTTTTGACATCTCTTTTGATATTGGGTAAGTTACTATCAGGCCTCCATCCACTTATTTCCACTGAGTGCCAGTGTTTCATAGTTGTAATCTTTGGCACATTAATTAAATGCACAAGTTTTACACTTTATAGGAAGAGATGGACAGCAACCCAATGGTGTCGTCGCTTCTCAGCAAACTGGCCAATTACACGAACCTTACACAGGGGGTTCGGGAGCACGAGGAGGCGGACGAGGAGGAGGGAGCAAAGAAGAAGACTGTAAAAGTAAGCACAGTAGCACTTTATCAGAAGGGTTATTTTGTAATCCAATCTTAAAGTGTTTAATTTTCAATCCAATGGACCGTCTGCTTATAAAATTTAAATTTATGCCGTCAGGGTGTTAGTCTTTGTTTTTAGTCTCTGTCCTTCAGTGAAATAGGATCATCTTAGTGTGTTTGTGTCTTCAGGGTATGTGTACAGAAAACACAATCTTTTGTTTTCCCCTATTTGGTTTGTGTATGTTTTGGCACCCTTAAGTCACAGGTATGTGTAAATGTAGATCTTGTTCCTCTTATGAAAAATTGCACTCGCAAAACCTTCCTGAATGGAGATTTTATATTGATATTTAGGACTGGTTGCAAAGCAGACACGCGAATCACAATCTGTAATAATATTTCGAATGATACTTTATGTATACTCGCGTTGATCAGACAAGAATGCTTGGACCGTTAGAATGATAAATTGTGTGTTGACTGCTCGACAGTTTGTTTTACCCATACATATATCTACGGGGCCAGCACAGCTCTAACCTTCATTTGTGGGCTTCTTCAACTTAACGTCCTGCTTTGTTTGTTGTTGAAATTTCTAAATGGTTGCTAAGTCATGCCATAAAAAACACACACTGGGCTCAGTGCCTTGTGGTGGCAGTGATCAGGTTCATTCCCTTGTCATGTTTTATGCGAAGAGTGCCACGGCTTCTGCTTGGTAGGTCAGGCTGCAGACATACAGAGAAATGACCATAAAGGGCTATGATGCTGCAAAATGCTTCTCACATACTGAAGATGTTAGAATGAATAAGAGCTGTGATTCTGATAAAAGCCTAGAGTTGAGTGGCACAGTTGTTTTAATGGTGCATGAGTGGTACTAAGGTTACCCTTAGATCCTTTATGATACTCTATTTGGAGGTAGGCGTGCACGTGACATTGGTTTACGCTAAGCTACTCGAGGTACTATAGCTAGCCCACTGTTAAACCTACCTGTTTGCCAGGCAACTATGAATAATTAACAGTTATTCCACAAAATCAAGTCGTACATAAGCTGATAGCCGATGAGGCGCGTAGCACCGAGTTGGCTATAAGCCATGTACGATGAGATTGAGTGGAATAACTGTTTTATTCTATCCACTTTCACTGGATTTTGAGAAACAAAATTTTTATTTTTTGCAAATTCAATAAATAAAAACTTTATACAAAACATTTGACAAAATCATTTTCACTTAGAATGTAAACAAACCGGCAAAATGACAGTAGCAGTTTGTGAGAAATGCAAAAATAATAATGATTGAAAAAAAAAAATTATATATATGTGTGTTCTTACCATCAAATAATTTTATTTCATCTTTTGGGTTTTTTTTTATATTTTTGGGGGTTTTGTTTTCAAGTAGAGTTTTTATTTCGTCCTCGGTTGGTTCAGCAACACGCTGCGCCATTTTGTTTTTCTCTACTCACAGTGATCTGATCTGATAGCCTAGTAGTAGAGTAGCCAATCAGAGTGCGCGATTGCTTATATCCAATGAATGTGGATAGAATAATTGCTGATGTCCTGTGCTCACTAACCAACAACTATTAAAAATATTATTTTTTAATACTCTTTTAGCTATTTCTGTTTCTTTTAAATACTTGATAACAAAATGATATATTTGACTTGATGCGTGCCGCCATTTTGTTTTTCGGTACCCACGGTATATGAGCTGGTAGCCTAGTAGTAGAGTAACCAATCAGAATGCACGATTGCCCATATCCAGTGAATGTGGATAGAATAAGAAGTAATAGCCAGGACATGAAATCTGCTTATCCCGGGGTCCCCGGCTACTGATTGTTCCACCCTGATCAAGTTATTCCTACTGGTGATTTTTACTTTTCTTTGTATTTTCATGAGTTATTCTATCCCATAAAGAAATAGTTACTTCATATATCTAAAATTATAAGCTGTGATCATAATTCAGGAGTTCAAAATAGTTTCACAATACTTTAATTATTACATCACAATGACAGGATTTAGTGATTTTCCAAACTTAGTGTTAATTCAATACTCTCAGAATGATTACCCTTTGAGTTTCTGTTCTGTTATCATTGCTTATTTTAACAAGAGAGTGAAAAGAGTTTGTGTTTTGTGCTTCTACTTTACTCAGGCGAGTCCACAAATGGGAACGTTCATGGGCGTCTACCTGCCCTGCCTTCAGAATATCCTGGGGGTCATCCTGTTTCTGCGAATGACCTGGATTGTGGGAACTGCAGGCATCCTGGAGGCCTTTATTATCGTATCCATGTGCTGCTGTTGTGTAAGTGTACTGTGCCTTGAAAGTTTGCTCGACAGATGGCTTTTGAATTTTTGTCCTGGTGGATTGTAATACTGTATTTTGAGTTTTGCCATAAGGGGCTAAATTTAGATATTTTTCCATGTAGCTTAATAAATGTTTTATTCTTTTGGGGCAAATTGAAACATTCCAACTTTACACTGAGATCGTGTACAACAGGGGCAAAGAAAACTGAAGCTCTATGTGAGAGAATAAGTGGATGGATGTTTAGTCTGCCATCCTCTTCAAACGGAAATCTAGCATTTTATGCCTCTTGGCAGCTTGGTGTGTAATCTTTGGTGCTGAAACAGAGCAGACAATGGGATCAGTCATCTTTTTTGAGAGCCCTTACTTACAATTGTGGCAATGCGCTTCCTGTCTTTGTGTCACTGTTCAGATTGGCACTTTTGAGGGAATGCTGATTTACAAAAAATATATCTACCGAGGGGGCGGCACGGTGGTATAGTGGTTAGCACTGTCGCCTCACAGCAAGAAGGTGTGGGTTCAAGCCCCGTGGCCGACAAGGGCCTTTCTGTGCGGGGTTTGCATGTTCTCCGCTTGGGTTTCCTCCGGGTGCTCCGGTTTCCCCCAAAGACATGCAGGTTAGGTTAACTGGTGACTCTAAATTGACCGTGAGTGTGAATGGTTGTCTGTGTCTATGGTGGGGTTTACATTAGACCGTATCAGCGGATCATCAGATTAACGTTTTTAAAAACGATTAGCGTGCACACAGCAACGCCAATACACGATTCGCGCGCACACAGCAACGCCAATACACGGATACGCTAATCACATGAATAATTCGGCACGTAAGTTGAAATGTGTCAGTGCGGCTCATCGCTTCCTCCTCAGCGGCTGCGCTCCAAATCACTCCGCCCTGAACAGCGAGTGCCCTCTGGAGGGTGCGCACTCCGGCCCTGCGCAGCTCAGAGCGCGCGAGTGAAGTGCATGAGCAGTGATTCGGGACTGAGCCGCTGTGCGCAAGTCACTTACCACTTGCAAGTGGAAGGATGGCAAGCCTAAAGACAATCATAACTACACAATGGGCAGTATTTGCAGTATTTTCATACTTTTATACTCTTTAATGAAAGGTGATACAAGGCGGAAGTCCGCGCCGTTTTTCAGCAGTCGCGTCACATGACCAACACCAGCGAATCAGGAAGGTGGATGTCACAGTGACGTTGTCCAATGACGACGCCAGCTAGAGCTCAGCACAGCGTATCCGCGTATTCTCAATGTTTACACAGCACTGGACCAGACACGATCTGGATTGAATACGTGGATCCTGGCGGATTCCCGTTTCCCGGCGTTTCCAGGCGTTTTAATGTAAACAGACAGTGCATACGCGAAGAAAACGAGACAGATACGGTCTAATGTAAACTTGGCCTATGTGTCAGCCCTGTGATGACCTGGCGACTTGTCCAGGGTGTACCCCGCCTTTCGCCCGTAGTCAGCTGGGATAGGCTCCAGCTTGCCTGCGACCCTGTAGAACAGGATAAAGCGGCTAGAGATAATGAGATATCTACCGAGTTGCTTTTACTCTGTGTTGTGACATCGCTAGGTCAAAAAATGTCATATAGTTAAATGCATTTTGTTTAAATACAGGGATCTATAAATGCACTGAAGGTTTCTCTGATTGCATCATATCTTAATTAGCAGTTGATTTTAAGACAAGTTGATAAAATAAATTCCCAGAGAAAGGTTGAAGTGCCAATCACAGTACCACAGTACCAGGCTTGCATTGCTGTCACAGTGTGGATCACATTCTCTGTCGAAGTTGACTGATGCATGTTACAATGATATGAATCTGCCTGCTCTGAATACTGCAGTCCTGGCATTAATATTTGCTTACAGTGGCACTCAGGAAAAGTTGAAAGCTCAAACAATCCCTTGTCATTTTTACTGATCATGAAAATCCACTATCAGTGTGCATTTTTATTATACCCCAGCTCCGAAGGAGGGCGGTATACTGGTTTCCCTCTGTCCGTCCATCCATTCGAAACACCCTTTTTCTCAGCAACCACAAATCATAGCCACTTGGTACCAAACTTCAGCTTGGGGTTCTATACCGTGTATACCGTTTTCAGGTCTGTCCCATATCGACTTCCTGTTTATCGACTGAATGTATTTATGAAACATATAGGGTGGATTTACAAAAATTTCATAACACTTTTCTCAACAACTACAAATCACAACTGCTTGATATTTGGTACCAGGCTTCAGCTTGGGGTTCTATACCATGTATACCGTTTTCAGGTCTGTCACACATTGACTTCCTGTTTACCGACTGAATGTATTTATGAAACATATAGGGTGGATTTACAAAATTTTCATAACACTTTTCTCAACAACTACAAATTACAACTACTTGATATTTGGTACCAGGCGTAGCTTGGGGTTCTATATCCTGTATACCGTTTTCAGGTCTGTCGCATATCGACTTCCTGTTTATCGACTGAATGTATTTACGAAACATATAGCGTGGATTTTGACGCTATTTCAAGTAAAATGCTGTTTCAAAATGACAGCTTACCAGGATGCTGTTTGAAATCCCTGGGGAGAGACACTGCTCTTTACTTACTTATTTCAGGGTTAATTATTTGTTGAAGTCAACATTCATAATAAGTGTCCTATTCCTTCGATTGCTTGCATTCTGATATAAGCGAGAGCGGGGGGGATACGTAAGTGAGCAGTAGCTCACAGTTGATCTTGTGTGTTGTTTTTTCTTTTTTCTTTTTTTTTTTAATTCAGCAGTTGTTATAGAGCCTGACCTGCATTTATTAGAAAATTCGTCATTCAACAGTTTCATCAAATAAGCTCTGCATGGTGTTATGTAGACCCTGTGGGCAAACTTAAAGTGTGTTAACTGATGAGCCAGACATTTGGATGATGAGAAAATATTGCTCCAGATAGTTTCCCAGTGCTCCAGCTTGCCTGCAACCCTGTACAGGATAAGCGGCTACAGATAATGGATAGATGGATGGATAGTTTCCCAGTCAAGTTCTAATAAATCGGACAGATTTATTCCTCCTCATAGTGTTTGCCAGAGATCACAAAATTGTTCATTCAAGTAATGCTCTTGCAATCACTAATCCCCTGTTTGAGGTAATGGACCAGTAAGTGGCTTTAGAGTAGGTTTTGGACTATGACTGAGACAGAAGCAGATGAAGTGATTTATACTGATCATTTATCTGAGTTAGTTCAAGGACACTAGAACGCAGAGGTGTGTTATGTAATAGTGATAGAAATCTCCTTAAAAAGCAATTAAATGTTTATGAAGTAGTGATTCCTCTTTTATAACAGTTGAATACTTAAAAAAACACTTTTAATAACATTTGGTGAAGTTCTCCTCACATCTTCGAGGAGAAACAAAAGTCTCCTTCAAGGATTAACTCTGGTCTCTGTGGTGGCCAGGTTCTGTGAATATACGAAATTATATACTTGAACAATATACGCCAATCAGCCATACCATTAAAACCACTGACAGGTGAAGAAGTGAATAACATTGATTATCTCATTACAGTGGCACCTGTTAAGGGGTGGGATATATTACACAGCAAGAGAACAGTCAGTTCTTGAAGTTGATGCGTTGGAAGCAGGAAAAATGGGCAAGCGTAAGGATCTGAGCGACTTTGACAAGGGCCAAATTGTGATGGCAAAGATGACTGGGTCTGAGCATCTCCAAAATGGCACATCTTGTGGGGTGTTCCCAGTAGCACAGTTCCCAGTACTGTAGCACAAACTGCTGAAAAAGTTAATGCTGACGCGTTTCTGTTTTATCCAGCATTAACTTTTTCAGCAGTTTGTGCTACAGTAGCTCTTCTGTGAGATTGGACCATATGCGCTAGCCTTTGTGACTCATGTGAATCAGTGAGCTTTCGACACCCATGGCCCTGTCGCTGGTTCACCAGTTGTCCTTCCTTGGACCACTTTTGGTAGGTACTAACCACTGCATACTGGGAACACCCCACAAGATGTGCCATTTTGGAGATACTCAGACCCAGTCATCTCGCCATCACAATTTGGTCCTTGTCAAAGTCACTCAGATCCTTACACTTGCCCATTTTTCCTGCTTCCAACACATCAACTTCAAGAACTAACTGTTCTCTTGCTGCCTAATATATCCCACCCCTGGACAGGTGCCATTGTCATGAGATCATCTATGTAATTCACTTCTTCACCTGTCAGTGGTCATAATGTTATGGCTGATTGGTGTATGTGCAATCACAACAAAAACACATTTGTACTTCCATGCCAATCATGTTGCCTGTGATTTCAGAAGGCTTCATTCCCTCAACTAGCTTTCAGCTGTTTGAGGCTATACGGTGGTGGCACGGTGGTGTAGTGGTTAGCATGGTCGCCTCACAGCAAGAAGGTTCTGGGTTCGAACTCAGCGGCCAGCGAGGGCCTTTCTGTTCTCCCTGTGTCTGTGTGGGTTTCCTCCGGGTTCTCCGGTTTCCCCCACAATCCAAAGACATGCAGGTTAGGTTGATGTGGGGCGGCCTTGGGCTGAAGTGCCCTTGAGCAAGGTACCGAACCCCTGACTGCTCTCTGGGCTGCCCACTGCTCTGTGTGTGTGTGTGCGCGTGTGTTCACTGCTTCAGATGGGTTAAATGCAGAGGATGAATTTCACTGTGCTTGAAGTGTGCATGTGACGAATAAGGGTTTCTTTGCTCTGGATCCAAAAAAATAAATGGGCCAAGGTTGTTTTAATACACAAAAGTGTTTCAGAACAGGACTCCCAAGTAGTACAACAAAAAGGATTCACGTTATCACCAAGAGATCACGAGTTCAGCTCTGGGACACAAAAAAGGGGATTTTCTAAATATATCATCGCTGTCAGTTCAAAACCTACTATGTGACAATTTAGCTTAAATTGGGTTCTCTATGCTGATTGGTCAATTTTAACCTCGTGCTTCCATTTATGCTAATTAGAAAATGGAAGGACCAATGGATAATCCAGAAGAGACTAGATTCAATCCCTTTCATGTGATGGGTCCAAATAAACTGTGTGCAATATCAACTATGTGCACCTAGTGGCACACATAGCAGATTCTGCACACAATACTCTTAGTCACTCAGATTGCACATGGGAGGTTTTGCATGTCTAAAATATGTCTTATTTCTAGATTATCTCATCTCATCTCATTATCTCTAGCCGCTTTATCCTGTTCTACAGGGTCGCAGGCAAGCTGGAGCCTATCCCAGCTGACTACGGGCGAAAGGCGGGGTACACCCTGGACAAGTCGCCAGGTCATCACAGGGCTGACACATAGACACAGACAACCATTCACACTCACATCTACGGTCAATTTAGAGTCACCAGTTAACCTAACCTGCATGTCTTTGGACTGTGGGGGAAACCGGAGCACCCGGAGGAAACCCACGCGGACACGGGGAGAACATGCAAACTCCGCACAGAAAGGCCCTCACCGGCCATGGGGCTTGAACCCGGACCTTCTTGCTGTGAGGCGACAGCGCTAACCACTACACCACCGTGCCGCCTCTTTCTAGATTATTTTTTACAAAATTTTGAATTATTTTAACATTTTGTGACTGAATTATCAACGAGGGAGGATTTTATAGATATTATAAACTGTAACCAGATACATTATTTGTATAGAGTGACAGATTGGATGGTATCAGTCATTCAGTTCAAGTGGATGCTGGACTGTCAATAAACCAGATTTGAATTGAATTGCAATTCGTCTGCTAATGGCCAAACCCCTACAGTAGGCCTACTGCTGATGGTGAGTATCACAAGATAATGATAAAAATTAACGTCCTTTAATGAAAATCATGGCCTTCAATTAATTAAGAATGCCTAGAGAATGCAGTGACACAGTTGCGAATGAAGTTTCGCCTGATGAAGCCTGTGTACATCACAAGCGAAAGCTCATGCATCCTTTCAAATTAAAAGTTAGTCTTATCAGAGTGCTGCCTCCTCAAATCCTTTCATCCTCCTTTGGACTAACACGGCTACCACCAGAAAAATTAGCAGTGATAGAATGCTACTACTTTTGCCAAAATTGCAATTTGTAATCATGATTAATCAATTAAACCAGTTATCTTCGTTACTACGGATTGAAGCCTAATTTTTGTGTGTCAATTCAATATTTCAGCTAGTGCCAACTCAGCTAAATCCTTTTTTTGCTCATACATGTAGTCCTATTTTTTTTCTGAAAACAGAGGCCTAATAGAATGAGAAATCACAACTTTAGTAGGCCTAGCAGTGTAGTTCATCATTACACTGTCACACTAGCAGAAGAAAGCTTTAGCTCAGTTTTTACCCACCATGGTTGAATCACAATGTTGTTTTTGATTTTTCTGCCTTTAATGAGATTTCTTTAACTTATTAATTGAACGAATTAATAAAAAAGAAAATTAAAATTATTAAAATAATCAATTTATAGACAGCTTAAAAACTCTTATGTACAAGTATCTTGAAGTAAAACTGGGATCAAAACCTCCTATGTGAATCTTTGAAACAGTCAAAACCTTATATGTGCAAATATCTGACATGCAGAACCTCTTATGTGTTCTCAAGGATGATTTTTTTTTTTGCAATTTACGCTAATATAATGCTGCAATTAGCTATTTTGATGGATATTTAACTGACCAAGCTAATAATAGAACAAGTAAACTTTTACTGGCTTCTCAGCTTGTTATTTCAGAGTTTTATTTAGTTTATGTCTCCTGTAAAAAAGGAAAAATGTCACATAGCAGGTTTTGACCTGACAGCGACGATATGTGGTTTGGGGTATGGTTTTGAAAGAAACAGAAAATGAAAAGAATTTTATTTGTAAAGATCTTGGGTGGGCGGCATGGTGGTGTAGTGGTTAGCGCTGTCACCTCACAGCAAGAAGGTCCGGGTTCGAGCCCCGTGGCCGGCGAGGGCCTTTCTGTGTGGAGTTTGCATGTTCTCCCCGTGTCCGCGTGGGTTTCCTCCGGGTGCTCTGGTTTCCCCCACAGTCCAAAGACATGCAGGTTAGGTTAACTGGTGACTCTAAATTGACCGTAGGTGTGAATGTGAGTGTGAATGGTTGTCTGTGTCTATGTGTCAGCACTGTGATGACCTGGCGACTTGTCCAGGGTGTACCCCGCCTTTCGCCCATAGTCAGCTGGGATAGGCTCCAGCTTGCCTGCGACCCTGTAGAAGGATAAAGCGGCTAGAGATAATGAGATGAGATGGCTTTTTTTGTGGTCTATCAGATATATTCCATTCAGCTAGCATGCTACTGTTTAATATCATGCTAGCTGAATGGAATATATCTGACAGACCATGAAAAAAAGCCAGCCAATATTATTATCATTATACATACACACTCTCATCATATCAGCATTCTCAAAGGCGAATGCTAGCTTACCTGCAACTCTGTGCTGTTAGCGCGGCAGTCCAGTTACCTTCCAGCCGACGTAGCATTAGCAAAGGCCAACGCTATCTTACCCGTGACTCAATGCTGTTAGCGCAGCAGGCCAATTGGCGTAGCAGTAGTGTTAGCAAAGGCTACCTACCAAAATGGCACATCTTGTGGGGTGTTTCTGGTATGCAGTGGTTAGTACCTACCAAAAGTGGTCCAAGGAAGGACAACCAGTGAACCGGCAACAGGGTCATGGGTGTCGAAGGCTCATCGATTTGCATGGGGCACAAAGGCTAGTTTACCTGTGACTCAATGCTGTTAGCACGGCAGTCCAGTTACCTTTGAGCCAGCGTAGCAATAGCGTTAGCAAAGGCCAACGCTAGCTTGCCTGCGACTCGATGCTGTTAGCACGGCAGTCCAGTTACCTTCCAGCTGGTGTAGTGTTAGCAAAGGCCAATGCTAGCGCAATCAAGCTGAATATTTTTCTTCCTGTATAATTTACTTAGTTACTTTTTAAATCAACATCAACAACTACACACAACGGAGCGACCTGGCAGCCAAAATTCTCTCAAAATCTTCCATTTTTAATGAAGCAAACCTGGTGGCTATGTTTGTTTACAAATTGTCACTGTTGCTTGCTAACGCAGAAGTTTTACATCTCCGATGTGTGACGCCGTGTTGTCTTGACAACGTGCAATATCGTAACAATATTGCATGCTCATTCTCCATTGGCCAGAGTGGCATAATACATCGAGGATAAGCAATATGATTAACAATATTGCATGCTATCAATAAACCCACTCGAAGGGAATAGAATACATATATGTTATTTATCAGCTGGGAGGTCCGTATCGTGAAATACCGTGACCGAGGTCTTGAAAGTACTGAGCGAGGCCCTCTGGCCCGAGGTCGGTATTCAAGGCCGAGGTCACGGTATTTCACCATACGGACCGACCTTAAGCTGGTAAATAATATATTTATTTTTTTCTTTACCAAATTCTAACAGAAAACGAGAGCGCCCGAAATGCAAAGCCGAGCCGAGCCGAGCCGAGCCGCCATTTTGAATCCTCATTCACGGCTGTAATGCAAATTGCTTCCTCCTCGGTATACAAGTGCACTTCCATGGCAGGAAAAAAACTACATTTTGCCGCCTATGTAGTCCCCTATTTATACAAATAGGAGTCATTCAGGATTCATGTTTTTGCTCGGTGTGAGCAAATTACAGGTTTTAGCTTTCTCCTGAAATGTTTTATTTTATTTCTTCTTCCTCAGGGTAGTAAAACTCGCTTTCGCTGTGAACACTGTCGTTATCGCTATCCACGATGTAAAATTAATGCTATTCTCCTGAGAAATACTGGCAAAAATGTATAAGATTTTTGATAATCTTATAAATCTTATAAAAAAAAAGATAAATGTTCACAAAAAAATTTTACTACGTTTGTTGTTGTTGTGAACGAGCGAGTCACCAGAGGTCTGTAACCCTAACCCAGTCTGTAACAGCCACTCTGATTGGCTGGCGAGCGGGTCCATATCCTACGGTACGGACCCGCTCGCCAGCCAATCAGAGTGCAGGATTTGGACCGCGAAAAAAATAAATGTTTTTATTCCATGGAAAACGTGTCCTGTATGTATAATAATGAATTATATTGGGTGAAGCTATATGTTATATTGAGTCATTTTTCTGTTGTGGGTCTACGCTCTTTTCTAAAGTGTTGTGCTCTATTGTTTCTTTCAGACAATGCTCACAGCCATATCTATGAGTGCCATTGCTACAAATGGAGTAGTTCCAGGTGAAATCACTTTATCATCACAATGTCCACTTTTATTTAGCACACCCTCTTCAGAACCATGAAGGATATGGACTACTTGCTCAAATATTTTACAATGCAGATATTCATGACTGCTGTTTTCCCTGTCTCTGTTTTCTCATCATAGCCGGTGGATCTTATTACATGATCTCTAGGTCTCTGGGCCCAGAATTTGGAGGAGCTGTAGGACTGTGTTTCTATTTGGGTACCACATTTGCTGGAGCCATGTACATCCTTGGTACTATTGAGATTCTTCTGGTGAGTTCTGTGTGAATTAAAGTTGTGTGTGTGTGTGTGTGTGTGTGTGTGTGTGTGTGTGTGTGTGTGTGTGTGTGTGTGTGTGTGTGTGTGATAGTGTTATGGCCTGGTCTGGGACCAGACCATAACAAAAAGTGACAGAAGTAGTCATGTCCTCCTGGTTCCCATAACTCCTCAGACAACAACGTTTACCACCATAATTGGGTTTATTTATGAAATGAAAAGGGGATTACATATGAAAGAGGATGAGACAAAAGAAAAGTCATCTCATGTAAATTGTAGGGTGCTACCTACTCTTTACAAACAAGTGTTAGAAAAATAGGAGAAAATAATACAAAGAAGCAGTCCTTCATTATTTATATGGATGCTTATGGCCCTTTTCCACTACCCTTTTTCAGCTCACTTCAGCTCGCTTCAGCTCACTTCAGCCCGACACGGCTCGCGTTTCGACTACCAAAGAACAGCACGACTCGGCTCGCTTCAGCCCTGCTTAGCCCCTAAAACTCGCACCGTTTTGGAGTGGGGCTGAAGCGAGCCAAAGCGAGCCGAGTGAGGCTGGGGGCGTGAGCAGACACTCCCCTGTGCACTGATTGGTGAGGAGGAGTGTCCTCACATGCCCACACACGCCCCGCGAGCGCGCTGGGATCTGTAAACACCGTAAACCCGGAAGAAGAATAATTACGAATTACGAGAATTTCTGAAGCCTTATGCGCCTCGCCTCATCTATACGCTCTTGCCAGTATCTGTTGGCGTTGTCGGTGACAACAAGCCACAGAACCAAGACCAGCAACACTAACGACTCCATGTCCTCCATGTTTATTGTTTACTATTCGGGTCGTGAGACTACCGCTTAAAAGGTCACTGATGTCACTGTTTGCGCTGCTTAACGACATCACGTGACGTCCACCCACTTTCGCTAACTCCACCCAATGTGTCCACCCACTTCCAGCCAGCACGGTTCAGCGCGGTTGTAGTTGAAATGCAACTTCAATAGCCCCGCTCAGCTCGACTCAGCCCAACTCAGCACGGCACGGCTCAGCCCGACTCAGCCGCGTTTGTAGTGGAAAAGCGGCATTAGTAGTTTCACCTTATTAGTTCATCTGACTGACAGGCAATGAGCTTACGCCATCATGTGTAGTCCATCATCCGTCTGGCGTCGTCCACATTTCACGAAAATTGCTTCTTCTCTCTCAATTCTTCACCCATTTTTATTCTTTTTGGCAGGAAGGTGGGTCTGCCTGGCGAGCATATGGCTTCTACCCAAATTTGCATAATTGCAATTAATAATTAAGATATGGAGTAATTAAGCCCTAACGAGCAGTTTCCACACAAATCGCTTCTTCTCCCTCAATTCTTCACCGATTTTGATTCTTTCTGGCCTGAAGGTAGGGTTACCTAGGGTGCATATAACTTCTATCCTGCTAAATTACAATTATTAATGAAGTTATGGACTAATTAAGCCTTAATGAGCAGTTCAACAAAAATCGCTTCTTCTCAATCAATTCTTCGCCGTTTTGGATTCTTTCTGGCAAATAGGTAGGAATTCCTAGGGTGTATATAGCTTCTATATGTAGCTTGTATATAGTGTATATAGCTTGCAACATTTATTGCGCAAGGTGGCCCACTTTAGATTGTTCCTTCTGGATCAGACGGGGCCGGAGTGAGTTACGCCGTCATTGATGGTCTCGTTCCTATATGCGATTATTGTTACACACACCACTCACAAGACAGCAGTAAGCTGTGAGCTAGACACCGCCATCTGCCAGCCAAAGAGCGAGCAAACAAATCCGGCTTGGCTGGTTCTGCTCAAGGAAAGTCTGGGAACACGGAACGTGCCGTAATCCCACACCAGAAGCAAACACACCCCCTACTTCCTGTCATGGTCTTTATTATATGGGCAGCTCCTCCTAATGCTAACAAATCATCACGGCGGCCTGTAATTAAAAGAACACACCCAAACACCTACAAGATGGCAGAGCAGCCAATCATGCAATCCAAGCTACAAATAAAAGCATCATGACCCTCTAGAGTTTAGATTAGATTGCATATAAGTAAGTAAATAATAATAATGTATGAACATACTGCAGTCACTAAAGTTCTCAGTGTATGACTAAAAGTACCTTTGTCTACATGTATCTTCACTAAACTCTTAACTAAATTACTGGCGAGATCAGGTTGACATTCTTGTTGTCCTGTATTTATAATCCAGACCTACATAGTACCCAGTGGTGCCATCTTTAAGGGTGAGGGGAAGGAGCTTGAAGCAGCAGCCATGCTGAACAACATGCGAGTGTATGGCACCTGCTGCCTAGCCCTGATGGCGCTGGTGGTGTTTGTGGGAGTGAAGTATGTCAATAAACTTGCACTAGTTTTCCTGGCCTGCGTCGTCCTCTCTATTCTGGCCATCTATGCTGGAGTCATCAAGACCATCTTCGAGCCACCAGACTTTCCGTGAGTGACAAAGTACAAGCTGTATTTGCTCATAATACTCCTTGGGTTTTTTTGTTTTTTTATGTCTAACCCAAGTTTTTCAGGTTTATTGTTTGAAAAAAAGCTTATGTGAGTAGATAGTATTTTTGATCCAGTTTTACACACAGTATGCGGTTTCTAAAGTGGTCGACACACTTCGGGCAGGTGTGTGGGTTTATTAAACATTGACTCAGTAAATGCCATTCTCTGCAATTATGCAAGCACTAAATCGCAACAGGGTGTCATGTTATGGGAAAATAATCAACATCGGGTTTTCGTGTTACTGAGAAAATCCCCTGTGGTGGAAGACTTTCTGACTGACATACAAAGTGCTGATACTCAATACGCCTTTCATAAATTTACAGAAAACTTCACCGTATCAATAGTTACATACTGTTTTTTGTTAAATAACACATTTTTAATCCATTTATTATGAGGCTTATACTGTGTGGCCCTTTTTGCATCCAAGTCACTGTGAATTAGCTGTTACTATCGAAAGAATAATGCATTCAAATAAGCACATTCATTATAAATCTGTTATTTGCCTTGCAGTCAAGTCGATTGTCATAATCGCTGTGCTAGAAAGTTATTTAACACTTTCCGATCAATCAGATTTGAGAATTGAACAGTGTTGCGATATAAATTATATTAATATAAATACGCAAGTGATGATAGAAAATCACGCGCGCTGATTGGTCGAGAAATTCAGACTATTTCTCAATCACCTCGAGCGACTCAGCAAAATGGCGGCCAATCGCTTTGTTACTGTAAGTGAGGGAGAATTACAAATTATGAAAGAAAATGCTGTAACTCAAAGCACTAATGATGCTATGAAGTTTGGTCTAAAACTATTCAAAAGTAAGGTGGAATTGTGATTTATTTTATCTATTTCAAACAGTGGTGAACCGTTACTATTCGAGCTGAGACTTGAGCTCAGCCAAAACTTAGCTAGACACAGCAAAAAAGCAACAGGGCAAAGGATTTTGCAAGGGGTGAGCGGCAGGCTGCCAGGTCGCTCCGTCGTGTGTAGTTGTCGATGTTGATTTTAAAAGTAACTAAGTAAATTAAAAAGGGAAATGAATACTTAAAGTGCATATCATGGGTAAATTCAGGAGCAATTCTCCTATTTTATATTAAACTTTGGTCAAATATCTGTCACATTTTGTATTTTGTGCAATTTTTTTGGTCCGCCTCTGAAAAAACTTGGCATTTGGATTTCCTGGCAAACATTGATTTTCATGACGTCGCGTGCGGGACGCTTCCCTCTGACTCCTACGTTAGCGCTGGTTTGTTGATGAGAAAACGACCTGGTGGTTTTCTGCAAATTTCTTCAACGTTATCGCGTAATTATTAAAATGGTTAACAGATGTATCGTAGGAGGGTGTAGCAACACCAATCTTGATGGGATTAGTACTCATCGTTTCCCAAAAGATCGGACAATGAGAGAGAAATGGGAGCGCTTGGTCTACACAGGCTGTGCCGTGCAAAGCTCGCGCAGCCTGCTGGCGCTTCCGCAGGTAACGTCACGAATCTGGCTCCAGACTCCCTTGGGATTTTTCCAGACGCGTTTTGTTATTTTATTTTTTTCTGCTGTAGACAGATGGCCTTGTGCAAAATTACCCTTCTGGATGAGTGTGTAAAGGAACATACTTTCATATAAAAAAAAACGAAATTGGTCCAGGATATGCACTTTAAGTTTGAGTGAAAAATACTGTGCCGAGTGTGCAGCGTGGAAGAAGAGTCTGGAGGCAGAAATCTTCGTTTCTCGGTTGTTAGCCTGTGCTACTTGCTCTTTATTAGCATTCACTAACACTCCTGATGAACGCTACACCAGGTGGAAAGTGACTTCACTGCTGCGCTGACTCACGGTTAAGCTCACGTTGGCCTTCAAGAAGGCCGAGGGCGATACGTTTTTGGTCCCTCCCACTATAAATCTAAATCTGATTTGGTTAATTCATCTGTCACTTCCTACATAAACATACAGTACCATGGCCCTCTGTCCCGGCAGTGAAGTCCTAACCAATGAGTGAGCAGCTCTAAACTCTTCTCAGCCTAGAGACAACAAACAAAAAAATCTCATTGGATAACTCGATTTTAATATTTTCAGGACAGTGACCCTTTCATTTCTGAAGCAAATGTGATAGAAAATGAGGCCAAGTTAGAATTAGAAGAGAATAATTATAATGAAATTATGAAAGAATGAAAGCAATTAAATATAACATTTGAAATGCTGATATGTTTGGGCTCTCTCTGAACGCCTACAAGGCCCTGACAGTTCCCATCTGATTTCAAAACAGAGTATTTTATGTGACTCAGCATAGATAAGTGACAGAAGTCTGTGCCGCGCCTTTATTACATTTATATGCCGCTTTTGAAGGTTGAAATAAATTATTTTTAATACAATTTTTTGAAATAATCACCTGTGTATTTATACTAAAACAATTATCCACCTCAGGCTCAGTGAATATTGGCTATTACTGGACGTACAGGACACTTTTTCGATGGAATAAAAACATGTATTCTATTCCCTTCTAGCGGGTTTCATTCATTTGGTTTGATAGCATGCAATATCATTATTATATCGCTTGTCCTACGTGTATTACGTCACTCTACCCAATGGAGAATGAACGTTGAATATGGTTTACGATATTGCATGGTTGTCAAGACAACATCACGTCACACGTCGGAGACATAAAACTTCCATGCTGGCGAGCGACTGTGACAATTTGTAAACAAACATGGCCGCCAGGTTTGCTTCGTTAAATACGGAAGATTTTGAGAGAATTTTGAAAGAGAAAGACGCGTTGAACACCCGAAAGGAATGCGTATGTATAATAATAATAATATTGGCTAGCTTTTTTGTATGTTATATCAGATATATTCTATTCATTCGTTTTCGACTTGTTCAGTATCATGCTAGCTGAATGGAATATATCTGATATACCACTCAACGCCAGCCAATATTATTTAAATAATAACCTCGATTTCGGCTCGGTTATTATTCACCGATATTCACTTCACCTTTGAAGTGAATAGTTAATTAAACTAGTTGATGCCTAGTAGGTTATAATGTGCACAGTATTAGATACTCAGTAGTGGCATTAAATGTGTCTGATTGGGAAGGTGTAGAAGTTATGGAGCTCAGGATTTGTAAATGGCCCATTTAGTCTTTTGGAAGTCAGTTTATAATGTAAACGGATTTATTACATCGTCTACAGTCTGGTATTCACGTTACTTTGGGGTGGGGTTTTTTTTCCCTTCCTTTTGCACATAAGATTGTTTTGAGCAGAGAAAACAGGTGGGTTGCAGCTGTGGAACTATAAATAACACATTTGCCGACATCAGGTTGAAAATTAGGCCTTGGTTCCATGAGTGAATGTTTCTATTATGGACCTCAGTTTCTGTGTAATTAAGTTAGTGACTTTGTCTTAAACGAGTAAATTAGGTTTCACAGTTTTGTAGTAAGCCAGATTGCACTTTATGATTTAGACATGTAACACCGTATTGATAATTTCACTATGATCAATTTCATCATTTCATTAAAACCTTGTTTTCCTGAAGGGTCTGCTTGCTGGGAAACCGCACACTCCAAAACAAAGACTTTGACAGTTGCTTAAAGATGGAGATCAAAGATAATATCACTGTGACCACAAAGCTGTGGTCTCTATTTTGTGAGAGCACTTATCTCAATGCTTCCTGCGACGAGTATTTCACATTAAACAATCTCACAGAACTGCAGGGTATTCCTGGCCTCACCAGCGGCGTCATCTCAGGTAAGGGACCATCACTCGGATACAAAACATCTCGTGGACAGGCTCATGTAAATCTCACTCAGTCTCTTGGTTACTTGGTCTTAACCTGCTCTTATATTTAGTAGAAAAAGGTTTCTCCTTGCAAGTACGGAAACTGGCATTAACCTGCACTAGCAGAACGCACATCTGTTTTCACTTACCAGTTGCGTGTATGTAAAGTAAAAAACACCCTCTGTAAATATAGGCTACATTCATATGAGCGCTCAGGAAAAGTGTTCTTCAGTATTCAGCGTTTACTTGCTGATAGTAGCCTGGCTATAAAAGTGTTTGCTGAGCTTATCTACTGTAGGAATGGATCTAAATAATGTCTCGGTACACATGTAGTTAGTGGTCTGGGAAAAACCTAGAGGATGCTGCTACAGCTGAATTCGAGCAATCAGGCAAAAAAAAAAAAAATCAGGTTTTGACCAAAATATATGCCGATAACATACTGTACGTTGGCACATCAACTTTAAGACAGAAATATAAATGGTTTATCCATATGATCTCCTTTATTTTTGTTTTCAAGTTGATGGAGACATACCTAGTTTACGCTTTTATTTATTTATATATATATATATATATATATATATATATATATATATATATATATATATATATATATATATATATATATAAATTAGGACTGCAGTTGTCATGAACAGTTTTGCACTCAAGTTTCCATCAATGAAGAGTTTATAACATTAACGAAACAGACTTCATGTTAAAACTGTTAAAAATGTTATAATTACATTGTCTGTTATCACCCAAATGAGGATGGGTTCGCTTTTGAGTCTGGTTCCTCTCGAGGTTTTTTCCTTATGTCGTCTGAGGGAGTTTTTCCTTGCCACCGTCACCACAGGCTTGCTCATTGGGCATAGATTACAGATAAAATTAGCTCATGTTTAAAGTCATTCAAATTCTGTAAAGCTGCTTTGCGACAATGTCTATTGTTTAAAACACTGCGAGCTGGCCTAGTGGTTAGCGTGTCCTCCTCTCGATCGGGAACTCGCGAGTTCTACTTGCAGTCAGGTCATACCAAAGACCATCATAAAAATGGTACCTACTGCCGTCTGGCAAGGCACGCTGCAATACAGATGCGAGTGGGGAGTCAAACTCTCGTGGTTACCAGAGGACCAGCCCCCCACTGTAACCCTAGCTATGTGAGAGGCCGAGGGCTACAGAAACGGAGATCAGCACCGCCTAACAGGCCATATGGTGCGGGAAGGACTTTAGACTTAGACTATTGTTAAAAGCGCTATAAAATAAACTTGACTTGACCTAGTGAAACAGACACGGGCCTGAACAATTCACTTTGTAATCAGATACTAGCCATCAAAATGTCCACGACAGATGAACTGAAAACTTCTCTTTCTTTCTTTTCACTTTTGAATGTAACCAAGAAAGAAATAGGAATATATTTCTGTCAGGAAACCCTGTAGTTTGCCAGATGGCAAAGGCACCAGCAATGTGACTTTGTATGTTGTTTGTAAATGCCAGTGGAGTGAGCTGTAGCATCTTTTGTAGAGCTATAACATTTATGGAGCTCGCTGTAGCATTAATGGTGGTTTCCGTCTGAGCAGAGAACATGTGGTCGGCCTACGGTGATGACGGAGAGCTGCTGGAGAAAAACATCGAGTCAGTGACACCAGTGTCTAAAATCATCCCTAAGCCCATCACCTCCTTTCCCTATGTATTAAACGACATGGCCACCTTCTTCACCCTACTGGTGGGCATCTATTTTCCTTCAGTCACTGGTAAGGACACTCTCACCTCGCCATTACTTTTCTTTCAGTTTTTTTTTCCACACTATGTTTTTAGCTGCATAGTCCTCTAGAAGGTTGTTACGAGCCCAGGTCCACCCACTTGTATTTAATTTCTGTTCTTGCCTGGTGGCTTGTGCTGTATCTCAACACACATAGACAGTCAGGGAGCCAGCATGGAGATCGTGCTTATCTGTTCACTTCAGCTGGAAATGTCTCATGCCAGTATTTTTTCCCCTCAGAGGCCTCATGCCTACTCGCTGTAACACAATCGTGCTCATACAGCATCAGCACTCATGGGAAATGTCCACACTTCCTTAAAATATGTAAAACAATCAGGTATATGAACATTTATAAAAAATACACAAGAACAAAATGCTTAACCAAGGGAATGTACTGTCTTTATGCAAATACAAAATTCAAATTGAGCACTGGTTTTATAAAAATTTATCAATTATAAATTGAATAAATTCATCAAATAAAGGCAGAAAGATTCAGCAACCCACTAATATATATATATATTTAGCATTTATTTTTTTTAATCATTCCTAATTTTTGCTGTTCTTGTTGTTGTTTGTCCTCTCTTCATTTTTCAGGCATCATGGCTGGATCCAACCGCTCTGGAGATTTGCGGGATGCACAGAAGTCCATTCCCATCGGAACCATTCTTGCCATAGCAACTACTACCTTCATCTGTATCCTTAATTTGATCCCTCTGGCTTTAGAATATTAGTCTGTGCCATTTTTTGTCTTCTTAAGAAAGACTTTAGGGCAGACGTCAGTCTTTTTAATTTGTTATTACAATCTACAGGATGTACGGGATGATGTAGTGACAAATAATAGCGCCTAAATTCTTGTATAGGTCGTATAGTAATTAACAGGCGGCATGGTGGTATGGTGGTTAGCACTGTCACCTCACAGCAAGAAGGTCCTGAGTTCGAGCCCAGCAGCCGACGAGGGCCTTTCTGTGTGGAGTTTGCATGTTCTCCCCGTGTCCGCGTGGGTTTCCTCCGGGTGCTCCGGTTTCCCCCACAGTCCAAAGACATGCAGGTTAGGTTAACTGGTGACTCTAAATTGACCGTAGGTGTGAATGTGAGTGTGAATGGTTGTCTGTGTCTATGTGTCAGCCCTGTGATGACCTGGCGACTTGTCCAGGGTGTACCCCGCCTCTCGCCCGTAGTCAGCTGGGATAGGCTCCAGCTTGCCTGCGACCCTGTAGAACAGGATAAAGCGGCTACAGACAATTGATGGATAGTAATTAACATTCACTTTTTTTTATTATTTTTTTTACTTTTTTAACAATTTTCTTAACTATATAATTTAGACCTTTCTTGTGTCTTGCTCTTTGGTGCCTGCATTGAAGGAGTGGTCCTCCGAGACAAGTGAGTATGTTTTTACTTTATAAATAAATAATAATGCAGACCAAATTCTGAATTCAAGATTTAAAAAAAAAAACAGAAATCAAAACACAATGATACTCAAAAGGGGCAAGTGGATCAAAAATAAATAAATCCCAAAAGCACAAAACAGAGAAATTTTAAGGGCAAAACCACACCTACAAACACGATAATGCAACAAAAACCGGCTAGGATTAATGAAAAAATGAAAGTTTGTCATCCTTCATGACTTATTGCCAAGCATGAAGCAATAAAGGTGATCAGAAGTAGAGGAACCTACTTCCAAATAACAGACTCATGTCAAAACCCAGCTGTAGAAACTACCCTGAATATAAACCAAACATAAAATTAAGACATGAAACTTGAACTAAAAATATGCATCTCTTATCAGGTTTGGAGATTCAGTGAAGAACAACTTAGTGATTGGTACTTTATCATGGCCCTCTCCATGGGTTATTGTGATTGGCTCGTTCTTCTCGTGCTGCGGGGCCGGTCTGCAGAGTCTCACCGGCGCCCCTCGGTTGCTGCAGGCCATTGCTCGAGATGGCATCGTGCCTTTCTTGGAGGTAAGCCTGACGTACACACACACACACACGCTTTATTTCTGGCTCATGTGAAATATTGAGTAATTATAACTTCCTGTGTGGTGGAGTAGAGTGTGCTATATTTATAGGCTTAGCTCACATCAATTCTTACAGTCACTCCTGTACTTCAACCCAGAATGACCTTTTGAATTATGCATTTTAAATTATAAATTATAATGTTTTTACTGAAAAAATACATTCGCGTTTTTGCAAAATGGAAATCTGATGCACATTGTATTTCACACTTACATGTGTCTATGCTTTGTCCTTGCATCATTGTAAGCTTAGATATAAATATCTCATCTCATTATCTCTAGCCGCTTTATCCTTCTACAGGGTCGCAGGCAAGCTGGAGCCTATCCCAGCTGACTACGGGCGAAAGGCGGGGTACACCCTGGACAAGTCGCCAGGTCATCACAGGGCTGACACATAGACACAGACAACCATTCACACTCACATTCACACCTACAGTCAATTTAGAGTCACCAGTTAACCATGTCTTTGGGGGAAACCGGAGCACCCGGAGGAAACCCACGTGGAGAACATGCAAACTCCACACAGAAAGGCCCTCGCCGGCCCCGGGGCTCAAACCCAGGACCTTCTTTGCTGTGAGGCGACAGCGCTAACCACTACACCACCGTGCCGCCCCAGATATAAATATATGTAAGGTATAATGTACTCGATAACATAACACAAGATTAAAATACAAAATAGCAACACAATAGTCTAAGAAAAAAAACTGTAGTGTGCAATATTGGGAATATATTAATCTGGCTGGTCTGGCTAGTCTGGCCAAATGCAAAATGGAGCTGTTTGGCTCTGCTCTACTTATCCCCCTCCCCCTTTAAAGACAACTTTTAAGGCTTATATAGTCTCAGCAGAGGACATTTAAATGGGCAAATCTTTTTAAATATAGTCCAGATTGTCTCACATGCAAAAGAAGGCTGTAAAAAAAAAAGACAGTTTCTTGAAATAAACTATCTCGCAAATAAACAAATTGAGCTAAAAGTCGATCTTTATGTCTGTCCTTTATAAAAAAAAAAGCTGCATGTTGAATTTGTTCTTAACGATATAACCACTAAAGTGATGAAAATAGACGGGACTATTTTTTGTCAGGGAGGCCGCCATAACTCCATCGGGCATGACGTCATTGTCTGCAAGCATAGCGGAGGTGTACAAGTGCATGCTATACTAGTGCCAGCAGGGCAAAGTATTCTATCAGGGATGGTTGGAGACGAATGTATATGCAGAAGATCTTTATTATAAAGAAAAGTGCAAACAGGTGAACAGTCCAAATCAGCAGGCGTATATCGTGAACGGTAAAACAGGCAAAAGGTTGAGCGAGGCACAAACACAATATCGTAGCCAGAAGCAGGATCAAAAATGAGGAACAGGAATCAGAAACCAGGAAATCAGTCAGGAAACAAGGCTGGGTAATGTCTCACAACAACACAATACTTTGCAAAGTAAGTCTGCATTTTGAGTCCTTATACAGGCGTGCTGATTGTGCCTTAATCCCAGGCAGGTGTGTGTCATTCACGGTGCACGTGTGAGTCAGTTCTGGGCAGTTTGCTGTTCAGAGCATGCCTGAGAGTCCTTCTGTAGCAACAACTAGACTATAGTAATAATATTATGGTCTAGCATGGCTTCTCGGTCAATTTGTTTGCATTTCTCGACAAAAATGATGTCAATGCAGTATTAGAAAATGAATCAAAATAAACTAGTGGCTAGTTTATTGCCTGTTTATTTAAAACATGGTTACCTGCTTATCTTCCATCCGTTTGATGCGTGACACGGTGTTCATGCAGAATCCTGCGTCACTTTAAATTTAATGTTTAATTGTTTGTCAGTTATAGTTGTATTTTTGAATAGAATTTTAATCTTAATGTATAGCTGACTAAGTATTTATGGATAACTCAGGGATAAGCTGTGTGTCTAACCGGTTCTGCTCTCTGGGAAGGACATTTTTTTCCCTTGTCAATCAGAGCGTCACGAGCCAATCCACAGCAATCTGTATTGATATAACAAGGCAGCGGACATTCTCCAAGTGTTGGGAAATGCTGCTTTCAGAAGACATTTGAGATCATCCATCCATCATCTGTAACCGCTTATCCTGTTCAGGGTCGCAGGCAAGCTGGAGCCTATCCCAGCTGACTATGGGCGAGAGGCGGGGTACACCCTGGACAAGTCGCCAGGTCATCACAGGGCTGACACATAGACACAGACAACCATTCACACTCACATTCACACCTACGGTCAATTTAGAGTCACCAGTTAACCTAACCTGCATGCCTTTGGACTGTGGGGGAAACCGGAGCACCCGGAGGAAACCCACGCGGACACGGGGAGAACATGCAAACTCCACACAGAAAGGCCCCTTTCGGCCACTGGGCTCGAACCCAGAACCTGCTTGCTGTGAGGTGACAGTGCTAACCACTACACTACCATGTCACCCACATTTGAGATCATTTGATAGTTATTTCCCTTTAAGTGATCATAACTAATCCCGTGGAAGCATTAACACAGGGAAACAGTTTAAGTGGACATGTACCTTTAAGTGTGTATCTGATCATATACAGTACTGTGCAAAAGTCTGAGGCACCGTATTTTTTTTCATGTAAACTTTGCTATAGATTTCTATTTTATGACTTCTACATTATCGAGTCAGTACAAAAACATTTTAGAGTTCAAACATTCATTTTCCAGCACAAAATTTTAAAAAAGAAAAAAAAAGTTTGTGGTGGTGTAGTGGTTAGCGCTGTCGACTCACAGCAAGAAGGTCCGGGTTCGAGCCCAGCGGCCGGTGAGGGCCTTTCTGTGTGGAGTTTGCATGTTCTCCCCGTGTCTGCGTGGGTTTCCTCCGGGTGCTCCGGTTTCCCCCACAGTCCAAAGACATGCAGGTTAGGTTAACTGGTGACTCTAAATTGACTGTAGGTGTGAGTGTGAATGGTTGTCTGTGTCTATGTGTCAGTCCTGTGATGACCTGGCGACTTGTCCAGGGTGTACCCCGCCTTTTGCCCGTAGTCAGCTGGGATAGGCTCCACCTTGCCTGCGACCCTGTAGAACAGGATAAGTGGCTAGAGATAATGGATGGATGGAAAAAAGTTTGTATCTGAGCAGCATATTCCATAAGAGAGCACTTTTCAGATTAAAAAAGAAAACATAATGACGGCTGCTGGGTTTTGGTGCAAAATGAAGCGATTGTGAGTGTCAAAGTGTCCAGAAGAACTGTAGCTGGTTCTGTAAGATGCTCAGTAAAACCGACAGCTCATTTCCTTATAAAACTGCACTCATTGTACCTGAGACTACTACAGGGTGTCCCAAAAAATGCACTCACTCAGGATCATCTTCATTTAGAGCATGGATTAATGTTGGCATGTAACATTTCCAATGAACTTGCTTCAAAATGCGACGGGCGCTTGATTTCGGGATTCCTGTCTCACAATCCATTTGTCGTACAGATTTCTGTGGGGATCAGTTGAGGGTTTTCAGCAATTGGTTTTCCTTTGCGGGGCTGGTTGATGACCGTGGTCTTCCTGAACGCTCCTTATGGACGTCATGCACAGTTCCATCTGATTCAAACTTATCTCGGATGCGAGCAATGGTGTGTCGCGTTGGTGGAGCTTTGTGAAAATGTCTTCTAAATTGTCTTTGCACTTCTATGATGTTTTCGTGCTTCCAGTAGCACTTTATGATAAATTTTCTTTCTTCAAAACTTAGTCGTACTTCTGCCATTATTAGGGTTAATTTGATCTGAAAAGAAATGAAAAAGCCAACGAGTTACGGTACAAGGAGTCAAAATGTGAGTACATTTTTTTTTGGACACCCTGTTTTTGTTTTTGTTTTGTTTTTTTTTAAAGCAAAGGCTCGTCTCACACCAAATACTGACTTTGTTTAATTTATTATGGCTTACTGATTATGGTTTATAGTATTTTTTTTAATATTGAAACATTTCATATCATTATTTTTTTTTAACCCCTTCAATGCCCTTGGACGAGTCATGTACCGTACGTCATGAAATCTTTTACCGCTGTGCCTTATGATGTACGCCACTCGTCATAAACACCTCCTTTTATGTACCTTACAAGGCATATTGCTTTCACTTCAGAGTGGTACATTACGGTGAGTTGGCCTAGTGGTTAGCGTGTCTGCTTCTTGATCGGGAGATTGTGAGTTCTATTCATGGTTGGGTCATACCAAAGACCATCATAAAAATGGTACCCGGTTACTTGGAATACATGGACCCTTTGTGTTTTCAAGTGCTATTAATTCATGTTTATGGGCAGGTTCTCACTGACGAGACCCGTTGTCTTGGGATTTTTGATGACTAAAGTTATTTTTACTCTACAACAGTGTTTTTTTGTGATTTTCTATACAAATATTAAAAATATAAAGTTCTAAACAAGTTAGAGAAAGATTATCAAAATATCCCAATTTTGACCTATTTTTGTCCTACAACCCCAATTCCAAAAAAGTTGGGACAAAGTACAAATTGTAAATAAAAACGGAATGCAATAATTTACAAATCTCAAAAACTGATATTGTATTCACAATAGAACATAGACAACATATCAAATGTCGAAAGTAAGACATTTTGAAATTTCATGCCAAATATTGGCTCATTTGAAATTTCATGACAGCAACACATCTCAAAAAAGTTGGGACAGGGGCAATAAGAGGCTGGAAAAGTTAAAGGTACAAAAAAGGAACAGCTGGAGGACCAAATTGCAACTCATTAGGTCAATTGGCAATAGGCCATTAACATGACTGGGTATAAAAAGAGCATCTTGGAGTGGCAGCGGCTCTCAGAAGTAAAGATGGGAAGAGGATCACCAATCCCCCTAATTCTGCGCCGACAAATAGTGGAGCAATATCAGAAAGGAGTTCGACAGTGTAAAATTGCAAAGAGTTTGAACATATCATCATCTACAGTGCATAATATCATCAAAAGATTCAGAGAATCTGGAAGAATCTCTGTGCGTACGGGTCAAGGCCAGAAAACCATACTGGGTGCCCGTGATCTTCGGGCCCTTAGACGGCACTGCATCACATACAGGCATGCTTCTGTATTGGAAATCACAAAATGGGCTCAGGAATATTTCCAGAGAACATTATCTGTGAACACAATTCACCGTGCCATCCGCCGTTGCCAGCTAAAACTCTATAGTTCAAAGAAGAAGCCGTATCTAAACATGATCCAGAACCGCAGACGTCTTCTCTGGGCCAAGGCTCATTTAAAATGGACTGTGGCAAAGTGGAAAACTATTCTGTGGTCAGACGAATCAAAATTTGAAGTTCTTTATGGAAATCAGGGACGCCATGTCATTCGGACTAAAGAGGAGAAGGACGACCCAAGTTGTTATCAGCGCTCAGTTCAGAAGCCTGCATTTCTGCTGGTATGGGGTTGCATTAGTGTGTGTGGCATGGGCAGCTTACACATCTGGAAAGACACCATCAATGCTGAAAGGTATATCCAGGTTCTAGAGCAACATATGCTCCCATCCAGACGACGTCTCTTTCAGGGAAGACCTTGCATTTTCCAACATGACAATGCCAAACCACATACTGCATCAATTACAGCATCATGGCTGCGTAGAAGAAGGGTCCGGGTACTGAACTGGCCAGCCTGCAGTCCAGATCTTTCACCCATAGAAAACATTTGGCGCATCATAAAACGGAAGATACGACAAAAAAGACCTAAGACAGTTGAGCAACTAAAATCCTACATTACAGTAGACAAGAATGGATTAACATTCCTATCCCTAAACTTGAGCAACTTGTCTCCTCAGTCCCCAGACGTTTACAGACTGTTGTAAAGAGAAAAGGGGATGTCTCACAGTGGTAAACATGGCCTTGTCCCAACTTTTTTGAGATGTGTTGTTGTCATGAAATTTAAAATCACCTAATTTTTCTCTTTAAATGATACATTTTCTCAGTTTAAACATTTGATATGTCATCTATGTTCTATTCTGAATAAAATATGGAATTTTGAAACTTCCACATCATTGCATTCCGTATTTGTACTTTGTCCCAACTTTTTTGGAATCAGAGTTGTATATGCCCGGCACATTACAATTAATTGTGGGTGGCAGCCAAGGGGTTAAACCATTTTTGGTTTCCAGCATTTCTTTATATGTGCCTAAGACTTTTGCACAGTACAGAATGTCACATTAATGGTCCTGGTTTCAGGTGTTTGGGCATGGAAAAGCGAATGGAGAACCTACATGGGCTTTGCTGCTTACTGCTGGTATCTGTGAAATCGGCATTCTCATCGCCTCACTGGACGCTGTGGCTCCCATCTTGTCCATGTGAGTTGAGCTGTCTTTCCATTGCTCTTTTTCTCATCTGTTCATTTCTAATGCCATAATAGTACTTGCTTATATTAGTCATATAATTGTGATCATTTGTGACTTTCTCACTCCTTTTCACAAATGTTTTTCTCGATGCTATTTCATTGAGCCTTCGTTTTTGTCCTCCATTTTCTGCTATTTTCTCACTAGGACACCTATATGCTTTTATCTCCCTTTCTCTTTCATCTAATTCAACCTGAACTCCCTTATCCCCATGTCTGACTGCAGTCCCTCACCAGCTTTAATGATGATAATAACTTTACTGACTCTCAAACCCCCTAACAACCTCTTGGTCATTATACCTCTTTCCTTCCTGCTCACCTATCTTTACCTCGCTTTCTTGGTTGTTTATGAAAGCTGTTTTATGAGTTTTTTTTTAACAGATGCACTGTGTTTTTATGTGTATCTGTCTTCTAGGTTCTTCTTGATGTGTTATCTGTTTGTGAACTTGGCCTGTGCTCTTCAGACCCTCTTGCGCACCCCTAACTGGCGGCCCCGCTTTAAGTACTATCACTGGTGAGCAAAAGTCGAACAGACATCACTCATGCTGGATTGTGTTGGTCCATTATCAGCGTAGGTCCTGTTTTTTAGATTATCCAAGTAAAGCAAATGAACAAGAGCTAATGAGCTTCCCCGGGGTCAGTGACCTCTGATAGTTGTTTTGATCATCATGGCAGCCAGGCATGGAAACCTGCTCAGCTCCTAGGAGGTACTTCATTTACAGAGTCTCAGATCTCTCTGAGGACACGCTCTTGGAGGATACACACATTGGTCCTTGATGACGTATCAGAGCAGTTCCACTGCACAGGAGGAGGAGGTTCTTTAGGGCTAAAGGCACACAGCCTGCCAACTGGCATCGCTTCAGAGTTGAGGGATGCCTTGTCTCTGGCCACTCCCCTTTCCTCCAAGCCTGCTGCATAAATCTCATTACCAAGTCATATTCTGGTCACACTAGGCTCTAGTGCTGTTCCCTCATGCAAATACAAACAACCCTCTGAGATTATAAGGGATATGATGAAGTGTGGGCAAATTCATCAAGTGTTAAAGGTGCCATATGTAATGTTTCAAAGTGTTTCAAGACCTGTACTACTCATATTATTTCAAAGATACCGTGGAAAAACTGCAGTTTGGAATATCGATATGGAATTAATCTGGTTAGTTTCTTCATTATTGGCTTCTATTTGTATTTTTCCAACCCAGAAATTAGCTCTGCCCCCCAGATAGAAAGTAGAGCTTTTCAGCTCTGCTTTTTTGTTTCTGCTAAAAGGCAATTTGTGAGACGTATAGTATCAGTAGAAGGTATCAAGGTTGCTGACAAAACCTGATCAGCATGTCGACTGGAAGGCTCTTAAATAGTACATACACTCCTTTTAAAATACTTTTTAACTCATTAACAGCTGCATTTCTGAATAGAATGTAAATCTTATTATGGAATAGCTGTCTGTTTGTGGATAAATCATGGACAGATTTGGCATCAAGCTGTATGTCAACCCTTAAAGTGCATATCACGGGTAAATTCAGGAGCAAGATCAATGTAATTCTCCTATTTTATATTAAACTTTGGTCAAATATCTGTCACATTTTGCATTTTCTGCAATTTTGTTTACCTTGCGCAATACCAGAAAAATTCAGTTGAAATCAAGCCATTTGAGGCGAATTGGTCCACCTCTGAAAAAACTTGGCATTTGGATTTCCCGGCAAACATTGATTTTCGTGACGTCGCGTGCGGGACGCCTCCCTCTGAATCCTACGTCAGCGCGGGTTTGTTTATGAGAAAACGACCTGGTGGTTTTCTGCAAATTTCTTCAACGTTATCGCGTAATTATTAAAATGGTTAACAGATGTATCGTAGGAGGGTGTAGCAACACCAATCATGATGGGATTAGTACTCATCGTTTTCCAAAAGACCGGACAATGAGAGAGAAATGGGAGCACTTGGTCTACACAGGCTGTGCACTGAAACTGCGCAAAGCTCTCGCAGCCTGCTGGCGCTTCCGCAGATAACGTTACGAATCTGGCTCCAGACTCCCTTGGGATTTTTCCAGACGTGTTTTGTTATTTTATTTTTTCTGCTGTAGACAGATGGCCTTGTGCAAAATTACCCTTCTGGATGAGTGTGTAAAGGGACATACTTTCATATAAAAAAAACGAAATTGGTCCAGAATATGCACTTTAATATATGGCATAGACCCAAGGTTCAGAACTTCAATCGAATGAAAGTTTTATTAATGAAGGTTTTCTTGAGTGGAAATGTAAGGAATAACAAGCTCTTTGGCGCTATCATACACAAAAAATAATGAGCCTGATATTTGAATTGTTCATTAATAATCATGTTCATAAAATAAATCTGTACGGAAAATTGTTTCCTGCATTCAGCAATATTTTTACCCAATTAATTGAGTCCCTGTCAACACAAAGTTTAACACTGACAGACTGATATTTGCTATTATTCTTTCCACATTCACTGGATATGAGCAATCGCGCACTCTGATTGGCTATCAGCTCATATACCGAGAGTAGAGAAAACCAAACTGGTGGAGTGTGTTGCTGAATCAACCGAGGATGAAATAAAAACTCTACTTGAAAACAAAACCACAAAAAAGCGCAACAAAGTATGGAATCAAAGTATGTGATGGTAAGAACATATGTATTTTTATTTTTCAAGAATTATTATTCTTGCATTTTTCACAAATTGCTCCTGTCATTTCGCCGGTTTGTTTACATTCTAAGCAGAAATGATTTTGTCGGATGTTTTGTATAAAGTTTTTATTGATCGAATTTGCAAAAAGTAAATATAAAAATGTTCTGGGGCGGCACGGTGGTGTAGTGGTTAGCACTGTCGCCACACAGCAAGAAGGTCCGGGTTCGAGCCCCGTGGCCAGCGAGGGCCTTTCTGTGTGGAGTTTGCATGTTCTCCCCATGTCCGCGTGGGTTTCCTCCGGGTGCTCCGGTTTCCCCCAAAGACATGCAGGTTAGGTTAACTGGTGACTCTAAATTGAGCGTAGGTGTGAATGTGAGTGTGAATGGTTGTCTGTGTCTATGTGTCAGCCCTGTGATGACCTGGCGACTTGTCCAGGGTGTACCCCGCCTTTCATCCGTAGTCAGCTGGGATAGGCTCCAGCTTGCCTGCGACCCTGTAGAACAGGATAAAGCGGCTAGAGATAATGAGATGAGATGAGAAAAATGTTCTGTTTCTCAAATTCAATGAATGTGGACAAAATAAAACTGTTATTCCACTCAATCTCATTGTACATGGCTTATAGCCAACTTGGCGCTACGTACATCGTCGGCTATCAGCTCATGTACGACTTGATTTCGTGGAATAACAGTTAATGATTCATAGTTGCCTGGCAAACAGGTACGGTAGGTTTAACAGTGGGCTAGCTATATATAGCTACACCGACTCGCATAAAATACTTTGTTTTGAAATGGATAAAATAAATCGCAATTCCACCTTACCTTTGAATAATTTTAGACCAAATGTCATAACATCTTTAGTGTTTTTAGAAACAGCATTTTCTTTTCCAATTTGTAATTCTTCCTTACTTACGGTGACAAAGTGCTTGGCCGCCATTTTGCCGAGTTGCTCGAGGTGATTATCGAGAAATAGTCTGAATTTCTTAACCAATCACCATGTGCGATTTTATATAATCATCTCTGTATTTATACTAAAAATGTTATAAAAACAGGTCCTGGTAGGTGGCCATTTAGCATTTTTTTTTAAAGTAACCCCAACAAAATAACCGAGTTCTTTCTTTCAGTTGAAGACAAGCTCTTATGTCTCCCTTTTATCCAACAGGACGCTGTCTTTCCTAGGAATGAGCCTGTGTCTTGCCCTAATGTTTATTTCCTCTTGGTACTATGCCCTGGTGGCCATGGTCATCGCTGGCTGTATCTACAAATACATCGAATACAGAGGGTAAGCTCAGCTTAATTTGACTGTAAGCACAGGTGTGACCGACCATGTCCAGATCAACAGCACTGCGTGTGTAGGCGTATAAGCTGATTTGCTTTTCTAAAGCATTAAAAGTAAACAACTAATCTCTGGCTCCAATATATGTGCATTTGTGTGTCTACAGTGCTGAAAAGGAGTGGGGTGATGGCATCCGTGGACTGTCGCTCAATGCAGCTCGTTATGCTCTCATTCGGCTGGAGGAAGCACCACCACACACTAAAAACTGGAGGTGAGAATTCCAGTCTCTCTATATAATATTCTAAAATTTATATGGAGAAATATTTTAATCTGATTTGTCTTTACTCCGCTAGTCAGATTAGTGTCCTCATTTCTCACTTGTATAATCCAAAAACAATTACTATCTGATTTGCCTCAAGACCTTGGTAATCCCACACTGAATAAATTACCTGCCCTGACAGCAATTCATCCAACCCTTAGCAGACTGTTGTTGAAAATGTTGAGGCCAAATCTCTTCCTCCTTTTCAGTCCAACTATCCAAGGGTTGCTGTAAGCTGATGCCAAGAAAACAAGAACTCATAGTGCCATCTGTCCGAGCGGGAAGAATGTCATGTGTTGATACAAAACCAATACCCTTCTGCACTGTCATTCCTGCTTAAGCATCTTTACGTGGCTTGATGCCAGCGTGTCCATGCAGACAGATTAAATTTGCTGACCTACGTAGCAGGTTTTAATAAAACGCTATTACTTTTACTGTTCCAACTCAAGAGTATTTAACCGATGTGCTTTCCAAACCTTGAGGATCGTTACATATTTATAGAGTAAATACACTGGTAGGAGCAGCGGTGGCTCAAAGGGTTAAACTGCATATCACGGGTAAATGATCAATGTAATTCTCCTATTTTATATTAAACTTTGGTCAAATATCTGTCACATTTTGCATTTTCTGCAATTTTTTTACCTTGCGCAATACCAGAAAAATTCAGTTGAAATCAAGCCATTTGAGGCGAATTGGTCCGCCTCTGAAAAAACTTGGCATTGGGGGGGGGCGTCATGGCTCAGGTGGATAAGGCGCCGTACTATAAATCCAGGGACCTGGGCTCGATTCCGGCCCCAGGTCATTTTCCGATCCCTCCCCATCTCTCTCTCCCGCTCACTTCCTGTCTCTACACTGTCCTATCCAATAAAGGTGCAAAAAGCCCAACAAAAATATCTTTAAAAAAACTTGGCATTTGGATTTCCCCGCAAACATTGATTTTCGTGACGTCACGTGCGGGACGCCTCCTTCTGAATCCTACGTCAGCGCTGGTTTGTTTATGAGAAAACGACCTGGTGGTTTTCTGCAAATTTCTTCAACGTTATCGCGTAATTATTAAAATGGTTAACAGATGTATCGTAGGAGGGTGTAGCAACACCAATCTTGATGGGATTAGTACTCATCGTTTCCCAAAAGACCGGACAATGAGAGAGAAATGGGAGCGCTTGGTCTACACAGGCTGTGCACTGAAACCGTGTAAAGTTCGCGCAGCCTGCTGGCGCTTTCACTGGTAACGTCACGAATCTGGCTCCAGACTCCCTTGGGATTTTTCCAGATGCGTTTTGTTATTTTATTTTTTTCTGCTGTAGACAGATGGCCTTGTGCAAAATTACCCTTCTGGATGAGTGTGTAAAGGGACATACTTTCATATAAAAAACCCGAAATTGGTCCAGGATATGCACTTTAAGGCTCTGGGTTACTGATTAGAGGGTTGGGGGTTTGAACTCCAGCAATGCCAATCTGCCACTGTAGGGTGTTTTGGCAAGACCCTTAACCCTATTGACTCCATGTAGAAGAGCAAAAAAGATACATCAGGGATGTCCACAAGCACTGGTGGTTTTCTCTGCCTACACAGATGGTCTGCGCCGGCTACTTGATCCCAGAAAAAAAAGAAAACTTGCCTTTCAGTGTTCAGGTGATTTATATTGTCTCCTTTGTTCATAATTTGCTGCAAATCTAATTATTCCACTGTGACATTGTCTTCGATTCGGGTCAAGCATGACCGGAAGCGATGCCATATTTGTTGATCGATTCTCGTGCTCTGATTGGCTGAGCCGGACCACATGACCACGCTGTAGCGTATGTAGTTATGTTCCAGAGCCAGGCAGCGTACTACAGAGGGTAACTGAGAAAGCCAAGCACACACACATCTAGAGGGAAATTTCATACGTATTTTGCAAGTATTTTACAGGGAAATGGTTAATCATTTACTAGCTCAGAATGCACCAGAAGGCACGTAAATTTCAAAATTTTCTGGGCGGGGCATACCCCTAGACCCCCCTAGCATTAGCACGCCTTTGGTGCACCGCGGCGGCTTTGCCACTGCAAATTCCACTGCCACCAAATACTTTTTTTTAGCTGGCTACTTCAGATTTTCTGGAGAACCCTGTGTATGAAGAACGACACTGACAACAGTGTAATCTTTGTATATAAACTGGTGTTATCGTAGAAGAATGTGACGTTTGATAAGTATCAGCTTGTGAAATTCATGTGGTTAAAAACAAGAAGAGCAGAATTATTTTCACTGTCAAAAATAAAGGACCTTTGTACAAAAAATAGGACAGCACAGTGATGCGATGCACAGCATTGCTGCCTCTTAGCTCCAGGGTCCTTGGTTCGATCCTGAGCACAGGTTACTGCTTGTGCAAACTTTCACATGTACTCTGTGTCTTTGCATGGTTATCTGGGATACTTTCTTCAAAAAACATGCAGGTATATTGGGTATATGATTGCCCCTGGTGTGTAATCATGGGTAAGAATGGTGACATGTGTTGGATTACCATCCTTTCCAGGGTGACTTCTTCCATCTTGTTCTTGGGATAGGCTCGAGATCCACCACAACCTGCTTAGGTTCAAATTAAATACCTAAATAATGTTCCTCTACAGTTCCTCGAGCAAAAGACACAGCAATGGACCATTCAGGGAAACCACCTCATTGACAACCAGCTTATTTGCATTTCAAGAGCTGATAATAGTTCTTGATTCTGTTCCTAATAGAGCTACAATAGAGGCAGCAGAGGTGATTCTTTAAAGGGGAACTGAAGGCCAATTTTTCCAGCTTGCCTGCGACCCTGTAGAACAGGATAAAGCGGCTAGAGATAATGAGATGAGATAAGAGAATTCTATTTCTCTCATTTTATTAAATGTAGGAATGCATTTTTGATAGCTATTTTGTCACTGCTATAGCAAGTTATGAGTGGTTGAAGTATGCTATGTAATATCAGTCTGGGCAGCACGGTGGTGTAGTGGTTAGCGCTGTCGCCTCACAACAAGAAGGTCCGGGTTCAAGTCCCGTGGCCAGTGAGGGCCTTTCTGTGCAGAGTTTGCATGTTGTCCGTGTGGGTTTCCTCCGGGTGCTCTGGTTTCCCCCACAGTCCAAAGACATGCAGGTTAGGTTAACTGGTGACTCTAAATTGAGTGTGAATGGTTGTCTGTTGCCCCTTTTCCACCAAAGCAGTTCCAGGGCTGGTTCGGGGCCAGTGCTTAGTTTGGAACCGGGTTTTCTGTTTCCACTGACAAAGAACTGGCTCTGGGGCCAGAAAAACCAGTTCCAGGCTAGCACCAACTCTCTGCTGGGCCAGAGGAAAGAACCGCTTACGTCAGCGGGGGGGGGCGGAGTTGTTAAGACCAACAACAATAACGACCGTGAAAGATCGCCATTTTTAAGCGACGAGAAGCAGCAGCTGTACAAACGCGAAGTCATTTATTATTATTGTTGTTGTTGCTGCTGCTTCCGTGTTGTTTTTGCTTCAATATTCGTGCCAAGGTTTATGCAAACGTAGCGACGTAACTGATGTATACAGGGACGTAATGACGTATACAGCGACGTAATGACGTATACAGCGATGTAATGACGTAGCTCCGCGAGCTATGGAAAAGCAAACTGGTTCTCAGCTGGCTCGCAAGTTGAACGAGTTGTGAACCAGCACCAGCACTGGCTCCGAACCAGCCCTGGAACTGATTTGGTGGAAAAGGGGTATGTGTCTGTGTCAGCCCTGTGATGACCTGGCGACTTGTCCAGGGTGTACCCCGCCTTTCGCCTGTAGTCAGCTGGGATAGGCTCCAGCTTGCCTGCGACCCGGTAGAACAGGATAAAGCGGCTAGAGATAATGAGATGAGATGAGAATATATCAGTCCATATGTCAAGCAATGGCCATAAACGAGACTTGTTGAGACCTGTGTGAGACATCATAGGACGGAAGTAAAACGTACAGCAGAAATCAAAGTGACCAACATCTGCCGATGTTGTCAAAAGACGCGCGCGCCCTCTTTCGAATGCTGATGTAATCAAGCCGGAAGTTTTGCTTGTTTTGATAGCAATCAGGAAAGTTTGAAAAAAGTAGGCAGTAATCGTCATTTAAAGTCACTTTTGTGCAATATTTCATTTGGAAAACAGTTTTCAAAATGGCGGCACTGACACCTGGCTGACACTTCACGTTTCGAAGTCTCGCACAAGTCTCATGAAGATCGCGCGGATAAGCGACGCCTGCCGTGGACCAAACGAACTAAATTCAACATGGCTAAAAACCGAATAGGCCGATAAGTATAATATTTAATCTCAATATGAGTCATGTTATAAGGTTACTAAAACCGAAAACGTAATTGAATAACACGTTAATTAAGAAATAAAGCAAGTTTAAAAATGACTTCAGTTCTCCTTTAAGATGTTCCTTACCTGGAAACTTTCTAACTTTCCCCATAGACTGGGGTTATAAATCATAATTCTTCTGCACCTGTGTGCTATAAAGATGTGCTCAGAAAGGATGTTGAGTCTGAGCGTATTGCAAATAACAATCCTAGGATAAGCACAGTGAAGTCTTTATGATTACAGCAGCAGATCTTAGGCCCATTTTATATAAGCCTCTTATAAGAAGCTTATATAAGAATACATGCACAATAAAACCTCAGAGAAATAATTGAGAACTGAAGTTTGCTGTACGTCACTTATTTCTCCTCTGCTCTTATGTTTAAGACCTCAGCTGCTGGTGCTGTTGAAACTAGACTCGGAGTTGAGCGTGATGCACCCTCGTCTCCTCTCCTTCACCACACAGCTAAAGGCAGGTAAAGGGCTCACTATTGTGGGCTCTGTGCTGGAAGGTACATACCTCACCAAGGAGACAGAAGCCAAGCAAGCCGAGCAAGTAAGATCACACCTCTACACAATGATGGCTGCATGCATTAAGCAACACAGCTATAAGATTGAACTACCATGCTACTTTTGTTATCTGATAAATTGAGATTAATTTCATTTGTGGTACAGTGTATTATAGCAGGAGGAAAATGTCATGTAGGCCACAGAATTCAATTTGTAGAAGCTTGAAGTGTCATGAGGAGACATTGACATCTAGTGGACAGCACGGTGGTGTCGTGGTTAGCACGATCACCTCAAAGCAAGAAGATTCTGGGTTCGAAGCTCATGGCTGATGAGGGCCTTTCTGTGTCCCATTTGCATGTTCTCCGTGTGTTTGTCCAGGTTTCCTCCGGGTGCTCCGGTTTCCTCCCACAGTTCAAAGACATGCAGGTTAGGTAAAATACCCAGCCGCTGGGTTGCGCAAGTCAGTGCATACTTAGGTGGTGTTTACATTAGACCGTATCAGCGGATCATCAGATTAACGTTTTTAAAACGATTCGCGTGCACACAGCAACGCCAATACGCTAATCACATGACTAATTAGACGGCACGTCACATGATCCCAGTGCATATCGGGCATGCGCAAGTCACTCACCACTTGCAAGTGGAAGGGTGGCAAGCGAACACCTTCTCCAGCAGATAAACACACCTGGCTGTGATGTTCATGTTCTCACTGAGTTTAAGCGCCTGAAGGAGGTAAATAAGTTGAAATGTGTAAATAAACCTCAGTGCGGCTCAGCGCTTCCTCCTGCGCTCCAAATCACTCCGCCCTGAACAGCGAGTGCCCTCTGGAGGGTGCGCACTCCGGCCCTGCGCAGCTCACAGAGCACGCGAGTGAAGCGCACGAGCAGTGATTCGGGACTGAGCCGCTGTGTGTGTGATCCCAACGCCAGCGAATCAGGAAGGTGGATGTCACAGTGACGTTGTCCAATAACGACGTCAGCTAGAGCTCAGCACAGCGTTTCCGCGTTCCTCAATGTTTACACAGCACCGGATCAGATACGAACTGGGTTGAATACGTGGGCCCTGGCGGATTCAAGTTGTTCCGCCTGTGGAGTCGTTTCCCGGCGTTTTAATGTGCACGGACAGTGCATCCGCAACGAAAACGAGACGGATACGGTCTAATGTAAACACCACCTTAGTGCCAGTCCCAAGTCTGGATAGATTGGGGAGGGTTGCATCAGGAAGGGTATCAGGTGTAAAAACCTATGCCAAATCAAATATGCAGAAGAAGAGGATACTGACATCTAGTGGCACTAAGTAGAAATGTAGCTGTAATCAGGTGATTAGATGTGTTGAGGTCTGCTCATCTAACAACTAAGTCGCAGGTGTTTTTTATGGAATTTCAAACACCATATTTCTTTAATACCATGAAACCCCATGTTTCTTTAATACTGTTGGGTTTTTTTGGCTTATCTAAAGCTATAGAGTGTCTTATACACAGTGAATTCTGTTCTATTTTCAATTCAGTGGTCAGAATGTGTTGATTACTTTGCACTAGCAGCACAGCTCTTCTGTACAGTAGTCCTGGTTGTAATTCGAATCATATATTTATAATAATGTGCTTTTCCTAATGGTAATTTGACAGTAACAACTTAGATACGGATTTGTATCGCAGATACTGACAAGACCGTCAATGACGGCGTAGCTCACTCCGGCCCCATCTAGTCCAGAAGAAGCGATCTAAAGTGGGCCACCTTGCGCAATAAATGTTGCAAGCTATATACACTATATACAAGCGATATACACCCTAAGAATTCCTACCTATTTGCCAGGAAGAATCCAAAACGGCGAGGAATTGATCGAGAAGAAGTGATTTTTGTTGAACTGCTCATTAAGGCTTAATTAGTCCATAACTTCATTAATAATTGTAATGAAGCAAATCTGGGTAGAAGTTATATGCACCCTAGGTACCCCTACCTTCATACCAGAAAGAATCAAAATTGGAGAAGGAGCAATTTGTGTGGAAACTGCTCGTTTGGGCTTAATTACTCCATATCTTCATTATCAATTGCAATTATGCAAATTTGGGTAGAAGCCATATGGACCCCAGGCAGATCTACCTTCCTGCCAAAAAGAATAAAAATTGGTGAAGAACTGAGAGAGAAGAAGCGATTTTCGTGAAACGTGGATGGATGACAGACAGACGATGGACAACACATCATGGCATGGATCAATAATAATAATAATCATAATGGAGCCATAAATGGATTTAAAAAGTGTGTATTTGTTGATGTGGTGAAGGATTTTTTTAGTATTTATGGAAAGAGTGTCTGTGCATTGTAATAGCCAGCAGTAAAGCTGTAACTTTTCTTAACTGTAAGTTTTCCAACATGGGAAAGTCTTCAGGAGAGAGGAGCTGCACTTTTCAGTTTCTCAGTCACCTGACCAGCTACAATTGCAATTGGTCTTATTAACTGGCTTTGATCTTCTGCAAGATTAAACATGACTGTAAATGGATAAAATATACATACATACATACATACATGCATACATACATACATTATCTGTAAACACTTATCCTGTGCAGGGTCGCGGGCAAGCTGGAGCCTATCCCATCTGACTATGGGTGAGAGGCGGGCTACACCCTGGACAAGTCGCCAGGTCATCGCAGGGCTGACACATAGGCCAAGTTTACATCAGACCGTATCTGTCTCGTTTTCTTCGCGGATGCACTGTCCGTTTACATTAAACCGCCTGGAAACGCCGGGAAACGGGAATCCGCCAGGGTCCACGTATTCAATCCAGATCGTGTCAGCTCCGGTGCTGTGTAAACATTCAGAATACGCGAATACGCTGTGCTGAGCTCTAGCTGGCGTCGTCATTGGCCAACGTCACTGTGACATCCACCTTCCTGATTCGTTGGCGTTGGTCATGTGACGCGACTGCTGAAAAACGGCGCGGACTTTCGCCTTGTATCACCTTTCATTAAAGAGTATAAAAGTATGAAAATACTGCAAATACTGATGCAAATACTGCCCATTGTGTAGTTATGATTGTCTTTAGGCTTGCCATCCTTCCACTTGCAAGTGGTAAGTGATATGCGCTGGGATCACACACACAGCGGCTCAGTCCCGAATCGTGGCTCGTGCACTTCACTCGTGCGCTGTGTGAGCTGCGCAGGGCCGGAGTGCGCACCCTCCAGAGGGCACTCGCTGTTCAGGGCGGAGTGATTTGGAGCGCAGGATGCCTGCGGAGCCGAGCGTATTCGTGTATTGGTGTTGCTGTGTGCACGCAAATCGTGTATTGGTGTTGCTGTGTGCACACTAATCGTTTTAAAAACGTTAATCTGATGATCCGCTGATACGGTCTAATGTAAACATGGGCATAGAGACAAACAACCATTCACACTCACATTCACACCTACGGTCAATTTAGAGCCACCAATTACTGTAGCCTAACTGCATGTCTTTGGACTGTGGGGGAAACTGGAGCACCCGGAGGAAACACAGACACTGGGAGAACATGCAAACTCCACACAGAAAGGCCCCTGTCAGCCGCTTGGCTCGAACGTAGAACCTTCTTGCTGTGAGGCGACAGTGCTAACCATGCATCTTTAATGCATAAACTATTGTTAGCACTGGGAAATTACTTTGGTATCTGAGCTATACAACATTTTGGGACCTGTTATGGGAAAATAATCTCCTTCAGGGTCCTAAGGGTAGCTTCCCTTTTTGCACCACCACTTTGTTGATTATTTCACAAGAACAACATGCCTCCAAGTGTTCATTCCTTTTCATAATATCAGTTTATTCTTCTGTTCTTATCACAGAACAAACAGTACTTAATGTGAGGCAATAAAGACAAGTGAGACAAGGTACAGATATTCTGATAAGATAACTTACGTTTTGGGTTTTTTGTTTTTTTTGTACTTGCACAGAACATCAAATTAGCCATGACTGCAGAAAAGACCAAGGGCTTCTGTCACGTGGTGGTGACATCCAACATGCGTGATGGCATCTCACACCTAATCCAGTCAGCCGGTCTTGGGGGCATGAAGCACAACACAGTGTTGATGGCATGGCCGAATTCCTGGAAACAGTCCAACGACCCTCTCTTATGGAAGAACTTCATCGGTTTGCATCTCAAAATATGTATTTATTTATTTATTTATTTATTGGTCAAGATTATTTCTAGTTACTGTTGTGGAAGTCTGCACCTTAAAAGTAGCCAAAAATATACTTACATGAAAGAAGTTGCCTTAAACACTTTTATTGCACAGAAACAATGGAAGTGTGAGTGATTCCCAGAAAAGCACTGAAGTCTAAGTTTCTTCCATTAGTTTTTAAGTCGGGTCCCTTTTTGGGAGACCCACCCTAGGACCGCCCCAGGACTGCCCCAGAACAAAATAGCAGCTCCTATTAAAATCATTGTACAAGGACTTTTTTGTTTGAAACACAGACTCCTGATTGGCTAAAACATATTTCTGGCTATTTTTCCAAAGAATGCAGACATGCTAGCATTTGCCATAATGGCATTCTCAAGGTTTTACTACTTAATGATGAGTCTGTTTGTCACGCAAAATACCTTTACAATGATAATCAGTGGTGGAGAACACAAGATGATCACATATACATGAGGTCCTCGA